>NC_073732.1:277500-945000 GCF_023634155.1 Falco peregrinus | reverse complement strand
GAACAGCAATGGGTCCTTGTCCAGTTTAGCTTGAAAATGAAACATTTATAGTGGATTGCAGAGATGGGCTGTCAGAAAAATTGCCTCTGCCAGGGCAGGCACTGCTGACTTGGCAGCTGCACATTAACTTGAAGCTAGATTTTGGAAGGAAAACACTTATTCTGAGGTGGCAGGTGGCTGCTTCTGATTTTTTTTTCTTCTTTATTTTTTCTTGTCTGGGATGGAAATGGCCAGGGTAGAAGGCTGGTCAATATGGTAAGAGGGTGTTACAAAGAACAAGGGGGCTATAAAGTAAGCTAAGAGCGAGACAAGGAGTAGGAGCGTGTGCATAGATTAAGAGCAGGGCTGAATTTGTGGCAGAAGGTACTACAAGGGAAGCTAGGTGAGACTTCACAGCACGTATGGCTCAAGCACGTGCTACGCTGCAGCAGGTGGAAGGTAAGCTGCCTTCTGCTCCGCAACCAGTGTGCGGGCACCGACCTGACACACAGCAGGTTTGGGACTTGATGGATCAGGGACATGGCTCTTTCACCACCCCCTTGGAGAGAAAGGCAGTTGGAAGGGGGGAAAACAGACTTTTTGCTCTGCAGTTGCTTTTTTTTTTTCCCCCCCCTGGTGGAATGGTCTTGGTTTTTTTTAGTTTTTTTTCCTAATAGCCTATACAGCTTGTGCATTAAGCATTTAATTCTGCAGTGAGTCGGCAGTGACTCACAACAGAAAAACAGCTTGCAACTAGGAACCAATGAAAATGCTGACTAAGGAGAACCTGAAAGTAAAACATATTGAGGTAAGCTCAGGTAGGATATTCAGGTTTCTTGTAATAGTGTATAATTTTAAAAATGTTTTCTCTGTGTTTTGTAGTGCAGGAGAACTCTTGACAGTGATTGCAGGCACTGGAGCATTTTACTGCAGGCATTAGAGGCAATAACATAACAGTGCTTGGTCCTGAAATTAATTACTAAGGCTGTAAGATGAAATTTTGTGAATGTAATAACATTCCCAACTTTTAAAGCAGAGGTGGAGCTAGAGCATGTCAGTGCTAGGAATTCTTTCCTGCTTTACTGAGGGGAGCATCAGCGAAGTGTGTAAAGGGGTACAACACTCCGAGAAAGGCAGCAGAGTACAAAGCCACTTAAACATGGAAGAGGTATGCTGAACAAGGCTGCTCCTTAATTAGCAGAACCTTGATGATGATTTAAATCCAGTAAGCAACTCAGCTGAAGAAAGGACTGCAGGAGGCTGCCCAGCTGTTGCTGTAGCACTTTGAGGACTGAGAAGAGGTGCTGCATGAGTGAGTGTGGGGTTTTCGTTTGGTTTGGTTTGGTGGTTGGTTTGGTTTTTTTGGTGGCTGGGGGTGTTGGTTAAGTTTCCTGCAGCAAGTGTACCCCAGCTTAGGGGAAATAGGTTAGCTGTCTTGTTAGCAACGAGCTGGCTGCTCATGCCACAGTTTTGCTGATAAAGCGGCATAGGAATGTGTGCCAGCATAGCTTTCCGTGCCAGGAATCCCATTTGAGAGCCACACTGGCTGAAGCCTGTGTAGACATGGCCTGAGGGGCTTGTTCAGCTGCTTTGTCTGGTTTGTCTCATGGCAGGGAGAGCATGCAGTCTTCTGCTGCAAAGCGTAGAGAGCCGGTTACAGTCTGACTTTGCTACAGTGCTGGGAGGGATTTGACTTCTAAACCCTCCATAAATGAGGAAAGGTGTGGAAACAGTCTGTGAGTTTGGAGGGATGAAGTGGGTTCGGATGGTGAAATGGAGCTGACTTGTGTGCCCAGGAGCTGGGCATGCCATCCTGGAGTCTTGCTTATGTGCCTGTGGTTTTTGTCTCCCAGGCTGTTGCAAATTGTGAGCATTGTGGCTAAATTAAGTGGGATTTCATAGAGGAGTGGAGGTCTTGAAGATGCTGGGCCCCTAACAGCTTCAAGAAAATGTATCATCTGACAGGGGGAAGTGACTCCAGGAATTTCCTTGCTAAGAAAGAAGCTATAGTGTGAGCTTCCCTGTTAGATAAGAGAAACTCTGCATGTGGATGCAGGAGAACCAGCCTTAAGGACCCAATCTGAGTCTGAAGCTTTAGACATGCAGAAGAGTGGCCAGTGTCTCTTGCACTGCAAATTCTCAAGTGTGGTTTGTGTTCTTGATACTATCACACACTTACGTTTTAAGCTATAGTAGCAGGTTGTTTGTAAAAGTGATGTGCCAAGAGTTTAGATCTTTAAAAAGGGAAGTATATGCTCCTTTGTCAGTGAAATTCCTCTTGACAGTGACTGCATCTATGAACCTGTTTGTTTGAAACAAAGCAGCTCAGCAAAGGTATTTTCCTCTTTAAACTCTTACTTTTTGTTGCTGCAATAGTCTTGCATTTACACACCCCAACTATGATGTAAGAAGAAAATTTCTTTTAAAATCACTACTTTTTTTTTTTTTTTTTTTTTTTTTTTAATGGGCTCAGTCAGACTCCTTCCTGTCTCCCCTCTCCTGCTTTTCCATTCTCTCAGCTCAGCCCTCTAGCACAGAAGGCTCCCAGGGAGGAAAAAGGACTTAGTCCACTTGTCAGAGACTGATACTAAAGGTAAGAAGAGCACTGCATAGGATGTGATCAGGATGTGTTTACTCCTCTGCACTCCACTGAGTCTCTGTCCTTGTCCCTAACCAGCACTTATGGTTTTCCAAGTGACATAACAAACTAAAAACCTCATGTTGGCTTTGCTGCCATCCAGAGAGTTTGGGAAAGTAATAACGATTGCTTGGCCATGTTGTTTGCCTGGGTGCCGTAGACTTCAAGGTGCACAGCTACATCTTCACTTTTCAGCTGGTTACAAGTGCGGCTCTTTGGACGTGAGACCAGCATGCCTAGTGGAGCACCTCCAGCCAGACTGGACGCTGCACGGCGAGGTCAGGCTGTGTGTGGGTGCTGGAAACAGTCGGTTGGCTTCTCTTCACTCATAACCGAGTCTAGAGAGTGGAAATGGCTAAAGCCATTTCTTTCGTCTGTCATGTTGATGCTCTTTCCTGAAATGCTGCAAGGTTGGCAGGCAAAAGGAAATGAAATGCCATATTATAAGCACTCAGATGACAGAAAGTATCTTGCTCCTCGGCTTTGTTGCTGCTTCCTGACCCAGGAGAGGGCAGCAGCAGCCCAGGCTGCGGTCTCTTCCAGCCTTTCCAGAACTTTGCTCTTCCCCTTCTTGATGGGAGTTTGAGCCTGCAAAAAGCTTGGCAAGAAACACAGTGCATACAGTAGCAAGCGAAAGGCAAATACCAGTTGGCTGGGGTAGTGACCGTCTCCTTACTTGCAAAACCGTGTGCTCTCAGCATGGAAGTAGAAAGGGAAACTGGTTCATAAGCAGCAGCGTAGAAGTATGGGGGTTCTTGTAGCAATAACTTTGGACTTTTGTTATCGATCATCACTATGTTGAGGTCTTTGCTGCACCAGAAAATAATGTTGTGTTGCTTTGGTTGCTCAGAGCACAGGTGGAAGGTAAGTACAGTGAAATACTGTCCGGTATAGTAATACCGATGTGTGGCTTGTAGGAACCCCTTCTTAAAACTTTGGTAAGCTGGTGGTGAATGCACAGGCTATCAGAACAGTCTTTGCAAAGGCTGGCTCTGATGCTGTAGGTTTTTATCACCTATTTTGTAGTGAGCTTTCATTTTTTCTCATGCTGTTTTACTTGTGAAATACTTCAGGATAAAGAATAGTAATAGCAGCACCTTGCCGACTTGCTGGCTGGCTTTCTAAACCTGCTGTCTGGATAATAAATAACAAAAGTGGTCTCTCTTACCAGGGAAAGTTTGTGTTTCCCCTTGTTTGGCATTCCAGGTGCAGACTCTCCATTCCTCTTCCTCGTTCAGTCTTTTTAGCCTGATGTTTGGGACTGAACACAGTGAAACTCTGACTGATCAAGCTAGTATTTACTCACAGCATCAGCTTTTTAGGTCAATTTCTCCCTGCATCTGAGTCTGTGCCTTTTAGACCGTCTGGACAGGTAGTTCTTGTATTACATGATATCACTAGGTGTGAAAAACAGCCCCCTTTAGCTCCCACCCTGGTGGTATGAGGCATTTATCACATGGGTGGAAGGAGGACATGCTTTAGGTATACTTCAGTCATACTTGTCTGCATAACATAGCTAACCTAGAGTAGTGGGCACATCACTTCTGTTGGTGTTTGTCTTTCCTGAGATTATGTGGGTCCCATATCACTTTCCCTGTTTAAACCTTAGGAATGGATCTGCCTTGCTTTCCTTTGACTTAAAATTGTCTGTTTCTCTGATTTATTGGGTATTTTTCAGGTCACACTCTCTGAAATCACAGCAAAATGCAAACCTGTTGTTACTCAAAGCTCTTTTAAAATGATTCATTAAAGAAGCTTTAACTTTGTGAAACAGACCTTGGTTGCTTCTTAATAAATGCATTGACAAAGGGATGTAGTTTTCTCTTCCATTTATGCTTTAACTTGCGGAGACCCTAGTCTTTTTAAAACATTTCACTTGGCCTTAGTCCACAGTCTTAAGCAGAACGACTTCTGAATGATCCCTGTCTCATTGTAAAAGTGCAGGGTGTTGTTAACCTCTTCAAGAAAATGACAGTCAAACTTTGATCTTGAATATGCATGCATCTGATTTTCATCTGATGCGAGGACTTGTTTCCTTGGTCTCAGAAACAAACAGGAATGGGACGTCCTTAGGGCTTGAGAAAAATCAGGCCAGAGCATTAGAGATCTAATTGTCATTTAGTGATAATTCTTTATGCTGGGATTTCAGTCTTCTCCTTCCTTGCATGTAGATGGGAGGGGGCTTTCTCTTCAGATCAAGCTACAGAGAGGAGTCTGAAGCAGACCACTTGGAAGAGAGCTCTAAGGCCAAGAGCAGGTTTGAAAACAGACCTACTTTTGTTACCTTTGTGACTGTTCGTTGTTCCCCATCTCCCCTTGCACCTTGGAGCTGACGCCACTCTAGAGAAAAGTGCTGCTGCATTGGACCATTTCTGAGGTGTTCTGTGTTCCCCTCCACCCAGCTGTGAGCAGCTCACAGCAAGCTGCAGAGCACAGATCTCTGAATTTTCTTTCTTTGTTCTTTCTTCTTCCTCCACAGAGACTCCCCAGTTGAATCCTGTGATGGAACCCCTGTCCTGGATGCTGGGCACCTGGCTGTCAGACCCACCAGGAGATGGCACCTTCCCTACAATGAAGCCCTTCCAGTACCTGGAAGAAGTGCACATCTCTCATGTGGGGCAGCCCATGCTCAACTTCTCGTAAGTCAAGGGGCTTATATGTGTCGGCAGCAGCTTTTGGGTCGGATCAGGCATGGCTCCAGTGAGACTTGTTGGTTGTATTTCTTTTCTAGTGGCAAAGTAAACAAGTGTTCACCTACTGAATGAGACAATGTAATGATACATGACTGCACGGTATGACTTTCATTTTCCTTTAAAACTTGTAATTAATTGGCATGCTGTTGCAACGTATCCAGAGCTGCACACCTGCAATCAGTGAAGATTCAGTAGCCCAAGAGTACAGTGCACTTCTACAGAGCTTTTCAAAAGTGAGTTCACACCTGTGAACTTGTGCAGAAGCACATGTATACAGGATCGGGACTGTGGCCAAGGTACAGGATACAGTTCTTGTGGCCCGCCAGTCCTGAGGTTTACACAGTGAGAGGTATCACAGTGCTGCGAATGTGACTGTAACTTAGAGTAGTGAGAGTAACTTAGGGTACCAAGAGTGGCCCCAGCATGACCTATTGTCTGTGCAAATTCTGTACCTGCCTTTCAAAGACCAGCGATTCTTCCACTTTAATGTGGTGTGCACTGGGTGCATATATTAGCCAGAAGATGTACTGTCCTTATGGCCAGAAAAGCCCCACTGTTCTTCTTGCTGGTGGTAGCTGTCTAATTAGAAATTAATCTTCAGGTAATAGCATTACAGCTGCTATCGCTCTGCTTTGTGAAACCCCCACTTACAGATCCAATAAATGGTATGGTACAGCTGTCAAGTTTGTTCATTTAAAACTGTCATCCTCAGTCTTCACCACCATGAATATCTGAGGAAAAATTAGAAGTTTGACAACCTGTATCGAATAGGAGGCAGATAGCTTAACTGCTTTAGCTGCAAGTAGTTGTAAGAGAAATCAAAAAGAAATCTGGAGGAAGAGAAGTGATGTGTTAGCTGACTGTTCAGTGCTGCTGCAGTACTCATTTGGGGGGGGGGGTGGGTGGAAAGTTTGTTGCTTTAAAAAAACAGATAAAAGAATAATTAAAAAATGCCAATGCTGTGTGAAAGATGCCCTGTGTTCCTGGTGTGCACCATTCGTTGTGACGGAGCTGCCAGCTCAGCATGTGACATTTTTAGTCGTTTCCAAAAGAAACAAAGCTCTGACAGTCATGCTTTGTCTACATCTCTCTCTCCAACTTTTGAACAGTTGCTGATTTGAGTTGCTTTTTTTTGTTTTTTGGTGCTGAGGAGATACACAGCTCAGGGCTGCTGAGCTCTGGGAAGCATCAGGAGAATAGGCAGCAGACCCTGTGCCTCCCTGGCTCATGGAGCAGTGCTCCTTGACTGTTACAAGACAGTTCAGATGACTCTTGAATGCTCCAAGCACTGAAAGAAGCCTGATTTAAGTTTGTTCATCCTTTGAATCTAGATAATCCCACTATGAGGCATGAGTCAGTACAGTACCTGGCCTCATGAGCTGCAGAGCACAGAGGCTGAGATGCTAGGACAGTCTTTAGCAGGGATGCAGCCCTGCACTACTGACAGAAGTCATTCCTGGTTCTCCTTATAACCATGTGGTTAAAAGGAGACATCCTTTATATAGAGACAAAGCCAAACGGGAGGAGCAGTTTGTGTATTTGTACTCGGAGAACATCGGGGAGCTGGAGGCAGCTGCAAGGCGTACAAACTGCTCCCTAACTGCATGCCTTAGCTGTGCTCCCCCTTCCTTGTCTCCAGTTCTTTGAAGCCTTATTTTTAAGGTTTCTTATACCGTGTCCTGGTTTTGAATAGAATAGAGTTAATTTTCTTTTTAGTAGCTGGTACAGTGCTATGTTTTGGGTTTAGAATTAGAATAATGTTGATAACACAATGTTTTTAAGTTGTTGCTAAGTAATGTTTATCCTAAGTCAAGGACTTTTCAGTTTCTTAGGCCCTGCGAGTGAGAAGGCTCTGGAGGGGCACAAGAAATTGGGAGGGGACACAGCCAGGGCAGCTGACCTGAACTAGCCAAAGGGATGTTCCGTACCATAGAACATTGTGCTCAGTCTATAAACTAGAGGGGGCTGGCCAGGGCAGGCAGATTGCTGCTCAGGGACTGGCCGGGCATCGGTCAGCAGGTGCTGAGCAGTTATATTGTGCATCACTTGAGGGGCTTTTTCCTTCATTCCCTTTGGATTTTATTCCTCTCCCCCTTCTCTCTCCTTTTCATTACAGTTGTTGTGGTTATTTTAGTTCAATTATTAAATCATTCTTATCTCAACCCATGAGTTTTACCTTTTTCACCATTGTCCTCCCCATCCCGCTGAGGGGGGAAGTGAGCGAGTGGCTGTGTGGTACTTAGTTGCTGGTTGGGGTTAAACCATGACACAGTAGGGGTGCCGTGTGCTGCATCTAGTGCTGTTGGTCTTCTAGGAAGTGTTGACTCCACGTTGTTTATTATATTTTACTTCACATAGGAAATGCTTTGGATTTTTCAGCTCTCAGTGCTTCTTTAATAAATAATTGCTCCAGCTTCCCACATGCTGGTGCCTGGACAAGCCCCTTGGTCAAGCTCTACTTGCACTCTTGCCTTGTAACCATTGGGGTGACAGCTGATGATACAGATATCCCCAGTCCCAGGACGGGTCGTGGTGGCCAAGGTGACTGGTGTTGGCCATTTGCAGCAGGCACGTCCCAGTTGCATGGAAGAGGCACATGTAGAAACTGCTGCCGCATGAGGGAGTTCTCGGGTGTGGATTTAGCAGCAGCAGCTCAGAGGTTGCCTCCATCTCCTTTCCTGTAGAAGGATGCAGAGTGGGAAATTCTGTGAAAAACAGTATGAAAAGACAGAGATTAGTCTAAAATAAATAGGAACCAAGAGGATAGTCCACTGCGTTATATAGATACCTAGCTTGCTATTGTGTATAAGCTGCTGTTTAATTCAGTTACCCATGTAGACTCAGGAATGCTGTAGCACTGATGTGATACATAAACATGCATGATATATGTAGTCACCCATAACACGGGTGACTAAACATACAACTCTGAAGCCTCATGAAGAATAAATAAGAATCTGAGCTGAACTAAGAAATAAGAGAAATAAGTCTGCTCTGTTGCTGCCTGCAGCAAGTAATACACAAAAACCCTCAGCTTGCCAGGTTTAAAAGCTAAATAAAGATGATACTGTAATTCCAGATATTTATTTGAGAAAAGGAAGCATTTGATGCAGAGTATGCCTTCAGCATCTGTGAAATGTCTGACTTCCTGGGGGATTTTCTGAGCTACTTTGTCGAAGTTTGAACTTAACTAGCTGCAGCTCTAAAAAGTAGCTCTGCCTGTAGAGTAACTGTATTTCCACATTTGCATCTCCCAACCATAAGCATTGTTAGTCTTCTACTCTTCAAATAATACTGAAGGTAGTCATGTAGTTAAATAAAATACTGTTCCCTCTGAGATGAAACCAGGCCAAACACTGTATTTTCAGTGCAACAAACAGCAGCTTTTGTATTCTGATTTCCCCTCAGGTTCAATGCCTTCCATCCAGACACCAGGAAGCCCATGCACCGAGAATGTGGATTCATCCGCCTCAAACCTGACACTAATAAGGTGGCCTTCATCAGTGCCCAGAACACAGGTACACACCTGATATCCATGGTGGGGAGGAGAGGTCCTTACCCTGCTCTGCCAGTTTCATCACTTTTCCAGAAAATTATTGCACATGTCACAGCTTCATTTATTTTCACTGTGGTTTCAGTGCCAAAGAGCAGCATTGCTGCTTTTTGGCACTGGACCCACAGTGAAAACAAATTAATAAATGAGCTTGTGTCAAAAGCACGGAGTTTCTATGATTGGCTATGTGGCTTTGCCCAGACAGTATGTCTTTCCAGCTTTCTGTATCAGGTATTTTGAGGGGTATGCTTTCCTCAAATGATATGTTGGTATTTGCAGACATAGCTTTGAAACCAAAAGAGCCTCTGCCTCTGTAATGAAGAATTGTAGTCTGAGCCTTAATGATGGCAGGTAGTAAGTGGCCAGTGACATTCCTGATGCCTTTGTAGCATCCTAGTCTTTTTTTTTTCTTGTTTGTTTGGTTTTGTGTGGAAGCTGGGGAAATGTCTAGATAGAAGGTTCTTCATTACCACTGCTGCTGTCAGCTGGCCACAGGTGACCGTGTCTGTGGCAGAGCCAGAGAGGCGTGGGCCTCGGCTCATGAACTCCCCTCTCTGGAGCCCTCCTCCAGTCGCTGGTGTCTTCCTTAGGCAGCCGCTCCTTCCAAACAGGGTCAGATTTAACATCCCACTAAACTGTTGTTACCGATGTCAACATTTGCCATATTTGATTTTGTGGTGCACGGCAGAGCTTGTGGGGATGTGGTGGTTTGAAACCTCCTTTGCAGCCTTTCCATCCAGGAGTGTTTGGTGTGAGCTGCTTAGCAGGTTCCCTGTGAGAGAACCTGCCTGGGCTGTGGTACTACCAAGAGCCTCAGCAGCACCATAGTCAGGGGAGCTGCTCTCCTACTGTTCCTTTAACAATCTTGGAGAGTAATCTCAGTGCAGCCTTATTTCTTAGTTCTTAAACTAGGAGATTTTCCCACTGTGTGGATGTAGTGCCTTGGTACTTGTTACACACCTTACAGGAACTGAATGAGAGAGGGAACCACATCCAAATGTTAAAGTGTTAAAACCCAGTTGGTGCTTAATTTTGCATCTAAAATTCCAGAGCAGGTGCTGAAGGGAACACTGCTAGTTGCAATGCGATATGCATCCCACATGATATGAGTAAGTCTGGCTAGATTTTTCTAAGCAGCGTTACATGTCTGAGGTGGTGTGGGTTTGCAGTTGTCAGTATGTGCTAGGTCAAATAAAACTGCTCTTCAGGGAGAGTGATGTTCTGTTACTTAGCCTAATAATTGTGACGTTGTTAAGTAACCTAAGTAGCTTAATAAATATTATGGCCTTGCTTCTCACTAGGTCTGGTGGAGGTGGAGGAAGGGGAGGTGAATGGACAAGAGCTGTCTATAGCTTCTCACTCCATAGCCAGGATCTCCTTTGCCAAGAAGCCCCATGTAGAGCAGGTGAGTGCACACACAGTGAGCAATCAGCGTGGTATTGCTAGCCCCAGAAGGTGTCTAGTTGAGAGGATAGGTTGATTAGCACACTTTAATTACAGATTGGCATTAGAAGTTCTTGGAAATGCTGCATGGCATCCTGGCTTATCCTTTCTCTAACAGCCTTCAGAATGTATTTTGTTCATTACAAGACCCAGAGGGATCATTAAGATAAGAGCTGATGCACTGAATCTGGCCAGCCAGCCCAGAATCCTGTCTCTAGCAGTGGCCAGTAGCCGGTCTTTAGGGAAAAGAATAGGTCACTCTTCTCTGAATACCTTTCTACAGGTGGGAGATTCTGGTGTTCTGGATTAACTACAGTATGAGGGTGCACATGTAAGGTATGCCCAATATTAGGCCCCACTGGGATATTTTAGCAATGCATGCCTTTCACCTTTTTTTTGCAAATCTTGCTTGCTTACTTTTTAGGGCATTCACAGGTCACTCTGGGCTCTCTTCCCATCCATGGCTGCTTGGCAGGGCTGGTGCTTGCTGTCGGCTCCGCTCTTGGCTGACTGCTTCTTGGGGTTTGAACTTTTTGTGTAGCGGCACTTTGCTGTTGACACAGCTGGGTGGGCTGCAGCCAGCTGCCAGTAAGACGGCACTGCTGGAGCTGGTGCAGCGTGCTGAGGTCACTGCTGGAATCCCAGTTATCACACACAGATGCAGTTGTCTTGGCTGACTAGCAGCTGAGAAAGGCAGCAAGGTTGAACAAGCTCTCACAGGGAGTAGGTACCAGCATGTTCTTGCACCTGTTTGGTTTTCTCTGGTAACGTGAGCCAAGTGACTGGCTGCAAGGTTTTAAGGGTGACAAGTGGGGGAGAAGACACACCTCACTTGGATTCCTTGGATTCCAGCAAATACAGTGCTGCCTCATTCTGGACTTCAAGGCTGAATTTTGCAACCTAGTTTCTAAGAGCTATAAAAGCAACCCATAGATAATGGAGAGCACGAGTTTGTACAGATGCAGCCGGTGTCATAAGCCTGCTCCCTACATTCACTGATGTGCCAAAATGTGTATGTCCCTGCACAAACAATGTCTGAACTCTGGAAAAGCAGTCTTAACTGCTTTGCCTTCCCATGCCTGTTTTAAGTTGTTGGCTATCTCCTTTCCCAGGAGCAACTGTATTGCCTCCTTTCTATAGCAGGAGGAATAAACCCACTAAATACTAAGGGTATCACCGAAGCAGTGGAGGCTTGTAATTACTAACATGTCAGTAAAATGGACCGCCCTCTCAGAGTCACCGCCTGAAATGTGAGCAGTTAGACTGGCAGGAGGAGAGGGGGGTGGCAACAGAAAGCCAAGAAATGGCTCGCTGACTGAGGGCTCTGGGCCCAGCTTTGGCTGAAGGCTGGAAGAAGGAGCCACCCGAGCTGAAGGTCCACGCTCGCCTGGCACCTGAGGGCAGTTCAGGCCTAGGTCCTGGTCACAGTGAGTGTCTGGGGGGGGCCTGGCTGGTGAAGGAGGATGTGCAATGAGAGGGTATGGCAGGTAACCAGCTCCCAACACTGCCTCTTCTCCACCAAGGACTGCATAAATTACCCACGGAAATGAAGAAACTGTGTCGTGAGAAGGGCGTGGGTGCTGCTGCTTTCGTTGCTCCTTTGGAGAACTCATCACCATTGTGTTGTGCTCCCGCCGAAAAGCGATTTGGGATGGCTGTGGCTTGGCTGAGATGTAACTTGGGCAGGAAGAGCCGTTCCCTGGGCCAGGGCTGTGTGACAGGCACTTGCCAGTGCAGCTGTGCTGAGGTGCAGGGAGCTCTCTGCATGGGCAGAGAGGAGCAGTCCCCGGGGCCTGTCCCTGTCAGAGGCGATGCTGATGGCACGTCAGGCGCAGCTGCAGCATGTGAGACTCTTCCCACCTCCCTGAGGAGCGAGTGGCTCTTGCCTCCCACCCTGCACCTAAGAGGGGGGAGATGCTGGTCACAGAGCAATGCTCCTAGCTGGATTTCTTTCTAAACAGCCTGCTCGTGTTCCCCTGCCAGTGCTTGGAGAACAGGCACGTTTTCCAATAATTTTAGACTTGAGGACAGCCCTCGCAGGGTGCAGGCATGGCGGGAGCTGGCTGATGCGCCTGCAAGGCTGCTGTGCTGTTGGTGAAAGGTGATGGAGGTCAGCGGAGTTTCCCGATGACTGGAGACCTGTGGGTCACCCGTCTTCAGAAAGTGCCGGAAGGTCAGCTACAAGCTGCTCAGCCTTAAAAGCTTCAGCCCCTGGAGACTTCAGCACATATGAAGGAGAAGGTGACTGGACCCACTTGGTGTGGTTTTACCATGGGTGAATGGTGCCTGGCTGACCTGGTTGTCTTCTGTGATAACATGACTGGATATGTGGATGAGGGAACAGCAGTGATGTCACTTACCTTGAATTCAGCAATTTCCCATGGCCGTTTCGCAGTGCTGCACGTTTCCTCTCCTGTGTGGAAAGCAGCACTCTCCCCTCGTGTCTCTGGTGTACACGGAGCTTGCCCTCCCACGGTACCAGCAGCCAGCCTTGACTGAAGCTGGCTTTTAAGAGAAAAATCCCCTCTTCTTTTTTTGCCCGGTTCATTTCATGTTCTTCTGGCATTCAGACTTAATGGCCTGACCTACAGTGGGCAGTTCAGGAAAACATGGGTCATTCAGCGACCCTGAACTAAGGTCACCTGTTGTGAGGTGATTTCTTGTTTAAGTCTTTTGTATTCCTTTTGATTGCCTTTTCCTGCTTAAGGTATTTGAGGAGCGCTGTTGTGCATTACAAAGAAAGCCCCACCTGATCAGCAAATATTAATCAAAACATCGTTTGCATGTGATGCTGTTGCTGCTGTTGCCCCAGTGAATGTCAGAGCAGCTTCGCTCTGAGCTGGCAATAACCTCCTGGGAGGACGTGTTGGATATTGGTACGAAGAGCACACCGTGGCTGGCCTCAGGAATGGATGTAAGGGAGCCGAGGCTGTCTTGGAGCACGCAGGCCGGCAGTAGCTCACGGGCATGCCCGTGGGTGACCTCCACTGGAAATGAAAGCATTTGCAAAAGCCTCTGCATTTTAGGAATTTCGAAATGGAGCTGGTTTAAGTGACTGCAAATGAATCATGCTTGCAGATTACCCTGCTGTCCCCAGGACTTTGGTTCTGTTTGCCCCTGGGATTGTGTTCATCGTGGGAAGCAAAAGCAGCCACCAGGCGGTATAAAGAGCTCTTTGGGATGACATGGAGCCAATCTGCCAAAATTGCACCTAAGAAGGACCTAAGTGCTAGTTGTGTGGGGTCTATGCTAAGCTGCCTCTTTGCAGCAGCGATCACTCGGGGAGCTGCTGTGCCCTGGTGCCATCCACAGTTACGTGGCTGTTCCGCCAGGCCAAGCAGCTGGAGGGATGCCCTCCAGAGTGCTGTTCTCCAGCAGGAGCTGAGGTTCAAAAAGGATGGTCGCGCATCTCTCCTTTACTTTGGCAGCAGCTAGGAGCAGACCTACGACGCATGCTGAGCAACGGACGCTTAGCTGCCACCTCCAGTGTGGAAGCTGCTGAAGCCTGAGTTCAAGTACCTGCTTGCACAGGTCCCAAGTGGCCCAGCTCCGCTGGGCATCCCCAAATTGCCTCTCTTGACGTTTGGTGCAGCGCAGAGACACAGCCTGTGCGGCTGGAGGGATGGGGACGATGTTGCCTGTCGAGCCCTCTCGATGGACAGCAGCGTGGCTCCCTCCTGCCCTGCGGCTGGTGGCAGGTGCAAGCGGAGGCTTGGCAGGCTCTGATCTCCCCGTGTAGCATGAGCAGCGCCTTCCTCTGGCCCCGGGTGGTGGCGTGCAGAGAGCCTCAGTGGTTCTGACAGCTGCCTTGGGGATGTCATCCAGCACAGAGCAGCTCCCTGAGCCACTAGCCGGGAGCTGCTCTTCTGGTGGAGGGATGCTGGCCTGTCTGTGCTGAGGTGAGGTCAGCAGTAGTTCCAGGACACTGTGCTGCTCTGTGGATAATGGTCTTGGGGCTTTGGAGCTGTTAATTTGAAAGGGCTGCCTTCTTTAGGAGGGAAAACTTCTCCTCGTTTACTCACATGGCTGTAGTGAGCATATCCTTCCCTCTGTGGTGCATTGACAGCAAATGTAAGGATGGCAAAGGGCAAGTAGACCGTGCAGGTACAGAACTTAGTCTGCAGATGCCGTTTGCTTGATTTCGTTATCTCTTTTCTTACCCCCTTTTCAGATTACCAGAAAATTCAGGCTCAATTCTGATGGGAAACTCGAACAAACTGTCTCAATGGCAACCACTACGCAGCCCATGACTCAGCACCTCCACATCACCTACAAAAAGGTGACGCCCTGACGCCAGGAGGGCCGGAACTCCCTGCGGAGGACGAGGAGCCCCTGGGGCATCGTGCCAAGAGCAGTGGCAGCTCAGGAGCACAGCAGGGCAGACCCTGGAGCTCACTGCCTGCGCTTGCCCCCAGGGCGCAGAGCTTCCCGTCCTGTTGAGAATGTTACTCAGATGTTTCTGTAATGGTATATCAATAAAAAGCTTTTATTTTTATGGCTGTGTCCTTGGGCGTGATTGCAGAGTGATCTGTGTGTCCCTCTGCTCCGGCAGTGGTTACAGAGGGGCTTTTTGGTGCCTGTTCGTTAGTAGGCGTTGAGTTGTAGGTCCAGCCTCCTGGACCCTTCTCTGCCACCTGAGTAACGCCGCAAGAAGCAGCAGGGTCAGGAACGGATTTGCATGGCAGGGACATACCCTGAGAACTGCAGCTCCTGCCTAATGAAACTCGGCTCAAATATTTGGAGGGAGCACCTACATCTTGCTGTGGGACTGGGAGAACTGTCGCAGGACCCAGTTCTGATGGTGCCATCCAGCTGACTTGAGAGGACTTGGGGCAGTCCTGGAGGTCAGGGCCAGCCCTTGCCTAGCTTCAGTGCAGAACGTCACAAGAGTTTGGGTGACAACTGTGAGCCAACGGACAGAAGAGAAACGGCCAACAGTGGGATTGACCTTGGCAGCTCTTTTTTTCTAGCACGGGAGTCATGGTGCTGCTTTGACCTTTGTGAAATCTGTCATCAAGGCCCTCATCGGTGAGGGAGGCAAAGGTCTAGCACTGCCTCTGGCCCACAGCAGAGGTGGGAGAGACAGTTCTGGCTGTGTCTCTCCTTCGATTGTCTCCAAAGGCTTTCTGTGGTGGTTTTCTGGCTCTAGGGAAGGCCTGGGCTGTGATATTTCTTTCTCACCAAGCTTTCTGATGCCAAACATTGTGCTGAAACTCTTGTGTGAGGGCACAAGGAGTCTCATTTGCACTTATGACTTCCTTAGGGGCCCAAGATCCATCTCGGCGAAGGGATATGAACTGTCACCGTTTTGGGAATGTCTGGTCTGGCAGCTCCCGGAGCTTCTCTGAGCTTTGTGGTGGCGTCCTCAGTGTTTCAGGCAGGGAGCCCAAAATGATTCAGAGAGGTGGTTTCAGCATGTAGTGCTACAATGGTATTTTTAAGAAAAGAGGAGGCGGCAAACAATTCAAATCCAGTGTTATATTCCATAGCTCCTGTATTTCGAGATGAAAATGTGAACTGGGGCCAGTAAACGATAGAACAGAAACTTCTCATGGTTTTGGAGACAGCAGGAGGCTTGTGGGAGGTGGAACTTTACAAATAGTCTCTGATCTGTGAAGAAGTGGTTTTTGAATGCTGATGCTCTAGGTCTGCGAATAGAGGATGTTACCGGTGGCGTGATGCACAGGTGGAGGCCAGTCATGAGTGGTGTACCCCGGGGGCCAGCGCTGGGTCTGATATTCTTCCTCATCACTAGTGATCTGGATGATGGGGCACCCTGAACCCCTAGCAAGTCTGCTGGTGACTCAACACTGGGAGGAGTACCTGAGACACCAGAGGATCACGCTGCCACCCAGAGGGACCTCGACAAGCTGCAGAAATGGGCCAATGGAAATTTCCTGAAGTTCAATCAAGGGACATGCAAAGTCCTGCCCGTGGGGAGGAAGAGCCCCAGGCAGGAGGACATGCTGCGGTACCCGGCTAGAAGGCAGCTCTGCAGAAAAGGCCCTGGTGGGCACTATGTTGAAGTGGAGCCAGCAAAGGTGGCCACTGGCGTGCTGGGCTGCATGAGGAGGAGCAGTGCCCGCAGGCATAGGGAGTAGATCCTTCCCTTCTGCCCAGCACTGGTGAAGCCACCCCCAGAGCCCCGTATCCAGCACCGGGCTCCCCAGGGCATGAGAAACAGATACTGACTGGAGAGAGCCCAGTGAAGAGCCACCAAGGTGGGGAAGGGACCGGAGCATTTCTCCAGTGAGGACAGGCAGGGAGACATGGGACTCTTCAGCCTGCAGAAGAGAAGGCTCGGGGCACCGTCTCCATATAGGTCACTGTCTGAAGGGAGGGTGCAAAGATGGAGCCTGGCCCTTCCCAGTGGTGCCCAGCGTCCATCCGGCTCAGGGTGGCCCTCCTTCAGCAGGGGCTGGCACCAGGTGACCCCCGGAGGGCCCTGCAAGCCCCAACCGCTCCGCAAGCATCTGATGCTGGCGCAAGAACCAACAGCAGCAGGGACGCCTGAAAGGGGCCTGAGCAGGCACGGAGGTGTGAAGCAACGCTGCCGGGGGGGCTTTGCACCGCAGGGCCTGTCTCTGAGGCTGGGCGAGCGCCTGGGTGCATCCGCACAGGCACCCCTCAGAACACTGTGATGTCACAATCACCCCATGACATCACTTGCGCTGGGAAGCAACACGTGCCAGCGTTGTGTGCTGCCAGCGTCAGATGGGACGTCGAGTCCTGTGGGCAGCACCCGAGCCATCGAGTTCTGCCACAGCACGCCAGACGTTGAGAGCTGCCAGCAGCCCAGGAGCCAGCGAGTCCTGCCGGAGGAACCTGAGCCTTTGAGTCCCACCAGCAGCACCCGAGACTTTGAGTCCTGCCGGTGGCACCTGAGCCTTCGAGTCTCACCAGTGGCATCCAACAAGTTCGGCCAGTGGCAAGTGAGACAGCAAGTGTCGCCAGCAGCTGACGGGACACCAACTGCCAGCAGCAGCAATGGAGGCATCCAGGCATGAGCTGGCAGTGCCAGGAGCCACCAGGATCTCCCTGCAGGAGGACGCCTGCCCCATCTGCTTGGGTCCCTTCAAAGGCCCCGCTGCCGTGGACCCGTGCTGGCATGCATTCTGCCATGATTGCATCCAGCGCTGGGCTGACACCAGCGTCACTGCCACCTGCCCGCTCTGCCGGGGGCACATCATGGCCATCCACCGCCTGCAGGGACAGGAGGAACACGATGGGGTGGCCTGCCATCATCACGGCCACCTCCATCCTGAAGTAGAGCCGGGGCGGCAGCAGAGGCGGAGGCGGCAGCAGCAGCGGAGGCGGCAGCAGCAGCGGCAGCGGCAGCAGCAGCAGGGCCCCAGCGGTGCCCAACGCCAGAGACTCCCCGACGGCCCTGGGGAGAGCAGAGCCCCCATGCCCCGCCAGCGTGTCCACATACTGTCCGGCCAGCAGGACAGAGACCGCAGCCCTCTCCGCCAGTTGCGGGAGATCATGGAAGAGCTGCAATGGGTGCACAGGTTATTGGAGGAAGAGCTGGGCGTGGGGGATGACGCGCAACACCTCCCCTTGCCCCGCTACCGAGCGAGGCGGCCGGGCACCCCATGGCCCTGCTGAAATAGAAACACAGGGGATCCTGAGAGGGTCCGTGCCTGGTTTCTTCCGTGTCTGCTTGCTCATCACTGCACAACTGGGGGAGTGAGAGGGGTCCGGCCCTGGGAACTGGGGGAGAGGGAAGGAGATGGCCCTGGGAGCTGGGCGAGAGGCCGGGAAAAGCGTCAAGGACTGTTAGAGGGGGACAAATGTGGGAATTGGGTGAGAGGGGCCGCTACTGGCTTCTTCTCTGACACTTTGCTCATCCCTGCAGAGATGGGATGCATCCCGGGAAGGGGAAGGGGGAGTGCCCTGGGACTCTTGCCAGCAGATCTCCGAAGGGGCCAGTGCCTGCTCTCCTGAAGGCCAGGGCGACAAAAGCAGCTGAGAGGGAGGTTTCAGGGAGACCCTCCTCTCCTCTCCTGGCCCCCACACCCCCGTGCTGCGGAGGGTTGTGGTCCCGCCGGGAGGCTCTCCAGGCTGGGGGAGGCAGCCCTGGCACAGCCGCCTGCCGAAGGGTAGCTGCCTGCGGGAGAAGCAGCCCCAGCTGGGATGTGCCTCACATTTTGGGAGTCTCTTCTTCAGGGAAACCCGCAGCAGCCACCCCTCACCATCTCCTCCCACACACTGGGTGGCTGTGAAGTCACAGTGCTGGGACTGTGCTGTTGCCCACCCTTGCCTGCCCCCTTGCAGACCTTACTTCCCAGGGCAGGATCCATACATTGGTGTTGAGAGTTCTGGGGGCCGTGTCTGCCCCAGGCAGGTCAGCCAAGCACAGAGTCACGCTGCTCAGGGCAACCGTGGCCGCCTGGGCTCTGGGGAGGGATGCAATGGTGGAAATCAGGGATATTTGTATGGGAAAATGCTGGCAAGTGGAAAGTGGCTCTTCAGTACTTCCCAAAGGCTCCCGCTGAGCAGCATCCTCTTGCAGGAGTTCCCAGGCCACGCCAGGCATTGAGGTGGCCCTGTCTGTCCTTCCCTGGCCATAGGCAATAGGTATTTGTGATGAAAACTAGTAAACAGCAATAGGGAGGACATCTGTAAGCAGCTTTCCGGTACCCAGAGGAAGATCCAACCCTCACAGGGCTTTTGGCAAAATCCCCCCTTATGGCACCATGTGACTGGCTCTGGCACTGTGCCTGTATTGCAGTGTGGTATCAGCTCATCCCCCCCGAGAGCGCCAGGTACCAGCCCGCACCAGGGCTGGGGAGGCATTAAAAGAGGCTGAATCTGTAACGGATCCTCACCAGGCAATTGGTGTTTAAAGCCTGTTCCTTGACTGTATTCCAGCCCCTTGATGGAACTTCTCACGTGTAAGCAAGCCCCGCTGATCCATCCTGGCCATATATAATGGATGGCAATGGAGTGAAGGAACACCAGCGTGGCTGAATATCGGTAACAGATGTCTGGGCAGCAGTGCGACGGGTCCCTCTGCTAAAGATCCCTCACTGCTGGTACCTGCTCTCTGTGCCAGCCGGTGCAATAACCCTCCCTCTGTCCCCAACCCTGGCTTGGCCGTGTGTGGCGGCAGGCGCTGCAGCCTGCCCTGGCCACTCTCCGCTGGCCTGAGGAGTGGGACGAGGCTTGGAGCCGATCTGCCGAGCCACTGTTCCCAGGACTGGCGCCGGGGATGCTGACAGGGGCCATGCCTGGCGTCTTCTACACCTGTTTGCACGCTGGGGGATGCACTCGTGGCCCTGCCTGGGGAGGGGCTGGTGGCCATGTTGCCTCCCCACAGATGCTCCCTTCCTCCCAGCTGGTGCTGACCTCTGTGTTCACTGGGCAGGAGGCATCACGTCAGGAAAGACCCTTGGAAGGAGGCATCTTTCATGGATACTCCTTGGAGAAATGGGCCCAAATGATGCCTTTGAGGCATGGGGGAAAGATACAGGAGGGATCCCCTTCCCCTGGCAGACCAGGGCATGTACTATCCCGCCCAACAGGGAGGTGTCCTCCCCGCTCTGCAGTGAGGTTCCTCCTCACTGGGAAGGGTTTCAACCTCCAGCACCCACAGCAGCAGGTGCTACTCCATGGCAGTACCACAATGGCTTCTGGGAGGACCGAGCCCCAGCAGGAGCAAGGGCTCCCACAGAACCGGGGTCACCATGGGGAGAGGTGTGGAGCAAGGGGCTCATCCCAGCAGAGGGTCTGCCTGGTTTGCTCCTCTTTGCCACCAAAAAGCATTCTGGCTCACAATTCTGGCTGAATTTGACCTTGGGCATTAGATGCACATGTAGGGACAGTCCCTGGAGAGGGGCCAGAGTCCTTCATCCTCTTACCTTGTTCCTCCTGCTGTCACAAATGAATGTTAACTTGCCAGGGTTTGCTTTGAGCCTCACTGGGTTTTAGGTGGGCTTTTAGGAGAAGTAGTGGGAACTGCCCCAGCACGCTGGCTCCATGTGGGTCCCACTGGGCCGTGGTGGTTTTGGCATACGGAAAAGTGAAATAAAAGCCATGGTCTCCAGAGAGCTAGCCAGCCAAGAGTGGATGAATATGCACATTAATGTGTAATTAATGTGCAGTTATGACTTCAGTTCTTTTGGCAGTGCAGAGTTAATTACAACTGAACTGTAAAGCATTGCACATGGATTTTATTTACTGGCTTATTAGTGGCATCTGTTCTCCCAGTGAAATGTCTCAGCTGTTTGCTCTTGTTCAAGGAAACCAGAAGAACTCATTGCATAGATGGTCCAGGCTAACTTACATGCTTTGGATGGAAGGATGCTAAAGGATGTGATCGCACCACTGCATTTTCCTTTGGACCCTGCTTCTTCGTTTAATGCACTGCCCCAGCACCTGAGCCCATCACAATGCAAAGGGGAGCACAGGGCTTTGGCCCCAGCCCTGCAGGACATGCCCGAGTTTGAGAACCAGCAACTTCTGTCTTCCCAGCTGTCTCCCGGCACTGCCTCATGATGCTTTACAGTCTTCTCCAGCAAGAACCATCAGAGCTGGCTGGGGCCCACTGCTGCAGGACCCTCATCTCAGTCTGAGATGCAGCGGCCTGGGCTGCCTGGTGTACCTGCCGCTGAGCCACAGCTGGCCAAATCACTTGCTGCTGCAGCATCTACTGCATTGGCTGCCTTCCTGGCCTGGCTTTGCTGCTTAGCACATTTCCTGAGGAAGCTGAATGCTGGTTTTGTTAAGAAAATTTTATGGTAAATGCAAGTTAAGTGGCTGCAAATCCAGTGGAGAAGCCAGCTCACTTAGGGCATGGAACTTAACAGGAGCAGGAGAAATGAGGTGCCTCTGGTGTGACAGGGAGGTTCCTCACCTGGGGCTTCTGTTACGAAAATTCTCACCTGGCCTGTGCTGACTGAGGCGAGAGGCTGGGATGCAAAGCAGAGAACTACAAGGGTAAGTGGTTATTCACACGCATGAGGTGTCCCAGCCAAACCAGGGCACCCAAGTGTGGTTTTACACGGGGTTCTTACACCCTTCCAGTGTTCGGGTACAACACGGCTTGGCTAATCACCAACACCCACGCTACCAATCGCTAATTGCAGCAGAACTTTGCAAAGCCGCTCTGTTTCTGCAGCATTCTTGCCACTCGCCTGTTGATCCAGTGTCCCTGCAGTCGGTCTTGCTGGCGGTGGGGACCTGTGACACCGGATGATGCTGGGAGGGTTTCAAAGACGTGCCAGAGGGGCTGGGGGGCGGCGTTAGCGTGGCTGTCCCAGGGATAAAGCTGTTTCTCCTTCATGGACAGCCCTGAGCTTCCCAGCAGCACAACCCTTTGTTCCAGGGCCGGGCCGCTCTTTCGGTTGTTTTAATTAAGCACGAACGATACCAAAGTCTCCAGTAAAATTCCACTATCTCATCACATCACAGTGTACAACTAATATATATATTACATGTATATATACAAATAAAGTTAATACGTTTTGGCACTATAAAGACTGATTGAAATTGATAGTTAGGGAAGGGATTTTTCATCACACTTGTCAAACCAGCAACGCACCCAAGCCTCCATCAGAGCTGCTGCTCCTTGCTGGCAGCACCCATGTGCCGGGTCCCCGCTGCCCCCTGTGCAGCCCCTGCCCACGACATCTGCTGCGAGGGGCCAGGGCACCAGCGTCTCGCCCCGCGTGGGGCTGACAGCAGCGGAGGGTGGGCACTGGGGGCTGCGGGTGGAAATCGCTGCTGTGGGGAGCGTGACTCAGCCGCTCCAGCAAACTCGGGGCTTGCCTGGACGCCGCAGCTTCTCGGCAGGGACCGCTTCTGCAGCCTGATTTGCTGGGAGGCTGCCAGCAGCCCTGCCATCTCCTCCTCTCTGCAGGCAGCTCGCAGGCAGCTCTGCCCCGTTCTCTGCTCATCGCCTGTGTCTCCGGTGACAAAATGACCCGCTGGAGGACAGGGACACAGGTCTGACTCCTGGACATTCATGGAGCACAGGAGCTGGTGATGTGGCCGAAGGATGCTGCAGGGAAGGTACAGGCAGCCTTGCTGACAGTTGTGCCGGTGGAGGGGCAGTGGGGTGGCCGTGGGTCATAGGCAGCGTCCAGTGCCTGCCGTCAGGGCTTGGTGCTCCTTTTCCCATGGGTGCTGTGACCACCCAGTGCGGCTGAGGGGTGACCTGGTGCCTGGGTGAGGGGCCCTGTGCTGCCTGCAGTGGGACAGGCTGCCAGACCACTCAGAGGTTCAGCCCCACTCCTGTGGCGCTTGCCAAGCTGGGGAGGGATGGGGGGCAGGCAGTGTGTGCTGCAGGAGAGGCTCTGCCCTTGACCCCGGTGCCCTTAAGGACAGGTATTCTGGGTGTTCTATCAGTGCAGTTGTTCAGCCCCATGGTGGCCATGGAGGACCTGGTGTGAGAGCCCCTCCAGCATGGACTTCTGTATTGCTGGTGGCCATGCCCCAGACCCCCACCAGCCTGCCCACCCTGGCGGGTCAGGAACAAGGATTAAGGGGTGTTTGACCTTATTCAGGAGGCGCTTTCTCAAGCAATTAGTTCTGCCAGTGGATTGTGCTGATGCAGAAAGCCAGTCTGCCAAAATCAGGCTCCTAAGGCTGGTGGGGCTGTGTGGTCCCAGGAGGGAGCCCGGGAGGGAGGCTGGCAAAAAGGCTTTTCCTTGCTGCTCCCTGCCTGCGGCAGCGCTGAGCTGGGGGAAGGAAACTTGAAGGAAACACAAGGGTAGCCATGATTTTGCTCCACCACTCCTTGTGCCCCCTAAGGGCTACCCTCCCTCGGGTGTGATGCAGAGTCTGTCTTGCAGAAAGGCAGCCAAAATCCTCCCTAACACAGACCTGCTGACCCACAGCTTCACCAGAGTGCTGTGCTTCTTCGTTACCTAAGCACAGCTCCCTGAGAGGACACCCATTCCCCTTTGGGCTCCAGAGACACCTGGGAGCTTTTCCACCCTTGCTCCAGCAGCTCTCCAGCCTCAGCAGTTCAGGAGCTCAGCAATGGGGGCTGTGAGCGTTTGTGGGAGAGCTCGGGAGTTTTGCAGCCCCTGCCATGCAGCATGCCTGCGTGCAGCTGGGTTTTAGTGCTGGGATCTCAGGGCACCTTTGCAGAGGGCACGGGGCCCCCCTACAGAGGAGTGCCCTGTGTCTGCAGGCAGCGTGTTGGTGCAGATTTTCTGTGCAGGGCCAGGCTCGGGCTGCTCACACAGGAGACCTGGTTTCTGGTCTCCCTGCTGCCAGAAATATCCCAGCTGCCTGCAGCAGAGAGCAAGCGAGGAGAGCTGCAGGCTGGTGGATGGCCAGGCGGCTGCGATGGTGGGCAGAGCGTGGTGGGGTCAATTGGCAGAGGCTGATCGCTCAGGGGCAGCGTAGTGCACCCTGAGGCTGGCTCACTGTCCACGTAGCCCTTGTGTCAGGACCGTGGCGAGGGTCTGGCAGGTTTCTGACAGACCTCTCTCCACCCAGGGAATGATGGAGAGGGCACCCCAGTGCTTTAAGTTCATGGGTATCCTTTTTCTTTTCTGCTGCACCCAGGATGGAGACGTTCAGGACCTTCCAGCCTAGGAACAGGAGAGAGGAGGCTGAGGGGGGCAAGACACAGCAGCCATGGCAGCGCGTGGCCGGTGCACCAGGGTGCTCCCCTCTGAACTGAACAAGGTGTGCCCTGAGAGAGGAGATGACCCTGCCACTCACCCCAGGAGGATGAGCGACTTCGAGGTGGTCCCCAACCTCCAGCAGAGCAGCAGCAGTGTCTCGAAGAGCAGACGGAAGGCACATTTCCCCAGCGGCAGCAATGAAAAGGCAAGTTCAGGTGGTGCTGGAAGAGGGGAGCAGCTGGCCACACACGACCAAAGAGTGTTAACGAGTTATCCAGTGATTCATTAATGGGAGCATTAGATCACTTTAGTTTTAGGGACAGACAGAAAAAACCCCAAACATCTGAGGTACAAGTCCAGCATGCGTATCTCCTCTCCTTGCAGTACACCTGGCTTTGTCCCTGCAGATAGCGATGGAGCTTGCTTTCTTCACATCAAAAGAAGCACCCAAATATGCTCCAAGTACCAGGGTGCCTTCTCCCTGCCCTAACTTCTGGCCCTTTGCAGAAACCCTGACTGCTTGCTGATTTTCCTGCTCCCTCAGGAAAATCTCATCTCGTGGATTCCTGAAAACATCCGGAAGAAAGAGTGCACCTACTTTGTTGAAAGCTCGCAGACGTCAGATTCTGGGTGAGTCAGATAGTCCCTCATTCCCCTCGCCTGCCAGGAAAGCGGAAGGGGTGTTTGGTGAAAAACCTACAGCACCAGAAAATCCCACCTTTCTGTTAAAGAAGCTGGGGTCAAGGGAATTCACAAATGCCTTTCTGTCTGGCTCTTCACCCTGCTGTGTCACCACATGGCTGTGACTCTGTGTCCCAGTGAGGAACCTTTCTGACGCCTTTGCATGCAGTAATTTTCATTGTACTTCATCCCAATCCAGAGCAACGTTAATATTTCTGTCCTAAACCTCTACAGCTGGAAATATCAAATTTTTGCTAGATTTGCCCCCAAGCAGTGCCTTCGTTTCTGCGCAAGGTCTGAGCTAGAGGACGAGCTGGTGGGAGATGCTGGTGCTGGGCTGAGGCAGGTGGGCCAGCTGGGCTTTGCCTTTTGGGTTTAGATTGTTTTTGGAAAAGTTGGTGGTGTGTGTTTCAGGAGGGTTGTGTGCGAGTGCGGCTATCTCAGGGAACAGCACCTGGAAGATGCTGCCAAACCTCCCATCTTCCTGGGGAAGGAATGGGATGCCAGCAGGCACATCCAGGAAATGCCAACAGATGCCTTCGGTGATATCCACTTCACGGGCCTGGGACAGAAGATGGGGAAGGTGACCTGTTTTCCTGTCTCTGGTGCACAGGGAGCCAGTGGTCAGGTCATGCGTGGCAGATGAAAGGCACCTATTTCCTTCCGGAATGGGAAGATGTTGGGGAGGCCTGGAAATGCCCCAAAGGCAACACTGACCCAAGCGGAATTAGGGGGGTGGGACAGGATCCCTTCTCTCTCCCAGCCCTGTACCAAGTCCCTTTCTGGAACCACGAGACTGCCCTTCATGCCGTGAGGCCCCTGCTTCAAGGCGTGGCTATTCCCCTCTCCTCGTCCTTAGGTTCGTCTTGGGAATGCTCAGTCCCAGGGAAGCGAATGGGAACAGGGTCACACACAAAGACCTGGGGCAGCAGCAGCCACTGGGAAACAGCGTGGGAAGCCCCTGGTTCTTTGGTGGGATAGAAGAAATCGTGGTGGGGGTGCCCTGTTACCCTCACCCTGTTGTTTTCACCCAAAATGCATGTTATGCTCCCTTTTTTGCAGTACGTGCGTGTCTCCTCAGATACCCCTCCACGCGTCATCTACCACCTCATGACACAGCACTGGGGCCTTGATGCACCCAACCTGCTCATCTCAGTCACTGGGGGAGCCAAAAACTTCATCATGAAGCCAAGGCTGAAGAACATCTTCCGGCAAGGGCTGGTCAAAGTGGCCCAGACCACTGGTAAGAGCTGCAGAGGCTCTCCCCATGGTTGCAGCGGGAGAGGGGCCTGTCACCCGGCCACGCCAGGTTCAGCGAGTTGGGGTGCTGTAGGAATGCCGAGCTGGCCTGACGGCTTGCAGGTCCCTGTCTGGACTAGCCCCACCAGGGATGGACTATTCTTGCTTAATCACTGCAAACAGGCTCATAGGGAGCTGGACTGAGATTTGCAACACGTTGCTGAAGAAGACATCTCCTGTGCTGTCAGGGCTTGAGGTAGTGGGCAGGGAAGGCATCTCCTGGGGGATGGAGCATCTCCAAGGACCAGGTGTTCCTGCAGCCGTATAGGGGGATGCTAGGAGACTGCTGTGAGCAGAGCCTCTCCCTTCCCAAGCCCCTCTCTGACCCCCAGGAGCCTGGATCATCACGGGGGGGTCCCACGCCGGTGTGATGAAACAGGTGGGAGAGGCAGTGCGAGACTTCATCCTGAGCTGCAGCCACAAGGAAGGCGACATTGTCACCATTGGCATAGCCACCTGGGGAACCGTGTACAACCGGGAGAGCCTCATCTGCCCCATGGTGAGCCAGGCAAAGCTGGAGATGTGTTTGCTTTGCCTACGCCTGGACTTCAGGGGAAGTCCTGCCAGGGACCACGGTGGGAACGGGTGCTTCAAGATGTGCCTGCGGCTGGCAGCCCTGGTAAAACCCAGCTGTGCCAGAAGGAGTGATGGTCTTGGGCTGATAGCTGCTGAGAAGCACCTCTGCCCTACCCAGTGTCTTGGGTAGGTGCTGTGCTTCTCCTGGGAGGACCCTTGTGGGTGTGAGGGCAGGTGGAGCAGGAACAGAAGCGCATGGGGCAAGGCTGACACGCAGGCTGCAGGGGCGGCAGTTTGGCCAGACTGTGCGCTCGTGCTGGCCTGTTCCTGTCCCACATGCTGGTTGCTTTGGTCATCTGGTACTCCTCCTCTGCAGCCCTGCCAGGCTTCTCCCAGAGCCTCTCCTCCTGCACCTTACAGGGTGGCTTTCCAGCCGAGTACATGCTGGATGAGGAGAACCAAGGCAGCCTGTCATGCCTGGACAGCAACCACTCCCACTTCATCCTGGTGGACGATGGGACCCACGGGAGGTATGGGGTGGAAATCCCACTAAGGACCAAGCTGGAGAAGTTCATTTCGGAGCAGACCAAGGTGAAAGGAGGTAACGGCAACACACAGCCAGGCCTGGGGCAGAGGAGGGCACAAGGCAGGATGGGCCATCCATGGGGAAAGGGTGCCCATCCTGGCCTCAGGTGAGAGGGGAGGCTGTGGCTTCCCTGGAGGATCCAGGCAAGCGGGTTGAGAGTGTTGTCAGGATAAGTGTGGAACCTTGCTCCTCACAAACACAAATCGAATTGTGGGTTGACACAAATCAAAGAGCCTTTCTTTGCCAGCTGCTTGGCTTATGGGGTCACCAAAGGGGTCCCCAAACCTTGTGATGCTGAGCTGATCAGGCAGAGCCATTTTTCCTAAAGGGGGCTTCCAGGTGGGACCTTCTTGCTGTGTAAATCATCTTTTATTCTAACACATGCTCCAGCATCATGACTGCCAGGAGAGGGTCTCTCCTCTCTCCTGGAGCCTGGCTCATCAGGGGCAGTGCTCCCTCCCTGTCTGTCACACCCCACCGCTCAGAAGGGACCGCATCCAGCTGCATGGCAGGGTGCTGCCCCACGGGGAGGTGACCCTGGACTCTGCTTCCCTGCAGGCGTTGCTATCAAGATCCCCATTGTGTGTGTGGTGCTGGAAGGAGGCCCTGGGACACTTGATGTAAGGAACTGCTCCTGCCCGCTCCTGACCGGGGTGGTGGGTGGTGGGAGGGGGCAGCTCCTTGCCTGGGGTGCTGCTCTCCGGCATGGGTGCAAGCGTGGTGGCACACCAGCTGAAATGCATCTGGCCTCTGGGTGGGGTTAGGACCAACCTCCCCGCTCTGTTGCAGACCATCTACAATGCCATCACCAACGGGACCCCCTGTGTGATTGTGGAAGGGTCTGGGCGTGTGGCTGATGTCATTGCACAGGTGGCCAGCTTGCCTGTGCCCAAGATAACCATTGCCTTGATCCAGAAGAAGCTGAGCATGTTCTTCCCTGACACCTATGAGCTCTTCACTGAGGGCAAGCTGGTGGAGTGGACCAAGAAAGTGAGTTTCTTGCAGGCAGACAGCTCCTCTTGCTGAGCTTGAGGAGATCAAAGGGGTCCCCAGGGGTCCTTGCCCATGAGCAGGAAGGCTCTCAGCATGAAGTTTAAGGCTAATCTTCTGCTGACCATCCATCTCCCCCACTGCCTGCTCGCCTTGGGCAGAGAGGCACCATTTGGGAGCAGCCCCAGCCAGTCTGGGAGACCCAGCACAGGGAGTCTGAAGGCAGCTTGAAAGGAGCAAGGGATTGCCCCACGCAGGACAGGGGGCTGTGGGAAGCAGCAGGGAGGAGATGCTGATGATGATTGCTTGCCCATGGCTCTCCTTTGTAGATCCAAGACATAGTGCGGAGCCGGCAGCTCCTGACCATTTTCAGAGAGGGCAAATGTGGCCAGCAGGATGTGGATGTGGCCATCCTCCAGGCCCTGTTCAAAGGTGAGGGGTGGGGAGCTGCTGGGGACGGTGGGGCAAGATGAATGGGATGGGGGTCACAAGTCACCTCCTGCAGCTCCTTGACTTATGGTGTCACCAAAGGGGTCCCTAAACTTTGTGATCCTCATTTGATCAGGAAGAGCTGTTTCTCCCAAAGGGCCAGGTCTCCAAGGGGGCTTCCAGGTGGTATCTTCTCACCATATGAATGAACCTCTGTTCTAACAAGTGTACTTTGCATGCAGCATCCAGAAACCAGGACCACTTTGGTCGTGAGAACTGGGACCACCAGCTGAAATTAGCTGTGGCATGGAACAGGGTGGACATTGCTCGGAGTGAGATCTTCACGGATGACCATGAGTGGAAGGTAAGGCAGTACCTGTGCTGTTTGTCCAGTCAGGCTTACATCTTGTCCCACTTGAGAACTGTGGATATTGAGGGTACTTTTCACCTCAGCTGTGCCTAGGGAGAGTATTTGAAGGCATTTCTCATGGACCCTAAACTCCCACCACATTGCTAGGGGCTCTTAATCTGTGCTGTTTTTCAAAAGTGCTCTCAAACACGCAAAGCAGAGGTGAGCACACCCTGCAATTCACCGCTTGTAAAGGCCCTATTTGCCCTGTCACTGTTTACTAAGATGACTGGTACTTTGCTCAAAACCAGTGTCTTCTAAAGACAATTCACCAGCCTAGAGCCCAAAATACCTCTTGCCAACTCTGCCTTGCGGTCGCTGCTCATGCCACGTTGTCAAACGGCAACTTGTCTCTAAACTGATCTCACTCAGCCCGGTGCTTCCCTGCTCTGACTTTACTACAGAGTGGGGCAGGGAGCAGCACCAGCCAGTTCTGCTGTCCCACTTCTGATCTTGCTGCTGAGAAGTCAAAGCTGAGCAGGATTATCTGTCCCTTCTGATGGGGCTGTGGGACTTGGAATGGATTTTCCTATTTGGTTCAACAGTTTGGGTTCCCCCAGCTCCATATTCTTTGTGGGACTGGGAAGGACTGGTGGGAACCAGGAAGCTGAAGAGGAAATATTTGATGGTGTGAAAATGCACAGCCCAAGAAAGATCCGCAGCTCTGTCAGGAAGGGCGGACGAGGCCGGCTCTCAGATTAGCCGATGCAGGCCAGGGCTGTTGCAGGTGCTGCAGCCCTGGACCGCTGGGGCTGGCACGAAAAGCTGGGGCTGAAACCAAGCTATGGCAGAAGGTCAGCAGGTACCTTCCTGCTGGGACAACACCTCCCCCCTTACCCACGGGCCTTGCTTTCACTTCTAAGCACATGGACATGTTGCCTTGGAAAGGAAAACCCCACAAAGGCTGCGCTGGGTGACTACCAGGAGCAGCTGATCTCCCCATGGCTGAGATCTGGCTGGCAGCACCACAGTCCTTCAGCTGAGGCATTGCACAGGAGACAAGCCTGTGAGGTCCCGTTCATTTGCTTGGTGCATCCTCGTGAGCTGGGGAAAGAGGGTCTACCCTCTACCCTACCCTATCCCTCCACCCGGCAGCCAAGGGCACAGAGGGCTTCACCGCCAGAGGAGAGGGCACACTAACCCACAAGCATGCCGCTGGGGGATGTCCTGCAAGTCCAGGTGCCTCCCGGCTGCTCTCTCACACCCCAAAACTCCTTGTGTGCTCAGGGATAAAAACTTCCCCCCCCACGTGAGGCTCTGCTCTGGGGCCCTGGAGCTTCTCACCTCTGCCTCTGGCCTGCCAGCCCACAGATCTCCACCCCGTGATGGCAGCTGCCCTGATCTCCAACAAGCCAGAGTTTGTGAAGCTGTTCCTGGAGCAGGGCGTGCGTCTCAAGGAGTTTGTCACCTGGGACACCCTGGTTTACCTCTACGACAACATGGCACCATCCTGCCTGTTTCACAGCAAGCTGCAGAAGGTCCTGCTGGAGGAGAGAGAGCACGCAGCTGGCTCCAAAATGCCAAAAATCCAACTGCACCATGTCTCCCAGGTGCTGCGGGAGCTGCTGGGCTGCTCCACACAGCCTCTCTACCCCAAGCCCAAGCACGTGGAGCGGCCCCGGCTCTCCATCCCTGTCCCGCACATCAAGCTGAATGTACGCATCTCCAGGTTGCGCGGTGGTGGGGTTGCATTAGAGAGGGGAACGCTGGCTCAAGAAGCCATCTTGGAGGTTGCAGCTCGGTCTCTGTCCTCTTGCCTGCTCAAGAATCCCACTTCAAGTCCCTTAAAGCCCTGTCCAAGTCATCTGCCCCACATTCAATGCATGACTCCCATCCTCCTATGCCTGGAGCACCTTGTGGCTGCGTAATGCCGGTGGGCAGGACCCGGTGGGGTGGGTGCACTGGACAGGCTTGGCACATCCCCACGTGATCCTCACCCTAGAAAAAGCGGCATTTCCAGGATGAGTCCAGTCTTGGCCACGCCGCTATCTGCAGCAAAGGCCCCTCCATGGGTGGTGGAGGCAGGCACCCAGGGTTTGGGGGTGGCTTTGTGCTGAGGGGCTTTCTGCTCTCTGCAGCCTCTTGGCAGGAGGTCTGACCATTGCACACCTTGCAGGTTCAGGGGTCAAGTCTCCGGTCCCTCTACAAGCGCTCTGCCGGCCGAGTCACCTTCACCATGGACCCAGTCCGAGACCTGCTCATCTGGGCTGTGGTCCAGAACCGCAAGGAGCTGGCAGAAATCATCTGGGCCCAGGTATCACAGCCCAGAGCTGTTGGTCACAGCTGAGAGGCTCAGATGGAGCCAGACCTCCCAGCCCCAAAAGGAAAGACTGCCCCTGCTGGGATTTGGGACATGGCAGTGCCCGAGCCTGACCCCCAGCCAAATGGGAGCCAGCTAGTGAGCCTGTGGACACTTGATGCTCATCCCCAGCCACACCACGAGGCTAGGTCCGTCTCTTCCCAGCCAAAACACACGCTGCAGCCAGAGGTGGCAAGCTGGCCCAGAAGCATGCTTTGCCTTCCTTGCAAAGGCTGAGGGGGGGCTCAGCGCAGTACAGGCAGGACACAGGCGCATGGCAGCTGGGGTGGAGAAGGCTTCTAGCCATAAACAGCATCCCTGGACAAGAGGCAGTGTGGCTGGGGGGTGTGGTGAAGACGCCGTGCAGAGCTGTGGAGTCACGCTGTCCTGTCACCCGAGGCTTCCCACAGGGACAGCAGGGTTGTCCCCAGAGGGGAGCACAGCTCAGCCCTTGCATGGCAAGCTGCCCACCCTGAGCGGCGGTCTGCTCGGGACGCCCTCCTCCCCTCCGGTGGGAGCGGGGGGGGGGCCTGTCAGGACTGCTGGCACCTGCGGGGCAGGGTGCAGGAGCCCCACTCTCTCTGCCCTCTTTGCTCCAGAGCCAGGACTGCATGGCTGCCGCGCTGGCCTGCAGCAAAATCCTGAAGGAGCTCGCCAAGGAGGAGGAAGACACCGACACCACCGATGCCATGCTGGCCCTGGCTGAGCAGTACGAGCAGAAGGCGATCGGTGAGTGGAAGGGGTCCGGCAACCCGGAGCTGCTCGAGTGCCCTGCAGGGCTGGCTAGCTTTGCCCAGGAGGTGTCTGGGGGTGACGGGTGGGATGGGTGGTGCCCAGCACCCTTGCCGCCGTTGGGGTCGTGGTGCTGTGAGCGCTGTGCCCGGGAGGTAGTGGGAGTGCAGAGGGTGCTGCTGTGTGGTGCCATGTCCGGATCCAGCTGTGAAGGGTGACCCTGAGAGCACCTCACTGAGCCCCAGGCTGGCCCAGAGCTCAGCCTTGTCTCCCTGGTACCTGCCTGGCCAGGCGTGTTCACAGACTGCTACCGCAAGGATGAAGAGAGAGCCCAGAAGCTTCTCACCCGTGTCTCTGAGGCCTGGGGGAAGACAACCTGTCTGCAGTTGGCACTGGAGGCCAAAAACATGAATTTTGTGTCCCATGGGGGTGTCCAGGTGGGTTCCCAGCAGTGGTGCTTGGAGGGGAAGCACTCAGGTGTTCCCTGCCCCAGAGCCAGGGTTCCCTGTTAGCAGCAGTGGGGCTCTGCCCCTCAACCCCGCTCTGATGGCAGAAGCTCCTGTAACCAGCGCTCCTCTTCCTCCCTCCTTACAGGCCTTTCTAACCAAAGTCTGGTGGGGAAAGATGTGCGTGGACAATGGGATTTGGCGGGTGATCGCATGCATGCTGTTCTTCCCACTTCTCTGCACCAGCCTTATCACCTTCAGGTATGCAGCTGGGGCATGTGTGCACCGAGGCAGGGATTTCCTCCAGCCTCGCTCTGCAGCTGGCTGCGAGAAGGTGCCGTGGCATCTCCTCAGGCAGCTGAGCCCTGCTTCTACCCCTGCTCCCTGCAGGGAGAAGAGGCTGCAGCCCATGGGCTGCATGATGCGCCTCCGAGCCTTCTTCACAGCACCCATCGTCATCTTCCTCATGAACATCCTCTCTTACTTCACCTTTCTCCTGCTCTTTGCCTACGTCTTGATGGTTGACTTCCAGCCACTGCCGTCCTGGCGGGAGTACCTCATCTACTTCTGGCTCTTCTCCCTGGTGTGCGAGGAGACCCGCCAGGTATGGGGCAGGCAGGGCAGAGGCTGGGAGGAGGCGAGAGGAGGGAGAGACACCCCTCTGGGTGCTCCTGGGAGGTCCTGCACAGCTCATATTCCCATGCTGCTTCTCATGTCACCACCCATTCGGAAAGGTCCCTGCAGAAGGGACTGCCAGATGCCCCCATTTCCGAGACCAGAGAATCTCCTTGGCTACGTCTGGCCTGGTGCCAGGTACTTGCAGGAAAACATGCTGGTTTGAGCTGAAAACGTCAGGAGATATGGAGGGGCTACCTCCTTCCTTGGGTATTTATTCCCAGAAGCATTTCCAGGCTTTGCTTGACGTTTGATTTTTTCAGCTTTTGCTTCAACAGCCCAGAGCTTTCTTCACCAGACTAAAGAGCCCCATGTCTCAGGTATCTCTCCCCACGCTCCTTCCATGCCCCTGTAGAAAACCCCATAAGCTCAGGTTAACCTCAGGTAAGCAGGAGGGTCCCGTGAAGGGCAGCAGGTCTCTGTGGTCCCTCCCATCCACAGGGCACACGAGTATCCTACAAGGCTCTCACTGAAATACCAACCCCTCTTCTCTTCCAAACAGCTCTTGTATGATCCAGATGGGTTTGGCGTTGTGAAAATGGCTTCCCTGTATTTCAAGGACTTCTGGAATAAGCTAGATATCTGCGCCATCCTCATCTTTATCACAGGGCTGACTTGCAGGTGAGCTGCAGAGCTACTCGGCAGCGCGCAGGCTCAAGCCACAGCTGAGGCTACAAAACTAGTGTAAGAATTGTGCAGGTTTTTCAATTGCAATTTCTTCTTCCAAAGGCCAAAGAAGATTTTTGTTGCCATGTGATTAATTCTGATCAATCCACTTCTGCTTTCAGCTGCTTTTAGGAAAGAAGTTTTTCATGCCACAACTGTCACCCAGCAATCTGGGGAAGCGCGCTTATATTGCAGAAACAATCCTGCGAGATCAGAAAAAAACCCACACTGGCGACGCTGAGGTGTTTCCTTTCCTTTTTTTCTGTGCCCAGGCTGATTCCATCAACGTTATACCCCGGGCGCATCATACTGTCACTGGCTTTTATAATTTTCTGCCTGCGTCTGATGCACATTTTCACAGTCAGTAAAACGCTGGGGCCCAAGATCATCATTGTGAAGCGCATGGTGAGAGCTGCCCTTCCTCCTGCCAGGGTGATCAGCTAGAGCACGGGATGGATGTGCCACCTGTGTTATCCTACCCTGGAGTGAGGTTTGCTCCAGGACACAATTTTGCTTCCCCTCTGTCTTTGCAGATGAAGGACGTCTTCTTCTTCCTCTTCCTGCTAGCAGTGTGGGTGGTGTCCTTCGGCGTCGCCAAGCAGGCCATCCTGATCCACAATGAGGAACGTGTGGAGTGGCTTTTCCGTGGCGTGGTCTACCACTCTTACCTGACCATCTTCGGGCAGATTCCCTCCTACATTGATGGTACAGGACACCAGCCTGTGACAGCACATGGCATGAGCAGGGTGGCTGTGGCAAGGCTGAGGGCTTCCAAGCTCATGCCACAGTCTGCCTAGCTCCTGCGTGGAAGGTCCTGCAAGGGGCTCCTCTCCAAGCACAACGTGAGGCCAGAAGGGAGCAATGGCAGGGTGTGGGGATGGAGCTCTGCTCCGGCATGTTGGGAGCACTGCCGTGGATGCAAACCCAGGAGTGGTATCTGCCCACACAGGCAAGGGAGCACCCTAGCAAAGGCGCAGGAGCATGGGTCGATCCAGCTCGGTGCCACAAAGCTGGTGGCAGCGAGCAGAGCACCTGGGATGATGCAGGTCGAGGTCAAATCCCTGCCCAGTGCTAAAGTCCCTTGGTGCTGGGCACTTTCAGAGAGCGCAGCGTGCTCCCTGAGACATGAGGTTTGGCTGCGGCAGCGTCACGCTGTGCTCTCTGGCAGGGGTCAACTTCAACATTGACCAGTGCAGCCCCAATGGGACCGACCCCTACAAGCCCAAGTGCCCAGAGACAAATGAGGACAACAAGAAACCCATCTTCCCAGAGTGGCTGACGGTCATCTTACTGTGCCTGTACCTGCTCTTCACCAACATCCTCCTTCTCAACCTCCTCATTGCCATGTTCAAGTGAGTCTGACCTGTCCCCATGGTCCTGACAGTGAATCGAGCTGGCTTTGCTTGCAGGCTTGGCCACGGCCAGGGCACCGCACACTGAGAAAGTGCAAGGAAGGTGCTGGGGCACATGCTGACAGAGCACAGGGCACTTGCGGGGGGCCATAGATATGGTGGAAGTGGCTGGTGCAGGCCAGGGCTGGTCAGAGACAGGTAGGAGCTGGGGCACCATACAGACATGATGTGACCTCTCGTTCCCATGGCACGGCTGACGCCTGGGCTCTTCCCCAGCTACACCTTCCAGCAGGTCCAGGCTCACACAGACCAGATCTGGAAGTTCCAGCGGCACGACCTGATTGAGGAGTACCACGGCCGCCCACCTGCGCCTCCACCCTTCATTCTCCTCAACCACCTGCAGATCCTGGTCCGGCGAGGCTTGCTCCGCAGGCCGGCCACGCGCCACAAACAGCTCAGTGAGGACCAGCATCTCCCCTCCTGCCCTTCGCCCCCTCCCCGGGGCATGGCACTGTGCACCGAGGCACGAAGCTTGGCGCCCAGGCTGTGGTACTGGGGTTGGGGACGCCTGGGGATCTGACAGCACTGTTGTCCCCTTCCTCTGGCAGAAGAGAAGCTGGAGAAGAACGAGGAAGCTGCCCTCCTCTCCTGGGAGATGTACCTGAAGGAGAGCTATCTGCAGCACCAGCAGTGCCAGGAGAAGCAGAACACAGAGCAGAAGATCCAAGACATCGCACAGAGGTACCAGCGCTCCTGAGGCAGAGGCATCCTTCTGTCCTTCAGTGTCCTGGGCAGGGAAGAGTTGGGATCAGCGCAGAGGTGGCTGCTGAGGGGGCTTCTCTCTGCACTGTCCCTCCAGGGTTGATGTCCTGGCAGAGCTGCTGGACTTGGACCGGGTGAAGAGGACAGGGCTGGTGGAGCAGAGGCTGGTCTCTCTGGAAGACCAGGTGAGGCAGAAGTTGAGCAACTACCTAAGAAAGATGGGGTTTTCCAGGGACTGAGTCAACAGAAGCACAAGGGAAAGCCCCTCTGAATCAATCCCCCTGCAAACAAGTTTGAGTTTCCTTGCCAAACAGTAGCATCCAAGAGGAAAAGGTCTATGGGAAATGTTCTGTTTGATTTGACTCCGAAGTGAGCAGGATGAAGGTGGGATGTGGTGGGATGTGCCCCTGCCTCCGCTGGTCACCCAAGCAGTTAGACCAGACCCAGCTCTTCTCCTTGGTCTCAGGGGACCCTCCAGACCTCCTGGAGACAGGGGACTCCCTGCTCCTTCCCCGTGAAGCTGTTCCACACCCCGCACCAGCAGTGGGGTGCCCGGGGAGCCGGACCAGGCCCCAGCGTCTCCTCTCTGAGACAGCCGCAGCATGGCTGCTGTTTCCACTTCCATTTCCACGTGCCGTGAAAAAAATATTTCCCTGGAGGCAGTTTTCCGAGCCGAGCATTGGGCCACAGCAAGGACTTCTGCTGCCCTGGGGGGTGAGCGGCCAGCAGCCGAGGGCAGCAGTGCCTCCTGCCAGGGCCGTATCCTGCAGTACTCAAGCAAGGGAGCCCGGGGGGCAGCGGGGGTCCGAGAGGGCTGACCCCACTGCGTCCCATGCAGGTGCATCAGAGCGCCCAGGCCCTGAGGTGGATAATGCAGGCGCTGCAGGGCAATGGCTTTGGCTCAGGCGAGGACATGCCGCCCGTGGGTAAGCAGAACCTGTCTCCACCCCAGCAGCACCAAGGAACCCCAGGACACCACCCATGGGCTATGGGCCAGGGCTAAGCAGCCCCTCGCACCCCTCTGTTAAGCAGCAAGGCAGAGGAGAGGTTCCTTTGGCCCAGGGAGGTCTGAGGGCTCTGTGAGGCCACCCAGCCCCTCCTGCGGCCATTCCCACCCTCCACTCCAGAGCCCTCCCTGCAGCCCATGGCTGAGGCTCTCCACTGCAGCATCCCTGGAGGAGTTCCTCCAGGGCCTGCCAGAAGGGATTTCAGGGGCCAGGTCACCTGGGGACATCAGCATCCCCAGAAGAGACCCAGCTGGGCCCCTCAGCAGAGCCACAGTCCGCGGCACCAGACTCAGCACGCTGCTTTGTGGGGCCTTGCTGTCTGTGTCTGCCTCACAGGCTCCAGCAAAGCCCTGGAGACAAAAGCCTTTGACCTGGAGAGGAAACTTGAGGAGACCCAGCCCCTGCACCACGTGCTTGCCCGAAACCTCCTGTATCCAGGGTCTCACACACACCGTTTCCCTGTGCCGGATGAGAAGGTTCCCTGGGAGGTAGGAGCTGTGACCCTGGGCAGTGGGGCTGGGAAGAGGGCGATGGGGCAGATCCCAGTAGCGATGGGAATAGGAACAGACCTGTCATCGCACCTGTGTCACACTTGGGAACACCTGTTCTTCCCAGCCCTGGAAGAAGTGGCTTCCTGGAGCAGCTGCTCTGAGGACCTCCCAGGGACAAGGAGAGGCGAATGGGCATTGTTCTTGCTGGGATCTGCAGTGCTAGGGGTGTCTGAGGATGCTCGGTTGGGAGACGGAGGGTACAGCCACCTGGGTCTGCATTTCCTGAAGCGGGGCTGGCTCAGGGTCAGGGACAGGATCTTGGTGCTGGCTTCCAGGGGGCCATGAGTGAGAGGCACCAGTCCTCCAGCCAAAACCCTCATCTCAGCCCCTGAGCAGAGCCCAGAGCCCTGCGTGCCTTGGGGAGTGCTGCCACAAGCTGGGCAGAGGAAGGGACTGGGTCAGAAAGTGTCCCCAGGGGTCCTGCTGCCAGAGCAGGGACCCAAGGAGGGACTTGACATGGCCATGTGCCCTGCAGGTGGATTTCCCACTCTACGACCCTCCTGCCTACTCAGCAGACCACAAGGACATGGCTGTGCAGGACCCGTTCAGCCTGTGAGTGTCCCTGCTGGCTCCCTGCTCCTCTGCCCCTTCCCCGGGGTGGCAGAGCCAGCCCTCCCTGCCGGGCTGCCTCTTGCCCCCCAGGTCCTTGGAGTCTCTCCTGAAGATCAACTACAACACCATGGACGGGCTGATCGACCGGCAGAGCTTCCACGGCCTCTACACCGTGCAGGACGGGCTGCCGCTGTGAGCGCATCCGTTGGGGGGAGGCAGGCCCGGGGGGAGCTGCGGTGCCCAGCTGGAGGCAAAGCAACGGGGAGACAGAGAATCCAGGGGGGGCTGCATCCTTCCCCTTTCTGCTTTCCTGTGGCTAATGGTGGGGCAGCGATAATGGCATGCATTGTCCTCAGGGCTGCCCTCCCCCCCCCCAAAAAAAAATTACCCAGCACCCTAGAAGAGGTGCAGTGCAGTGGTGGGAAATTTGGGGAAGTGGTACAGGGCTTTGATCGGTGTGATGGGGGGTGCAGATGGACCCTGGCTTTGTCGCAGCCTGCTCGCTCTCACCCTGCCAGGAACCCCATGGGCAGGACGGGACTGCGAGGCCGTGGGCGGCTGCACTGCTTTGGGCCCAACCACGCTCTGCACCCTGTTGTGACACGGTGAGTGCATGGGGACAGAAGTGTCCTGCTCCAGGATGGGGCCGCGGAGGTGGAGTGGGAAAGGCAGCACAAAGCCAGCTCAGAGAGACTGGCACCTGCCAAACCCACCGCTGCCTGTTCAGCCACTGCTGGGCAGGGGGAGACTGCCTCCAGCTGCAGTGTAACGAGGGCCTCTCCCACAGCTGGAGGAGGAATTTGGATGGATCCATTATAAGGAAGAGCCTGAAGAAGATGCTGGAAGTCCTAGTAGCTCAGTACCCGCTGTCAGAAGTCTGGGCTCTGCCTGGGGTAAGAGCTGGTGGAAACCTGGTGCAGAAGGATCTGGGGAGGCGGGGACCAGCTGCTGGGTGGATGCCCTGCAGCAAGGGAGAAACAGCAACAAGTCACAGCCTCGTCCGAGGAGGTACCTCTGCACCTCCTGCATTGCATCTGCGAGCAGGACTGTGCTGCCCGGAGTGCTGGGCGAGCAGTGGTCCCATTACACACCCCCACCCACCCTGACCCTCTGTCTCCTGCTTCTCCCTTCTCCTCATCCTCCATGGCTTCACTTCTCACGTGTCCTTCATGTAGGTGTGTTAAGCCTTAAGGCATACCGTCCTTTGACAGAGAGGTGCAGAGACTGAATCAGACAAACTCAGGCATCTGCTTGGGCACAGCTGAGGACTTCTGGCAGGAGAGGGAGGGAGGGAGGCACCGCCGCTGCTTGCTTCCCCCATCAGATCTTGTGGCATCTTCTGTAGTGGTGGAAACTGCCCGGTGGCCAAGCTGGTGGCAGTGAGGGAGGCTGGGCTGGCCTGGTGGCAGGCCTCCCCTGTTGACATCTGCTTTGGTGCAGGGGTCACTGGAGCCGGGCGAGACGCTCCCACTGAAGCTCAAGTGGATCCTGCGCCGGGAGTTCTGGCCCCAGTTCCAGAACTTGCTGAAACAAGGCACTGAGGTGGGGGACATGCAGGTGTCCCGGCAGTACAGGGGCATGCGAGTGTTACAGCGGTACAGGGGCATGCAGGCATCACCCTGGCACAGGGGCACACAGGCGTCACGGCGGAACAGGCACATGGGGACACCACCATTGTACGGGACATGTGGATATCATGGTAGCACAGGGGCATGTGGGTGTCCCCAGGGTCCAGGGCCAGGGTGTACCATCCCTGGGCCACTGCTCCCATCGGGGAGGAATGGCGGGGGGAGGAGGAGACACACCATAATGGCTTCGCACTGCGCAAAGGTCTGCGAGGCAGCCCAGGGACCCTGGGGATGGGCTGCACATACTGGTTTCTGCGCCTGCTGCCATTGCTCTCCGTGGCCCCAGCTGCAGTGGGCACAGGGCACTGGACTCCAGCAGGGCCGAGGAGATGTGGGGCGATGCCCCACCACCCCCGGGGCCTCTCAGTGCCCTCAGAGAGGTGATGAGGGCTCTGCTAACGTGGCATTTCTTCACCACACACAGATACACAAGGGGTACTTTGACGATCCCCGCAACACAGATAATGCCTGGGTCGAGACGGTTGCTGTCAGTGTGCACTTCGACAACCAGAACGACGTGGAGATGAAGCGGCTGAATTCGGTATGGTTATCTCGCCCCCGTGGCTTCCTGACCTGGCTCTCAGCATGGGGCAGGGGAGGCGGATCTCCAGACCCAGACCTCACCCTCATCAAGAGTGGGCTGCTCCAGCTGCATGCAGTGGAGGAAGAACATGGGGTTGAACATGGGGTGGCACTGCAACGGGGATCCCAAAAAGAAAGGGTGGGATGATGGGGACTAGAGGTGCTGTTGAGCATGGCTGGCATGGGCCCTTGCCAGCAGCACATACTGATGTCTCTGGTCCCCTTCCAGTTCCTTCAGGGCTGCGACCCGGAGCTGTGCATCCGCTGGCAGGTGCTGGACAAGAGGATCCCCCTGCACGCCAACCACAAGATGCTCCTGCACAAGGTCTCGACCCTCCTTGGCGCCTACTACTGAGTCCTCAAGCACAGGCCAGGGCTCCTGCTACCGCAGAGCAGGTTCTGGTTGGGACCTGCAGCTCTACCCCAGCTCACCTGTGAGACCATGGGCAGCTACTGGAGACTAGGTACTTTGGTTGCCTCCATGAATATATGTTTCAGGTCTCTGGGAGGAAAACCATTCCCTTCCCAGCAGCCAGGAGCAGGGGCTGCCTGGACAGAGCCTACACAGCATCCCAGCCACCTGAGCCACAGGGCTCAGCCCCAGCTTATGTCTTGGTGTGTCCGCATCAGCCGCAGCACTAGCCCAGGGCTGGGGCCACGCAGAGCCACAGGGCTGTTCCTGCAAGGTGTTCCTTCTCTCAGCTCCACCCTGCTCTTTACTTTGCTGTGGGCACTGAGGACCTGCCAGCCCCAGCTCCTCTTCCACCTGGGATATCCATCAGGCAGCTCTGCTCCCCTGCTCCTGCTCTGAGCCCCGGCAGCCCCACTGCCACAGCTCTGGGAGGACTGCTCTGGAGAAGGCTTGGGGTCTTTTGCACCTAGAGGCCCTGACTGCCCTGCAAGTCGCTCCCGTGGCAGCTGTCCCCATAACTCTGGTTGTCTCAGACCCAACAACATGGTCCTGAGCTATGACCCAGCAATTCTGAAGGTGTGAGCAGCTCTTGGCTTATATACCTATGGTTTCATAGCTCTGCACAGGTCCACTTGCTGTGTCCCATACTGTTACGTGATCCTGCGCGTGCATGCTGAGCACCACCTTGTAACTGAACTCCTTCCCTCTGTCTGAGCCAAGGCACCAGCTAAATGTCACCTGCCTGCCCCTGTCCCCTTGTGCACATGGATGGAAAGGGGCAGCTTGCTGGGACCCAGGTGATCCATGTGCTGCGGTCCCTTGGTAGGGACAGGAGCGATGACATCAGTGTGTCCATCCCAGGCATCTCTGCTCTTATGGGGTCCTTTGCTCACCTTGGCTGTTGCCTGCTACAGGGAGAACAAGGCGGAGTGGAGGCATTTCTTGACAATAGCCCAGAACAGCCCCACATGTCATGGCATGTTGTGCCCAGGACTGCTTGGGGGGGATGGGGGGGTGTGGGGGGTTTGGGGGTGAATTTCAGTGCCCCCCACCTCTCCTGATGGATCAGGCACTGGACAGCTGGGACTGCTCTTCCCACACTGGTGGCCACCACAGCGCAACTGCAATTTCACCAGTGATGCACTGGGGCTTGGTGTGGGGGTGGGATGCCAGACTGGCAATTTAGTCAACCCAATTCAATAAACCATATATTAAATAATTAAAGGCTGGTGGTCTGTTGCAGCTGTTTAAGCTGGGAGCGCACATCCGTGACGAGCCCAGTCTGAGTGTTCCCATCCCCAGCCTTGTTGCACAAACTCCCTTTGCCTGCAGATGCACCCCCCGGTGCCGGCTGCAGAGGCAATGTGGCGCGGCAGGAGTCAGTATGAGGGGCTGCTGGGGAGCAAGCTGCGCGCCACGGTGGTGGCACAGCACCTTCTGCCGCGGCCCTGGGCGGTGGCACAGCACCTCCTGCCATCGCCCTCCGCCCGCTCGACGGCCGCTGCCGGTCTCCCCCGCCGTCCCGCCGGGGGCGCAGGCGCGGGCCGGGCCGGGGGCACCGCGCGGGGGGAAGAGCCGGTCGTGCCTCGCACCGCCCGCGGATAAAGCTCCCAGACCAGCGAGCGGCGCCCCCAGCCTCAGAACGATAGCTGAAACCTAATTAGCATCACTCAATTACAGCACGAAAGGGCTCCGGGCGGACGCTGGCACCGTGGCTGTGCTGCCCGGCTGTCCCACCGCCCAGCTCCTCGCCCGGCCCCCCCCGCCCCGCCCGGCCCGGTGCCACCGCGGCGGGGAGCGGGACCCCGGCGGCAGCCGCAGCAACAGGTGGGGCCGGGGCTGATCGCGGCCGAGCCGCCGCGCACCGCAGCCGCAGCCGCAGCCGCAGCCGGAGCCGGAGCCGCAGTCGGAGCCGCAGCCGAGCCGGAGCGGAGCCGCCCCCGGCCGAGCGGGTAAGGGACCCCCGGGGCCCCGTGGCGGCGGCCGTGCTGCGCGGAGCCTGGCGGGTCCCCGGCCCCGGGCAGGGCGTGGGCGCGGGTCGCGGCTGGGCATCGCCCCCGGCCGCCGGTGCCCGGCCGGGTGGTGGTACGGGGCGGGCGCGGGCGGGCGGTGGGAGCCGGCGTCGCAGCGTGGTACTCGCTTCCCCCCCGGGGCTGGGCCGGACCCCGGCAGCGTTTGCAGGGCCAGGAGGGTTCCCAGGCAGCGCAACTTCGTCTCCCCTGGAAGAGCCCACTGCGCAGTCCCACGGCCCTGGGCAGGTCCACCGGCAGGTCTGCCGGCAGCATCCCTCAGGTACGAGCATCCCCCGAGTGGTACCCTGGGGATGCTCATACCTGAGGGATGCCAGTGCTTAAAGGATGCTGTTACCAGGAGGATGCCATTATCAGAAGGATGCTGGTGCCAGGGGGATAATGACTTGGGGCCCAGCTGGTCTCCTAATGAGATCACTGTGGACAATTTCAATTTCGTTCCCAGATGAAAGGGTCTGCCAGGGTCTGTGCCTCCCCCCACCCCACCCCCACCTGGGGATCTCTTCCCCCCAGCCTGACCAAGGCAGCAGGAGAGGTGTGAGCGACACCAAAGGGCAGAGGAAAGAAGGCCTACCTGCTTTACCTCCTGACTCTTCCCCAGCTGGGCTGGGGTGGCCCTTGAGGTTCCCAGATTGCCCCCTTTACTTGGATAGTCAGTGGCTCCTCTCTTAAGCTCCAGCTCCCGGAGCTGGGCTGTTAAACCGTACTCTTTACTTTAAAAAACGAAGTCACTTCCAAACCTCTGCTTTGGCAAAACCCTTGGAAACGTGACTTGTACCAGGTCATGGACCAGATGGGGAAAGCAAAAGAACTCCACATCTTGTTATTTAAAAACACAGTGGTGATTAAGCCAGTCTGATGATCTGGGGAGTCTGACTCATCATTTTTTTTTAACACTCGGGGCTGGTGAGATAGGAATTTACTGCTGCTGTTCTCCAGAAGCAAATCACCACATCCCATGAGGGAACTGGCAGCAGGCAGGGGCAGAGGCAACACTGGGTCTCGACACCCCGCGTCCTGCAGCCCTTTTGCCTGCCTGGGTGGTCTCTTGCTCAGATGGGGGTGGGGTGGGGGGGAGAGTTTTTCATCTCTGCAGCTCTGTGTCCAGGTATCATTAATCTTAAGCCAAATTAAGTGGTCCCGGAAAAGACAGTGGCCAGTATCATTCTGCCCTTGTTTTCTGGGCCCCTGAGCCCAGCCTGTCACTGCTTTGCCAGGGCACATTACAAGAGACGTAAGTGGTGTTCCAGGAAATAACGCCGTGTCATATCCCCTCCACCCACCGCTTTCCTCCAGCAATGGGAGAGGCTTTGCAGGAGCGCAGAGGAGCTGCCCTGCTGCCCGGGAGCTGCTGCAGCCACCAGGGAGTTGCCAGCAGCCATGCCGAGCTGGCTGGGTGCAAGATGACCCTGACGACAATGCCAGCAGCCAGCGTCGTCCAGGCTTTCTTTTGCCTCCTGCTCTGCGTCCCCTGGGGCAGCTCCTGCCCTCCGAGCTGCCAGTGCACGGAGCGGGCAGGGGCAAAGGCCGTCCTCTGCAGCTCCCGGCACTTAGAGGAGATCCCCAAGGACATCCCCAAAGACGCGGTGTTCCTCAAGCTGGATGCCAACAGCATCACCAGGATCCCCAGCAATGCTTTCAGGCACCTCTCCCACCTGGAGGAACTCGATCTCTCCAGGAATGCCATTGAGAAGATTGACAGGGCGGCTTTCAAAGGGGTGGCTGCCGGGCTGCGTACCCTCGACCTCTCCAGCAACCGCATCCGCAGCATCCCCAAGGAGGCCTTGCTGGCGCTCAATGCCAAGCTCCGGCTGGCCAACAACCCCTGGCACTGCGAGTGTGCCTTGCAGGAGGTGTTGTGGGAGGCACGGCTGGACCCCGACTCTGTCCAGGACATCACCTGCCACACAGCCCCACGGGAGGAGTACGTGGGCAAGCCGCTGCTCCAGGTCCTGGATGCCGGTGTCAACTTCTGCAGTGTGCGTCAGAGGACCACGGATGTGGCCATGTTCATCACCATGTTTGGCTGGTTTGCCATGGTCATTGTCTATGTGATCTGCTATGTCCGGCACAATCGAGAGGACACCTGCAAGCACGTGGATTACCTGAAGTCACTGCCGAGTGCCCCGAGCCATGCAGAGACCACCAGCACTGCCCTGTAGTGCAGGATTGGGGCGCCTTGTTCCCAGCTTCTTTGCAGGGAGCCAGTGGCAACCTGGTGGCCTTCAAAGCTGCTCTATGGGATTTTCCAGTGCTTGTTCCAGTCCTGCAAATGAGTGCCACCGACTTTGCCCCTCCCTAGTGATGCTGGACTGAGCGTGAGCAAACCACGTGGGGGAGGGATGCTGGGGACACCCCACGCAGACCTGTCAATGGAACCCAGGTTCCTGGGGAGGAACCCCCTGCTGAGACCCCTTCTCCCCTTCTAGAGCTGGGCTTGCAGGGGAAGCAGCCCCAGCCACATGGTCGTGGTCTATGTGGTTTGGAAAGAGCAAGCTCCTGGGGGGAGACAGATGACGGTGGAGGCTTTTGTGGGGCCAGAAGGTCCCTGGACCCTGGGGTGCAGAGGGATGGGTCTCTCTGTGCAGCAGGGTCACCCCATCCTAGCTCCAGTGAGGGACCAGCCTCGCAGGGAGCAGGACATCAGCCCCAGCCCCCGCACAGCATCTCAGCACCCTCTGCTTGCAGCCAGCAATCCGGGGCTGATCTCCCAAACTTTGGATTCCTCAATAAAGCCCCGCACATAGGAAAAGCCCTCCGGGTTTGCGCTGCACTGGGAGCTGGGCTTTGGGGGAGGGCAGTGGTGCTTGAGGGGTTCGCGCTTGTCCTAATTCAAACCCTCCCACAGCAGACAAGCCTAAATTCAGTGTACCAGTGTGACTCCTGTTAGGTCACATTTCCTCTACCCTCACCCCAGCCTGCTTGAGCAGGGGCCAGCTGGTCAAATGGTGCCTCTGCATCTCATCTGGTATGTCTCACCTTATCTTGCCCTTCCTCGAGGCCAAATTAGAGATGTTGCTCGTGGCTGAGCGTAATGGAAGCGAATCAAGTTCTGGCTTGTTTCACAAGCAAGAAATGGTCCTTCCCAGCAAAGCCAGATGTGGCTGTGGCTGGGCTGGAGGAGGAGGGAGGTCTGCAGGGGCTGCCTGGGAGCCCTCCTGGACCCCAGGGCAGCTCAGGCCGTGACCCCCCAGCCCCTTCCTGGTGTGCTGGCATCTCCTACAGGCTCCCCAGGGCCAGGGTGGGTGGCCCAGCCCCAGCAGGAAACCTGGGGTTGGGGAAGGCTGAGCGATGTTCTGGGCTGGTCAGGAGAGGCAGAGGCTACCGGGCAGGGGGAGGCAGAGGGGCACCCTCACCCCAGCACGTTGCTGTGCTCAGGGCCACCTTATCCCCACCGGCCACCTGTGATCACAGACATGGCCCTGTCTCACGTAGGAGTGGCTTGTTGAGTGGAGGGAAGCCTCTGCCACAGGCAGAGCAGCTCTGGTACCTGCAGCTTGCGCGTGGGACGAAGGCTGGGTACACACAGTTTATTAGAGCCCTGGTTAAGCAAAAGAATCCCCCAGCAAAGGCAAGGAAAAGAAAAGAGGCCATAGTTTCACCTGGAGCAGGTTTGGGTCTTTCCCATGCCCATGGTAGCTGGATTTGTCCCAATGCAGGTTTGCTCAGGAGTTGCTAACCTCATGCAAAGGCGTGCAAGGACCAGCATTGCTCCTTGTACACATCTGTCGATTTGTACAATACATACACACGTCACTCAGTGAGGACAACCAAAACTGGCCACGGCAGAGTGGGAGCGTGGGCAGGCACCTGCGGCAGCGGGATGGGGTGGCAAGGCCACTGGAGATGGATACAAAGCGTGGCGTGCAGTATCGAACCAGGTGGGTCCTCAGCAGCATTGCAGCCCCAGGCACTGGGCAGCCAGAGCCAAGCCCAAAGCCACCTTTTTCCCCAATTTCTTACATGCCATTTCCTCCCCCTGGCCATACACCCCTCCCAGCAGAACACACACTGTTCGGTCTTTCTTCCCCGGCTTTGTGCAGGCTCTGGCCACAATCAACAGCGGCTCTGGGTCCCTCCTGGCTGGAGACCACCAAGCATCAGGGTCCCGGTGAGTCCAGGGAAGTGCCTGGGCACCAGGCACCCTTGGTAGAACATGGTTCTGGAGCATGGTAGGACAGCTCGCCCAGGAGAAACAGCACCAAAGCAGGGTCACAGCCCCCTTGCCAGCCCCCGGGGCAAGGCTGCAGGGAGCCTGGGGCTCCCCTCCTCCTCCTCCCCCTCCAGCGGAGTGCACAACCAGCCAGCTGCAGGGCTGATGCTGCAGCCATTCCCGGGCTCTGTGGTCCGTCTTCACCTCGATGCCCAGCTTGCCCCAATCCTGGCGATGAGCTGAGCGTGTCTCAGCCACCTCAGGTGGTTTTCAGCTTGAGCACCTTGGAAAGCGGCTCCTTGGCACTGGAGTAGAGGAGGTAGGAACCCTCGGCGGTGTGAAATGCCTCCCAGTCTCTACAGCCGACAGTGGGGAGGTGGTGAGCTGCTACGAAGCCTTCATAGCCTTGCCACCTGCACATGAAGGGCAGTTAGCTCCTGGGGCACAAGCTAGGCACCTGGAATGGGGCAGAAGAGCCGTGGGGCTGTCATCCCCCACCTCCCTGCTGTGGTTCAGGGTGGGATGACCCTTACTGGAGCTTCTCATTCCTGCTCAGAAACCTCTCCAGAAACAGGGAGCAGTCCTATCTGTCCTCCCTGGGAAGCTGTGCCAGCATCCACACAGGCTGCCCCCATGCTGGGCTCCCGGCAGGTTCTTTCCCGCTGGGAACAACCAGCCAACCCTGCCCTCCCCCCACAGCAGTACCTGTAGATAATACTGTTAACGGAGAAGGTGAAGCCATCGAAGGAGTTTGCTACCACCAGAAAAGAGTCGTCTCCCACCGAGAAGAATTCCCAGTCCAGGGCACTGAGGATGAAGCAAGCAGAGGGGCAGGTGAGGTGGCCCCAAGGGGCTGTATGTCCATGCCCCACCCCAATCGCTGCCACCCTGATGGTACACAGAAAACCTTGCTCTTCCCAGGCTGTTTCTGAGAGGAAATCCACCCTTGTTCCCAAATCCAGGGCCTTTTCCTAGCTCCCACTGGGATTTGGTGCCAAAGACCTGCCACCCATCGCCCTCCCCACGAAGTCTCGGTCCCTAGCAGTGTGCAAGCCTGCACGAACCCTCCAGGAGACCTCCAGGCTGCTCAGGGGAAGGACGTGGACTGAGGAGCACCCTGACTCTTTGCAGAGGTACCTGTAGGTGAGGAGGTCCTGGAATTTGACAAACATCTGGGCAGTGATGTTCAGCTCATAGATGGAGGAGTTGATGGCATAGAAGTTAGAGGGTGCTGGCGTCTTGCTGTCATAGCTGTGGCTGTTTGCAACAGCCAGGAAGACTCTGTCCCCGACATGAAAAACCTCCCAGTCAGCAGCACCAAAAGTCTGTGGGGAAGGAAGGCACATGAGAAGGTGCATATGGACGAGCCTTTGCAAGCCAAGGATGCTGTGAGGTGTGTGGGGACCTGCCAGAGGTGCAGCAGGGAAGTTACCCACTCCTAAAATCCTCCAAGGAAAAAAATAAACCTCACTGTGTCAATCCTTATGGGAGAATCAGTGGGAAAATCTCACTGCCTTTCCAGAGGACCGAAGAACATCTCTCTCTGTAATTATTCCCTGGCTTGTCTAAACCCAGAGGGGAGACCAAGGTGTAGTGTTTGATCAGTGGCCAAGCCTTACCAGGATAGACTGGAAGAGCTGGAAAGAGCCACTGAGCCAGATGTAGATGTTCGAGTAGATCTTTGTGGATGTGCCATTGAACGTGTTAGCCACAGCCAGGAAGGAATACGGCCCAATGGTGAAAAATTCCCAGTCATAGGCTCCAGAGGTAGGGATGGTCTGGTTGGTTTCAAACAACGCTGTCCTAGGGTTCCACCTGTATATCACACTGTCTATGTTGTGGTTATTCCCTGTGGGAGACAGACAGACAGACAGACAGGCAGGCAGGCAGGCAGGCAGACAGACAGACAGACAGACAGACAGACAGACAGACAGACAGACAGACAGACGTGCACCATGAGGAAAAGGAACGCCTGGCTCGTGTTAGAAACCAGACCCAGGAACAGGTTCAGCCATGCCAATATTTGCCAGCAGGTTGCAAGGCTGATTGCTAGTGACCGATTGCTCCCCAAGAAGTAGTCAAAGAGCCTCTAGAGCCTCCATCCCTATCAAACATGCTGACAGCTTGTTCCCAAACCTGTGGTGGCAGCTTCCCACAGCCCCTGGCAGAGGAGGGATGGGAGGGTGCTGTCCCCCCACCCCAGCAGCACACCAGAGGCACAGCAGCCACGTAAAGCGGGGCCAGTCCCAGCTGAGTCCCTAAGCTACCGACACCACGGGCTGCCATCGCCCTTCGCACACAAGCTTGCACATCTGGGAGGGGGCCACAGCTGGAACGGCACCATGCTGATGTTTTTCAGCCAAGTCCCTGTGCTCAGCTCCCGAGTGCTAGAGCTGGCCAGGGACTTCCTTGTGCCAATCCTGGCTGATGGCTTGAACTCCAGAAAGAGGGAGGGGATGCCACAGCCCGCAGCCTGCCCCGTGCTGAGCACTCAGGCTGAGCCCACCAGCACCCAAACACATGCCCCGTCCAGTTCCTGGGCTCTGTTCAAGCATCTTGACCTCATGTCTGTGTAGGACCCGGCCGGCTTTAAAGCTTAAAAAGTTTCTGCACTTTCACCCTGGCACAGCTCCTCCAGCCAGAGACATTCTTCTAACAAAGAGCTGGCTTCATTGGGACAGGAGGGGGGCACCCCCAGCCCCTTTCCACCCCACAGTCACTGAGCACTGCTGTACTCGTCTTGGCCCTGCTGGTGTTTCTGGTGACTGAGCAGCAGCAGGACCACACGTTAATGGGTTTATGGCCAATCCTCATTGCAATGAAAGAGACTGGCAAGAAGGGCTGCAGGCAGAAGAGGGTGTGTGGGGAATGGCCATGCGGATGAGTGGCAGCTCCTCAGGGACTGACCCTCGCCCACCCCTAAGGGGAACACCTCTGGTTTGGCTTGGCCATGGTGGTCTTAACCCCTGCATGATGTACATGGCCACCGAAGGGACCTTTTTGCTGCAGCTGCCATGGGAGTAGGTCTCGTCAAAACTGGCTGTGGTGGGGTCCAACAGGTGACACAGGGAGTTTCTAGCCCAGCTCACAGGCAGCTGGTGCCCAAGCAACCTGCCACCAGCTTTGAGCCTGGTGCCAGAGGAGCTGATGCCCCAGGAGCCAGCCCTGATGGTAGTGAAGGAGCTCACCGGCCCAGCGTCTGAACCCGGCTGGGAGCATCCTGGGGACCCAGGGACGTGGTATTGACCCATTCATACCCTGTGCTGAGAGGTGCATGCCCCAACCCAGAACAACTCATGGCCTGGGAGGGGAAGGAGGCTGGATCACATCTGGAGGGTGCCCACGGAGGGACATCAGCAGGCTCTCACTCGGCTTCCCTCACTTTCCTGTGTGCTCACGAGCCCAAGGCTTTGGCATCTCAAAAGGTTCAGCCCCTGCAAACCTACGCAGCTGCCCTCACCACCCCACTGTGTTATGTAGCTTTGGGGGAAACAAATTAAAAGCAGAGAGATTCAGCAAAGACACTGCCCCTACTCCTGTCCTTTTCCCCCGCTGTCAGAAACCCGGGGGGGACCGTGTCAGCCACCTCCCCAAGTGCTTTTCTCCCCTAAAATGAGATGGTCTGCCAAGGTTCAGGCTTCCTGAGGGACACCGTGCTTCCAGCTGCATGCCTATGAGGATGCCCTGCGCTCTGGCAGAGGATACGCAGGAAGCTGCAGTGTTTCCACGGCAACAGGAGGATGCTCTCGAGCAGGGTGCCTGCCGCGGGGCACCGTGGTCCCTGGTGTCACCCCAGGGCCACCTGCCCCATCTGAGCCGGGCCGGTAGGGAATTTAAGGGCTGGGTACCTTCTCTGTGGTTGACCACTGCGAGGAAAGCCTCTCCCTCAATGACAAATGCCTCCCAGTCCCTAGCGCTGTGCGTGGTGATCCTCTGGTACGTGATGAATTTCTCTTTCCTGTGGCTCCACTTGTATATTACAGAGAACTCCTGACCCCTGTCATTCTGCTCAAAATTAGCCACTGCTAGGAAGATCTGAAAAATAACAAGCCAGGACATCTTGGTTTTCTCTTCTCAAAGCAGCGTGGACAAGCACAGGCAGAATGACTCACGGGATGCAGGGCCAGGGACTGAGGTGGCTGGTGTGGGACAAGGCAGCCCTGGCTGGCAGGGGTCCCCAAGCAGCCCCCAAGCAGTACAGTGCACCCAACGCGGGGACACGGACCTGCTGGCCTGCGGGGGCCTTTGTTCATGGCAGCAGCAGTGCCTGCTGCCTGCAGAGCCCGCGCAGGGACAAAACCCACCACCACAGCCTTGGAGCCAAGCGGAGGGAGAGCCGTGCCGCAGCTGCTCGCACCCCACCGGCCCCGGGGACAGAGAGCACAGCCATGTGGGCTGGGCAGGGACAGGGGCCTGAGCTACCAAACCTTCCATGTAAGGAAAGGTTGTTCAGAAGAAAAATCACAGATATCATGATGATTCCGAGACAAAGCATTTGCCAGACCAAGAAAACCCCACTGCAAGTGTCAGGGACAAGTGCACAGCAGCGGAGATGGCCTTGCGCAAGGCGGGGAGCACATGCGAGCTCTTGGGGGCGTGCGGTGTGGCACGCCGGCCCCGCCAGCCCAGCGGGTTTCCTATGGCGTGCCAGAGGTTATGCCCCTGTTTGGGCCACAAGGAAGCACAAGGCCACAGTCCACAAGCAGACACCAGCCAGTGGGGGTGGTCTCCTGCCTCCTGCCCAGTGCAGGACCTTGCCAGCACCAGCCTGGGGCTTTGTCCAGCCGAGGCTCAGCCGTCCCCAAGGACAGAGACCTTCCACCCTCAGTGGAGGTCTGTGCTGGGTGCACACATCACACCAAGGAAGGTGCATCCCCAGCGCTGGGCAGCTCTCCCTGCCGGTCCCGGTCCAGGGAGTCCCTTCAGGGCATCTCCAGAAGCACAGCTTCAGAGGGAAGAGAAAGGCCTGGATACAGCCCCACAACTCAGGAGCCTGTGGTCCCTTGCTCTCCATTGGCAGGAGCCACCAGGAGACCCTGATGCTGCCTTCTGGGGCTCTTCACCCCATCCTGGCAGAGCATCAGCGAGTCCTGGTGCAGTAACAAGGTGCTGACACCTACAGAGATGTCCCCACACTACAGAGCACCCACCTCCAACATGTGCAAGGAACCTGGGCTAACTGGAGAGATCTGCACCACTGCTGGTGCAACATCTGTCTGGGCACCAGCTCCATGCTGAGCAGGGGCAGCTGCACCCAGAGCACCTGTCTTTGTCCCCAGCCACTCTGGAGCACCAAGGCTAGCACCAACTGGAAAACCTGCCCCAAGTTGTGCAGGAGAGAGGCCATCCTGCCTAGTAAGTCTGAGTAAGTTTTTCTCAGTGAAGACCTGAAGGCAAACCCAGAGCATATGAGCCTTGGTGAGCACCAACACGGGTGTGGGACACCATGGAGATTTGAGACCCCCCAGCCTGGTGGTCTTCCCTGCGCCTGCAGCCATTGCTGCAAGGGGATGTTGTGGCTCCAGACTAACACTGGGGAGTCTCAAGGTGGTTCCCATCAGCAGATAAAACCCCAGTTGAGGATGTTGCCATCTCCTGCCCGTGAGAGTGCAGCTGGAGCTCTGCAGAGCCAGCGCAGTGCTGGGGATGGCAGGCATGGCCCCCAGCCCAAGGCCAGCTTTGCAACACAGCTGCATTTTCAGGGCTTGACCAGGTTTTCTGCAGGACCCCACCGTCAGGCAGGTAATGAGGGATGTGGCCCATGTGTATCCAAAACAGCAGGGCTGTGGGTACCACCAAGCCTGGGGGCAGGACTTCTGCCCCATCCCTCTGTACCCTGGAGCATGTGGCTCTGCACAGGGAAGCCCTGCAGCCACCCTGCGCTGTGTCTGGTGACAAAGCCACAACAGGCCATGCCGGAGGGGGAGCAGTCCCAACTTCTCTGGGAGCTTGGCACAGAGCTGGCTCTCAGCAGATGTTTTTTTGGCTTGCCCAGGCCTCCTTGCAAAGTGGTAAGTAGCTCCCCAGGGAGAGGAACCAGGCAGATACTCTGCAGAAGTCCTGTGGCAGAATGCCCAGGGAGGAGACATGGCTCCAAAGTCCTGGACTGATTCAAAAGCAAGCGGGCTTAAAAATGCAGGAGGTTGGGCTCAGTGGGTCTCGGGAGGGAGCTGCGGGTTCTCTAAGACCACAGGCAGATCTCTGAGACCAGAGCAGACCTTACGTGTGGCTGGACACCCACCACAGGCAGCGCTCAGGGAGGGCTTTGCTCTCTGTGCTCCCATGTCAGGAGCTGCGTGTCCCCAAAAGCAATGCCGCAGCCACTGCCCGGGGTGACCCCTGCCTCGCTTTGCCGTGCCAGGTGGGAACTGCAGCAAACCCTGCCCCGCCGGGGCTCAGCCTTCGCGCCAGGGCAGAGCCGTGCTGTGAGCCCCCCCAGACCAGGCTGGACTGCGCCTCTGCGGGATGGACATTTTGGCACTGGCACTCGCTACACCTGAGGCGGGCACAGGCAGAGCCTGCTAGAACCCCAGCCCATGGCACGATCCAGCTCCAACAGCTGGCTTTGGAGGCTGACCTTGCAGACATCCCGGAGATCCCCAGGGAAGAGATGTGAGCACTCTGGACGCACAATTACCTCTGCTGCCAGCATCAGTTGCTGGAAATGGCCTGTGTGGATGTAGCTGTGTCTCAGCAAAACTAGTAAAACAGAGGGCAGCCCACCAAGCAGCCACCAGTCCCTAGGACAGACCCTTACCAGATGAATATGTGTATCAGTGTGACCCCATCAAAGACAGAAGGGAGAAAGATTCTCCTGCTAAACCATGCTCGAGGCTCAGGGCTTCAGAGGAGAAGCCAGTGAGGGGCAATTGCAGTTTAATATACTAAAATGTGAAGGCACTGAAATAACCTCCCTGGCAGACTGACCTTCTTTCCTATGGTGAAATACTTCCAGGACTGAGCCTGGTATGTGGGGATGTTCTGGTAGGGCACAAACTTCCCGTCAGTCCACTTGTAGATGGCCGATCCTGGGGGGCTGTACCGGTTGGCAGTGGCTGCAAACAGTCCCACCTTTGGGATGGTGAAGAGCTCAACACCCATCGTCTCAGAGTTGGTCACGAGGTTCTGGTACTCCTCCACGTAGTCCAGCCGATGTTTGACTAGGAGGCCACAAAAAAAAAAGAGGGGTGAGGTTAAAACCAGATGACCTGGCCTGGAGGGGTGCCCCACGTGACAGAGCAGAGCTGGCTTGCCAGCACTTGCTGCTGTACGGAGCTTTGTGGGGGAAAATGAAGGTCCTGGTGGCGCCGGTGGTGAGGGGCCAAAACCCGAGGGGGTGATAAATGGCCTGACTCCGTCTCGCTGGGCAGCACATCCAGGCCCATCCAGCCCTGCCTGTTCTCCAGTGGAGAGCAGGGCTGCCAAGAGCTCTGCTGAGCAGTCTTCCCTGGGAGGGGGGAAGGATGAGATGCCGCATGTTTTGATCGCTTCTTACCAAGTGGGTTGATATATTTATCCTAAAGAGAATGAGGAGAGGAACAGACCTACAGCGAAAGGGCCTGGGCTGCTGAGACCAGCTGGGTTAACCCGTACCCACCTGCAGCAGCCCTGCACCAGATGTTTTCTCTGGCTGGAGTCAGCATGAGCTCTGGAAGAAGTCAGAGAAGACTTAGACAGAATTAATGCCAGGAATTAGAACAGAAACCCTAAGTGTGGTCCCAACGGCAAATGGGTGGGCACTGGAAGGGACAAATGGCAGGAGAAGGGCTAGAAGATGGGCCAGTGTTGGTGGCATCAAAGGGCACAGGTCAGCAAGATCCCAGCATGAGGTCTCCATGTGGGTACCAGCATAAGAAAAACCCCAGGAGAGGGGGGAAGGACAATTCAGTTGTGGGCATGCCCCATCCTCCACGTCCTCACCAGAGATCCTGGCCAGACTGTCTACAGTGAGCGGGAGCACACCAGTAGGCAAAATCCATGTTGTTAGCGAGTAACAACCATCCCTCCAGGCTCTGGTTGCTTTGCCACCTTGTTACTCCACTGTCGCCCCACTATTTTCTGCACGAAGGCTACCAGAGCTGGGATGACATGAAGGTGGAGGGACAACATGGGCACTCTGTGAGTGGTAGGGGAGCTGGCTCACAGGGACACCCGATTCCAGAGCTGCACTGGAAGTGTTGATGCGGGCACCAAGAGCAAAGCGGAGCCGGGCCAAACAGCAGAGAGGAAGGGGGACACCCCAGACCCCTCGTTCTGCTGTTGCCTGACTTGGTTCCCACCCCAAAGTGCTGTCAAGGGCAAATCTCTGCTCCACCTCTGCTGCAAGAACCTCCCTCCATCCCCGAGAGCGCGTTGCACACCAGTACCTTCCAGCAAGGAAATCCAGGTGCTGCCATTGCAGAGGTACAGGCCTCGCCGGGAGGCGTTGAACCAGAACTGTGTCTTCTCCTGCCTGGTGCAGGGTGGACGGGACCCCAGGGTCACCTTTGTGTCGGTCTCTGGGCACGGAGAGGAGCAAGGCAGGTGCCTCTTAGCGCACATGACAGAGGAGCAGCGAGGCTCATCCCTGTGCACATAGGGAGGGCTGGCTGTCCCGGTTCCATCCTGATGATGGGCACCAGGGAATGGGGGAAATGGCATCCTAGCACCGAGCCAGCCAGCCACCGGCTGAGCAAACCCTAGGGGCTGACACCCGGGGGGTTACTGGCATGTGCCCAGCACTACCAAGGAAGGGGAGCTTTGGACAGGGATCCCACCCCATGCACACTTTGAGAAACAGAGGGTGCTGGGGACATGTTCTTCCCCTCTGCTTCTGCTCCGTGCCCAGCCCCACACAAGGAGCCTTCCTCAATGAACACAGCAGGCAACCAACCGAGCACATGTCGTGGGCAGTTACTGACCGTAGGGGTATTTTAGCACCTCGTTGCTCGCTGGTTTTGCAGGGAGATCCTGGAGGATGGTGGGGACAGAGAGCGTTGCTACTTTGAAGTTCATGGCAGTGCATATCCGAGGGGTGGCATCGGCTCCTGGCAGCAGGACAAGCTGTCTCAGCAAGCCCTGGGAAAGCAGGAGCAGCAGGATGGAGAACAAGTCCAGCAAGACCAAGAAATGGAAACTGCAGATGATTCATGCCCTGGATTTCCCCCCTGACTCTTGCTCATTCCCCTCCCTCCTGGGCCGTGGAAGCCTCCCTGGGATTCACATGCATTTATCAGCCCCTCGTTACATGCCCAGCCTGCCAAAATCTCCATCCTGGGCAATTTAACAGCTGGCGCAAGGGGAGCGTTGGCAAGGGGCTCATTAGCTGCAGGCAGCTTTCACCGCCTTTGCTTTTCACTACTGGTCAGGATCGGGCACTGCCCTAACTTTTATATCAACAAGACTCTGCCAACAACTGTCCTTCTGCTACCGCACCACTGGCAACGTCCTCTTAAAAACACATTTGTCCCACAAAGCACCAGTGGCCAGCACTGCCCCTTGCACGCCCACAGCCAGACTGGGACTGAGGCTGGTGGTGGGACCCATGGCCACTTACGCTGCCTGTGCCATGGCCCAAGCCCTGCCAGCATAGGGATCTGAGGGGGGGCTGCAGCTCACCCCGTGGCCAGCCACAAGCACCCCCGGGCAGCCCTGCACTGTGGGGCACCTACCGTGAACACGCCTTTCCTTCTTCTCCTGTTGCCCAGGTAGAAGCTGGCTCGCTTCACTGACAGAGAGGCTGGAAATGGGGTCTCCACCACCCTGCGGATGGGCAGAGAAGAGTCAAGGGACAATTTCATAGCATCTGCTGGTGCCTGGAGGAGATGCTGGTGGAGGCACATCACCCTACCAGCCCTCCTGAGCCCCCCGCCACTGTCCCCGACCTACACGTCCTTGGGGACACTGCAGTCCACTGTCAGGGAGAAGGACTGGCCAGAGACGGCCAGGACGAGTGTGTGCCACTGGTTGTCGGAGAGGGAGACGTTGGGGAAGGTGACGCGGATCTGCCAGCCGCCGGCACGCTCCTGGCTCCAGAAGAGGAAGTGGAGCTTGTTGGGGGCATAGCGCAGCCCCACCAGCACGCTGGGGCTCTCCTCCGCCATCAGCGTGAAGACATACTCATTTCTCTGCGGGAGGGCACGGACTCAGATCTGCATGCCACAAGCTGCAGGGCTGGGCTGTGCCCGCTCTGTGCTCGGCTGGCAGCCCTTACCTTGGCAGGGACGCTGAGGACCCTCAGCGTGACAATGATGGAGAACTCCTCGGGGAAGCGGTCGCAGTGGATGAAGAGCCGGGAGGCAGGAAAGCCCAGGACGCGGGGTCGCGAGGCAGCAAGCTGGAAGCCGCGCACTCCCTGCACTTGAAACACCCTCATGCCATGGGCCAGCCCACCAGCGGGGACCATCTCCGAAAGGATGTCCAGTGGGCGCAGGTCTGTGCCGAGAGACAGCGGAGCACGTCGTGAACAATGGCAGCCTGACCACTTGGGAGCAATGCCAAGTGTGCAGGCTCACCTGCGTGAATTGCCCCAGCGATACAGCTCTGAACACTGACCCCAGGGCCGGGACCTGCTGGCCAGGCAGCCCCAGGCTGCCACCAGCTTCCTCGGGACCCACTGGCACCAGCAACAACAGCCAGAGCCAGAAGAGCAGGCAGGGATCCAGCACTCACAGGCTCATTTGCAGGACAGCCGCCCATCCCCATCCTCCCGGGGGCAGTGGGGCACGGTGCTCCTCTCTCCATCCCGGTCCAGGCTCTCCCAACCCAGCCCTCATTGCACACATGCACATACTCCCCTGGCAGGCACCAAAACCACTCATTAAATAATTATCCTCTCCCCAGAGGAGAAAACAACGTGCCCAGCCCCAGAGCATCACCCAGGTGAAGAACAGCACCATGCACCAGCACTGCAAAGCTGTCCCCACGTACCAGTGCTGGGGTTGGCATCGGTCCGATGTTTCAGCAAGCCCCATGCCAGTACCCACAGCGGATGCTTCTCTGACCATCCTCACCTTGGCACTCTCGCAGCTTTTATTTTTGAATGTTTCTCTGGCAGGATTGTGGTGGCCATAGCAAAGGGCACCAGAGCTTGGTGATGATGCTTACAGGATGAAGCAGCACTTGGCTAGACTTAAAAAAATCCTGATTCTGTCCCATCTCCAGTGAGACCAGGCTTTTAGCTCCTATTTGTACTAATAAGTCTTGGCTGCTGGGGCACAGCAGGAGAGCTGGGAGGGAGGGAGCTGTGAGCAAGGCTGGACCCGTGTGTGTCTGAATCCAAACCAGCTGGAGAGGGGAAGTGTTTCTGCCCGGGAACCCCCTGCAACCCAAACCCAGATGGGCAGAGCAAGGAGGAATCTGCTTGTGTGACATCCCTTAGTGGTAACTGTGTCCACTGTGTGACTTTTTGAATATTTTGAATAGCCCAGAGCAGGGAGAATGGCAAGGTCCTTCCCACCCTGCCACCTCGGCGTTCCCCCTGTCCGCCCCTCCGCTGCTTAATGCTGCTCCCAAAGCAAAGCCTCGGTGGGGGAGGCTTAACGGAAACAACTTATTTCAGAAAGGCACGACTTGGGGAATGACCAGTTTCTGTTTTCTCAGCAAAATGCACAAGCTGAATTCAGGCTTGGATTTGTGGGGTGGTTCAGGACCCCCTGACTGCACTGGGGGCGGTGGGGATGAGCTGGAGGACAGCTCAGCTGGAGCCGGTGGCTGTGCCCGACGCTGTTGGCCAGGAGGGGACCGACTCCTAGAACCAAACCCAAATCCTGAAACCCAAAGATGTGTGCTCCAGCCTGCCTCCTGCATCAGTCGCTGCTACCCATCAGAGCAGGGCTCGGACAGTGGCCGGGGTGTTTCAGCCCAGGCTGGGAGCATCAGGGCTGCACCAGGCGCCGGCAGGAGGGACGTGGGGACGCTTAAATGTGCTGATGCTGGTGCCTCACAACCCTGGGATCCTTCTAGCTGAGGCTGCCTGGAGACAGCAGGGACACCCCCGGATTGACCGGAGCACCTAGGGGGAGAGGTGGTGGGCAGAAACTCTCCGATCTCTCCCAGCTTTCCTTTTCACCACCAGCTGGGCTGTAATACAATGTAAATACAGGCGCCATCAAACTGAGACAAGCCCCAAGCACACGGAGCCTGGGCCCCAGCAGCCCTAAAAAGTGGGCTGAAGCTTTGCTGCCCACACCGGGACCGTGCGGCATGGGGATGGGAAGGCAGAACCAGGGGATGAGGACCCTCTTCGGCTCAGGCTGTTCTTGGTACTTCCCTGCGGGAAATGCCAGAGGAGCTGCCAGCGCCTCGGAGGGGGCGGCAGGACGGAAACATTCTGGGAGCTTTTGCTGCCAGGATTGTGCCTGGCAGAGAGCACAGGGAGCTCCAGAGAGTCTGTGGCCTGAGGGAATTTCCAGGGGGACTTCATGGCTCTCCTCTACTTCTCCTTCCTCTCCCCCAGTCCCAGCATGTTGGTCGCTGGGGTCAGCAGACCTTGGTACAATGCTTGTGCCACAGGGACGGGCGCCTGACTCTCCCCACGGCACCGAGAACTGCTGGTCGCTCCCTGGTTGCCACGCTGTGGGGCCGCAGGTGCAGGGATGACCCTACTACCTGCTGCCCACGGGTGCAGGCAGCTGCAGCACCTGAGGCATCGCACCATGCTGTCACCCTAAGGCTCAGTCCACTGGCACCCAGGCACTGAAACCCCAGGGACAGGCTGCCAGGGAGAGGCTGCCCCACACGGGGCACCCCGCAGCAGCCACATGCCCCCCAAAACAGAGCACCCTTTCTGGGGTCTCCCCTGGCAGCGCAGGGGACATCCCATGGGAGCACACGGGTCCCAGCACGTTTCCCGACACAGCCTGTCTTGACGCCTCCCTCCCGGCGCAGCCCACCCTTCGCTCCTACCTGTGCAGTGCTGCCACGTCCTGCCTCCCCGGATGAAGCCCCCGCTGGTGGCCCAGTGGAGGAGAATGACCCAGAGCAGCAGCGGAGCCGACATCGGGGGGCTGGCCTCAGGGGGTCCATGCACAGGGACCTCACTGCCGTCTACTCCTCCGTGCCCAGGCAGGCGCCGCTCGGCTCAGCCCCCCCAGGAGCTCTCACATAGTCTGCTGGCAGGACCACCCGAAGCACCCCGCCACTGGCTCATCTGCCTCGGGGACACGCCACGTCGAGCTGCTTCTGGGGTGCTAAGCCCCAGCTCTGCTGTCCCCTTGTGTGGGCATCGTCCCCGGGGGCAAGGCAGGAGTGGGAGTCGGGGGGCTGGCGGGGGCTCCCCTGGGGCGGCCGTGGAGGCAGTGCTGGCTGCAGCCTGCACGCAGACATTTAAATGAGAAGTCAGTGGTGGGAGAGGAGGAGTCCCAGCTCCTTGGAGAGCTTTTATCTTTTGCCCAACCCTCTGGAAGGCGGCTTTGGGGAGGGATTTTTTAATTTTTTTTTTTCTTTGCTTCCTTTAATTTTTGGTGATTCATTTTTCCAGGATCCCATGGGATTAGGTGGGAGATTCACTCCTGCCTGGAGAGACCAAGGTGGGAACCTTCTACCCCAAAAGCCTTGAGCTTCCAGCAGCACAATCCCAGCCTGTACTGGGGGGCAATCCTCTGTCCCCTCCGGTTCACTCCACCCTGCTCAAAAAACAAGTCAGACCCCACAAGGTGCATATTTCTCCCCCAGAATGGCCTCGGGCAGGTGATACACAGCCAGTGCCCGGGGCAAGGCTCCAGCCCAAAGCCGGCCACCAGACCCGGCCCTGCCATGAGGCTGGTGGCAACGTGCTGAGTGTCAGTTCGGAAACCCTCGAGGTTATGCTGTTCAAATGGGAGAGACAGCAGTGGAAAAACTCCCTGCACGCAGCAAGCTCCACTGGGTTTCTCCAGCCGCAAAACAACTTACTTCCATTCCCTGAACAATTGAAATGTGCTCCCCCCGCCCCCATCCCCAAATCCTTCCCGCAAGGCGAGCACTAGAATAGAAAGCGGATGGCCAGGATGATACGCCAAAAAATTGTGTTGCAAACTGGGGGTTTCGTCAGCGAGGAACAGCCGGAGCTGGACTCACAGCCATGCCTCGTGCCGGTCTGTCGCCAGCCCTTGCTAGCCCGAAACCCTCCGTGCCGCGGCCAGGAGGGTGCAGCCCATGGGGCGCGGGCACGTGGTGGAGCAGAGCACCCGGCACCTCCGTCCCAAATCCTAAGAGCAGCTACTTGGACCCTGGAGACAGCCAAATGGGGTTGGTACCTCCGTATCGGAGTCAGACAGTCCCTGAAACCCAGAGAGCAGCCACACGCATGTCCGGGGATGCTCTGCACTGAGTAGGGCTGCATGGAGTCCCCTCCCCACAAAGCTTCTCTCTGGGCATCCTCCAAATCGGGCCTCTACTGGAATCACGCTTAAGTGGAACCTAAGCAGAGCTTAACCTCTCTCAAGAGCGAGCTGCAGAGGTGAGGCACCGCTGGCTCCCCATCCATCCTCACCCCTGAGTTGGGGACAGCACCCAGTGGCACAGCCACTACCCAAACCCAGGGGTCCTGAAAGGCAGCTGCTGGTGGCGACTGCAAGGGATGCGGGAGGTGCAAACCACCCCACCCCCAACAGGCTCAGCCACTGGTGATGCTCCCTGTGGCCTTGGCAATGCCCACCAGCACCAGGGCTGGGACCAGCCGTCTCACCGGGACCCCACGCCACGTCTGCTGGCAGGAGGAGCGGGGACCGGCATCCGGGGCCCATCCGGCAGAGAGGTCGGTGCGTTGGAAGGGCGGCTAGCACGGAGCGGAGCAGAGCTGCTGCCAGGGCCCTGCCTCCCGGCAGGTTGGCACTGAAGAAGGCAGCACAAATAAGAATCAGAACTGCTGCATTTCCCAAGGCCGCACACATGTGTCAAGTTAAGCGTGGCTTTGGGAGCTGGCAGCACTGCCCCGAGTAGGGGACTCGCACAAGTGGATGGATTTTGGGAATTCTCCCGCCAAGGCCAGCGCCAGCTCTGCGAGGGTCTGGGCAGCCCATGCGACTCCTCCTGGGGAGGGAGGAAAAGTCCTGCCGGGGATGCCAGGACGACTGGTTTCTTCCGAGGGGATGCAGCTGCCTTTCAGCACTTCCTCGGCCAAAAAGCCAGTTGGTGGGGACATCTCCAGACCTGAGGACACAGCTGCGGGTGTCCCCTCCAGAAGCAGGGGGATCCAGGGAGCTCCTGGCAGGAGGTGGAGGAACCAAAGCCCCTGTTGATGAGCATGGAGGACATGCCAGGCAGTCCTCAGCCCAGCACCGTGGGCTCAGGCTGCCTTTCAGCCACGTGCCATTAATGAACGGTCTCCTGGTGAGAACAGGGATGTTGATGGTCCTCAAGGATCTTCCCCATCCCTGGGCTGGGGACCTTGGCATGACAGAAGATGGTGGAGTGGCTTGGGCAGTGCCTGGCACTTTTCTCCCTCCCCAGGGAACCGAGCTGTGATGTGAAATAAGGACAGGGGCCCATCGCTGCCTGCTGTTGCGTTGGGTCCGGGACCTGCTCTGTGTCCCAACGGCAGTAGGAAGTGGTCTGCAAAATTGTTCCTAAGCACACACGCGCACATTCCTATGTGCACAAGCAAGCGCGAGAAGATGAAATAAAAGAGACAAACAGCGCGACGTTTGCCTAATTCACATGGGTCGTAAATAAAACCATGTGGCGGCTCTGAACAAAATGATCCTTGGATTTCCACCAAAAAGGTTGGCCATCATTGGGTTAGAAAAGGTTGAGAAACCCATCTGTAGACAATACATCTCAAGCAGAGCTTCCATGCAGAGGACAGTGCAAGGAGGGCACCTAATGAAGGCCAGGGACAGGCTGGACCCTGCACACAGGGTAATGTTCTGCTCTTCCAAGACTGTAACTCATTCCTTATTATTTGCAGACACAAAGTCATGTTTCAGGGCTTGTTAGTCCTATTCATTTCAGGCTTTATTCCTGACATCTGCAAGAGCTTCCCCCCTTGAAATGCAGCATGCATACAGGCACCGGCTGTGGCAAAGCTTGGAGGGACCCTATACGTAACATGCAGAACTGCCCATCTCATGGGTGTCCCCAGCGTGGGCTCTGGCTGGCAGCAGGCAGTGTTGTGCCCACCCTCCTGCCCACGCCGGCAGGGCCAGGGGAGCCAGCTGAGGCTGGCTGGCCACCACACAGGTGTGACCACACATATCCTCAGGGACAGAGCTGGAGGTCAGCAATGAGCACACACAGCCAGGCTTGCCTGCATGAGCAGCAGGGCCAGGATCAGCTCTTTGGGGTCGGTTTTGAAAGGAATGGGGGAAACTTGTTCTCAGGATCACCCCAGATTGCAGTTCTCCAGATGCCAGTTCAGGTTGGACACCAGAACACCACCTTCACCCCGATGGTGGGACAGGGACAGATGGGGTCTCTATCCTCAGCCATTTCCAAGGCTCCCTCTTGTCGCCTCAGCCCTTTCTCCTAGGCTGAAAATCTTCCCCGTGTCTCCTGGAGCAATTTCAGCTCCCTGAGCCCAACCCGTCAACATAAACTGGAGTCCCAGCAAGAAATTTCCACACCAGGAAAGCTGTCAGCATTGTACAAGAAGCGTAAATGTCTTTAACCCCATCACATTTCACAAACTTAATTCCCAGAAGTTTTGGAGAGGTTTTGCCAGGAAAAGTTTTGTCGAAGGACTGGGAGGATTGCAAAAGGCACCATTTTTAGGAAAGCCACCAAAAAAAAAGCACAAAGCTGCCCCAGCGCTGCATGTCCTGCTGCCAGCTTCCCAGGCGCGGAGCTGCCTTCGGGAGCAACCCCTGCCGGGCAGCGGCGAACCACCAGCATCGCTCACATCCCAGAGCCCTCTGTGTCCACACACCCACACACCTTCCCAGCGCTGCCAGCCCCAGGGAACCAAGGAGCCGGGAGTGGCGGTCCCGGCGAGGCTCCCTCGCCCTTGGCCGCAGGCAGCAGGCAGGGCTGGTGACCTGCAGCCCAGGTCTCTTCCCAGGCAGCCAGGAGCGAGCTGAGCATCCTGCCTGCATTTGGAGGACACATGGCAACCGAGCTGCCGGGCTTTGAAAGGGCTCCAAAAAGCAGTCACTGAACTCTGGCCAGTACAAGCAAAAAGACAGGACACTTCTGCACCAGGGCTGCTCGGGACGGGGCTCGGCAGCGCCCAGTGGCCACAGCTCCCCATGTTCCCTCCCTGCAAGTGACAAACAGCCCTTCGCTGCTGCCTGTCCCTCGGTGACAATGCTTTTTTTCCTTTTTGCCATCTCCCTCCGGTGTGCCCAAACCTCTTGCAAGAGGCAGTGCCACCTCCCTGCAGCCACAGGACCCCAACCTGGTTCTGCAATCACCACTTTCCAGCAAGTGGCTCCATATGGATGGAGGGCATCAAACACAAGCCACTGTGAGCATGCAGACGATGGCAAGGGTGCTCTGGGTGTTTTCTGTAGGTCTTACGCCTACACGGAGGCAAAGAGTAGTGAGGGGGCTAACGTGTCACGCAGCAGAGGTGCAGGAGACCCAGGAGCTCTGCCTGGACTCCCTGCTCCACCTGCAACATGAAAGCCCTGCTTGCCTTTGAGCTCAGCTAAGATCCCTCTGCAAAGGGGATAAACAGAGTTCCTAGGGCCAAGAGGAGGCAGGCAACGTTCCCATTTCGCACTTACTGTTGGAAAGCCCCTCGGGGCCCAAGCCCACCCCAGCCTGCTCCCAGCTCTGTGCTTCTTCAGCCATAGCACTTGCCTGAAGCCCCTGGGGGTTTGCACAGCATGCGCTTGCAAGAGGAGAGGGGAGAAAGGGAAGGGTTTTGCAAATGTCTAAGCCTTCTTCCAGCAGCAGCGGCAGCTCACCAGGCTGAATATGCAAACCCGAGGACTCTGCGTGGGGAACTGTAAGCTTGGCCAAGCAAACCCGGTGCTAAGCGCCACATCTCTCAGCAGGCTGCCTTGGGGTAATGCCTCAGGCCTGGAGCTGGCTCTGGGATGCGCAGCCGCTCCCCATGCACAGAATAATCTCCCTTGGCAGCCCTGCAGGAAACCCTCCGCCTTTGCCTTGTAGTCCTTTGATCTGGGCAGTGACCACACGCTCCAGCTCGCAGCAGGCGGATGGTGGTAAAAGACAGAAAAAGCCATGGCAGGGAAGCCCGGGGACTCACCCCACATGCCTGGGCCTGTCAGGAACCAGCAGGCTAGGAGAGGGGATGCACGGCGCTGCTTGGACCAGAAACAATCCTGTGACTCCCTGGTTAGGGCCCGGCCAGCACCTTCTCTCTGGACGAAGCCTACCTTGGACCGCACAGGGTGTTAGGGAAAGGTGTGGGCATCGCAGCCCCTCCTTCAGCCAGAGCTCCCCCAGCACTCAGGGCTCTGGCCAGGTCCTCCCTCTGGCAGGTCCAGTGCCCTGCAGCAAAGAATAGCGGCTTTAGCACCGCTTTGCTCTGCAGCCATAAGAAAATCTCTTGCCCCATGACAAAAAGAATCAGGGCCCAATTTTATTCCTTGCCTGTATGACAATGTAAAGCTTTTATTATTACATTACCCGTGATTCAGGCTCTGGAGAAGCTGGTGGGACCAGGAGGGCGGCAGGCGGTGGAGCAGGCAGCACGTGAGGTGGGCTCCCCGGGTGCCAAGGCAGGAGCACAGGCAGTCACACTCACTCTGGCCACCCGCCGGCAGCCGAGCACAGCTCCATCTCCTCCGGGGAGGGAAGGGAACAAAGGCAGAGAACAATTGCTATTGTTTTCCAAGACTTTCTTTGGGCCAGTTCCTCCAGCGTGGTGCTGTTGCCCAGCCGCTCCGGCTGCGGTGCCGCGGCCCCACTGCGCTCAGAGCTGTGCAGACACTGGTGGGGGGATGTGACCCCCATTCCCAGGCGCCCGCCACCCAACACTCGGAGCCCGGCCCCCGCTAGCACGGAGAGAGACGGAGCCAGCATCCTTGGTGGGGTTACTGCATGCACCGCAGCTCCTGCCCCACTCCCCAGCACCGTCAGGCATCCCGGAGATGCTCCAGCTTCCCACAACCCGCCAAGGCACGATGCCTGCGGTGGGGAAAGGGTGAGCCCAGCCCACGGCTTCGAGTGGTGGGGAAGGCGAAGAGCAGAGCAGGGTGTCCTTGGGAGCCTGGCTCCCGCTCCCGGTGTTGGCCCTGCAGCGAGGCAGCAGCCTTTGCTGGCAGCGGGGCCTCAGCCGGGAGCGGGAGGTCACACAGCAGGACCCTGCATGAGCAGGACAAGCATCCCCCCTTGATTGCCCCCTGAGCAGGTCTCTAATTACAGCCCATCCTCTCCCTGCCCAGCCATCACTGCCTTTGAAGTCTGGGCTTTCAGAAACCACCGGGGAGGCTGCTCCTAATTGCACTTTGCAAGAGTGGGGAGGGGTTAGAGCTGGGAGGGGACAAGGCGAGGCTGGCAGCAGGGGCTGCTGTAGGAGGGGGAACTGGGGTCCCACCGACAGGGTGCTCAGCATAATGGCATCACCCTGGGCTGACCAGTCTCCACGGGCACTGCAGGAGGAGCAGAAGAACATCTACAGAAGGTGGTACCTAACACATGGGAAGTTCCTCAACCTAACACAAGTCTTGTTTGACGGGAATTGCAATTAATTGGCACAAGCAATCACGTGCCCCCCAGTTACTGACTGGGTGTTAAAAGGATGGATGCTGAAGAGCACCAAATGCTAAAAGTGAAGCTGCATGGGGACAGTACAGACAAGTGGCTTCAGCAACAAAAACAAGGATGTTTTCATAAAGCCAAGTCTCATGTAGAGCCCCAAGACCTCCATAAGGCCCTCAAACACAAGCACTCCCACCAAGGCCATGCCTAGGCTCCAAGGTAGAAGATCTTGTGTCAAAGCAGGATCTGGCTGAGGACAAAACTCAATTTCTAATCGCCTCTCCAGGCAAAATGGTTTTGAAAACACCTGCCCTCCAGCCTGCCCTTCTGGCATCTCTCCTTCAAGCAAAGCCGAGCTCCAGCTGAGCAAAGCCCCTCCTGAGCCACCCTAGCAACGAGCCCATGGACACCGACCAGAAGGATCTCCAACCCCAGAGGCTTCCACCATTGCCTCAGAGCAAACTCCCCCAACTTGGTCACTGCCCCATGCCTCACCATCTCCTGGCTCCTGGAGGGATGCATGGCACGGAGAAGCCGCGCAAGGCATAAAGCCCTGGCCATCAGCTCTGCAGTTCACTGTTAGCTCGGAGATGTGGGCACCTCTCTTGCCCTTCAAACAGACTTGCCCCACAGAGCAGGATCTCCCCAGCACCCAATGGCTGCTGCTGGCAACGCCTGGAGGGATGCACACATGGACCAGACCAGCAGAGAAAGACACGGGTGCTGGTGAAGCAGCACGCCAGGAGAGGAGCCTGCGCAACCCCATCCTGGGCAGACTCAGCGAAGAAACCCCGATTCACCTAACATCGTCATGCCAGCCCCAATTTGGGTTCAATTTGCCAAATTATTTTGGCATGGGAAAAAAACTGTTTTGGGGCAAAATTCCCAACCCGGTTGTGGGCGGAGAGCCTCCCCGTGCTGGGCCCAGCATCCAAGTGCGTGGGTGCCACCCAGCATGTTGCATCCTGCATCTCTGCTGCTTTGAACCCACCTCCTGCATCTCCTGCAGCCCCCAGAGGGGCAGCCGCGGCGGGTGCATTGGTCTTTGCTCCACAGCCCCACGAGCCCTGCCCCAGGGCACCCCAGCCACCCTTTGGCCAGGGTGACCCGGCTCCTTTCAGAGCTGTGACAGCAGCACAGAGCCACAGCCTCTCCCCCCATTAAATGCATCAAAGCGCCCCCAGAGAGCCCTGCCCTGGCGAGCTGGGGCCAGCTGGTGCCCCACGCATGGAGGGAGAGAACCAGGCCCAGAACCTGGCTCATCTTCCCCCACACCCTTCAGGAACAACATGACCAGACAGACCCGCTCGCAAATCGCTCCCCGAGCGCTCACGCACACGCTGCTAGCACCGGCAGCTACCCTGTAATAACCCACCGTCCGTATCATTACCATTAATTATATATTAACATACCCCATAATCTTAACTGCTGCTAAGTCACATCTCGGGGTGGTGGTGGGGGTGCGAGCCACTTTCAAAAGCCACCTGGCTGGTTCCCCTCTGCTCTTACACCACCCACCCCGGGAGAGGGGCTGGTGGCCCAGGCAGGACCGGGATCTGGCAGGCGGCTGCAAGGATCAGGGCCGGGGGGGGCAGGAAGGTCACCAGGCTGGAGCCACAGATCTCCCTGCCACCCTGGGCTCCCAGGGGACTGTGAGAGCATCGAGCACATTACGTAGGACCACCAAGCATTAAGTGGCTTGAGCAATTTTTTGGTGCGTGTGACGTGGGGTTGGACCCAGCTGGACAAGAGGAGACACGGGGAGCCCTCGCTGGGGCTGGTACAGGGGCTCATGCACCCTGCTCTTCAGGTAGCACACGGGGAGGGCAGCTCACCCCAACCAGACCCTCGGGTGCAAGAGGAATTCTCCAGATTCCTGCCCCTTCTTCTTCCCTGTTGCCACCCCTCACCATCCCACTAGCTGGCAGCAAGACCCTCAGCATCCCTCACCTTACGCTCCCCCCAGCCCCTAAGCTTCCTGAAAGGCAGTGATTTTCTTCTTCCCCTGAGTCAGGAAAATTTGAGAGAAGCAAGGTGAGGCAGGTAACCAGCGCCATTTCTTGCCCAGGCAACACAGGGACTTGCCACACTCATACATCCATGCCCTGCCGCTGCCCCGGGCTCAAGGCCCCTCAGTCAGCCCACACAGCCCTCGCCCCACACCACAGGGCTGGGGGGCTGCCACTTCCAGCCCCTTTCTGGAGCCACCTCCTAAACACTGCACCAATCCCACGTCCGAGAGAAGCCCAGTATTAGCAGCACGGCTGGCACCGAGGATGGACATTTCGGGTCTGTGCTGACAAGAGAGGGTGTTTCGATTCCCATAGGGGCAAAACGCACACAGCATCCTCACCAAGATGCAACTGCAGGAGGAAAGCAAGGAACTTGCAAAGAGGCAGAGCTTTCACCTCAAAGGCAGCACACCACCTTCCATCCATGATATAGCTCCAGCCAAGGAAAAGCTGGAAAGAAGCCTGGGGCTGGCTCTGCCCCGAAGCTGCAGTCGTTTCATGTGGCTCCAAACGCCTCTCGCCTGGGAGCTCGCACTTTCAAAGAACCGCTTGCATGCACACAGGCACACAAAACACAATTAATGAATGTCTCACATCCCACTGTGTGTGTTCTGACACAGCTCCACTTGCCAAGGGAAAAAAAAAAAGTGTGCGTGTGTGGATGTATGTATATACAAAGGCTTTAAAGAGGACGTTGCTCACAGTTTTACAGCTTTGTTGAAGGGCTTTGTTTTGGGTTTTTTTGGTGGTGGTTTTTTTTTCTTTTTTAAATATAAAAGCCTAAAGCAAATATAATCCAGATAAATATTTTTTTTAAAAAAAAATCTTTAATACCTTACCTGCATGTGTAACACCTGTAGAGCTCCAACACTCCCCAAAGAACATGTTGTATAGAAACTGTTGCAGACTAAAAAAAAAAGGCAACTGCTCAGAAAAACATTGCTACTGGCTAGTATTACACATGCTGTCAACATGAATATTCTTTCATGAACGCAGAGGAACAGGCTTTCAGGGAAGTCTATTACAGGATTGGCACGGCAGCTTTACAGGCTTTGACTCTCAGGTGTTCCCCAGTTGTAAGAAGCTGCCTGTGCAGCGAAACTGTCTCTGGGCAAGCCAGGCACAGCAGAAGCCCACCCACCTCCACACCAGCATGGAGCTATGCGAGATGAGCCCTCATGCTGTTTGCGGGGATTCAGTTTATTACGGAATAATAATGATGAAGTTTTCTTTTTTTCCTGCAAATAAAACAAACAGGGTATCTAGCATGCTGACTGCAGTGCCATGTTTAATCCTTTCAGTGAACACAAACGCTCGCTGCTGGTTTCAGCTAAGAACAGAGCCATGACTCAGGACAGCTGTTCTCACCTCAACAAAGCAAGTTTTAGGACTTCTGCTTATTTTGTCACCTGCAAGGCTGTCTGGTATATACGTTCACTGGGTGGTTTAAAACACCCAAGTTAGCAAGCCTGCTGCATGCCAGTCACTTTTCTTAGTTCTCTTTGAATTATCAGGTCATAGCCATCATTAGAGACAAGACACTGGCCACCCGGGAAAGCCCAAGCAACTGTGTCAACTCTTCCACTCCTCTAAAGCGTCCCCTTTGTTTTTGTAACACATGTAAAAATGTAAAACATCCCCATGTGTTTTAGCTGCGTTAGGATAAACCCTTCCATTCCTTTGGACCAAGTCAGAATTGGACTCTCCCAACTAGTTGATCACTCATATAAAACACCCACTGCAATACATTTGCATACATCTATGAAAGGAGAAAATATAATCACTTTATTTTCAGTATACAGACTAAATCCAACCACAAAATAAAGATAATGAGTGAGCACACATGAACAAAATACTCCGTACCTAAAAAAAAGCCCACTTTTGCCGTGTCTGTTGAATCCATCGCTTGCCATGCTCTCCAGCGTTGTTTCCAAAAGCAGCTGCAGCGCTCCCAGGAGCAACGTTCCATCTACTACAATTCAGACAATGCTCCCAGTTTGCATAGAAGTGCTACATTTTCCTGTATGCCTTGAAATACTAGTTAGGTACAATACTATTTCACCATTTCTGCTCCCAAACTATGTCAGGTTCCCCTCCCACCCTTACACCAAAGCAAGAAGACTTACTTCTACACAGAGGTAAAATCAGCAAGTTGTAGCAACACAGACTCTTCAGAGGTGCAGAACAATGGCATACTGCAATCTGCAGCACAGATGGCAAGACACAAATACTGACAAATTGTACACACGCGCATGCACACAATCACCTCCGTAAAGGTTTCTCCATGGTGCGACTCCTTCCATGTCACACACTTTTCACAGAAAAAAACCAATAAAAAGCCCTTCTCAAATTTAGCCCGTTTAAAGCTGCCAACAGAATTTGATTGCATGTGCTATCGATGGGCATGTTATTGCTTGTAGTAAACTGGAGAAGATTTGGACCTACACAAGAGATTTGCTTGCGAAGTGCAAAGGTCACCAGTGGCCCTTAAGCAGTTTTACAAACTGATGGTGCAGCCGGTATTTCCTGCACCATCCACACCAGCAGTCAGCTACAATACACTGCAGCTCTAAACATGCGTCGTACCATACTCTAGAAAATTGCGTCTTCTCTGACTGATATTTAAGCACACAAGAGCAGTCAGCATAAAGAAGTGTTACAATTAATTTTACAAAATTAATCGCGTTCATCTTTGCTCGTTCACCTTAAAAACGGGTGACCTGGGCTGTAATGGCGAAGGCCAGCTATGCCTAATCCTCTCGACACCCAAATGCCAACAGGAGAGGAGCTGACATTATGACAGAGGTATTTTACATGCCCAGAGGAGCAGACACATTCTCAGCAAATTTTCAGGCTGCCAATGGCCTACCTTGGTGCCACCTGCCCATGGTGAACCTGACCAAAGTATTTAAGAACCCAGTCTTTACCTTCAGTTAGAGATGCAAGATGTAAAGTTTACAACTGAGTGTCTTTAAGGAGTAATAAAGCAGCTCTTAGAATTTCTTCCAAGCAAACACTGACTCAAACACTCAGTACAAACTCACAGTGTTACATGGGAACACCTGCCCATTCTGGACCCCCGGCCACTGACAGCAGCTCCCCAGATCTTAAGTTACATGCTGCACAATCACTTTCTTTGCTAACACATCCTGACTACAACCTTAGTTTATAGCCTCTCTTGCTACCTATTCTCTCCTAATTAGTTCTGATTGCAAATGCTGTCCTTAGTGAGTATCAGAAAATTGACAGATTATTTGCTGCCTACTGGTGCTCCAGATGCAATGCTACCTATAAAAACACACAACTAAGTTTTCCAGCAGGTGATCCAAAACAGCTCCGTTCTCAAACGGCAGATCGGCAAAGGCAGGCTGCAGATTGCAAAGTCTCCAAGCTTTCCAAACCATGAAGTGAGGTAGCAACAAGCAGCCTTTGGAACAGCATTGTCTCCATATTTTCCCTAGTATTAAATCCCTTTTCCACACAATTTAGTGAGTGAACTAGAGGCTTCTCTGGAGCAGTGAAAGAAAAGAGATGGTAAATAAATAACGAGTGATAAGAAGACCTAGGCCAATAGTTTTGCAAAGTTTTCCTTTTTGGTGCCAGCACTGAGCACTGCTCGTTTTCAGGTGGAGAAAAATACAAAACACTTCAGTCTCTTTGTGAGATTAAAGTCCAAGTGACTTCTGCACAATCTGCTTGGCAATTTTGTTAAACTGTTCTCTGTCTTCCCGCCACATCTTGGAGGCGTCTACATTGGCTCCACTTTCATCGTTTGGCTCTGAAATGAAAAAGACTGAAAGATAGGTGGGCAGGCAGACAATGGAGCAAGACCCTCTCCCTTTTTCAATAATGCCTCTGTACTGCCACTTCCCTGTGGCTTTGGAACACTTCCCCTGCTTGGACTACAGAAACACCACTAAAGAAAACCCAGTGACAGCTGCTGGATTCCCAAACGGTTCTGACTTAACTGATCACAAGAGAATATCACAGCAAGGTCCAGCTGAGGCAAGAAACAAATGGCAGAGGAGCAAGACTTCCTTTTGTTTATGCTCTCAGCAGCTAGGCCCCAGCATGCACATGGAACAACACAATGTGGCACCACCACTGCTGTCAAGGGTTTTTAAAACTGCACACTGCTCCCTGCAAAATGGTTTTTTCTGGTTCTGCAGCTTCACAGACACAAAGCCCTCCTGACCGGGCCACCCAAACAGGCTCTGTCACTCTTTGGGATGGCTTTTCTATTAAAGAACAACAAAACAAACCAAAAACACCCATAGAATGCTTTCATTTTGCAACGTCTTTCATCCAAGGATTTCAGAGCGCTTTACAAAGTACATTAAGCCTCTGTGACTCCAACACTTCGTTTTGTCCAGAGGTAAACTCAAACACGGGATTTATCGAGTGCGTAGTCAGCATACAGTGGGACAACCATCACAGGACTATACAAGTCACGAGACAGAATATACTCTACACATTCTCCTTCCCACACTAGCCCAAACCCACCCCAGCCCAGTTCACTGCAGATATCCTAGGCTCATGTCTTTCTCGACACAGTGCTGATGGTCCGCCCCTAAACCAGCAGATGTGCAGGTCACCCTGTTTGGTAAGCTTGGGCTTACGCTATCTGCAGAACCAGAGCTGGGAGTTTGTCAGCAGCCTGAAAGAAGCTGGACCGTTGATGTTTTACACTAACTCCTCCAAAAGCCATGGGAAAACAGGGTGCACAGGCAGAGAACAAGAGAGACCAGGTGACTCCCACGCTAACCAGTCTAGGTAAGGCTGCACCACGAACCAAGTTCTTGGAGGCCATGGGAAGCCCAGCAAGGTACTTCCCAACAGTATGTTACTATTCTGAAGCTAAAACGGTCCCATGTAAAAAAACATTGCTTGCTCTTTGATCAGCTTTGCTGCTTCTAAACCCTCTAAACTGTCTGAAACCTTTTATCATTCAAAACCAATTCTAAAGGACACATTTCTGCCCTTTTCAGGCAGTTCAGTGGCTTGGTTCACTATGCGGAAGAGGACCCATCTTTCAGGGAGTTGTACCTCACAGAGGTGATCCACAGCCCTTGCTGGATTTAGGGAAAACCATTTAAAAGGCTGTATGAAAAGCTTTTCACCCCACCCCTCTTCTCAGGGAGCCTTCCTCCAAACCAGAGGTAGCAGAATTTGAAACATTCCCAGGCTGGCAGCTAGCAAACAGAAATGGACGGTGCTGGCTTGTGAATCACAGAGGGCATGGGCTCCCATTTATCATACTGGTTAGATCTGGCCAGTAACCCTCCAGCTGCTAAAACTGAGACAGGCTGTAATCAATAGCTTTAAGACCCGCAAGAGCTGAACAGGTGTCATAGCAAATATAAAGCTGGAGTACAGGTTTTGTGCAGGAGCAGGGAACCAGCTGAGCCTCCAGACCCACCCGACTATCACCATCTGCTCAGTTGCTGCTGCTAGAAGGAAAGCAGTGGTCGCTCACAAAGCTAGAAATGCCTGTTTACTAATTCAGTCTTATTGTTTCCAATTATTTTCAGAGAACTGGTTTATTAATGAATAAATACTAGTGCTTTACAAACTGCGGTTGCTGCTGAGCAGCTTTAAATATCCTCTGCTTGCTTAGCAATTCAAACAGCAAGAAGCAGCTCTAGCTAACTCAGTAACTGCTATCTGATCTACTGCTAATAAAACAGCAGTCCTTACCTGCCAGCATGCTAACAACTGACAAGAGGATCTTTTCCACACTCTGCACGGGACTCCACCGCTCAGCGCTGCTCTCATATCCCATGGGATCATCCCCAGGAGCATGAAGAATAGAGATGCAAACTCTCCCATCTGGGTAAACTGCACAAGAAGTACAGGGCATTGATTGTTACTCAGCAGAAACACTTGGCCTCCCCAGATCTTTAGCACAGATGAATGTTTGGACTTGGCCTTCACGTGACTGAAGCTAAACCCAGTTTCAAATTTCCTATTCCAAAGGCAAGAGGGCACAAAATTTTAAGGAAGAAAATCCAGCAACAATCTCCTCTAAGCAAATCTTAACAAACTTGGGTCATCCTTCCCCAACAGAAAAGCCTTCTGGGAGCACTCCTGTCATTCAATAACCAGTGGTAGACTCCATGGAAAAAATAAGCGATGCAGCCTGGTGGAACAAGGCAAGTATTTATGCACAGACACAGCCCCAAGTCGGTAAGCAGTCCTACTTAAATCAAAGGGTAACCGTCACACAGCACTGAATGCATGTGGGGAGCTCTCCACTGGACCATGACCATAAAAAGAATTAAGCAAACTTACTCTGCTGCAGCAAGGAGGGAAAAGTGTTATGTTATAAACAATACAACTGATCTTATTTTGAACATTACTGAGTTGCAACTGAAAGAGTTCACACTATTTTAAATTTTGCTTAAAGCTCAGCTGCGTTAAAGAGCATGGAAACAAGGTAACCTATCAATTAGGGATATAGACGTCTTCCTGTCCCACCTTTAGCAGAAGCAAAGCATCTGCAACAGTACAAGTCATCTTCACAGACACTGGGCTCCACTGACTTGATAACGAGGCCAAGGAAATGTTGAAGAGGCAAGACAAAGAAAATGGAGCTCAAACTGAAACACAGCTTTAGCAAGATGGCCTAATTCTGCAGCTTCCCAAGGAATGACAATGCAGTACTTTCAGTGCTTCTATTCCTCGGGTGGCCAAACCTGTGCCACTGCCAGGAAAACAAGACAAAACAAAAAGAGGGAATGACCACTGGAATTTCCAGCTCATTTCCAGTTCCTCCCATTCACCCAGCTAATGTCTGCCCAAGCCTGCATGTTAAGTGTTTTGGAAGACTTTTATTTACATCCCCTCCTGCAGCCCCAGGCTGGGGATGGAGCTGGTCCAGCCATAGCTGGAAGAGATGAAAACAGCACACGTTGAATCAGCACCACTTCTTGCAAGTTAGGAACATACTGGTAGAAGGTATTTCACTTGTAAGTTATTCTACTGTTTTTACGCAGTGCCTCATTTAAAACAGCTGGACCACAAGCACACAGTCAAGACAGCAAAGGCTGATTCCAGGAAGACATACGCATCTTCCCACGCTGTCACTAAGTGCTAATGCAAGACTTGCCATTGATCACCACTTTGAAGTTATCTTCACTACAGCATCCATGAATGTCATTTTATTTTAAGAGGAGATAGCCCTGTGGTGTCTCGGTTCTCCCTGCATGTAACACAAACTGCAAGGTAAGGGAACACAGCAAACTTCAAACATCTTCCTTGCAATTCCTCACAGGTGGAGGAGTAAGCACTTGAGGAACAGAAAAAGCACTGCAGAGTCACGCATTTCTACAGCCTTTCTGGGTACGACCATCACAATACCACTTGAGAAAGAAGATTCAAGCATCTACTTTAGGTCATCTCAACTTTATATTAACATGATCCAGAGTCATGGAACTTTAAAGAGCTGAGCTGACCATCAGTATGTCCCGGTTAACTCCATGGAGGAAGTGCCCACATGCAGAGCCACTCTGTAACACAGGAGAGTCAGGCAGTTTGTGCTTCTCTGCACCCCACCACTCCTGGCTATGCTGCACACGAAGCAGCAAACTTCAAGCCAAGGCCACAGCTAAATTTCATAATGTCATAAAAATGTCCTAAGCAACAATTCTACAAAGAATGCCAAGGCTGACTCCAGAAAGTAGTGCTCCCAGCTGCAGAAGGGGGCTTTAAGGTTTTTACCTGTCCAAGGCTCAAACCTGTTAGCTGTACTTGTTACTTCAATGACTTCTACTGCAAAGTCTTACTGTCACCATCAGAACTGCAGAGAAAAGGCCAGCAAAATCTTAATGGTAAATGCCTGCAAACGTGTTATCTGCTTGGACAGAGCACTCTGTATTTCAGAAAGGCAACATCAGAAATGTTACTAAACCTGTGACTTAAAACGGAAAAAGCCACACTGCCTAATAAAGCTGCATCCACACCGGTGCATATGAACAAATTCTCACTTGTTAAAATAACACCAAACTATTTAAACACAAGCCACAAAGCAAAACTGGAAATAGTCTGTACTAATTCATTAAGTCTCAAATCACGTACAGGAGATTTATCTTTAAAACTATTTATACAATAGTTACAAGTACTCCTGGGATGATCTGAAAAGCAGCAAAATGGTTGGAATCTTTATTGGACTGTTTATGACCAAAAGGTATGTGAGGAAAAATTTAATAAAGAGAAAGTGACCCTAAGACAGAGCAAAACTGCTGGACAGCTGAACACTCCTACTGCATACTCAAGGTTGGGAAGGGAGAGAACCACCTTTGGGAAGGATGCCAGCTATCCTACTGCAAAAGTTTGGTTTTAAGGTGCATTAGCAACCCACTCCCCTGTACGTCCTGCTGTATCAGACTCACTGTTTGGATGAAACATCTCGCACGTGAATCTCATCTTCGGAGGGCTTAATGGGTAGTCAAGTGGAAAACTCAGAATGGCAGGGAAAACCCCATACTCGAAACAGGTGTCTTCAGGACCCCTAGAAACAGAAAAAAAGCTACTCACCAGAATTTTAAATAGTTCTTTCATTCATTTTCTTGTCTAATGAGACATGAGGTTTGGGTTATATCATCTTCTCCATGAAACAAGGAGTTAACGCACTCTTATCCCACACCCCACAAACTTAAATCCAAATATGGGGTTTGGGAGGGAAGGGGGAAATCAAAGCTTGCACACTAAATTACTAGGAAGGTCATAACACTGCTTAATTAGCAGGGTGTGTCTGGATATATTGGAATATCTGGCTCCAAGGCATGTTCTGGGATTTGAGCGTCTGAACGTAAAGAAAAATCAGAGGCAGGTGTGGGACTCCTGTGCCTTTGAAGATACTGTTATGCTGCACAAGACAGAGATGTCAAGTGCTGTAGCTCCAAAATAACTCATAAAACCTATGGAGATTTCAAGCTGCCAGTATCAAGAATAACCACACAAACACTTATCATTATCTGATGCAAAAAACACAGCGACGGTTTGTAAAAATAAAAACACAGCTCCGGGACCATAATTGCTAGATGCAGGACAATGTTTCTTTGCAGACTTAAGGTACTTAGTTTGCACTCCCTCAAGTGCACGGAGAACAAATGGCTTCATCAGGGTTCTTGTAGAAACATTTCCTTATTGTGTTCATCTTCTAGTTCAAAGTGCAATCAAGTTGAGAATATAAAGACAACTACTTCACCCTCCCTACATAACACATCTTTGGAAAGTGAGCAAAAAAGTTTATTAGACATGATCTATTCAGACTTGATGAACCATCTGGAAGTTATAACACAAACATGATCTCCCTCGATTGCAAAGATCAGGAAACAAGCTTCATCATTGAAAATCTTAGCCAAGGAAACCTCATGTATTTACTAAAAAGCTCTTCAAACAAGGGTTATACTGTCTGCGAAATAAGGTTTAGGAATATATTCATGCCTCCTCCTCCCAATCCACATTCTCCATGCCAGAAAGTACATAAAAAGTTCAAGGAGTCTTAACAGTTAAGACTGCAATTGGTAACCTGTGGAAAAAGAAAACGGAGACCAGCAAAACCTAAAGCCCTAGAAGGATCACTCTCTTATTAAACTTTGGGATTCAAAAGACTTGGCTGGTAGATAAACACAAGAACTACGTGGTTTAAACCTGAATATTGACACTGGCAGGTAACAGGGAAATGCATCAACATACTGCAACGAATGAAACCATCACAACCATTTTGTTGGCTTTCTGGCCTTTTATCTAAATTTAGTCAGGATTCAATTCGTATCCGAGAGTAAACTGAATGCTTTTTTTCATGAACATTTTAATTCCAGCTGCATTTTAAAAGCTTATTGTTGAACTTCTAAGAGTATGTACATACATGCATTGAAAAGCTGGTGGGTGTCTTATGTTCTGTTTTGAGAGCAAACACACAGCCTTAAGGGTTCTTCTGTCAAATGTGTTAACCCAACACACTCCATTTTAGGCCCTGCATTATGTGAGCAAAATGCTTTTGTTTTAGTGATTCAGCGCTGCCAGAATCAGCTACAAAGAAATTAGAGTTAATCCAAGACAGCATTTGCAACTACAAAACACTCAGAGGGACGCAACATTTAAACTTGACAGATCACTTGCAGTTCAAAAAGCACACTGGCAGAGCCAGAGAGGTAAAGAGCATAGCACCTTTTGCAACCACACCACCTGCAAAGATTTCAAAGTACACCGCATTCAAAGCCTCCGTGCCTCATGCTATGATCTCATCTGAGCTGCTACGCTAGCTGAAGTCCAGACTACCCAGTACTTGATTAGGGTTCCTGCAAGAAACACCCGTCCCACTGAGCACAGAGCCCTGAGCCAAGAGGCCAGCTGCATTACACAGCTCCCGAACCCCAGGAGACCAGGCACTTGCTACTACCAACCACATGCATATGAAAGGCTCCCATTCTGCACAGGCTTGAGGCACAGAACTCTTAAGAAAAAGCTTGCCCTAAACCTGCTCCGTTTAAGACTCCGCACCCTGCAAAGCAGGCAGTCTCTGCATCTTTTTCCATGCATGATGCTACTCTACAGACTCCCCTAAAGCACTGAGCAGCAGCCCTCCGTTCTCCTCTGGCCATTATATGGCATTAAATGACTTGCTAGACAACCAGACTGTTCAGTTGTGCAAGAGATGTTATGAACAACTCCACTGACATAAGACATCATGCAAAAATAAGACTCTGAACTCCATGAGCTGGCTATTAGTTAGGCAAGGGGAAGAAAAGGATGGCAGGTTATCTGCCAACTTACTAGGGAAAAGCGCATTGACAAGGACAGTTAATTCTATAATCATAGCTTCACATACATTTGTAAATGGCTTATTTGTAAAAAGATGCTGGAAAAAGACCAAAACCCACAGTCATCAGATGCCAAAAAGGGGAATTCCGTGCTAAACAAAAGTCAGAAGCCTAATTATAGATCTAATTACCTTTCTAGACAGGTTTTTGATAAGTTGACTTCAATTGATACTGTTTAGTTTTCAAGTAATCTTTAGGCTAATAAAGTTCTTAACAATTACGTGGGTTTGTGTCTTTTGGGGATAAACTTTAAAAGCAACGCACACCTGTATATGCCAACCAAAGAGGGCCAAACTTGGGTCTTGAAACATTAAATTTATGAACTTGTACAACACAATGCAGTCTGCAGGACCTCACACAGCGCTAAGGAATTGAGCAGCATTATGATAAACTCTCTTGACAGGCTGGGGCTATTTATCATCATGAGTAAGTCACCCTGTTGCAGAGATTCGGCTTTCACAAATACTCTAATTCAGTTACTGTTTGATGTCTTATCAAAAGGGTGCATTTTATGCCAGGCTCCAAACCTCCACTGTTCAGAAAGATTACCACATTGTGTTTTCGATTCTGGATCTATTACACTCACTTTGGGAGCATAAGAACTGTTCTATCATTCAGACATGTCAATACGGCCTTAATATTTACATGTCTTAATATTTATCCAGCACTGCTGCTGCAGGCAAGGACACCAGAAATACAAATTGTTACTACCATTATTTAAAAAGGCTTTATTTTATCTCCAAGACAAGCTCTTACCTCAATTCATGTAATATTACCCATCCCACCTCTGAACTGATAAATGGGCAATGTCTTTTCTCAAGGGTCTTTTTTTTTTTTTTTTTTTTTTAATTTATTTGCCACCACATGTGCTCTAGCTTCATATAAATTGGGTAAAGGACAAAAAGTATTCTGTTCTCTTCACTACTATGCCACTTACCTTTTGCACTTCATCTATCTAAAAATTTGAAGCCAACTTCACTTTAATTTCCTTATCTGCACTTCTTTCATTCCCAGAATCTCACACAGCACATTTGAGACTACAAAACATTTGAGAAGATCACCACAGACAAATATAAACAAGTCATTTAGGCTTGCTTTCCAAATGTACGCAAACACTTCTACTAACAGAGTTTTGTAAAGAGATTAAAGTAACCAAACATGTTTAGGGTAAACATGTTTCTATTGTACCACAGCTCCAGAATTTAGCAGATCTTAAAATATAATTTTATTATGACACACACACAATAGAGAAACCAAAATTAAAGCACCTCCGCCTCTCATTTTGTGCTGACAAAGACCCGAAGCTCAACACTCAGCACTTTAAAGGGCTTTCAAGTCTGCAGGCAGCTCCTCTGTTGTTTAAGAATTTGTTATGGAAAACATCAGGAAAAGTATTTTCTAGGTAATGAATCAAATCCAAAAGTCACTTCTTTGCTGTGTCCCCCGTGAAAACTCTACTCAACCACACAATCTTTGCTATGAGAAAGTACCAACAGGCAGGAATTTCCTTCCATACTCCAAGAAGTGCATTAAATCCTCTGGGACTTCTACACTGTAAGCAATGCACAGCTGTTTGAACTGAGAACTGGTACATTCCAAAGTGCCTGTTTCAGAAAAGTGTTAACTATCCCACTTGTAACAGAAAGAGAAAGCGCAAGACACCACAACCTAAATCTTTGCTGTCAGGCAAGAAATTACCTATTTCTATGCTAAGTGTTTATTTTCAGGGGACTGAGCTACCAGGAAGTATGATCTGTGTCTCACAGGATAAACTGCTGCACATAAACGAAGACATCTGCCACACTTCATATCAATCAGCAAGTAAGCAGTGGTAATCCAAACTTTCATTTACTGAGGTCTAAAATAACTCGGAGAATCATGCTTGCCATAAAGCAGGCTCACCCATGCAGCCAGTTTGTGTGGAACAGGTGATATGCTACAGCTCAGGATGCTTTTGTATTGGTTGTGTGCCCGATTCCAAGAGACAGAAACCCTGTTTTTCATCCCTAGACAACATACTCCAAGCAAACCAAACTAGGAAAATTCTGCCACCCACACTAGCTGAGAATCTCGTAAGTCAGCACCAGTGGTTGCAGTGTGAAAACCTGCCAAGAGCACAGCAGGCATGCTGCAAGCAGGGCCACGGCCACTGCCTGCAGTGCTCTCCAGGGCCTCCTGGCCCTGACTGAAGGAAAGGAGAACACCAGCTCTTGCTAAAGGAATCTTGAAATGCAGAGCCTGGATCTACCCTAACAACAGACCATCAACTTCAAGACAGACTTAGCAGTTTGAAGCTTCGTCATTTTTTTATGCTGTAGCATTTGCATAAATTGTCAGACCCCAGTGACAAAGGTCTCTTTCCCTCTCCCCTACAGTTTCTGAACTTTATTTTGTAAAAATCACCAGCTATTCCACGTACTCAAAGTTCCCAGAGAAGGGTAGAGCATGAGTAAGAGAGTACACGCAAGAAAGGACAACTTCTAAGATGCTGGGCAAGAAGATTTTTTCTTTTCATGGCAAGTTTTGCTACAAACAATCATATCCATCAGTTTGGAAGGGGGAGGACACAGCTTTGTAAATAAGTCTTTGTCACTCCCCGAAACACAACAAGTAGTGATCAGAGCTAATCACCACAGAAGAGCTTTCTACACGGAACCACTGCACCAAACATCTTTACACCACCAGCTGATTCATGAAGTGTAGAGAACTTCAAACCATTTTTTTTTTAGCTTGAATACTTCCTCAGATCAATCCCCTTCCATTTTTCTAGAGAAAAATTGAATAGTAAGAAAACTAATTTTAAACTGATTTTTTTTCCCTCCTATCACTGATAATCTGTGTATTTTGCTCCACTTAAAACATGAGAACCCATCCTGTATTTGCAGTTGAGTAATACTCCCAACAGGTTTGTGAGATCTACAAGCAATTCACTGTTTCCTAAGTGTTTGTTTATGCAACATATATCTAAGGGAGCCCAAATAATGATTCCTGTCAAAGCTGCAAGTTACTTGTGCTGAGTGATGCTTATTATAATGACTCCTGTAAAACAGATGATCACTTAAGTTCCAACCCTGCCTCTGTCTTGCTGTTTAAATTCCAAATACAATCCCCTGTTTGGGTCAGAAAAGAAGTTCCCAGCCAAAGGTAGGCCAAGGTTGATGCTAGGCAGAACTGACACTATTCTCTTTAACATTCTTGTTCTCCTAGAAGCTAATCACAGTGTGCAAATACTGATTTCAGATACAAACCAGTATTGACTTACATAATCAGAGCTTCCCATTCAAAGAAGTTCTCTTCATTCATGGGACCTATGAAGAAAAAACAAAACAATGCTTAGTACCACCTGAATGCAAGGCTACAACTTCACAGTGCACAAGCCCTGCTCAGCTCCTCACCTGCTACGATCCCTTCTGGTGGATTCAGGGTCAGCTCTGTAAAAACAAAAACACAAGGATGGTTAACATGACCTGCAGGCCCAACCAATTTGGGTACCATTTGGGTGGACATGGCTTAGCACAGAGGCCCCACCAGTGAACACCTATGGAGAAAAGCTTGAGGACACCATGGGAAGAATCTTCCAGCCATGCTTTACTGGGCAAAACTGCACATGCAGAAGGCCCAGTATCTCACTGATGACAATTTAACTTCTCTGTGCAAGCTACTTTTCTAGGCAAAATTATTTGGTATTTTGTGCTTTTTCAGGTCCCCAACCTAGCCTTCCCAGGGGCAATAATTTAAAACTGAGAAGGAGGAAAAAAACTTTTTCCACAGAGCATGGGAAACACTCTTCTCAGAACACTGTAGTATCTGCAGGTACAAACTCAACAGCCTGAAGAGAAGACAGGTTGTATTCCTGTAACCTTTATCTACCAATTCAGACTTGACAGCATATCAATACAAAATACAAAATGATGCAAGAATTTGGAGAAGCAGAAGCAAGAGAGACTTGACAAGCGGCTCTGTTCCTTGATTCAACCTGACTTCCCCTGCATGGCATGTAAAACGTGAGTAAAAAAAGCAGCAACAATAAAGCAGCCATGCCTGCACATGGCAAGTTTGAATCCATCAGCTCTCACTTTCTGGAGGGAACTGGTACAATTCTCAATTTGTACAACAACCTTCAGCATCAGCACCTTGCTTCAAGCCTGCAGCAGCCCAGCACTCTGTGTCTCGATGAACTAATAACCTGGTTTTCTACTATCTAGTACAATGGCCATCAACTTCCAATTTCCTAAGTCTGTGGGGTGGTAGCAGCTGGCAAAGCAAAGTTCAGCCATGCACAGGCAACCAGTGGACCTGTAGTCCCTGGGGGGATGAACAGCAGCCTCCCAGCTCTGAGCGAGACGGGGCACCTGGTGGGACCAACAGGCAGGAGGCGACACTCCAAGGGTGTCAGACCAGAGGAGGTGACTAATTAGGCCAACTTAAGTAAGGGCTTCAAGTTGCTTATCTAGAACAGTGTTTCCTAACCAATGGCCTCTGGACTACTAGTGGCCCATCACAACAAAACGCAGCCATAGGAAACGCCACGTACATTCCCACACAGGAAGACAAGCAGGAACATGGACCCAGGGAATATTGGAAGTCACAAACCAATAAAGGAGACGCTTGACCTAATTTCTGTTGTGCTGTACAAGAAAACTGTGGGTAGTGCTGCACAAAACAGTGCACAGATATTGGTCTTAAAACAACTAAGTTACTGTTGGCCTCAAAAATGTGCTGAGATACACTGACAGGAAAGATAGCGAAACTCTCTTGTTCACTCAGATTACCATTAACTTTGGCACAGACCTCTTTGATTGAAGTTCAAAAGCACAGCAGCGGATTGAAACTCAGAGCTATGGTTTCCCACGAGGTCCTGTCGTTAAGGAGCAGGTTTTTCCAGCTTGATAGTGGGTCTCTAACAGCTTTTCTTGTTGATGTTTTTAGACAGAAATACAGAGATGTCAAAACCAGGAGCTCCTGGAATCATTTTGCTCCATCTTGTGGCTCTCTTTAAGAAGAAAATCTCTCTGATATTTCCCATGATTTTCCTTGAAAACGTGGCAGCCTTCACAACTGCCCAGTAGCAGCATCTGCGCATCCCTGCAGCAGGCAGCCACACAGACGTGTGCCATACAGCTTTCCATTCCCAAGGAAAATGGGGGCAATGGGAAGCAAGAGCCAAACTCTAGGGTCAAAGGGTCTTTACAAGGATGGAGGTTCAGTTCTCCACTTCACCTTGCTCAGCTCTCCCCTTGGAGATAGGCAAAAGAGGTTTCCATCCTTAAGGATCAGGCAAAGTGATAACTGAGCAGTGCAGGGGCGCATGAGCTTTGATTTTGAGTGGCTGCTACTGTAGCTGGTCACTGAGGAAGGAAAAACTCCCTTTCCACACGGATGGTTACATCCTACCCCGTGATTTCTCTAGAGCCCTTCAAAGGGAAACTGGGAGCACAGCTTTCACAAGCTACACAGCATGAATTGCCAGATGCAGCATCACCTGCTTCAGTCTTACCAGAACCTCCAAAACAGGGTCACTTTGATGTACGTTGGGGGAATTTTTTCCAATTATTTTTAAGTGAGCAGCAAAAAGCATACGATCAGAACACATGTTTTAACGTTTCACCACAGAACAATTTTGACAAGTCAGCCAGGCCAAACAGTCTCCCACCCCACTCCCCTCTGCCACCCCACCCCTCTGGGGCAGTCATCCCAAGCAAACTGCACAACTGAAGTGCGTCAGCAGACGAAACAGCCCACCCTCTGCTCTCCATGGCATCCAGCCCGGGGGTAACATCTGGCTAGCTCGAGTTTGGCCTCCTGGCCTGCAAGACTCCCTGCTTTGCCCGCATGGTTTAATGCTTTCCCAAGGAAAGCTCTCCCCCTCTGAAAGTACCACGCCATGCTGTCCTCTCACTTACCCACCCATGACAGGAGCATGCCAGTGCACACCCACACCCCAGCCACCATCACCCGACAGCCTCAAACACTGACATGCCGTTTCTGTTCCTGCACACACTATTTCCCAATGACAGCCAAGCCCTCTGCCTGGGCTGCGCATGGACAGCATTCAACACAAGGTACTGACAGGGGAAACACGGAACCTGATGCTACACCAGCTACTTGAGAGACGCAGCTTGCACAAACTGAGAGCCACCTCCCTCAACCTCCTTTCTCCAAGGAGCAAGGCCAGCAGAAAGACTTTGCAGGAGCCCTTGATGCAGCAGTTCCTTGCTCATGGTTGACTGGTGACTGCAGGTCCAGGAAAAACCTCTGAGGAGTGGAACGTGGCGATGTGAGTGCAGCCATTGGACATGGAGGGGCCCTCCTGCTGCGCTGGCACCACAGCTCTGTTGCCCTCATCTGGAGCTGTGGAACCTCACACCAGTGTGGGAATGTAGCCCCTGTTCTACAAAGCATTATAATTTCCCCTTGCTACCAGCAGGCAGATACTCTCTTTGGGGCAGGCAGAGCCAGGCCACCGCCTTCCTGTGCTGGTATTTGCCATGCTGCTTACTATCAGAGCTGCCATCAGCAAGAGTCATGGGATAAAGCAGCCTCCCACCGTGCCCTACCACCATGCAAGCCTTCAGGGGTCCTATGGAGCAAACACACGAGCAGCAATGTCCTATTAAAGGATTCAGAAAGGCAGAAGGACAAGCAGTCAATGTGGAAAAAAGGACAAAGCAGCCAGGAAAGGGATATTTTGTGAAAGAGGTAAAGGGGAAGGCCAGGCAAAGTCTCTGTGGAAAACAAAGTAGTGGCAGATTCAGGGGGAGGAGCTGAAGCTGGCAGATGTTGCTGGAAGGGAAGGCTGTGGTGATGTGTAAGGCACCAGGTCAGCTATATATCACCACAACCACTTCAGGGTGCCCCAGGGTCTGGGGGGTCGTGGAGAGCTCTCTACTCAGACACATGCTGGGTGCATGTTGGAGGAGCCCACGGTGGTTGCTCTGAATCAGGTGGTGGGCTGCACATCTCTCTTCAGCACTGGAGAGCATCTGGAGCAGTTTCCATCCTCACATACTCCGTGAGGCACCCTGTTAGTTTTGCAGGGTGGCTTTGCTGCATGCAGTCAGGGGATTTGCTTCCAAATGGAAACGCAACAAAGTCCCAGCCTGTAGCACCATAGCTAAACCTTACTTTAAAGCTTTGCTTGTAAGCTGAGACTGAATGAAACAGACCCGACACTAGCAAAGTATAATGTTTCTGTTAGGAACCTGGGGCAGATTTGGGTGTACACACAATCAACGCCTTCCTTTTCATTTCACTGCTCACTATGGCCAACTACGCCTTAGCCAAAAGGAGGCAAACAGAAAATGCATTTTCTTGTTAAAGCAGTTAATATAAAGACTGATCACATTCTTAGAAGTCCAACAATACACTTTCTAAAACCTATCAATTTAGCTTATCTCCAAGGTGATCAAATGCACAAGACTCAGGAAGTATTAAGGACACATGCTCACTTCAGTATCTGACAGCACCTGAACTAAGATGCTTGAAACCAAAATCTTGTTCCTTCTACTCCACAAGAAATTATGTTTTCTTCTCTCTTCTCTGGCGAAGCCTGATCAGTGTAAGGCAGCTTGAGCTCGTGTGGACACATGGCGCAGTGTGCACCTGGGGTATTTCCTAAGTGCTATGCTTAGGAAAGAGCATTTTCAAAGCAGGTTTAACAGAGACAGCAGCAGAGGCCTACTGCAAACGTTCATCCTTCTCTTCCCCCTGGAGATAGCAGCTCATCACATCCCACACTGACGCAGTGGGAGTTTTCTTCCAGCTCCACACAAACACTCTCCAAACAATAAGGACAGGAAGCACCCACTGAAGCACTACCAGATTCTGCTCTGTACACCCAAGGTGTATTTTTTGGGTGAATTTTAAAATCTCAGAATTAATGTAAATGTTATATTTTTAACCCAACAGCACTCCCAACGATACCCGTTGGCATTACCATCCACTGCTCTATTGCCTGGTCATACCAGAAAGGAAACACAGCATATACAACTGGACACTACAAATCTTGCACCTTCACAGATTTGACTTAATGCTTTTAAAGTAACCCATTTTAGATCTAAAAAGTTCAGCCAGCAATAACACATCTTCAAGATCATACAGCCAGGAAACAGTAAACATAGAAAAAGAAGGCTTCCATGTCTTAAAGTTCCCAAATGTAAGCTGCTATTGAGAGACTAATTTCAGGCTTTAATACTATTCTAGGTCTATAGTTAATAACAAACATATACTCTAACACAAATTATGCCCTTTTTTATGTCTGGTTTTTTTTGAAAGCTTTAGCTAGATTAGTTCTGGCAGAGTTGAAAAAAAAAAAAATCACACTCCAAACATGCAAAGGAAGGTCTAAGTGAGGACCAAAAAAATACCCCAAAACTAATCTCATCTGGCTCCCCATAGCCACCTTCCCCTCCTTCTCCACAAGGACGGAAAAACAGTGGAATTTCACAGCCTCTCCCAAAATGGAATCATGTATTTCGGTTCCAATTGGTAGAAACTCCTCACAAGGTCAAGCATTTTTCACATAAGGTAACAATAAACTTTTATTTAAAGATTTAAACACGTGTGTGCACATACACAGAGAAAATCAAAGGCCTAAACTAAAAAAAAAAAAAAAGAGAGCAAGCAAGGAAAGAATTAGAAGTCTGGTAAACAAAATACACCCAACCAGCAAGGCACTGACTGCCAAACATCTCCGCCACAGCTAGAACTAACTAAAGGGAAGAGATAGAGAAGGAGAAAGAGGAAAATAAAAGAAAAACAAAACTGTCTGCACAAATATATACAGACACATATACCAGATATCATCCAAGGTGGGCAGCTGGAAGGAAGGGGTCATTTAAAGTTGTTTCCACACTCGCATTCACCCACGGCCATGCAGTGTTTAAGCCTGCACCGAGAACACATATCGCCAGGAGGGAGCTGAAAGTTCACGCAAAGCTGAACCTCAGACTACAGCCCCGTCCCAAGACAAGACTTTCTCTTTTTCTGCAAAAAGAGGCAGCAGAACTACCACAACTAGGAAATATTGTTCAAAATAACTTGCTGAAAATTTCCACAAGGCAGAACAACTTCTGAAGAGCTAGAACTAACTGCCTGGGGTCTTTTGTGAAACACTAGGAAAAGGCTGTAATTCAGGCTTGATTCTGGGTTTTGTAGCAAAGTTTGATGAGCTAAAGGAAAGTAACAACCCTACAAATGCGCATACAGCACAGGGCAACCCAAGTGGCCACAGAAACCAAAAAAGTCTAGCTTACTCCTGTAACTCAGAAGCATTGTACGCTTAGCCATTGTGGACTACACTCATTTTTTACAATGCTATGCTTTATTTTAGAGTTGGGAAAGTAGTTCTAAAGGAAGATCACAAACAAGGTGTTGCCTCAGTTCACTATGTTACTCCGGGAAACTGCAGAAAAGATTCACAGAATATCTGCCTGTAGCATTAAGTCAAAACCTTTTTGATGCTATTTAATATCACTTTTTCCTAAAGAACTCACTCATACAAGATATTCTAGTAAGATCTCAAAGTTTCTCAACAACAAAAGGATCAAAAATGCTTTTTGGGACTTAGGGGATTTATATAAGAGAATAGATAAAAACAGAGTCAAGTCTTTTTGCAGCTGCCTTTCAGGTCAGCGCTTCTGGATTAAACCAGAAAAACACAGATTTCTAGGACACACTGTCAGCACAAGCTTTACCCACACAACCGTGCCAGCAGGGCTCACCCACCACCCTGAGCCGCTATCAACAGCAGCCCAAGGGGCTGGGGGCCCCACACCAGCCCTGGCCCTCAAAACACCTGTGTGAGGATTCAGCTTACAGACCTGTGTTCTGCAAGGCAGCCTGAGAATAAACACAGTACTGGCAGGAAACACATCTATAAATAAGTCTATTTTATACAGGCTGGAGTCTTCTACTAACTGAAGGTAAAGTGAGAAACAATTCCTTGTCCCTGGACAACCGCAGGAGCTCTATAAATGACCTTCACCGCAGCAGGAGGCCAGTTCTCACAGCCTAATGCCATCCTTCCCCTACCAAACACTTCTTTTTTTTTTTTTCTCTGTTCTACTTCCTTGCCTTAAATAAAAGGCCAGAACATCAGAGGCCAAAAGCAACTAGGTAAACAAAAAACCAAGAACAATTTCTTGCCAAGAAAAGCTGCCGCTGGACACCTCGCAAGCTCACCAGGGAGGTGACCCACCCTGGGAGAAATGGGATGTCCCTGAGGGACCCAGCCCGCAGCAGCGGGTCCCTGCTCCCTCCGATGGGGCAGCAAAGATCGCTGCTCGCCACCCTGTGCAAGTCACATCTCACAGAGATTTTTTAAACAATCAATCAAGTCTATGCTACTGGTCACTAAATTCAAATTTAAGTGCTGTTACTGACCCCTGCGCTTCTGTTAAGGCCTTGACAAAACACCTCTATCTTGGAGGTAACAAAGCTCTGCCACAGAGGCTTCTATGGACGCACTTTGAACCACCTGGAAAACTGAACCAGGAAAAAAACCCCAAACCTGGCTGCTTGCCCAGGATGCCCTGGCATCCCCCATGACTAAACTCTCCCTGCAACTGACTGCCAGATGTGTCAACCGCGCACGAACCGCCCTTCGGCGGCCCAGCCGAGAGCCGACAGGTCCCCTCAGCCCCGGGGCGGTTTCCCACCGAGGCCTACAGCAACGGCGAAGGGAAAACGAGCCTGCAGAGGGAAGCGGTGCCATCCGTGACCGCCCTCTTCCACAGCCGCACTTCAAAGCCCCCGGTGACCCCAAAACCCCGCGGCGGTGCCCTGCAAGGAGACCGGGAGCGCTACGCGGGCCCAACGGCGCGGAGCCGCCGGCGCCGGCTGGGAAACGTGCAGAGCGACAGAGGGAGGCCCGCCGCCGCCCGGCCTGTCCCGCCGCCGCCCGGCCACCGGGCTTTCAGAAGGGCCCCGCCGGGAGGGGAAGCTCGAGGAGCGCTCCGCCGCTCCCCCGACTCACGCTTGTATTCCGCCATCAGCCGCTTGAGCGCCGTCCCCGCCATGGCACCGCCCCACCGCCGCTCCCGGGCGGCCGGCTAGCGAGCGCGGCCGGCTAGAGAGGCCGCCTACCCGCCGCTCCGCCTCGATGGTACGCGCCCAGTCCTCCCAGCGCCGGGCGGCGCCGCGCATGCGCAGAGCACCGCGCCCCGGCGGGCTGCAGCACGGCGGCCGCGACGGGGGCTCGGGGCGCTCCGCGGGCAGCGGGAGGCGGCTGTCAGCGGCAGGCCCGCAGGGAACAGGCTGCGGACGCGGAGGGAGAAACCACAGCCGCTCCGCGGGGGGACAGGAGGGGAGGGAAAAGCGGGCAAGAGGCTGCGTTGTGCGGCAGAGCTCCCCCGGGGGCGGGGGCGCGCAGCGGATCCCCGCAGATCTGCGCCTGGCTGCGCGTTCTGGCGCCTCGAGGGTCCCCAAGGTGGGCACGAGGCACCGCTGGCAGGGGACGGTGAGGTCGGGGGAGCGGGCCGCATGGAGCGCGAGGGACGAGACAGAGTACCAAACTAGATTTACTGTATACAATAGTAAAGGACAACAAATAAATGTACAAATCGGTGAATAAACAATGTGATCTACGGGATGTCCCACCCCAGCCCACATACAAGAAAAATAAAAAGAAAACAGGGACTTTTTCAGCAAGCAGGAGATGATCTAACGGCCAAACAGGTCGGGTACATATCAAGAGGCAGGTAACGACCCCACGGTGCAGCAGCAAACCCGCTGAGGGACAACTGGGTAACTTTTGTCAGAATTCATCTGGAACAGACTCCACGCTTTGTGCAGAGCTCAAACCTCTCACGCAAAACCATTGAAAATTCAGTAAATTTTGGGAGACAGCAGGGCAGATTATTATTTTTTTGAACACGTGACACACACACACACCTCTCTCTTTCCTTGCTCACCGGGTTCTTGACAGCTCTTCCACACATACAGCTTGGTGACATTAAAAGGCGCTTTTTTTCCTCATTTATCAAGTTATCTACCAAAAACAAGTATTACAAAGAAACCTGAGGCCACACGCTTCTAGTACCCACTAAGAAATAAAGAGACATACTAAAGGGGGCAGGAGGAAGGTGACAAGATTCTGCCCAGGACTCAGCAAATGGCTGAAGTTGCAGTGGCAGGTTTCTCTGCTTGTAAGCTTGTGCACCAAAAAGTACTGCTGCTCTATCACAAGCGTTAGATTTTGGACCAACTGCTCTGCCAACTGGTTCTGACAATAATTCATGACAAATCTCAGTTCTGCATTAAAAAAGTATATTTCGAATGACTTTATCATAATATGACAAAGCACATGTAAATCTGCAATATTTTAAACTCCAACTCTATACTAAGCATTGTATCTGCATGTACTAGCCTTGCGTCACAGGCTTAATGCTTCTGAAGTAACATTTGCAAGACATGCTAAAAACAAAATCAGCATCTCTTTTCCTTCTCCTAGGTATATCTTAACAGGAAACTTTTATGCTCACAATTGGCATGAAAATATACTGAATTATTTACATGATTGGAATTAAACAGAGGGGCAAGACCGACAAGAGCCAGGAATGAACACTCCATGCCCTAACACATGGACGAATATTTAGGCCACAGGTTTGAAGAAAGAAAAAAGAAGAAAAAAAGATTAAAAAAACCCACAAAACCAGCAGAGAGACGAGTATTACTTAATCTGAACTGAAATCAAATTGGCCCAATTTAAGATATAGATTAATCCCTGCAGATGCTGTTTTGACTTGCACACGCAGTACGTCAAAGACAACAAGCAATTTTGGTAAACGTCCTCTAAAGTTTAGAAGAATCCTGTGTGATTGGCATGTTCATTTCTTTACTATTTAATAGCAAATCCAAGGACAGATGAGAAAGTGAGGTGTGATGAGGATCTTTAAACTCCTTTTCTCAAAAGGACGGCATGTCTTAACACACTCCACCTGTCTGCTGTTGGAACACATCAATAGTGTCTTCATCTTCCATCTCCAGCTGTTAAGAGTAATACGGAAAATAAAAGACTTTAAATACACATGGTTGCAAATGCACTTAGCTCTCTACTCCTAACCAGTACCACTAATAGAGCAGTTAAGGCGCAATTTTAATTAATTCATGAAACACTTTCCATTGGTCACTCCAGAGCAGGTACTGCATCATTGCTCCGACCGAAGTATCACCAACACTGAAATGGGTCTCAGAGGCACGTTTGGCAGTGTCAGACCAAACTCCAGTTTAGTGTCTTCCACAACAAATCACCCAGTCAAGCGTCTCCTCTGTTCCTCGCCTTGGGCCTTGCCAGCCCCAGTGATCAATTCCCCACGTTCTCAGCACTGCCAGTGCTGACAACAGCAATTCCCCACGTTCTCAGCACTGCCAGTGCTGACAACAGCTACAGCTTCAGTGCTGGCTCTGAACAGGCTGACACAGAGGTAGGACACAGCCAAAACGGCCAGCACTCACCAGGGGTCCTTTCCACACCAGCACTCATGCCAGCGCATTCAGCACCAATGGTCCTACGTGTTCCCACCCCCCTCACACCAAACAGTGAAAATATTCCAGGGAGGAGGAGGGGAAATAATAATCCCACCCTAGACAAGTTATTTGGAACATGCTAAACTTCCAGCAACTATTTCAGAATCATTTTGATTTCAAACCCCCTTTGATCTGCATGCAGACATCAAAATATCCGTATAGCAGTTTGCAGTAAAAGTATTTTTCATACCTGTGCAGGTGTGTCTGTTTCATTAATTGGTTGTCCATCAAATCTGAATCTAATCTGCCTCATCGACAAGCCCTGGAAGTTTAAAGTAATTGATGTGAGAAACCACACTTTTGTTTCTGAACCCAAACAAAACATTTACGGATTGACTGTGAGAACAAATATTAACAAAAGTAAAACTCAAAAGATTTAACCAGGCAGGAAACTTAACACATATATCTTGCTATAAACTGAGGAAGCGGAGTGGTTTGAGCAACATCCCGTAACAGCATGCTGCTGTCACAGCAAGGACTCTATATGAAACCACAGGAGTAGGTTTGGCACCTGGTTCTGATCCTACTCTGCAAGGCACAAATACAAAAAGTTGATTTACAAAGGTAACTTAAGAAGAGATCAATCAATACACCATACCATAAAGCCTCAGAGGACATGTCAGGAAGGATCAGCAATTGTTTCTCATGCAGTCAGAGAAGTAATGGCAGGTTAAGTTGACTCAAGGGAAAACATTTTTTAAAAAATCTGGAAAAAAAACTACTTTTTTGTGTAAATAACTATCCATGCTGACTATCCATAGTTCAGACACATTTTCACTCATGCCAGGCATCTGGTCCTGGTCCTAGTTCTCCATCTTCTGATGAAAAAGGAACAATGAAGGAGACTGATGAAAAAAAAAAGAACTTACAAGTCTCAACACAAGTTTTTACCTGCAAGGTTTATTAGAAAAATGCTAGGGTCTAGCGTTACTAAATTAATGTTGCCCTTAAAAGCTAAGGTGAATTAATGACTGAATCCTGTTTTGACAGCCTTTAATAATCACACGAGGCAGTCTTTATTCCCTGCCCCTGGGATTGAGGTCATTGCTCTGCCCTCTAAAACCCTTCAAAATCCTCATGCGATTCACACCTCCAGTCATGCACCGAGCCACATGAACTCAAAAACACTCCCACCACCACTTAGAGACCCTTCGCATCAGTTCTCATTCCCAGGCTGAGAAGCATTAAGCAACATCAGGCATGGGACAGGGCAGAAGGTAAGCTTCAAGCAAAAAAAGAAAGGATTCTGCACATAACGGGCAAACTGAAATGCTGGCAAACAAAATCCGAGTTGGCTTCCAAAAGCCATTCCCATCCCCACTCTCTGCTCTGTGCCACCTAATGCAGTGAAGAGGCACAGGCGGCTATGGGTTCAGGAGCTGGGCTGTGGGGATAAAACCCTCTCCTGTTCAGCCCAGGGTGGCACGGAGGAACGGCCCCCTGCACAATACAGGAGGCCAAACTGCACAGCAGGCAACAGGAGACACATGAAAGGAGGAGAAAAAAAACCCACCACTGTGAAAATCGTGGCACAGGAGAATCAGGTTTTGTGCCGCTTTCCAAACCAAAGACAAGTGCCGACGAAGTTGGTAAAGTTTCTAGAGGCGAGGGAACTGAGCGGTACGACACTAAAAATTCAGCGTGAATTGGTTTCGGAGGCAGGATCAGGCCCCGAGAGCTGGCGGCAGCACGGCCGTGGCGCTGCGGGGGCGCCCGGCGAGAAGGGGCCGCGCTACCGCACCGAGGAGCCGGAGGGCAGGGCCGGGCCCGGGAGCGGAGCCGCGCCGTGCCTACCTGCCGCTCGCAGTACGCCTTCATCAGCTTGCTCAGCGGGGTGTGCCGCTTGATTTTGAACTGCACCACGGAGCCGTCCTGCCCCGCCACTTTCAGGTTGATGTGATCGTTCTCCGTTTTCACACCTTCCTGGAAGAAAAAAAGGAGGAAGCGGAGGGGTCAACGCCCGGCAGGGCCGGCCCTGGCCCGCGCCCCGCTCCCGGCCCCGCAGTCCGCCAGCCCCGAGCGGGCCGTGGGCCGCCGGTCGGTCCCCCCCGGTGGTGCTGCGGCCTCGGCGGGGCGGCCGCCTTGCCCGCCGCGGCCCGGCCCACGCCGCCATCTTGGCCGCCTTACGCCGCCGGGCGGGGCGGGGCGGGGCGGGGCCGGGCCCACCGGCAACCCGGCCCCAGGGCCCGGCGGAGAGGCCTCTACCCCCGCTCCCCGGGCCCGGCCCCCGCCGCGGTTGCCCCGGCCCCGTCGCGCCTCACCTTGGGTTTCTCCTCCGACATGGCGGCGGAGCCGGGAGGGGCGGGGGGGGAGGGGGGGGGGGAGGGGGAAGGGGAGAAGGGCAAGGCGCGCGCACAGGGAGCTGCCCGCGCCCTCGGCTCCCGCCTCGCCTCCCGCCGCCGGCCGCGAGAACGCGCACCTAGCCCCGCCTCCGCCCCGGCGCCCCGCGCGCCCATTGGCCACTCCGTTCACTCACGTGACAGGACCTCGGGGGGCGGGGGAAGACCGTGCGCGCGCGCCCCTCTCCGGGCGGCTTTAGAAAGTGCGTCACGGGGAACCGGAAGTGCAGCTGCAGGAGGAGCGCGGCCTGGGCCAGCCCGCTGCGCCGGGCCTTCCCCCCCCGCCCCCGCCGGGCCTTCCCCCCCCGCCCCCGCCGGGCCTTCCCCCCCGCTCCGGGCACCTCAGCCGTACAGCCTCTACTCACGCTGCCGCTAGGCCGCCAGTCGGGCCGGCCTGGGAGCCTCCAGCCACAGCCCGGCCTTGCAGGCCTGGTGCTCCAAGAATTGAGTGTTTTTCTCCTCTTTCTCAAAAGCTTCTGCTGCTGCATTGCCCCATACGATGATGTTATCAACGTATTGTAGATGTTCTGCAACTTTGCCCTGTTCCAGTGCCACCTGGATCAGCCCGTGGCAGATGGCAGGGCTGTGCTTCCACCCTGGGTACAGCTGACTGCAGGTGTATTGGATGCCCCTCCAAGTGAAAGCAAACTGTGGCCTACCCTCTGCCACCAAAGCGATTGAGAAAAACGCCTTTGCCATATCAGTGGTGGCGTACCACTTGGCTGCCTTTGATTCCAGTTCCTATGGAAGTTCTAGCATCACTGGTACAGCAGCACTCAACGGTGACATGACATCATTCAAGCCATGGTAGCACACAGTTAGTCTCCATTCTCCATCAAGCTCTAACACTGGCCATACGGGCTATTAACAGTATGAGTGGGTCCTACTGGTCACTAACTAGTCAGCAAATCAGCTTGTGGGTGGGAATCAGGGAGCTGCGGTTGGTGTGGCATTGATGCTGGCACCCCCTTGTAGCAGCAATGGACACCTGTTCTTCGACTGTCGCTAACCCCACAACAGAGGGGTCTTCTGCAAGGCCAGGCAGAGTAGACAGCACCTTAATTTCTTCAGTTTCTGAGGCAGCTACACCTAAAGCCCGCCCATGCCCTTTTGGATCCTTGAAATACCTGTTCCTAAGAGAGTTTATGCGAAGGACACACGAAGCCAATGAGCCAGTCACAATGCAATGTTTTTGCCACTCATTCCCAGTGAAGCTTATTTCAGCCTCCAAAGCAGTTAGCTGTTGGGATTCCCTTGTGACTCCAGAAATACTCATGGGTTCTGCCCCTTCCTAGCTTAACAACAGAAAAGAACCACTTGTGAACCAGGATCTACTAGAGCTTTATCTTCCTATGAATCTGATATGCCAGGCCATCGAATCCACACAGTTCAGTAAACCTGATTATCCTAGCCCCCAGGCTGGAGGCACCTGGGTCCCCAAATGCAGGTGGTAGGATTCCCCACTAGGATGGCAAGTGGTGTGAAGTGGCTGTAGAGCAGTTCTCCAAACTTACGTCTCCCAAAAATGGATTAGAATTCCTTTTCAGAGGATCCAGAGTAAAGTGCGCCCTATCACTCTAGCTGGAAAACTGTCCTCTGGAGACTGCAGCAGCAAACTTCTGAAAAAGCTGATGCGTGAGGGTTTTCCTGGGAGAGCTGCTGCTGGACACCCCCACCCTCCCTGGGCGTGCTCTCAGCTTTGAGTCTGGCCAGAAGACCCGCACTGACATGCGGTCAGCTGCCGCACGAGGGTATGGAGGCAAGATTTTCCTCTTCCCTTCCCTAAGGGCCTGCCACTGACTGCTGCTGGAGATGGCTTCTAGGCTGGACGGCTCACTGGCCTGGCGTGGCACTGTTATCGATTTGTTAATAAGTTAAGATTGATTGATTTTATTTGATTGATTAATTGATTTTATAAAATCATTTAATAAAATTAAAATATAGAAGGATAAGAAAAAAAATATTATAAGAAACTTATAGCTACACAGTAAAAGTTGTTATGAGATCTTCTGTACGTCCTGTACCAAGGCTAGAAGAAGGGGCTGGAACCATTGTTAAAACATAGGTAATAACTTTAGGGTTGAAAGGTTTCTTTGTATTTAACCAGTCTTCTGTATGCAGAGGTGTATTGAAATGTCAGAATATGAGATTAATGGGAACTGGGGAGAGTCGACTGGAACAGCTTGTAGATGCCTGCCAAGAAATCGTGAACTTTAGTAAAAGGTAATTCCGGCAGGGGGAGATCGCGACCACCGACTCATATACCACCTACCCAAATCGTACCCCAGACCCATTTCTAGACCTTTCTAAGCTTTACTGCGCAGAATCGGATATAGGAGGAGAGTATGTTAATGATTTACGGGAAATATCACGGTTATGCATGAATACTTAATGAATATGTATGAATAAGTTCTATATATGGTGTCTGATTTTGAGACCTGGCGTGCGTTGATCGTGAGAGGACTCGCTCACACACCCGGCCGTTAATAAAGAAGTGTCTGCTTATCTACATCACATTGGTGTCGATAAGTTCTTCATTCCGAGATTTCGGTAACAGTTTTGGCGACCCAGATGGGACCTCGCTGAAGGAGACCGGAGGAGTCGGGGACCTGATCGGTTCCAGCCGGCACCGAGGATTTCTCGGGGATACCCATCGATCCCCGATCCGTAAGGCTCTTCGCAACGTTCCCTGGATTTTTGGGTAAGACAATTCTTTTTTTAATTGTAGTAAGTAAGTGCACTAGAGGAAGTGCGTAGGAGTCCCACTATAATAAGTGTATGGTAAGGAGTGGGATGGAGTCCCACCAGTGGGTTGGAGTCCCACTGAGTAAGTCTGCCTGTCAGACGCGGTGAAAGAGCTGCGCAGGGTAGGACTAGGAGTCTGCCCGTAAGACATAAGCGAAAGCTATTGCAGGGTTGGACAAAAGTGTAGACAAGAGAAACTATATGCTATAGTGTTCTCTAAGGTAGTGCCTCTAACAAGAAGTTAGAAGAAGTTTTTGGGGTTTTTTGTTGTTTTGTGAGTTTGTGTATTAAGAAGAAAATTAAGAGGTATAATATTGTGTTATATGTTTGTTTAAAGTAACTGTGGGAAAGTGTGAGTGTGGCTGTAAGGGTGAGACGTGTAATTGAGAACGAAAGCGAGTGTGGAGTGTGGATCCGCGGATCAGAGTGACAGAGTTGAATAATCGTGTATTGTATTGTGAGTAATTACACCATGGCAACTAAGTTAACTCGGTTGTTTAAAAGTAAAAGCTTGGGTAATCTTGCTGTAAATAACAAAATCCCGAAAAATTCTTTGTTGGGATGTTTATTGGCACATTGGGGAAATTTACAGGATGATCTGCAAAAGAGCCAGATGATTGAGTATTGTAATAATTTGAGTATTGTAATAATTGGTGGCCTTTGTATATATTGGATGATCAGGAAAAGCGGCCCACGAATGGGACACTGAATTATAACACTATTTTGCAGTTAATGCTGTATTGTAAAAGAGAAGGGAAATGGAATAAAATGCCAGATGTGGATTTGTTTTTTTACTTAAGACAAAGAAAGGATTGGCAGGATGAATGTAAGCTAACTATTAGAGATAATTTGGTAATGGCTATAACTTCTGATAATAAGAAAGTGGAAAAAAATGTTGTTTAAATTGTGAGGTTGGGAGTGGATACAGGAGTGACATTTTTTTATTAAATACCTGTAAAGGAAAAACTGGAACAAAAACAGGCCATTCCTGCAACCCCTGGATTTGAAATTTGGAAATAAGATAATTACACATGAATTTTTGTATGTACCAGAATGTCCGATAGTTACCTAGACAAAATGGGTACCGGTACATCCTGGTAAGGGTTGATAGTTTTACAGGATGGCCAGAAGCCCTTCCCTGTCGCACCACACAAGCAAAAAGAGGTTGTGAAGTGGTTATTACAAGAAATAATTCCGAGATTTGGAGTTCCTATTGGAATTTCCTCTGACAGAGGTCCACACTTTGTTGCTGAAGTAGTCCAAAGTGTTAGCAAAGTATTGGGTATTAATCGGGATTTGCATGCGTCTTGGAGACCACAATTTAGTGGAAAAGTGGAGAGGATGAATCAAACTTTGAAACGACAAATAAGTAAAATCTGTCAAGAAACCAGTCTAAAGTGGCCTCAGGCACTTTCATTGGCATTATTATGAATCAGGGTACAGCCAAAGAGCGGAACCTCAGTCAGTCCTTATGAATTATTATAAGGAAAACCATATGAGTCTCTAGAACCAAATCTAAACATACATGTAAAAGGAAAACAAGATGTGTAGAACTATTTGCTTTTTCTAAGGAAAACTTTGGCTGTGATTTGGAGTGTAGTAATTTGGAATAGACCTTTACCCCTGGAAAATTCAGTGCATGATTTCCAACCAGGAGACTATGTCTATGTGAAGACTTGGACCTCCGAACCTTTGCAGGAGCACTGGAGAGGACCTTTCCAGATACTGTTAACCACTTTTACAGCTATCAAAATTGCAGAATCAGATGCTTGGATACATTATACTCGAGTGAAGAAAGCACCGTGAAGAAAGCATCTACTCCGTGGAAGACTGTTAATCGTGACCCAGAGACTTAAAAATTGACTTTGAAACATGTCTAATTTTTCATATCAGGTTATGATTGGTTTTTGGATTTTCTTTTGGTCGGTAGTGTTGGTGGGATCATGGGCTGACTTGGTGGACAGGAACAAAAGACAAATAGAAACAGAACAAGTGATTGACATTCCCAAACAAATGGCTGAGGAAAATTTGATGGTAGGATTGATTAAAGAATTTGCCAATTTACAAAACGTCACGCAGATCACTGTTTGCCAATACCAAGGGCAGTAGGTGAATCTATTCCATGGGGAATTTTAACTATGAATCTGACTAATTTGGAACATAAAAATGAAACCACCTATTGTGAACAAAGGCCAGTAACTCAATGGTATGAACAAGTAAAGGTTATTAGAAAACAGTGGAAGTCACCAGGTAAAGAAACAGATTGTAAAAAAAAAAAAAAAACCAAAAAAAACCCCCAAACTATTGAATTATGATTTTATAACAGGATCCCGACCTAGTGCCATAGCTTGAGTTCTTCTTCCTGGGGGTCCAAATCTCCAGTTGGGATGGTGTTCTTATGATGAACAATTTAAAATCAATGTGAGCAAAAGTGTCATGGAATGGAAGTGTAACGAAACTGGCCAAAGCACCCAATTAGTAGACCAGTGGGACTCTATATGGTCTATGTCCATATTTTCCCATTTTCAGTATATAGCAAGAACTTCATGGTGTTTTACCTGGGATGGAAAGGTTTTTTCAGTATTACCCTGGGTGGATGATAGGTCAACTACATCGGGAGAGAAGGAAAATAAAATAGTGCCATGGTGGAAATGTGAAAAAGTGTATGATTGTAGTAATGCAGACTTAGTAATCCAAAGAATTCCTCCGTTGGCTGCTGCTTTGAAATATGGTTGTTTTTGTCGAGGTCTTAAGAATACTCTCAATTTAACCAGCACTTTTACAGTCAGAAGAGGAACTTTGTTTAGTTGTAGAAAATCTACTATTCGAAGTCCAGGACATTTAGTTTGGGCATTAAGTGATGGAACCTGGACAACACACTTACCATTAGATGGTAAGGTGAAACAAATCACTTTAGGCATGCCAACATTGCGCCCAATTTGGAAGAAATCACCATTTAAAGGATCTCTAGAGAATTTAGAATTGAAACGAATAAAGAGATCTGGGATAAATGATGATATTTGGAATGAACCATCTACAGGAGTGAAAACTGGTTGGGCACTTGAATCACTTTTAAATCCTATAGCTTCATACAGAAACAGAGCATGGCTCTATCAGTTAACTGGTCAAGTGGAAAAATTAGCAAACGTTAACAAAAAGGGGTTTAAGGAATTGAATATACAATTACAGGCAACTTCCAGAATGACTTTACAAAATAGAATGGCACTAGATATGCTCCTACTTAAAGAACATGGAGTGTGGATATCTCAAGGATAAACTGGACCACTGTTGTATCCACATTCCAAATGTCACTCAGGATGTGGAACATGATCTAGACCTATTGGGAAAAATTGAAAAAGAAACTGAAACAATTCAAAAGGATATGTCAGAAGATTGGCTTGGGAAAATTTTTAACAAACTGGGATGGAATTTGAGCTCTTGGATACAATCCATAATCAAAACTTTGTTTCTGTTACTAGTTGTCTTTTTGATGAGCATGCTAGTATATGCATGTCTGAAGAAACAGTTTACCAATAGAATTGCAGTAAATCGTATGATTATGAGAGAAGTACCAACTATTTCACCAAGACATGATCCATTAGCAAAATATGTTGAAACAAAAGATAAATGAATAATGTGAAAGTATTGAAATAATGATTTTCAACACTTTCAAAGGGGGGAAATGTTATCGATTTGTTAATAAGTTAAGATTGATTGATTTTATTTGATTGATTAATTGATTTTATAAAATCATTTAATAAAATTAAAATATAGAAGGATAAGAAAAAAAATATTATAAGAAACTTATAGCTACACAGTAAAAGTTGTTATGAGATCTTCTGTACGTCCTGTACCAAGGCTAGAAGAAGGGGCTGGAACCATTGTTAAAACATAGGTAATAACTTTAGGGTTGAAAGGTTTCTTTGTATTTAACCAGTCTTCTGTATGCAGAGGTGTATTGAAATGTCAGAATATGAGATTAATGGGAACTGGGGAGAGTCGACTGGAACAGCTTGTAGATGCCTGCCAAGAAATCGTGAACTTTAGTAAAAGGTAATTCCGGCAGGGGGAGATCGCGACCACCGACTCATATACCACCTACCCAAATCGTACCCCAGACCCATTTCTAGACCTTTCTAAGCTTTACTGCGCAGAATCGGATATAGGAGGAGAGTATGTTAATGATTTACGGGAAATATCACGGTTATGCATGAATACTTAATGAATATGTATGAATAAGTTCTATATATGGTGTCTGATTTTGAGACCTGGCGTGCGTTGATCGTGAGAGGACTCGCTCACGCACCCGGCCGTTAATAAAGAAGTGTCTGCTTATCTACATCACATTGGTGTCGATAAGTTCTTCATTCCGAGATTTTGGTAACAGCACGGCAGCTCTTGCTTTACTGATCCCTTCTCTTCCCGTAGGCCACACAACACCTTTTGAAGACTGTTGCAGGGCAGATGAGCAAGGACGCTATGCAATATTTCCAAGAGCTCCTGAAGGCGACGTGTGATTAGACGCAACATGGGGCGTCAGCTGGGACTCAAAGCTCTTTCACTTGCAGTACCTCAGAGGAAATCCTCACCCTCCTTCCAGATGCCACTTCCAGACAGGGGGAAGATTCTCTTGCTTTGGGAGACATAATCACGAGGACTGTGCTGGGGTGAGGTTCCTCTTCAATCACAGCAAGGCTGCAGCAGCAGAAGTCACCCGTCACGGCAGTGTGGAGGCTCTTGGTAGTGCCACAGCGCGGGCGGGTGCTCTCCTCGGGAACCTGTGTCCCCCCAAACCCTCCTGGGGGGAAAGGCTGCAAGGGGAGGTTAAAACTGCCACAGCCCCCACACGGCAGGGCCACAGGCTGTACCCTGCAGCACAGCTGGTGGGGCCGCCCCACTGCGGGGAAGGGCCACGGGTTTCCCTGAAGAAGAGACTCCCAAAATATGAGGCACATCCCAGCTGGGGCTGCTTCTCCCGCAGGCAGCTACCCTTGGGCAGGCGGCTGTGCCAGGGCTGCCTCCCCCAGCCCGGAGAGCCTCCCGGCGGGACCACAACCCTCCGCAGCACGGGGGTGTGGGGGCCAGGAGAGGAGAGGAGGGTCTCCCTGAAACCTCCCTCTCAGCTGCTTTTGTCGCCCTGGCCTTCAGGAGAGCAGGCACTGGCCCCTTCGGAGATCTGCTGGCAAGAGTCCCAGGGCACTCCCCCTTCCCCTTCCCGGGATGCATCCCATCTCTGCAGGGATGAGCAAAGTGTCAGAGAAGAAGCCAGTAGTGGCCCCTCTCCCCCAGTGTCCACATTTGTCCCCCTCTGCCACTCCTTGAGCTTTTTTTTCTGGGAAGCTCCATCTTCTTTGCACCCTCCCTTCAGACAGTGACCTATATGGAGACGGTGCCCCGAGCCTTCTCTTCTGCAGGCTGAAGAGTCCCATGTCTCCCTGCCTGTCCTCACCAGAGATGCTCCATTCCCTTCCCTACCTTGGTGCCCTTCACTGGGCTCTCTCCAGTCGGTATCTGTCCCTTGCCCTGGGGAAGCCCAGCACTGGACACAGGGCTCTGGGGGTGGCTTCACCAGGGCTGAGCAGAGGAGAAGAACCTCCTCCCTATGCCTGCAGGCACCGCTCCTCATGCAGCCCAGCACGCCAGTGGCCATGATGATGGAAGGTCACCTCTCGCATGTCCATCCTCTCCTGCAGGCAGGAGGCCTGTGTGACAGCTCAGTCTTTACTGAGGGATTTTGTGTCCCTCAGGGTGTTGGCTCTTCATCCCACCTTTCCTGCCCTGTGTGGGGATCACCCAAGTGCCAGGTTTGTCTGGGTTTTTTGGGCAAGGCTGTCCCACAATCACGGGCCTCTGTATGTGCAACTGTCCCGCAGGTCAAAGCCAATCTCCCTGTTATATCCTGTCATGTCCCTTCTTTCCAAGCTCCCTTGTGCATCCTCCAAGTGCCCATCGTCCTCATCAGTGCACTCCACGGTGGGTGATACACACTGTTCCACCCTTCAGCTGTGCCGTCCCCATTGCCACCTGTTCCGACCACCCAGAGCAGGGCAGCCTTCCCAGCACAACGGCCTTGCAAAGGAGCAATTAATCCTCATGAAGGATCTTTCTAGATGCCAGGCTCAGCTGTCAGTTACAGTGTGGGCGTGTTTCTTCCCAGACCTGGGCAGGCATCTCAGCCACCCAAGGACCCTGCTTCACCTCTCTGCTGCGGGCCAGCCAAGCCAAAGGGATCACCAGCTTTGTAGCCACACAACACCTGCGCACAGCAACCTCCGCAGGAATAATTAGAAAAATTAGCAAAGCTCCGTCACAGGCTGTGCAAGGCAGCCCCCAGGCCAGGCATGCTGGAGCCCAGGATGCAAGCTAAGGATGCAGCACTGCTGCTGCCCAGCGATGGCCAGTGCCATGCCCTCTGCTTGTTCCCAGGGCACAGTTACACTCTGTCCAGGTAGGGATCCAGTTTTCCAGGTGGAGCAGGTCCCTCTGCTTCCCTGGCTCAGCAGGAGGGCAGAACCTGTCATGAGTGGGGTCCTGGCAATGGGAACGTGCTTGCAGAGGTCCCCCATTGCTCAATGGTTTTGGAGACGCAACCCCTTAGTGCTGGGAGCAGACCAATGGAAGTGCTTAGGTAGCCCCAAAGGGATTATATTGGTCCCAGTCCCCAGGGCAGGATGGGACCTGGAGCCCATCGCAGCCTGGTATGGGTAAAGGCAGCTCTGACAGCTGCCCCCATACATTGCTTGTTCTTAAACAAAGCTCCCACAGGACACCCCATTTCTTTGGTTGGCAGGGGCACCACAGCCCCTCCAAGCCAGCATACCCAGTAAGGCACAGGGCACAACCAGGATCTTTATCAACATTTTCACTTCTCTTTACAGGGCTCCATGCCTTGTTTCCCATGTGCACAGGGCAGTTTGTGCAAGGAGCTCCATTGTGCAAAACACAGGACATTGGGGATTTCTTTAAAGCATCATCCCCCAGCCACACACAGATGCTGTCACCGCCTCCCACAGGTCCTGACTGGCAGCCCCAGGATGCAGCCCCTGCCCAGCCAGTGCAACAGACTGGGACAGAAGATAAGGAGAGCACCCATGAGAGCCTGGCAACCCAACCTTACTCTTTCAGCCCTCGTGCCAGTGCTGCAGCCTAGTTCACACTAACAGGAGCCCAGGTTACAAACCAGGTACTTACTCAGCATTGGCAGTCATTGTCTTTGCTCCTACCACCTGAAGCTGAGTATCTTCTGGTAGCTGCCAGAGACAGCCTAGATGAAACATCACCGCAAGTCTTGCATCTCTCACCATCCTGGTAAAAGCCAGCCAGATTCTGGCAGCCAGCACACAGCTCAGGTGGCAGCAGCAAGGTTTCACAGCTGGTTTAGTTTCAAAAATTCTGCTTCAGCAGCTTGTGTCCAAGGGCCATAAGCCCAGCAAGGCAACTTGAGCATTTTGTGCAAGCCCACAGAAATGCCACCAACTGCAGCCCAGAACAGGTCACCTGACCTGGCAGAATGCAATAGCCAGCTTTTCTTAGACAAAACTATCAAGGTAGATTTATTGCTTGCATGTAAGGCTCCTTCATACTGTAAAGGCAATTTTGATCAAGTATAGGACTGCAACGAGAGAAGTCAGCTCCCATCCTCCTTCCCCCACTCCCAGGTCCCTTACACAGGTTTTAGTCTGTGCCCAGCACTGCCAGGGGCCCCCAGGACACCCCACTTAGACATGGGCTCTCAGGGGTGCTACAGGACACAGGCCAAGCTCTTGCAGAAGGACCCAGCTTCTTAGAAAGCAGCATTACTCCCAACACCCAGATTTTCCTGATAACTGAACATCTCCATGAACAGACCCCTCCTTTCAAGCATAGCACAAGTTCAAGGCAGTCTTGGTTCTACCTCCATCAGAGCCTGACGAGCCAGGGCCACATGACAGTGACAACTCCATCAGCCATCACTGCCAAACCGTATCTGGTATGGAAGCAAAATTAAACTCTTACAGATAGGACAGTAATCAAATCAATTTAATATATAGTCAACATATTGTAAATGCATCTGAACCCTACGCTATTGCTATCAGCCATGGCCATCAAGCCCAGGGGACCACCCTTCTAGAAAGGCACAGAGAGGTAGGAGAGTTGGGTCATTTCCCTAGATTAGTTGCAAGTGAGAATGTGCACATGGGACCTTCTTCTGGAGGCCAGAGATAACCAGAAACTTGTGCTTTTTGAAAGGAATGCTAATGTGCTGGGACAAGTACAGGCACTTGGAGTAACAGCCAAGGCCTCCTGCTGACCAGTAAGGCAAGAAACCTCTTGCTGGCTTTTACCTATACTAAAATAATCAAAAAAAGATAAAAAGAAAAACAGGGGACAAAAAAGCCTGGCTGTGTGTGTGAAGGGTATTTGGTGAGGCAGGAGCAAGAGAGATGGATTAGGTTGCTTTTGCCCTTGGCCAGGGACAAGGGCTATTTGCATTGGACTCTGTTACCACCCCAGGGGTGAGTGAGAAGAAATGTGTCATCCTCCAGTAATGGCGCCACATTTTCCTGCACCAGAGCAAGAGCAAAGTTCTGGAGCAAACAGCACCTGGAGCAGGGACAGTGGTGTCACCATACATTTGGCTCATCTGCTGTGGCAGCTGAAGTGGAAAGTGGCACCGCGGTCATCTCCTTGTGGCAGGGGAAGCAGAGTCCTGTGGCTCTGTGGGAAGGCACCATTCACTGGGGTGGGCAGGTCTGGAGTTGTTAATTCTCAAATTTTGCATAAGGGTTCTCTTCCTTGAACAGGCCTAGAAGAGAAGAGAGATTCATTCAGACAGCAGCTGCCATACCAGTCATGGCCAGCAAGAAAGCTAATTCTTGCTAACAACTCTGTCATTTGTGCTTCATCCAGCCTCCTGTCCCACAGCCCTTCCAAAAGACCTGCTACCACTTGAGCTGCACATGCCATCAGCACCATTGCACTCTCCTCTGCACAAGAGGAGAGATTCATTAAGAAGCTCAACCTGATGGCAAACTCCTCTCTCAGGCAGTCATATAAAGTCCAGGTAAAGCAGCATAACTGATCTTTCTGAGCAGCCCTTCTGCATGCTGATTCTGTTGGACTGGACTTGAAACAGAGACCCCAGACCCAAATTAAAACTGCTCCCCTGTTGCTAAACCCACAGGCTGGGAGAGAGCAAGGCAGGGTATGGGGCTGACTTGTGGGCCTGTGACAAGCCCCTGTGCCACTCTGTTGGCTGCTTTCCAGCCCCAGCCCAACACTTTAGAGGTGGAACAGACAGAAAGGATGAGATTGCAAACTCTGAGGTCACACTGCAGCAAGACAGAGCCCCGTTGTGGAAAGACAGCCCTGGAGCACAGCTCTTCCACTTCCATGAGCAGGTACCTCCCCCACCAACAGCTCCTTTAGGCACAGCTTTGCCTGCTCTTCCTCCCTCAAGAGAAGCCAGCCCAGCCAGAGGCCCCTGGATCTCCTGCCCAACACAGAGCAGCAGCAGGCAACAGCTGCAGGCACAGAAGAGTCTCCAGCTTTCCCTACAGTCCCCCACAAAGCCAGAGACCACCACACTCAGCGTGTAGGAGCCTGACTGCTCCCTGCTCCATGGCCACCCTGGGAGAGCCCCCAGCAGCCCCATCGGGCAGGCAGAAGAGACCTCTCCACCAGTTCCATGCAACTGGCTGCTCCCTGCTTCCTACCAGGCTGCTGTCCCCAACCTGCTCTGGGGCAGTGGGACTCACCCGAGGGACAGTCCAGCCCCAGGAGGGAGGCTGGGCATCCCAGCAGCAGGGGATTGAGCCACCTCCCCAGGATCTGCTGCTGGCTCAGACAACTGGCTCTGCAGTCAGGTGGTGCCTGCTCTGTGCTTCTGCAGCCGTCAGCCCCCTGCTCCCACCTGGCCCCCTGCCCCGGGCTGCTGGCTCCCCAGCCACTCGCTGACCGGGGCTGCTGGAGGGCTGTGCCTGAAGGGCAGCAGCATTACAGCTGCTGCCACATCTACCAGCCTTTGCTTCTCCCCTCCAGTCAAGCCCCAGCAGCTTCTCCCACGTGGTGAGTTCAGAGGACACAGGTTCCAGGGAGCATTAAACACTCCCTCTTTCCTGCCCAAGAGGAGCAGCAGTAGTGTGGGTTAACACACCATGACCCAAGCATCTCTACACTTGCTGCCAGAGGGCAAGAGAGCAATTCACTGAGATTAAGGAAGCGGAGACTGCTTTCTCTTTGCTGGCCAGGTCTCCTTTGCAGCTGCAACCACAGCAGGGAACACAGTTACTGAGGCTGCTCCATCTCAAGCTCAGTTTGAATTGCTCATCTCAGCACTGTACCGTATTTTCTTCGGATTTCATCGTGCCGTGATTTCATCTCTGCTCTCCTGCAAGAAGCAAACACAAAAACCACCAGCCAGTGACTGGCAATACAAAATCAAGCCAGAGGAGCTACAGCTCCTTCCTTCTTCCCAACCTAAGGAGCTCTAGGCTGCCAGGTTTGCTCAGTGCCCCTGCCACCCACCTTCCAACCTCCTAAAGGCACTGGGGACCACCAGAGCCCATGCACATCAGCAGTCCTCAAGGAGTCAGATACACAACACTGTTATGGTGGTGCACCCACAATTTGTCCCAGAAAGACACTGCTCATGAGGTTCACGTTTGAGCTAGGGCTGAAGCAGCCACTGGCTGCGTGCATTGAGCCCTGTGTGCCTCTAGGCATCATGTTTGATGATACAGACAGGAGCCAAATTGTTCTGCAGCCTGAAGCAGTGTGGCTTGCTCACAGGGGAGCGAGGGCTGGGGGGCAAGCTCACCTCTCCTCCTGCCGCACCCGCCTCTTCTCCCGCTCCCTGGCCGCTCTCTCATCATCCTTGTCTGGCCTGACAGACAGAAAAGCCCATTAGTGACACTTACCACTCAGGTCTGCAACAGCACATGGTTGCATCAAAGCTACTCCAAGAAAACGGGGTACCCCTCCAATACTTGCTTTTTGCTCTTTTTCTTACAACAGCAGCAGCAGCAGACCCCCAACATGATAAGGATTGTTCCTCCCACCACAGACATCGCAATGATCAGGGCTTCAAAGTTCACTAAAGGATGTGACAAAACAAATTTAGCACATAAACACACAGCTGTCTGGATTTACAGTTTTTACAAGCATAAGCTACTGTCACCAGCAGCTTCAGTCACTGGGCTGGAGACATGCGTAACCACCTCAGAAAGCAAGATGGACATCATTATCTATAGGTACACCAAGCACTAGCACCAGCACGTACACACCGAGCAGATATAGCTGCTTAACTACAGCACTTATTTACTGGCTATGAAGACATGCAAGAACAAATGCACCGAGGTCAGACCCCTCTGGCAGAAACAGAAGCAAAGTTGTCTTAATCACTAATCCAGGTGAACAGTAACCCATCAAGGGGAAAAAACCCTGCAGGCTGCAGTGCTGAGAAGCAACCTCTGACAAAGAAGCTGCAGCTGGCACTGGAGCTGCTGCCCACAGGAGCTGGCCTCAGAAGTCATCCAAGATGAAACGACAGTGGACTGGAGGCACTTATGGGCGTCTGGAGCTCTTGGACAACAAGCAGAGCAAGACAAGATGTGTTGTGATTTATCAGCTCAGGGCCAGCAGCGTGGCTGAAGCAGCTGAAGGTGGAGGGCTGCTTCATGCACACCACCACCACATCTCCCCAGGGCTTGGGGGATCTGCTCGCCCATGCACAGCGCAAAACCTGCCAGGATGTGGTGGTGAAGCAGCAGCCTTGAGCCCTGGCCCCAGGGATGCAGTCATCCTACTCAGCTTCTGTAGTGACAGCAGTAGAGACACTGGCCAAAATGGACATATCTAGACATCACCTGAAATCTTTTGCCACAAAGAGGAATTTCTTCCAAGTATGATTCAGACTGTTCAGCGACTTGGGCCTCTAGAAGTATTTGTTTACAAGCTGCTTCGCGAACAGCGGCCAAGTTGCAGAAATCCTAGAGCACCCAAGCCTGCTCAGAGCACTTCCAACCCCCACTTCTCCATGCATCTCAGACCGTAAGCCCAGTGGAAAACCTAAGCACCACACATCGTGTATCTCAGGATATTTCAGAAGATGCCTGCCTGTCCCCTTGCTGCAGGGACTCAGCTGCAGCAATCTTACTGGGGTGCTCCAGGCTGAGCTGACTCCACCACTGAACTTGCTTTCAAAGCTTTCTTCTCCCAGTGGAGAGCTTCATTGCTGCCACCTGCGCCCCCGACTCTCAAATCATACTGCATCCCTACCCAGGTTACTGTGGCATGCACCATGCAAGGAATGTGGTTCCAACTGCAGACCACTGCCATGGCCTAGAAGGTCACCAGTGAGCCCAGAACTCAGCAAGCCACCAGCCTGCAGACGCTTGTGTTTGTCCCCACAGGTGGGCTCGTGCAGCCTCTCCAGCAGCCACCCTGCAGCAGGGAGGTCAGCAAGTCTATGTTCCCAGTAAGGCTTTGAAAAAGTCTGAATTTGAGACCTGACGGTCCATGGCACTGTCTTGCTTCAGAGCAACATGAAGCTTTTGTGAGTCCACCGCAGCACAGCCAGCAGTCACACAGGGGACAGCCCAAAAGCCAAAGACTAGGAGTCAGCCCAGTGGGGGTAGCTCAGAAGGGAGTTTCTCCACTAGCACATGTCTGTACTGGTGCCTCTGAAACCCTGGCTTTCAGGGTGAGCCTGGGGGCTCAGATCACCCCTTCCCGGACAGGGGTCTGTGGCAGAGCACCGGGCACTCCTCCACCTGATGATAATGTCACACACACTAAAAACACAGACTTGTTTAAGAGCTAATCCCCCACAGGACTAATCTCCTCTGAAGCGAGTTTTGCAAGCAAAGGAATGTGTTCTTCTGTAATTAAAGTTTTTGTGAAGCTGCTCACAGAAAAACTTGTATTTCAAGGTCTTGCACAAGTTTCAGAAAAGCACACTGTGGCGCTCACAAAGAGCAGATTCTTCCTCCACAAGGTATCACAGCAGCTTTAACTGTCCTGTGGGTAGAGAAGAGAGCCCTGCCTCAAGCACAATAGGTGACATAGGACCACAATTCAACTCCAAGCCCCCCACCAAGGGGATAGGTGAGATAAACCAGCTTGCTTCCTAGCTGCCCCAGCCCCTAGAAGCTGGGTCCTGTCCGAGCAGGAGCATGCACCAAGCTTGGTCTAAACAGATGCTAATTTCTCCAGAAACACACCAGAAAACAGAGCACCAAGGAGTAAAGTCAGCCAACAGTCAGTGTCAGCCAGAAAACGCTCCCAGAGGTGACCCGGCTGCAGGCAAGCCAGCTGCAGCACAGCTTGCACAGGGCTAGTTTCGGAAGAGGGCATTTCTCAGGCGGGTGAGAGCTGAGCAGGACTGTGGGATGCTCAGCACTAGAAGCCCATGCAGCCCCCTAGGTAAGTCACCTCACTTCTGATTCCAAGAGGCCCCGTGAATTTTGAGAGCCCGCCTGGGTCCACAGCTGCACTGCTAAACATGAAAAGCCAGAAGCAGTGCAAGGAGCGACGCACGGGGCGCAGCAGATCCTGGTGAGCACGCTTTGAGCGCCGGGAAGGGCTGCGCAGGCAGCTACCCACAGAGCACCTTCGGCTCTTGTGCCTAGGTGCTAGCCATGTCGGAAGCCTTCCTTCACACCAAAACATGAAGAACATATTTAGAGTCGCTAAAGCCCCACTGGTCCTTCTTGCCAGAAGGCAGGAAACTGCTCACACTCTGCTTTCTCACCCACGCTTCAGGAAGTTTACAGAGCCCTGATTGACTTCAGCCTGTCAGTGCTACACCAGCAGCGAGAAAGGGAGGGAAGGGAAACCTCCCGTTACCACTAGTGCAAGCAGCAGCCCGTGCCATTTAGCAGCAAGCACTAAAGGCAGCCATCACTCGAGCATCATCCACTTACCCCAGCAGACTCCCCAGTGCGCAGAGCGGAGCTCACAGAGGTCAGCTGGGGGGAGGACTCTTCGGACGGGGTACTCCACACACCTCCCACTACTGGCACACCATAGGCACTGGAACACAGGAATCAGGCAGCATAGCTTTACTGGTGCATGGCTGTGCTGCCAGTTAGCCATGCTCTGCTTTGTTAGCCACAGTGACAGGGCCACTGACACCTGCTCACGAGAGCCAGGCACCACCCCTCAGCAACAGGTAACAGTTGTGTTCAGTCAGCACAGGCTGCATCAGGCTTGCCCGCACCTGGGGAGAGGAGTGCACATTTCTAGAGCAAGTGAAAGTGCTGAGCGCCCTTCTCCTGGCTTGCATGATGGTAGTAATAACCAAATCCTTTGTGTTTATTCCACGCAGCATTTTGGGGACAATAAGAAAGCCTTTGAAACAAGCCACTCAGAGCTGATGAGCAGGAGAGGTTTGTGTGTGCCTTCACCAGTCTCTCCTAGCCAGACTACCTGCAGCAGCTCTGCACCCTCCTTTCCTGGTGGCTCCAACCCCCAACACCAGTGTTTGGCTGTGTTTGGTCAAACTGGTTCTGGCTACATCAGCTGCAAGATCTGACTCAAGTTCAAGTTTGCTGATATCAGAGATAAGGTCATTGGTAGTTGGCAGCACACAGGTACATGTCCTGCATCCACCATCTACCCACTGCCACAACACCCACACACTGGTGGGGAGGCAGTTTGACCAGCCAGTCCAGCCCACTCTGCTCCTTCTACATGCACCTCCCCTGACAGTGTCTCCCACCCGTGAGGAGGGGCTCAGCAATTCCATTACTCACCTCAAAAAGCACACAACAAAACCCCAGGGTTTCCAGCAACCTCTTCCCAGAGCACTGAGTCATGGCTGGCTGCTCACCAGCATGGGCCGGTGGCATTTGCAGCATGCTCAGGATAAGGGCAGGGGAGCAGCCCCTCTTCCAGGAGGGAAACTGCTCCCTAACAGCCCTGCAAAGCCCACGCTACATTTTCAGGCATCATGAGAGGTTGGGAGTTATACTGCTGATACTTACGGTGACATTTTTCAGACACTCTTCACAGCTCCTGTTTGTATACTGGTGACAATCTACAGGAAAGAAAAAAAAAAAAGACATCTCAGTACTTTGAGGACTTCTCAGTGGTTTAAAACTTGAGGTTCCTCAGAGCCTGCTGCCTTGCGGGCTGCAGGAGGCAATCGCTCCCCTCTGACCAGCAGCAATGCAGCATAATGGTGCTGCAAGAGCTGCCAGCTTCAAGACACACTCCGTGTCACAGTGGGAGGCCTAAATGCAAATGGAAGTCATCTGCCTTGCCCATGCTGACCCAAAGCCCTGAGCTGTTGAGTTCTTTTCCCTGGGTCTTATTTTCCCTAAAAGCCTGAGCATCTGCTGTGGCCAGCAGGCAGCAGGACAGCTGGGGTCAGTCCAGAGGGACCCTCCAAGGATAACAGGCACTGGGTAGGCAGAACAGTCCCATAGCACTGGATGACAGAGCAGCCTAAGCAAACAAGCCCCAGACAAGGAAGTTACCACAAGGAAAAGCAGAAGCAGAGAAGCACGAGGGGTGGGGGGGGTGGACAGGCACAGCTACAGTCCCCACAGGAGCGTGTACCCTCCTGCTGCACATGAGGGGCCATACACTGCCCCAGCCAATTCATCCAAACCCTCCTTCAGCAGGAAACGCTCTAGCTGATGGAAGTGGCACCACAGCCAAAATCTGCACCCTTGTTCAGGACCTGTTCCCAAGCCCATCTGGCAGAGAAAGACCCCTGCTCTATAGGCAGGGGTGGCTCTCTGCACCAGTGCTACCACAGACGACAGCATCCCCAGGGGAAGCAGGTAGCTGGGAACAGGGAACAGATCAGGTCTGAACAAGGGACCAGGTGGCCCTGTCCAGATGCCTTCCTGGGCTTGCCTGCAGCTGCCAGCAGTACTAGCTCTTCAGGAAAGTCTTCCTATAGGATACTCACCTGCTATTTCACCGGTATGCTCCCCTAGATCCTCAGGGATGGTGGTTTTTGAGTCCTTGAGGATCAGCCATTTAAACCGCACCCCTGCCCACAGGGTCTAAGCATCAGCCTGTCTTGACTGTGGTTTAAAAAAACCAACCAAACAAAACACCACAAACCAATTTGCTTGACTACTCAGTAACTGGTGGAAGAAGGATCACTGCTTCACAGTACCTTAATCAGGAAAAAAATCCATCCCAGAGGTGCTTGTTTTCAATACGAGCAGCAAAGCTGCATTTTCTCTCTCCAGCTGGCAGGAACCCTCAGCTGTGACCCACTGTCAACAGTCACATGCTCTGTGCAGCCCTCCAAACAACTGGGCGATTTATTAACATAGCTCAGATAAGGGTGTTTACACACTGCCCAGAGAGGCCAAGACTGCAGATTTCAAACACTCTAGGAATCCGAGTCTTCCCCATTTCTCCAGTGGAGGCTGAAAAAGCATCACAGCGCCTGTGCTGCTCCCAAAGCCATGTGCTTACCAGGAGTCCTGAAACTGCCCTCTCACATCACGGGAGGCCATCGACAGGCAGAAGGGGAGCCTGTGATTTTAACTGGGCTTGCTACTTGATGCTTTCCTCCGGGTGTCCTCTCTCCTGGCACCCCTGGCTGGCATTCACTCTCTGAGCTGTTAGGTCAAAGCCACACTCTCACAGCTGTATGGGATGGGGCAATTTCCAGGACCTTGCAGCCCTCCAGGACTGGGGTTTTATCCAAACGCCCAATCTCAGTGGACCAACCCACTCACACAGGATGGCACGGGAAGCATTGCAGTCCTTTGGGGCAGAGGTGGAAGAGCAGCTCTTGGGGTGGTAGAAGCCTCCCAGATGATACTTTTGCCACTTGGCAACAGAAGTGAAGCGAATGGCTTGGGGTGGAAGGAAGACAGCAAAGCACGTGCTGGTCCTCACCCTCCCCCCAAGCAGAGCTGCCGTGCAGCCATCAGAGGGCTGGTCACCACGTCAAGAGCTGCTCGCCCAGCGGGGCAGGCGGGCTCCCCGGGACACCCCGAAGGGGATGGTCCCCACCCTGTACTAGAGCTTCTGCTCTACCTGGCACGGCCCTCGCGGAGCTGTGCTGCACCCTCCGTCCAGCAAGGGGGCACAGCCGCCCCCCACCCTCCCCCATGGCACCCGGGGCTCACCCAGCCCTGAGGCGGGACCCCCTCCCAAGCGCCGCTGGTGCCAGGGCAGGCGCCCAGCCCCCCCCCCGCCCCCCCCCCGAGCCATTAGCATCACCGCACGCAGTCACATCGCAGCGGCCGCCGGGCATGTGGCGAGCACAAGTTCTGCTGCAGCCGCACACCTGAACGCTGGGGATCCGCACCGCGCAGGATCGCGCCCTGCGGGGCTCCGGGCAGGGACGGGACCTGCCCTCCCGGCTCCCACGGCCCGTCCCCGTCCCGAGTGGGCGGCCACGTCGGAGCAGGAGCGCAGCGCACAGGCCGGCAGCCGGCGCCCCCCGCCCCGCAGCAGCGGGCTCCGGGGTAACGGCACGGCCGTGACCGCCGCGCGGGGAGCGCCCGGTGCCGGTGCCCCTGCCCCACACCCGCGGCCCCGGGGGCAGCTCCCCGCGGGGCTCGGATCCCCGCTCCCGGGGGGGCCTGGGCGGCGAGGGCAGCCCACCCTTACCTCCTGCCATGTCCTGCGCGGCGGCGGGCAGCAGGGCCAGGGCCAGGGCCAGGGCCAGGGCCAGGGCCAAGGTCAGCGCCGGGGCAGCGCAGAGGCGGAGCGCCAGGGCCATGGCGGAGCCGGGCGGGGTGGCCGCCGCCGCTGCCTATGTAGGGCCGAGCGCGGGGGCGGGCCGGGGGCGGCCCCTCCGGGGGCCGCACGGAGCGGGAGCCGCCGCCCGCCCGGCTTTACCCCCGCAAAGCGGGCGGAGAGCCCCCCGGGGCGGCCGGAGCACGCCGGGGCGGGGGAGCCGCCCCCCGCGCAGCCCCGGACCCGGCCGCAGGGGGGGGCCAGACCCCCGCGCAGGAGGAGCGGGCGGCTGCGGGGGCGGCTGCCCCCTCGCAAAGCGCCCCCGGGTTGTGTTGTGCCAGCCCGAACCGCGGAGCCTCCTCCCGCCCCGGTGCGGACCGACCCCCGAGGGTCCCCCGGGCCCCTTCCTGCACTGCTGCGTCCGTCTTTATACCGTGAAAGTGCTTTAACTCTGTTGGTACATGTATTAGTTCACATGATGCAAGGTGATGAGATAGTGGAATTTTACTGGAGACTTTGGTATCGTTCGTGCTTAATTAAAACAACCGAAAGAGCGGCCCGGCCCTGGAACAAAGGGTTGTGCTGCTGGGAAGCTCAGGGCTGTCCATGAAGGAGAAACAGCTTTATCCCTGGGACAGCCACGCTAACGCCGCCCCCCAGCCCCTCTGGCACGTCTTTGAAACCCTCCCAGCATCATCCGGTGTCACAGGTCCCCACCGCCAGCAAGACCGACTGCAGGGACACTGGATCAACAGGCGAGTGGCAAGAATGCTGCAGAAACAGAGCGGCTTTGCAAAGTTCTGCTGCAATTAGCGATTGGTAGCGTGGGTGTTGGTGATTAGCCAAGCCGTGTTGTACCCGAACACTGGAAGGGTGTAAGAACCCTGTGTAAAACCACACTTGGGTGCCCTGGTTTGGCTGGGACACCTCATGCGTGTGAATAACCACTTACCCTTGTAGTTCTCTGCTTTGCATCCCAGCCTCTCGCCTCAGTCAGCACAGGCCAGGTGTAAGTTTCTGTGACTCGTGGTGCTGGGGTCTCTCTCCTGGTCAAAGCAAGAAGCCCACTGGCCTCAAGCCCACGTGTTCAACGTTCAAGATGTGAGAAGTTGCAGCACTACATACAGGGATTTTTGTATGCTGTAGGTCTAGAACATCGCTGAGTGCTTTTCTTTGTTGGAGCCAAAGAGCTCCATGTTCTTTGATTCATGCCCAGCAATCCAGACAAGATTCCCAAAAGGAATGAGTTTCCAGCTGTCACTGTGAGGACGGTTGTGACACTGCAGGTGTAGGGCTGCTCTGAGTTCTGGTTTTACCCCCGATCCCTTGGGAACAGAATAAGGGTATCACTACATGCATGTGGGCTTCTTGGCAGCAGCAGAGCAAAACTGCTGTTCCTACACCCATCTCAGCTTCCAATCCCGCGCCTAGGCCCCCACGGGTACCGCAAGGTGCTGTATCCGCACTGGCAGCTGCTTCCCTGCTCTGCAGTGATGGTGAAGCCAGCGTCCCTCGAAGCTGGGTGCGCATCGGGCTGCAGCACAAAGGCACGCTCAGGCCAGGCTAATTGAGAGCAAGACCAAGATTTTTCCCCAGAGGGAGTCACGCCCTGACACCATCACCCCATACCTGTCACACTCCTGAAGCACACCGTGCTTGCCTTGAGGTGTGGCAGCAGCAGGCAGCCTGGCACAGGCAGCGGGGCAGGAAGACAGGAGGTACCCCCACACCAGCACCACGACCAGGCGCACCCTTGGGATCCCGTGGAGGAACTAAGCACCACACGGATGTTTTTCTGTAGGAAAGCTGGCTGAGTTGTTCATGGTTGACTGATTTCAGCCATGTGGCAGGTGTGGGGAAGCACGAAGGACCCCATGGGTGGGAGGCAGGAGGCTGTGCCAGAGCTGAGTGTGGGTGCCAGGGGCAGAGCTCTGGGCTGGCAAATAACTGACTCCTCAGCGTGTAGGCATCTTGGGGAGAAGGAAGAAAATGTGTTTTGGATTGCCCTAAAGTAAATTAAGAAGTCAACTAATATTTTTCAGCAAAATGGAAAGTGAAACTTAAGGAAAGTGATCCCATGGCTTGAGCAGGCAGCATCGCTGGCCACCCCTGGCACCGCCACCTTCATCATGGAGCTCATCATCTGCTCAGAAAGATTCACTCCCCCTGTTGTGTTCCTGGTGTCCTTGAGAGCCAGATGGGCTGGCCGCTGGTGACAGAGCTCCCGTGGACTGGGAGAGTAAATAGCTGATAGCATTAGGTTGGCCGAACCATGGGATGTATGGGCTGAGCTGTGGGAGGTGCGTGATGTGGAGGAGGGAGCGAATGGGCCTCTCTTGATTTTGCCACTGCAGGCGAGCGCGCTGACACCAGCAGCCGCCTCTTGTAGGTGGTTCAGATTTTGGCAGCTCCTTGGGAGAAACACGGGGCTCTTTGCACGTAGCAAGGACTTGGGGGTTGCCAAAAAGACACGGAACCTGTGTGTTTGTTCCTCCAAAAGCAGCTGGTGCTTGAGGCTGGGCAGGCATGGGGATTGCTCCAGCATTAGCAGGCCCTGGGGGGGCTCTCCCTGAAGCCACCTCCTCAGCTGGAGGCAAATCTTTCACACTTGCTGAGCGATGCGCTGATGCCGAAGCCGCTGCCGGCCGGCTTGGGCAGCAGGAGGAAGTGCCTACTGAACCATTTCTGTCTGCAAAGTGCCTCATTCGTTTGTCCCGGGTTCATTCATGAAGCAACACTTGGGCTACGGAGCATTCAGGCGACATGGGCAGGAACCCAAAGCGAGTGGCCACGGGTGGGTACCCCAGGCGGTGAGAGCAGGCAGGGTGCCAACGGGCAAGCCGGGGGAGACGAAAATGCTGCTGTAACCCCGCCAGCCTTTCCGCTCCCTCTCCTTATTTGTCTCTGAAGGGTATTTTCAAACCCTTCAAGATGGCCTCAAGTGGTTTCCAAGGTGACGGTGCTAAAGTCATCACTGCCATGGAAACCCTTTCTTTGGCATAATATAAATATTTCCCTTGAAGGAGGCTGGATGAGTGGGCGATGTGCTATTTTCTAGCACTCCCTGGCTGCAACAGGACAATCTCCAGGAGCTGGGGAGGATAAAATTAGCTTGCCATGCCAGCCGGCAATAGAAGGAAGTGGTTGCCAGTGTTTCAGTGCAAAACCTGGGCTTGTTTGTGTCAACAGGCACCAAATGAAAAAGGTTGTAGGGAGAAAAAGGGAAAAAAGAGTGGGGGAAAAAAGTAAGGTAGAAAACAGCGGCATTTTCTTGTCCTTCTTCTAGGTTTTCCCTTTAGTCCCAACTCCACATCCCCTCCGGTCAGCGTGGGCAGACGGGGGTCCTGGAGCACCCTCTGTGCTGGGCCAAAGGCAGCTGAACCTGAGCCAGCCTCTCCCGGGGGCACGGGCATGGCCACGGTGCTTCATGCTGCTTTTAATTGCCTCCTTTCTGTCTCATCAACTCACCAACACCTTGAGCCTGGGGAGAGGTGCCTGCCTGCAGCCCTGAGCATTAGTGGTGGAGCAGGAACCCCCAGAACAGCCTCTGTGCTGCAGCGTCCCCTAAAGTGGGGCTGCCCACAAGGGTGGGGGCTCTGCCTGGAGCCCCAGCCCATCGAGCCCTCCAGCCCCGTGCCTGCCTGGGCTCCTCAGCACCTGGGCACATCTCCAGAGCGGGGCTGCCAGTGTGCCCGGTGCCCTCCACAGCAGGGATGCCCCAGCAGACCCCGGTCTCCCAGCACACAGCTGTCCCCGCTGCCACCCCGCTGCGCCAGTTCTTGTCAGCCACCAGCTAAGGGGGATTTCCAAGCTGCTGTAGGAGATCCCAGTGCAGCAGAGCCGGTGTTTTCCTAAAGAGAGACGGCTGCATTCATCACCGGGGTGGAGGTGCCAGCGGGGTGATGGGGGGCTGGGGATGAGGCACCCGCAGAGCTCGTCACTGCCCGAGCTGGCACGGCAGCATAAACACTGCCTGTCCCGAGCAGATGGCTCCTCTCACGGCCACACTCCAGGCAGATACCAAAGGGCTTTCCTAACAAATAAAACCCCACACTGAAGGCAGGGATGTTCCCAGGCCTGGAGCAGCGCTTGCCACTTTCCTGGAAGAAGGGGATGCTCTCACCTCACTGAACCACCCAGACTATTTTTAAATCGCCATAGCAACTAGAGGATGGGGAGACCGGGTGTGCCTCTGGCTGGGGGCGGATTCCCCCCTCCGTGCTCTCGTCTGCTCTTTGGCAGGGGCTGGGGATGAGTGCAGCGTGCCAGCAGGTGAAGCCCCCTCCAGCCAGCCAGGCTAGGGGACAGGGGCTTACCCTGTGACCCCCCCAGCACCAGCTCAGAAAGTGTCCTGGCAGGCAGAGAGCTACCCCAAGGCCCACTTGACCTCCCTACCCCAGGAGGTGCAAGGGTGTCAGGAGGGCCGTGGCAGGGCAGCAGGGTCAGACCTCAGCACCTGCTTTCCTTTTTCTCCCTTTGGAAATAAAAACCCTAAACCCAGAGCAAACAATTAAAATGTTCCAGCTGCTGGCTCAGAGCAGCAATCCCAGATAAAACCCCAAGGATCTGCCGGCTAAATATAGTCTGAGCCCCATAAATTAAACAAAAGCTTTTCACTGGGCTCTCAGAAAGCTGGTTCCAGCAGCAGTTTTAGCTATGTAAGGTATAACTCTGGTGGTATTTGTTATAATTAGCCATACCTCCCCCATGTCACTGACCTCCCCAATGCCATTGTTTAGGAACATGAATTTTTCAGAGCCAAACTTCTACCTCCCAGCAGTTCCTCTGCTGCAGAGGGACCACACCTCAGCCCCTTTCCTGCCTTTTAGTAAGACTTTACAAACCCAGGATTTTTTCATTTGGACAACTGATTATTTGATACTTGCCTGTCTCAGGTGTCCCCTGTTTTCTAAGGCTACCCTCATTTAAGGCCCATCTCAAGCATCTGCTTGATTTTTATCCCTATTAGCTGTGAACCCTCTAATAAAATTACTGCTTGCAGTGCAAAGGTGTTGGAAAGCTCTTGTGGATACCGTGCAAGCCAATACACATGTAGGTGCTTGTCTTGCCTCAACATTAACAATATTTTATGATATTACATATATTGCAGTATATGTATATGATATTAGGTAGCCAATGACTTATGGCTTTCTGGAAGTTTTGTCCCCTAACCCTTTAAAGAAGGACACTGCTGCCTTGAGTACATGTGGTCAGCTCACAAGGAGGAGCGATGCTACTTGTGTTGCTGAGGATGAGTTTGCTCCATTTTTTCTCCAATGCTTCCTCCCAGTGCTCTGTGTTGGGTATGAGGAGTGCATCCAGCACCTGCTTTCCCATCCTAGGTATTTAGGCTCTGTTGCTTTTTCTGTGGGCTTTCCCCTTATTGCAATCAGAGCAGCTCCATCCTGAAGCTGAGGGCTGGCTCAGCCTGCATGTAGCGCTGCTGAAATCCCAGCCCCTTGCTCCATCCCAGTGCTGGGCTTTGATTTTGTTTCTGCATTTGCTAGTGGGTCTATGGCTGAGTAATCTCAGAAAGGTGTGAGCAGGGCTGGCAGCCCAGAAAATCCAAATTGCCTTTTCCAAATGAGAACACCACCTCCTCACGAGTTCTTCTAAGCCTCCCATCGCTCCTGGCTCCCGGCAGCAGACTGGCTTTGCCAAAACCACCCGGCAAAGTTGCTGAGCTACATGTAAGCAAGCCTCTGCAGGCGCCAGCCTTTCTCCGAGGCCACCCGCTTGTCTTGTCCCCCATCTTGTCATGCTCTGTCCCCCCTCCCCAGCTTTTTTGGTTCCCTGCAATGGTTTTTAGGCAGATAGCCCTTTCCTGGGCAGGGTGTGAGGAAGAGGAATCCAGAGCTGCCTCCCTGGTTCCTCCTCAGGGACTGGAAGGCAGGCCAGTGGCTCTGCACCTGCATCCCCTCCATCCCTCAGGAGCATCCCAGGGTGGGTGGGAGGAAAGGTGAGGTTCCCCCTCCTGTCACCTCCTTGGGTTTGTACCTCTGTAAACACACCTCTACCTGCCCCCTTGGCAGGGCACACCAACAAAAACAACAACCAGGCTATTTTAAGTGAACTCAGCCTCCCAAAAAAAAGTCAACTCCAAGGCTGTCATGGCTATATTTAGTTGGAACTTTTCTGTCCAGGATTCAGACTCTATTTGGAAACCATGTACCTTGGCATGCAGCCAAGCATTTTGGTTTTATACAATAATCCCTTAGCACATGGCAAATGTTTCCCATCTCCTGGTGGCTGCGGCACTGGCCCCAGTAGCCTGGCAGCGGAGGGTTTTAAGCTGAAACCGAGACAAGCTGGCTGGCTGTGGTTATGGATTCACATCTTAGACCCAGAAAGTCCTTTAATAGAAACATCTTCTTGATGTAGCTTTAAAAAATTCACAACATCCTGGGAGCATCAGAGCAGCCCCCTGCGCTGGCCCCCAGTGCCTGGTGGGTGTTTTAGGGGTGCAGACCTTGGGGCATCTCTACCAGCTGCTGACCTGGGGTGATGCCTGGGAATGGAGCAAGAGGAAGATGTGGGGCATGCCGAACCATGCCCTCGGGCCTCTCAGCTGTCAAGGTAAGAAACAGCTTCTGGCTTATTTTGCCCCTCTTTCCACTGAAAATGTCATAAAAATTCCCCTGTTTCACATGCCAGCAGTTCAGGGGGTGACACAACAATTGCCCAGAGCATGGTGTAGTTCCCAGTAACGTGATGGGGATTCAGTGCCAACAATTTTGCCCTGACAGTCTGCGGGTGTCTAAGTGATGCTCAGGGAAGCAGCAACCTCACATGCCCTGGTCCTGTCTCCTCTCCCATCCTCTCCTTTATTTTGGATGAAACAAGGCTTGTGGCAGCATCTCTCATGGAAACACAGAAAGTAACAGAAAGTAAAACTGCAGGTTTGAGTGTGCCACACACATCTCCCTGCTCGGTGGCAGCTGGGAGATAGAGGGAAGCAGGAGCGAACTGAGAAAAGGTGGATTTTAAAATGGCTATTTATACAGTCCTTCCAAATATTTTAGACTCGTGACATGCATGATGATGTATAACAAAAATATCTGCTTCAAAACTTTCCAAGTTAAATCCCACATCTTTATTTTAATTCAGGAGTTCAAGGGATTTAAGGAAGTGCTTACTTAAAGTGATCCTTCTTATCACCCACAGCAAGGAGCACTCCAGCCAGCCCTCGGGGACAATGGGGCGGGCTTTGGGGAGAGACCCTATAACCCAGCACCACAAGCCCAGGGAAGAGGAGCTACAGCAGGAACCCAGTCTGGACCAGTCGCAGGAATAATGTGAAGGACATCTGCAGGGATGTGCAGGATCAGCGCCCTTGAGGTGGTTTGATTCGGGGGGGACCCCTGTCCCCGTTGGTGGCCCCGTGAAACCTGCCACAGGAAGACTTGGTGTCCCCTGCAACCTGGTGCTCAAGACTGCTCAGCCTAACAGGGTTTCTAATGGGGCTAATTTAATCTTGCTCACTTAAGAGAGGCCAAAGCACCCAAGGGATCATTCAGGGCTCTGCAGGGCCCAGGAACTGCGGGTGGTGAGCCCCCCAGCCCCCAGCTGGGTGTGGGCAGGAGCAGAGGGATTCCTTGGGGGTGCCGGTGTCTCACACCAGTCCAGCCCTGCTGCTCTTCACCTTCCCCATGCTGTAAGTACCGCTGCAGCACGCCGAGGCTGGAGGGCTGGTAAGCAGAGCCAGGAGCAGAAGAAACAGCGGCAAATGAAGATCTGCCACCTCCTTCCAACCCGATGCAGCAGCAGCCTCCGCCGGCTTCCCCAGAAGCTCCACAGCCCCCAGGGCAGGGCTTGTCCTGGCAAAGCTCGGCTGGTGCTAGCATGCTGTGCTGGGACCACGTGCTCTGGTGCTGCAGCTCAAGGCACTCGTCTGCTGGCCCCTTCTCCTGCCTCGGGGGTGGCAGTGTGCGGGGTCCCCCATGAGCACGGCGCTGTTCGGATCTCCTCTCTGCCTGTGCCATTTCCCCTGTTCTGGTGGGAGAAGCCTGGGAATGGGGCGCAGAGCCCATTCCTGCAACACCCAAGCGTCTGCCGGCACTGAGCCAAGAGTAGTTTAAACACCTGCTGGCATGTTTGCTGAAGTTCTGTGATTCATCGATAGCCGCTCAGTTCAGCTCTACCCTTTCATCATCCCCGAATGCGGCATTTCCCTAAATCACATGGGCTTTTTCTGTGCTATTACACACCTACGGGTCCAGCTGTTCCCTCCCAAACACTTTCTGTTTCTTGCTTTAAAAGTGCCCGCTGCCTGCATGACACATCGCCTTTAGGTGAGGCACAGGTTTGTCACAACGGGTTTGATTCCCACAGTCTCCCTGCAATCCCTCTTCCCAGAGGACAGGAGTTTCCACGCCGTGGTTGCCACCCCATGCATCTACCTGTGTCCCTTGTGGTGCAGCAAGGAAGGATGAGAAGATTTGGATAAAGGTCTGGTGGCTCCTTGTGGATGAAAGGCTGGTGGAAAACCTGGGCAGCCCAGCCAGCCCCCTGGTCAGGGATGCAGGATCCATGTGTGCACTCCCAGCAAGACGGGGCATCCATGGGAACCAGCTGCCCCACCAGAAGTGACCCACTGCTGGGTGGGTGTTTGCAGGCTGTGCAGGATCTGCACATCCCAGAACATGGAATGAGTTGCCCAGGAGCTCTGCTGTGCAGCAAGGATTTTTGCTGTTGTTCTGGTTTTTCTCAGTCTCAGACTGGGAAGTTTGAGCTCACAGTGCCAAATGCCACCCTGGCATGTTTATTAATGCTGATTGTAAAACCTTGGCAAAAGCATTCACCATCAGGTCTGCAGAAATCCTGCCGGATCCACTGCCTTCCAACCAGATGGGCCTTATTAAGAGATGTCACACAGCTAACAACATCTGACAGCTCTTGGATTCCCTTCCCTGCTCTGCTCCATGCACTCCAAGCAAGGCAGCAGCCTAAGCTGAGAGCTGAGGGGAGGCAGGAGCCCACTGTTCCCATGCCAGCCCCAAGGGCGCAGAGCTGGGGCTGTGCCTCAGCATGGGCTCCTGCACCCCAAATTCGCTTCATGCTCCTCACCTGCCCTCCTCTTCTCACCCCCATTTTGCTGCTGGAGGCACCCAGCTGCACCCACATGTACAACGAGCTGTCACCCACAGCGTCAGTCACTGGAGGCTGCAGATGATACGTTGATACCTCTGTACAAGACAGTTTTTCCATATATTTTGTTGAATGTGTGATTTCTTCTGCCATGCGATTTACTCAAGTTCAAATAACCACTGGGAGCACAGATATGGCAGTCCACAGCAGTTTTCTACATGTTTTAATAACAATATTACACCAACATTAGCAGACACAGGCAGAGCATCTCCTGCATGGCTGGGCTGAAGCATCCCTTGTGTCTTTGCTCTGCATTTACACTGCCAAGATGTAATTTTGGTGAACGACGTGGTTGTGACATGGATGGCAAGTGCAACAGTGCACCCTGCATTTTGTGTGCATGGCCATCCCTGGTGCTCTGTGCTGACAGCTTCTGATGCCATGATGCTATGATGCCATGATGCCATCCCTTTCTAAGCCGTTGCATTGTCACTGTGGTCATCATCTTCTGTGACTCAAGGTCACTCAAGGTGAAACAGGACAAGGTTGATGTTTAGCAGAGCACCCGTGGGTGCTCTGGCTTGGCCCATAGCACTGCCCTTGGTTGTCCAGCTCCCTGCCACCTGGTTTTCCCCAGCCCATGCTGAGTTCCTGGGCTCACAGGGAATGGGTGGCTTGCAGGCTTGGTGCCACCGGTCACCATCTCAGCGTGGGGTCTTCCTCCAGCCCTGGGGAGAATGCTGCTCTGCCCAAATCCCTGACTCACTTGCACCATCTTTCCCCGACACCAGGCTGGCTCTGTGCAGGAGCCGGGCTCGGGCCAGAGCTGTGCAGCTCTGGAGAGCTGCTGCTGGCACTGCTGCACGCGTTCCCTCTAACTGCATCGCTGCAGCTCTCATTTGCTGCCTGCCAGGGCTCCCCCATGTGATAACACCAACCCCATAGCCTACAAAATCAGAACTATTTCACACTCCAACAAGTTATCCTGCCTAAAATTCTTGGTCCAGTGGGGAGCCGGGCAGTTTGGTCTCCAGGCACAGGAGGCAGGCACAGAGTCAGCTGGCAGCCAGCAACAGGGGTGCTGTTGTTTTCCCCTCAACGTGCAGCACCCCCAAGCAAGAGTCTGGGAAAAGCCTGCTGGGGTGACACCAAGTTCTTTGGGAAAACACACAGTAATGAAAGCGGGCAAGTGGCTGAGCAGCCAGCTGTCCTGCCCTGCCATGGGCTTGGCTCGCTCAGCGCCCAGCACGAGGCTCTGGGGCACCCCACATAGCTATGACCAGCAGCTGGGAAGGGGCCAATTTGGCCACACCAGCATCTCCTGGCTCTGCAGCTGAGTCCCTCTTGGGGGACATCCCATCCCCACCGTGTTTTCTAATTTCCAGACTAATCTGCCGCTCTCCAGGCTCACTGCGACTTAATATAACGCTGGTGACCACCTGCAGGCAGGAGCAGGGGAGCTTGTCTTTCTCTCTGCCTGTTCCCAGGGCACCACTGCCACGCAGAATGAAAGCTGTTAAAATCCCCCCAAACCAGCCTGGAAATCGCTGAAGTGGTTTGGGTTTGGGTGGGTTTTTTTTCCTTTTGAAATTTACCATCTTTCCTCTGGTCACTGAGACATAGCTGCGGGGGGTGAAGGACAGGCAAATGGCTTTCTGAGCAGCCTGCTTGTCTTTGGAGCAAAAGCTGGGGCTGGGGGGGCCTAGGCTTGTTTTAATTGTATCTTAACTGCAGTGCTCACTACTCAGAGCCCTAACAGGCTCTGCAGCTCCCATTTGTAATCACACATTCAGTAAAATAATTGAGTTATAATTGCTAGGGATTCCTTCTCCCCTATGTAACAGAGCCCAGGCAGGGGAGGCGGCACTACAACTGAGTTAGCAGCAAACAGCGTTGCCTTGGGATGACATTTCAAGAACAAATCAACCAGAGTTAAAGCAAGAGAGCTGGTAAAAATCCCCCAAATCTGCCCAGGTGATACAGACACTTTTAGCCTCCCCTTCACTTGTCCCACTGAGAAAAGCATCCTCTTGCCTTTGGGTGGCCCCAAAATAAGGCTCGCCCTGCTCCTGCACCTCTGCCCGTGCCTCTGGCAGCAGCAGGGGCTGCCCATCAGTGGCCACCCTGGACCGTGATGGCTTTGCAGAGCAACCACCTCCTTGGAAGCCCAGGCACTCGAGACCCACGGGTGCTGGGCAGAGCAATCAGGGCAGGGATTTCAGCCCCCAAAGCCACAGGGACCTGCGGTTTTTGCCTGTGGCTCTGCCCACCCTTTTGCCTGCTGACCCCTGCTGGGGTTGGAGCCCTGCCAGGGGGAACCAGCGAAAAAGAAGATATTACTGAACAAGGAATCCTAAGTGACTCAGGTTTAAGAAGGACAATTTTTGCCAGGCAAAATGTGATGGCTTTTTTGGATGGGGTTAGAAAACGGGCTGCAGCTCTAATCAATCCAGCTTTCAGCACATTGCTTGCATTAATCTGGAGAGCAAGGCTCGGCCAGCCCCGGCCTCGAGGCGCAGGGCTTGGCAGGAGCACCTTGCAGAGGAGGCACGGGCAGCCATGGTGGGTGGTGGGGTCATCACTGATTCATGGCAGGGAGCTATCAGCACAGCGGGGAGAGTACTGGTAAACTGGTGAGGACTAGGTGCAAGTCACAAATCCCCACTGGGGATAGGTTATAAAACAGGGCAGCATCCCCACATTGGCACATGGATCTTCCCACTGCTCCAGACTGGGATTTTCCTCTTTCAGTGTGCACAGAGGCAGCACGCAGGGACTTCCCAGCTGCTGCCAGCACCCCTGAACCACCATCACTGCCACCCCAGCAAAGGGACCACCCTCCTCCTGCAGATGCAGAGCACTGTGGACCACATGGTCAGGGCTTTCAGATGCAGAGATTGGTGTTTAAGGCACCCGTAAGTAGCTCTCATCCATCCAAGCCCTGACCCCAATGTCTTTCCCACTAAGGGAATGCATTTGCTTCCCACAGCCCTTCAGGGGAGGTGGGAATGTGATGGGACACAGCATGTGGGTCTGCAAGAGGGAGACATCATCACCAGGGCTTGTGCCTCATCATAATAATTTTGTCTTTCTACAATTTTAATTTACTAATTAATCCCTGGAAGGAATACCTACTTGGATGTGAGGAAAGAATGAAACTCTTATCTGGATGGGCAGAGCATTAGCAAACACAATGCAGGGTGGGGGGGTACAGCACCTCAGCTGGGCTGCCGGCTTTTGATGGTCGAGCTGGACTCCATGCCTGAAAAAAATGTTCATGCACCACTCATGCAGGGCCACTTCCAACAGCTGGCAAAACTGCGAGCATGGCAAGGGCCGGGGTCAGTCCTGAGTTGGGAAATGTTTCGTCTGGTGCAAAGTTTTTTCTGGGAAGAGGGCTCTGTATCTGCCATCTGAGCCTTTGCAGGAGGTACTTCATCGGCTCTGAAAAGGTCTCTGCCTGCCCAGCCTGGAGCCGATGTGCCCTGGTACCCTGAGCGAAGGCAATAGTGGCTGTCCAGTCAGGAGCCTTCCCCATCCTCCTCCTCCTCTCACCCACGGTGTTTGGCAACCTGCCACCTCCCGGCGGAATGACCTCCCTGGGGTGGAGGGGAGGTGACTCGGAGCCATCGGACAGGAGGAGGACAGGGCTGGGGTGCTTGTCTCAGGGAAGAGGAGAGGTTACACGCTTTGGCACAGGTTACAACTCCCAGGGGAGACGGTCGGTGTGGGTGGGAGCAGGCGAGCTCAGGGCCCCCTTTTCACAGCTCCGCAGGCAGAGACCGCTCTCTGCTCTGCCACAGCCCATCACCAGGGGCTGTGGGTGCTTTGAAGGGATGCACCTCTGGCCTGGGCACAGATGACATGAGTGCCACCATGTCCCCTAAAACTGGCATGACTCTGGGGACTTCACCATCCTTAGCATCCCAGCCAGCAGCCCTGACCCATGTCTCTGGGGTCCCAGCCAGGAGGGATGGAAAATGGGGCTGAGACTGGAGAGATCCCAGGCACAGAGCAGGAATGGCACATGGGACAGGCATGCAGAGTGCAGCCGTAGTTGTGTATTCTGCTCCCCTCTGCCTGTTCCTCTCCAGAAAGTTCAGTCTCGGCTGTCAGTCCCCTTCTGCTTTTTTTGAAGTTGGAGAACTACGTACATTGATGGCGTCTCTAATTAATATAAATATAGTGAAACATAAATAATAGACATGCCTGAAATAGTGTCAACCCCGAGCAGGCAGGCGTACGCGTCATGGAAAGAAAATAAAAATGCTTTTTATCTGTTTTGGCATTTTTTTGTTTGTTTGTTTTTGGTGGTTTGTTCCGTTCCTTAGGAAAGAGCAACCTCTGCCACGGGTGAAACCGCTCAGGAGCAGGAGAGACCGAGGTGCGGGGTGGGGTGGGGGTGCAAAGCCCCAGGGAGGAGAGCGGGCAGGGATGGGGACGGGGATGGGGGCGGGGATAGGGACGGGGACGGGAGCAGGGACGGGGGATGGGGACGGGGAGCGGCGGGGCTGCGGAGCAGGGTGCGGGACCGGTGGGGGAAGTCCTGCCGCTGTGGGGGAGGGTGTGTGGGAATTCATAATAAATGAGTTTTATCGCGGGAGGGCGGCTCGCGGTGCCCCGCAGCCCGGCTGCTCCCGCCACGGCGCTGCCCGGGCGGGCGGGGCGGGGCGGGGCGGGGGCGCGGTCGGGCCGCCGGGCTCTTCCCTCCAGCCCCTCCCCCCTCGGCTGCCCGCCGGTGCCGGCGGAGGCGGGCGGGGCGGGCCGGGGCGGAGCGGAGCGGGCCGGGCCCGTTCGCATCCTTTCGCCCCGCCGAGAGAGCGGGAGCCGCCGGGCTGCCCAGCTAGGCCGGCCGTCGGCAGCCCCGGAGCCGCGGGAGCCACCTGCCCGGCCCCGCCGTCCCGCCGCCGATGGCACCGCGCTGCCGCCGCCAAGTAAGGGGGCAGCGGCGGGGGGACGCGGGGCTGCGGCGAGCGAGAGGGGGAGGGGGGGCCCGGGTACCCGCCGTGGGCTCGCCCTTTCCAGCCGTGGGCAAACGCCCCGACCCGCGCGGGACCGCCGCTCGCCCAGCCGCCACCTCCCGCCCCGGCGGCGTCCCCCGCCCCCGCCCCGGGCCGGTGCCTTCGGAGCCCCCGCGGCCGGGCCGCCGCCGGGCCGGGGCCTGGGGGTGCGGAGCGGGGCAGCGGCGAGAGCCGGGGGCTGCGGGAGCCCGGGCGGGGAGCTCGGTCCTCGGGAAAAGCCGCCCTAAGGGTCGGGAAGGACGGGGCAGCATCCCCTTGTCCCCCAGGGCGGAGAAGATGGCTGCCACCGAGCCGGTAAGGCAGCCCGGGGAGGCTACGCGGTCACCACTGGTGTCTCAGCGTGTGTCGGTCTCAGCGTGTGTCGGTCTCTGCTGTAGAACCGCACGCCCTTCGGGTGGGCAGGGGCTGCCCGGGCAGCCGCGCCGCATGGCCAGGCTGGGAAAGCTCCTCGGTGCCCCCGGGGGGAGGGAGCTGCCGGGGCCGTTGGCTGCGGGGGGTCGCGGGTCTGGGGTCCGACAGGGCGCCGAGGCGGGGTTCACCACCCTGGCCCGCCGGGGGAGGCTGCCTGCAGCTTGTTCTCCAGGGTGTGCTGGGGGGCGGCAGGGGAGCAGAGCGTATTGCAAAGCCACCGCAAAGCAGCTTCGTCCCACGCGAGGTTCAGTTCACCCGTGGGACTCGCTGCCACGGGGTTCCTGCAGCGACAGAGCCAGGGCTGCCCCGGGCCGCAGCAGGAAGCCCTGGGTTTGTTGGTGTGAGGTGATGCAGCCGGGAGGATCCCGGGGAGGATCCCAGCCTCCCCATCTGGCGTGGGAAGGGGCTTGTCCATGGGACGAGCTCTGGTCTGGCTGGGACCTGCAGGGGAACTGGAGAGGGGATGGGTCTCGCTCAAAAGGCATCCTGCTTGGAGACAGTCCGTTCCGAACTCGGCCAGCAAAATTATTCTCTAGAAAGGCAACAGTAGTAAGTCAGGAAGTCTTTGGTGTCCCTAGGGTGTGAGCTGAGCTGTCTTGGCCCTGGCAGGCTGATGGGGGGGGGGAGCTGTGCTGGGTCCTCGTTGTCCCCATGTGGCCCAGCTCCTGGTTGGGAGTCTGTACATCTGCAGCCCGGCCCTGGGGCCGGAGGGCCAGCCACAGTCACCCTCCTCTTCCTCAGTCGCTGCCCGACAGCGTGGGAGCAAGCACCCACCACACAAGACCTGGTCAAAGTGACGGCAGAAGACTCTTCTGCCCGGCTTTGCCCGTTCTCTAACACAGTGGTTGGGGAGAGGGGAGCATCTCTTACCGAAACACTGCTCACCTGCTTTAAAGCTGCCGGGGAAGGATGTCCTGCAGCCAGGAGCGGGTGCGGAGGCCCAGCAAGGTGCTCCGGGCAGATGTGTGCACATGCAGTTTTGGGGTTGTGCACCAAGAACTGCCTCTGTGTTTGCTGGACCGGTGCCGAAGGCAGGGGAGCAGGCAGCTGGCACAGCGCACTGAAGGGCAGCTACCCCAGGTGGGAAGGAGCACCCCCTCTCCCACCAGAGGTGCTCGGAGCTGGTGGCTGTGGGCTTACAGGCAGCTGCCCTCCCGGGTGCTCTGGGCACCCCTGACAGAACGTGAGGGTGCTCAGCACCCAAAGCAAAGCTGATGCAGGGTACCTGGACAGCGTGCCTGTCCCTGTGTGGGTGGGCAAAGGGCTGAGGGAATGTGTAGAGAGCAACAGGCAGGGAGTATGGAAAAAGCGGATCCCGAGTGTCCTCTCAGGCTGACAAAATGCAGAGAAGTGTGTTATCCTGTCACTGCAGAAAATAGTTTGAGCGTGACTTGGTTGGGGTTTGTTTGCTGCACTGGGACAGGAGGGATTTACACTCCACGCACCGCCTCAGGGGCCTCTCCCCAGTCCAACACAAAAATAGGCTGATCTTTCCAAAAGATGGGCTGGAAAAATGCCATTCCTGCAGGGACCCACCGAGCTTCTGCCTCGGGAGAAGATGCTGTGAGTGCCTGTGGTTTTCAGCCAGCCCAGCCAGGGATGCAGGGAATAGCCCAGCTTCAGGCCGTGCCGTGCCCTGCTGCTGTTGGAAAGCTACAGCCTCCACACGTGCAAGCGTGTGTATGCACAGCGGGAGCTTTCCCTCCTCGTGTGGTCTCCTGAAGCTCAAGGAGCCAACGCACCTGAAGCAGAAATCTCCTGTGGGCAGGACAAGCGCTTCCAGCCCCATCTGCCTGCCCCCGCGGAGGCGGCTGAAGGCTCTGCCAGTGCTCTTCTGCCGGCACCTGGAGGCTGCTGTCCTGCTGCCCACGGTTGCTCTGCCTCAGCTTGGACAGAATTAGGTCTCCATCACTAGCTCTGGTTCTGGAGAGGGCAGGTGGGTGCCAGTGGAACAAGCCCTCCCAAACCTATCGTGAGCCCCGTGGCGCTGTGCTGTGTACCAAGGGAGCAGCCCAGGAGCCGAGTCCTCCGTCCTCGGCAGCACTGGGTGGCCAGGGGCTGGCGAGGAGGCTCGTGGGCAGGGGTGACTGGCTGGAAAAACAGCTCCTCTGCCCTCCCATCGCTGCTGCCAGGAGCCCCCAGCCCCAGACACTGGGGTTGCCTGTGTGCAGCCCTTTCTCATGGATACCAATACATACTGGCTGCCCACGGCTTAGGCTGCCTGCATGGGCCCCGCTCACTGGCGGGGACTGGCTCATTGCCAGCTTCAGCCTGGCATCCCCCTTGTTGACGTAAGCTTTTCAGGCCCTACATGGCTGGGCCCTGGCTCCCACCAAGCTGCACCTCTGCCTGCACCCAGTGATGCTCCCCGCGATGCCCCCTGCATTGCCCCTCACCCAGCTCCTGCGCCCAGCCCTGGGGCTGGCAGGGTGCTCTGTGCAAGGGCTTCCTGAGGGCTCCAGCACCAGCTAATCCCCCGGGAGGGTTTGGGAGGTGCTCAGAGCCTTCCTGGCTCCCTTCCTCCATCCTCCCCCGGCCACTTCAGCTGCCTTGAGTCACACCGTGCCACTGGTGCCGGCAGAATGGCAAAACCCACACACGCGGCTGGCAGGCATGGAGCGAGGAGTGGGAGAGGGGCTGTGTCCCAATAAATGCTTTCAGGCAGGGTAATCCAGTGTCATTTGTAACACTAGTAGGGGAGCTATTTTTAGAGAGAGGCAAATTTGATTTAATAGAACATAATTTGCCACTGACAATTCAGAGGGCGGCCAAACGAGCAGCAGCTGGATTCCTAAGGAGGCTTTTTCCTGCCCTTCCTGAAATCCAAGGCTGACATGCCAGAAGTGGCATTTGTTATTCCAGCAATTGCTGGGGGAAAGCCCCTTGGGATAGCCCAATTAGCTCCACTTTGCTTTCCTTCCATTGCTTCATGCCACCCTGTAACCCACTGTTAAAAGAAGCAAGGGATGTTTTTCCTGCCATCCATCGCGGGAGGACTCAGTGCACCCAAACTCCTTCAAGCATCTGGAACCAGCCAGGTTCCCCCCTTCGCCTTTTCTTTTGCAGGCTGAGCTAGCTCTGCTCTCTCAGCCTCTCCTTGTATAATTTTGGATAAAAAAATGGGTTCTGGTCAAACCAAACAGCTTGTTTGCCAGAAAACAGAAAGCCTGCATGCACTCCTGGAGGGTTTCTTGCAGGCTGAGTTCTTTTGGACCAGCCTCAGAGATACCTTCGGACAAACCCTTCACCCTGGAAAGGTGCAAACACCATACTCCTGCTTGTGCTTTCACTGAGATGAACATCCCCAGAAAACCGACGACAGTGTGGGAAGAGGTTGGGTGTTTTTTTTCCTAGCCCTAAAACTGTTGTGTCCAGCCTGTCCCCAGTTGGTGGCATGGGGACAAAGAGCTGCTGGGACGAGCTAGAACAGCTGCAGGTTGGAGGCTAGCTGCCAGGGGGTGGGCAGGGCCCTGGCGAGTGTGGGGAGGTGACATTTCCCTCAGAATCGCATGTTGCCCCACACGAGTGTCCTAAGGGCAGAGCGGTGTGGGCACATGGCATCATCCCCCACAGCCCTGTGGCAGCTGTGCCCCTGCTGCCCTGGGCAGGAGAAGCAGAAGCGTCTCGGGGGGGTCCCCAAGTCCCTGCCAGCTCAGCCCTCACTGTGCTCCTGGTAGCCTTGGGGCCATGTTGTGCTGCAGCCAAGAAGCCCCAGGTCATGGGGTGGGCTTGTCAAGGACAAGAGCCCCAGCAACTGTGTCCCCCGGGACCGTCTCCTGCTAGCAGAGGGAAGGGAGAGCCCTGGGCAAGAGAGGCAGGAGCTTTTCTAGGCAGCATCATCTGCCCAGCTCTCTGAGAACATCCTTGGGCAGCAGCATCCCGGCAGGGCATGGCTTCATACCCAACAGAATTTGCCATGAAGCAAATCCCCCTGCCCACCAGCCAGGCCTGCAAGGCACAGGGCTGGAGCAGCTCCCGGCGGTGAATCAGGGTGTTTGGAGCTGCAGGTCCCACTGCTCTTGGGAGGAAAGGGCTGGGCAGGGCTAAGCACAGCTGTGTCATTTAGCTCCAGCAAACATGTGCCCGGGGTTTGGTGGGCTTCTCTCCAGATGTGCAGTCGCTCCCCGTGGCTGGCACCCCTGCCCCAGAAGCCATCTGGGTGGGTGCTCAGCCCTGTGCTGCTCCCTCAGGGGTCACAGTCTTCCCCGTAGCTCCAAGGGGAGGTCTGTAGCACTCCCCTCCCCGCCAACACGGGGCTTTGCCCTTGGGCCGTGTCTCACCCTGGACTACTTGCAGTGGCTGGAGTTAAAGCCAAAATAACGTGAGCAAAGAAAGTCAGTTTTGCTGGAGACCAAGCAGCAGTGCTGCCCTGATCGCATCCCAAAAGCCTCGTGAAGGTGGTCATGTCTCCTTCCTGACACTGGGGCTGCCCTGTGTGGCTGGGGTGAAGGTCTGTCCCAGGGACTGCTGCGGGGGGAAATCCTGAGGTTAAGTGCCTGCCCCCAGCGTGCCCCATATGTGAATGTCCCTAGGATCGCCAGCTGGGGTTGGTGTGGCACGTGGGACCTGGCAGCTCCCCAAAATGACTCACTCACCTTAATCAAATACATTTGCCTGTGAATGAAAAGGTGCAGTGGGCAGCCCAGCCAGCCTTTTGGGGGGTGCGGGTGCTCCCCAAGCATCACCCTAAGTCGTGTGGCCTTTCCCAGCTCGCCCTTGCTCCACTTTATTGTCAGGCTGGTGGAAACCAGGAGCCAACATTTAGCAGGGGGACAGCCCTCAAATCGAGATCAAATTGTTCTCCTCTCCTCCTTGAAGAACAACCACCTCCTCAGGATGCTGCCCTTTCCCTGTGACTGATCTGGTTAAATGGAAAAGCTAATAAACTTTGAAGTCTGCAAATGGATGGGTTGGAGAGGGCCACTTGGTTGGGGGCCCTCTGACGCTTCTTCTGTGGTGCAGGCTTTTCCCTCTCACCCAATTTTGAACGTAGATTTTCATTTACAATGGTTCTCGGCAGCAGAGCCAGCTAAAGGTCACTGCCAGCTTCGGAGATGGAGGCATGAGCTGAGATTTTCCACTTGTTCTGATCCCCTGCCTCCAGGCACTGTCTTCTCTAATTAATTGTGTCCTTCTTTCTGCTCCTACCATGCTGGGTTCCCCTGGAAAATGCTGGGGGTAAATAAGGCGACAAGCTCCTTCCCCTGCCCATGGCGTTTGCCTTGCCTCTGTTGAGATGCTTCCTCTGGCTGCTGGGAGCTGTGGCCACTGTGGGTGGCACTGCACTGGGCTCCATGGCAGAGGGGCTCCCCCAGGGACAGCCATGTACCGAGGTGCCCCGTGTCCCTCCTTGCACTCGCCCGCCTTTCTGCCAGCCCCACGCTGTAGCCCACCGCTCCCTTCTCCATTCCTGGAGGGCACCTGGAGCAGGGGTCCCCCACATCCGCGGCAGGGGCCCTCCGCAGCTGGGAAAGCACCCTTGCACCCCATTAATGTCCCAGCTCACGTACCCTCTGCTACAGCCCCACCGAGCACCCCTGCCGCAGGCAGCTCTGCCCCAGGGGATCGCAGCGGGCAGCCTGTGCGGGCAGGAGCCAACCTCTGCCTGCCCTGCGCAGGGCACTGCTGACCCCCTCCTCTTTCTCTCCCCGCTGCAGGGAGGAAGGTGCTGACGGTGCTCTGAGGCTCCGGGGTGTGCTGCCCACGGGCTCAGCAGGATGATGCCAGCCAGCCGAGAGCTCCCCATGTCCCCTGCGGGGACAATGTGACCAAGCAGCCGGCCCGGACCTGTGGCACCGAGCCCGGCACGGTGGGTGCAGCGGCTCGTGGCCCCACCGAGTGGGCTCTGCCACACGAAGATGAGCGATGGCGGGTGGATCTCGCTCAGCCCTGCTGAGTTTGCCCAGCTCCAGCAGTACACAGACTGTGAGTACTCTGCGCATCCCCCTGGCATAGGGACAGGGGGTTTAAAAGTCCTGTTGGTCTGTGCTGGAGTGGTGTCCTACAGGTCCTTGGCATCCTCCTGGAGGAGTAGATGACTTCTTAGATTTTGGATGCAGAGGCTGGGAAGATCCCTGACCCCCAGCGTCGGCTGGTGGGGCACAGCAGAGCAGCGCATGCCTGGGAGGATTTAGCTGAGCAGAAGCTCTCCTGCTTTGGGGAACGCACACGTGAGCGCGGCTCAGTCCCTCTGAAGGCGGCTGCTCCCACGTTCGTTAGTGAAGTGAAATGCCAACGAGGAAAGCAGACTGGCTTTTCCTAAACATGCGGAGCTGCTCCACAGCCCGCCTTGGGTTGCCAACCCTCTGCGGTAATTTTGCTTAGTGCTTTTGCAGAGCAACTCTCTCCTGTGGCTCCTGCTGAGGAGAGCGTGTTGGCAGTGGTGCTGTGGGATCCTGGGGCTGCAAGCAGCTGGGGAGGGTGCCTGGGCAAAGCCCAGGGGTCCGAAACAAGGTCCTTAAGGTCCTGCCTGCTGGAGAGCTGGTGTGCAGATGTGCTCATTGCAGTGTGTGCAGCCTGGGGAGGTGCTGACAGCAGGGCAGGATGGACAGGAAAGCCCAGCTGGAACTGTGGGATGAAGGGAGAACAGGTGTAAAATCTCAGGGGCATTGCTTTGCAGGGGTGGCACGGCTCCAGGGTCAGCAGGCTCCTGTGGCTGTGCGGGATAGAACTGGGAGGCAAAGGGGAACCCATGAGCCCCCCAGGGCTGTCCTCAGGGCTGCTGTGCGTCGTAGGGATGAGGCAAATCGGGTCAAGGCTGACAGCACGGGAAGGCACAGTCTCCCAATCCAAAGAGCCCAGTGCAAGCAGCCCCCAGCCCCCTGCCCACCTGCCAGACATCCCAGGCAGGGGCAGGCAGGGCTGTGGGCAGACGTGTGTGTGCAGCGTCGCTGTCTGTGTCTCGTCCTGCCTTTCCAGAGAACGCTTTCTTAAATCACAGACCATAAAACGCCATCTGTAATGCTAAGCTCAGAACCCATACAGCATCTTCATTTCGTTGATCAAAGTGTAGCGAGCAAGGCTACAGTGTGGTCAGCTGCCCTCCTCCCCGGGAGGGTGGCCTGGCACTGGGCTGGGGATCCTCCCACAGATCCCAGTATGGGCCAGGAGCCCCCTCCTCTAGTGCACACTGGCCCCTGCTTGTGCTCTGCCAGCCCCAGACCTGCCTGAGGCACCACAGACAGTTGTGGTCCCGCACCGAGCTCCATCCCCCGTGGAGGGCTGGGGGGAGCAGGAGCCAGCACAATCCCTGACTTGGGGAGAGGATTTCATGGTAATTAACAGGGCTGATGCGTCTGAGAGCTTTTTAAATGGGCATGCCCATAGGTATGTGTCTGAAGGTTAGGGCTTAACGTTACCTCCCTTTGATCTTGTTTTCCATTTTTCCCTTATTTCTCAATTTTGGAAGGACTGATGTCCCTCCGGCCCAGAGGACACCCAGCCAGGGAAACTCACAGGCCATTTACTGTTTGTGTGAAAGTTTGCACGGAGCAATACCATTCTTTGTCCCTCCTGGCACCTCCTGGAGATATCAATGGGCAGCCCAGGGCAGGCTCCGGGGATGGCTCGGGCTGCCAAGTAATTGCCAGCAGGCACCAGCTCTAAGTGTGGGGGCAGCCACCCCAAGCCTGTGCAGAGGGGCCGGGGCAGGCACGGCCAAGCTCTGTGCCCAGCATCGCCCCTGGAGCAGCTGGGACTGGGGAGCAGGCTGGGCTTTCCTTGCCCAGCACCTCGGCTTCCCTCTGGGTCTGCATTTATTTTCATACAGGTAGGAGGAAGAGAGCCTATCCCTGGTGGCCAGCTTTACATATGTGCCCTACCCTCTAGGGTGTGGGGGAAAGCAGGGCGTGGATGGCCCCTTCTCAGGCATGGAATGAACCAGAAATTGTATATCTAGCAGATAAACTTGTCTCTACCATCCTGCTGGTGGTCTAATGGCGAAGGGGGCTCGCCAGCACCATGCTCAGCGAGATGCCTTTGTCTCCCTAGACTCCACCAAGAAGCTCAAGGACGTCCTGGAGGAGTTCCACGGGGACGGCGTCCTCTCGAGGTACAACCCTGAACAGGTATGGCCCTGTACCCTCCAGCCTCCCCCCACGCTGCTGGCCCCCCCGCCAGCTCCCCCAGCCCAGCTCCCCCAGCTAAGAGCGGCTGGGAGAAGACAGGTCTGCTCTGTCTGCCCCCCTGCCTCTCCCCACAGTCCTGCTCCCAGGACTGGGAAAGATGCTCCCCCTGTGTGGGAAGCCCAGCCGCATCCCCTTGGCCGCCCCGGGGGCCAGGCTGGCCGCACAGCCATCCCACCCCATCCCACCGATGCTGCCAGCACCCCACGGCCACGCTGCCATCGGGGCTGGCTGCAGGCTGCCTTACTCTGAGCATTTTGGGGCATATCCTTGCCAGGCAGAAGCCAGGAGGGATTTACTCTCTCTTCCTCCAAAAGCAGACAATTTTGCTGTTGCCAGCGTGGGGACGGGAGAAGGCCCTGTGCCTTCCCGCTCTTGCCAGGGGAAGGCTTATTTTTTCCAAGTGGTCCTTTCAGAGAGACCTATTAGTGTGCCAGTAGGACAGAGCCTTTCACAGGGACCATAATTACTAGAAATGAGGCGAAACAGGAAAAATCAGTGGGCTGAACATGGTGAGGAGGGGCAGCAAAACTACCCTGCTATTCAAGGGCACTGCGGGACCCTTGCTGCAGCTGGCGCCACTAAAGCCACCCAGAAGGCAACATCCCGATGCGATGGGGAAGGCCAGTGGGGAAGGAGAAGGCGAGGAGACCTCAGGAGGATGATAGCCCTCAGGGGCTGAGGGTGGGCTGGAGGGTCCCGCTGCTCTGTGCTCCACCCCTGGGGAGCAGGAGGCTTTCAGAGCACAGCTCATTACAGCCCCCTGCCTCCAGCAGCCCTAGCCTCCTTTGGCTGTGGCAGAAAGTCTGTATTTAGTTCCTCAATTTTCTTCTGCGAGCTGAGCCTCTGGCTCCGTCAGAGCCTGCTGCCCCTCCAGTGAGCTGCCCACCGTACGGGGGTCCGCAGACCCCTGGGCAGGTGGGCCAGCTGCTGCTCCGCTGCCAGCAAGCACCGTCCCAGCATGGCTGCGCCCCTCCCTGCAGCCCCCCCAGCTCCTACCCCAGCTGCCCATGACTCCTGTCCCTGCTCCCAGCACCGCTGGCCTGGCTCAGCCGTGCTGGTCCCTGGCAGCCAGCTGGCACTGGGGATTTATGACCTTGCTGCCTCTGACTCCCTTCAGGCACCCACTGGGATTTGGGAAGCCGGTGGTTTTGGGGAGGGCTCTGCAGCTGATGTAGCTGGTGAGGGGGGTCCAGGGCACAGGACCCACCCCACTGCCTGCAGTTCTGCACCCCTGTGGCACCTCCATCCTCCTCCTCTATCCTCTCCCCAGCCCATTGACTATGAGGGCTTTTGCCTCTTCATGAAGACCTACCTGGAGGTGGATGTACCTGAGGAGCTTTGCCAACACCTCTTCACCTCCTTCAGGCGTAAGATATGCCAAGCCTCCCCCGAGACTCAGCGCCAGAGCCCCGGTGTCTCGCAGCTCAGCACCCTCGGTGAGCCAGCCCTGCCCCTGCCACCCAGATGGGCACACTGTGGCATGTTGGGCTTGCTCCCACACCAGCCCCATGGGGATGGAGGTTGTGGGGTGGCACCTGCAGCGGTGGCGTCAGGGCTCTGTCCTATCCGATGGATAGGCTCCCAGGGGCCCTGCGCTGCGCCAGGGAGGGGAGGGCTTTCCCTGCGCGGGGACCCACAGGGCACCGTGGCACTGACCGATCCCTCCTTTCCTCCGCGCGGTCAGAGCCCAAGTCACTCGATGCTGGCATCTCCATCCAGACTGAGGTGGCCTGTGCCCCTGTCACCAGTACCGATGCTGACAGCCACCAAGCGCGCAGCTGCACCCGGAGCAGGGGACGTGTGCCAGGCACCCAGCTTCTGCCTCCCTGGGCCCCTGCCCGGCTGGATTCGCAGCGTGTGGAGACATCTGCTGAAAGGACCATAAACTGCAGAGGAGAAGGGAGAGCCCTTCCCAGCTGCTCAGCTGCCTGCTGGGCTCCTGAGCGGCTCTGGCTGCTGCTTGGGGACCACATCCTCCCTGCCTGGTCCCGAGCAGCCTGGCGGCCAGCACCCAGGGGCAGGAGCGCTGCTGGGAGCCGTCTGGCCAGGCAGGATGGTGTGGGTGGCCCACGGTGCCCCTCAGAGAGTCCTGGGGCTGAGATGCCACCCTGCTTTGGGGATAGCAAGGAAGACCCAGGGCGAGTGACCTGCACCCAGAGGGGCTTCTTGGAGGAAGGGGCTTGCCGGGTACAGGCATCGTGGCGTCACACTGCCCACGGGCTTATGTCTGCTTTGCAGGGATCAATGGGAAAACACTTCTAAGTGCCCTGGGACGACACACTCCTGAGCCCAAGAGCTGCCACAGCAATGCAGCTGAGCTGCAGCCAGCATCCCTCACCCCTGCATCGATCCCCAACGCTTCCCCCAGCTGGTCCAGGTCATCCTCCCAGAAGTCCACCACCGGCACCCCTTCTGCTCACAACTCCTCAGGCTCTTCAAAGATCTCTGGGTCCCTGCTCGGCCCTCAGTCGCCAGGTGAGCTTGGCTGGGGCTCCACAGGGACACGGGCTGTGACAAGCCCTCCCCTTTGCTGAAGCTGCCCAGTTTCCTGGCAGTGCAGCTGGTCAGGTCCCTGGGGCGGTGGCGGTGACCTTCCAAACTCAGCAGGTCCCTGGTGTCTTGACACCTTTGCTTTGCAAACTTAAGCTGCCAATCCCATCCTGCAGAGCCCCCACCAGTCAATGTCTTAATTACCTGGCAGCAGCTCCCAGCGAGGGGGGACTGGAGCAGTGAGTCACTGCTGCCTCTGGCCCAGCTCCTGCCAGCCACCGACGAGGGGAGCACTGCGAAGGGCCCCTCTGCCAGGAGCAGCCATCTGCCGAAGGCTGCCATCGTGGGCGGCTGTGAGCGTGGGCTGCCCCGGCACCCCAGCAACCTGCCCTGCTGCCTGCCGAGCTTCTCACTCCTCTGGGTGGGCGTTTGTCCCCAACAGGGCACATCCCTGCGGGCTCCCACCACTCATCCCACCCACAGTGCCGGAGATGCAGGAGTCTGTGCCCCGGGAAACTGACTGGCAGTGCCCAGCCCTGCTCCTGCCACGGCACCCAGCCCTGTGTCCCCTTGTGTGCCCAGCCCTGCTCCTGCCATGGCACACACCTCGTGCTGAGTGGGTCCGTGCCCCAGAGTTCACATGCTGCCAGCCCCCTGCCCCAGCTGGGGACGGCTCCTGTTCCAAATGGCCAGCCCTGTGCATGGGCTTCATCCCTCACAGGCACGAGGAGTGTGGAGAAGAGGTTACCTTTCAGCCTGCGGAAGAGCCACAGCTCCCTGAAAGCCACCCCGCCACTGCCCCCCATCCCCCTGGCCCAGGTGGTCCACCTGAAGGACATTGTCTGCTACCTGTCCCTGCTGGAGAGGGGACGGGCAGAGGACAAGCTGGAGTGTAAGTGGGACCCTGGGGCCAGGGACTGGGGCAGGGGGATGGACCGGTGGCTGGAGGTGTTGCCTGGGGGCTTCACCCGAGGAGGGGTGTGGGGCTGGATGCTCCTGCTCACTTTTTAATGCTGAAACATTAAAACCACTTGGGAAAAATGCTCAGCGCCATCCCTCTGCTCCTGCCGGCCGGTACCTGGGTCTGGCGGCCAGGGGGGCCATGGCTTTGCTCTGACACCCCGCAGCCCGGTGTGGGCTGGGGTCACAGCTTGCCCAGGCTGAGCCAGCACAGCGCTGCTGCCATCCCACAGCCCCCGCCGCCCCGGTACTGGACGCAGGCTGCCCGACCTGCCCCGGTGCTGGGCTCTAACTGGCAGCTGGCTTCTCTTCTCCCTCCAGTTATGTTTCGCCTCTATGATACTGATGGAAATGGCCTCCTGGACAGCTCGGTAAGCCTTCTCTTGGGAGAGAAAGCTGGGGCCGGACACACACAGGCCCCCATCAGGGTGCCCACTCCCCTGGCAAAGTGATCCCAGCTAGCCAGGAATATGGGAAGGGAGGAGGAAGGCAGCAGCATTTGCTGTGGGGCTGGACCATGGGGCTGGGGGACACATGCCAGCTATGCAGCATCCAGCAGCAGCTAGAAAAAATCCACCCACCAGTAACTGTAGCTCTACATCAGGTCACAGTGTTTCAGAAAAGGAAAAAATCGTGCACAACCCTCTCCCCCGGGATGTTTTTTCTTTGTCCTTTGGGTATTTTGCTTGAAACCCATTGCAAAGAAAAATCTCTTTTATCAGAGCAGTTTTTCCAAGGGAAAATGCACTGCAGATTTTCTGGCAGATTTTCAGAGGAGAAAGCAGCTCCCAGCACCCCCCAAGAAGTGGGGTGTCGCTGGCCCCCTGTGCAGGCGGGGGCCCAGGGCAGCCATGGGCATACTGGGACACAGACCTGGTACATCCCCAGTTTGGGGGCTGGAGGCTGGACATGCCGCTTGTGCCTGAAGCTGTCCCTAAGCACTGGGGATCGTTGTCTTTCTGTGCTCAGGAGCTGGATCGTATCATTAACCAGATGGTGCACGTGGCCGAGTACCTGGAGTGGGACTCCACGGAGCTGAAGCCGGTGAGTGCTGGGGGCAGCTGGGGGGGCCACAGGGGCTCTTGGACGGAGCCAGCAGCTGGGGTTTGCGGGGGTGGCATCGCCATGTCACTGTGTCTCCTCCCTTCTCCAGATCTTGAAGGCAATGATGGAGGAGATCGACTACGACCACGATGGGACTGTGACACTGGAGGAGTGGATCCGGGGCGGCATGACCACCATCCCCTTGCTGGTTCTCCTGGGAATGGAGACGGTGAGTGCCCATGTTTTGGCTGCATCCAGCCACCCTGGGAGGAAAGCCCAGGGCCCGCGTCAGCAGGAGTGGAGGGTGGTGATGGAGGGCATGCAGGGGCCGTGGGAGGGCACCCTCCCCCCAGCTGTGCACCCATCTGGCGCTGCACAGCCCCACACTGGCCCCTGGGCTCCCAGCCCCTCCAGACACCCCTGCCCTGCCTCTGCTGACCAGTCTTCACCCCCCAAAGCTTCACAAGCTCAGTTTTGAGCTACAGTCATTGCCAGCTGCTGTGCCCAAGCTGACTGGGCTTGCTCCTTGCTATCGTACCACACTCTGATTAATATTTAATCAAAAAATAAGATGAGCACCTAAAATGCCAGCTCCTCTCCTGGGATGAGCTTCAAAGAGCAGAGGTGGGGTGGTTTGGGACCCTCCCCTTATTTGCCTGTGTTGTTTTCTCATCCTTTTTTGGCTTTATTTCATGGAGATGCATCCCTGGCCATTGGCTGATACTTTGCAGGGAAAATCTGGGGTTTTGCTTCCTGGTGCCCATTTTGGTGTTTGCTTCCCATGGAGAGGTGGTGTGGCAGGCTTTCTGGCGTTTTCAAGTGGCTCCTGCAAAGCATTTGTGCCTGGTCTCAGATGTTAGAGGCCTGCTTTGGCCACCCCATGGTGGCGGTGGCCTGGCCCCAGATCTGGAATCACCTTCCCGTCTGCCACCAGCAGAGCATCCCTGCAGCGCAGCTGTGCCAAGAAGCCACGGGGAGCTGGAGCTTGGTGCCAGGAGTGCCAGGAGCCGGATATGCCCAGGGAGTAGGGGGTACAGCAGCAGTGGTATTCAGGGAAACACCAGGGAGAAGGGGAGCAGGAGAACTCACAGTCCTGCTGGGAGCAAACTCCCACATACACAGTGGGGGCTTCTATGGGACAAAGAGCTGATAAAAGTGGTGGGCTGAGTGGGCTGGGACCCCCAGCAGTGGGGGAGTGACCCCCCTCGTCCTCCCCTCTCCTGCCCTGCAGAACGTGAAGGACGATGGGCAGCATGCCTGGAGGCTGAAGCACTTCAAGAAACCCGCCTACTGCAACTTCTGCCGCACCATGCTGCTGGGGGTCCGCAAGCAGGGCCTCTGCTGCTCCTGTGAGTCATGGACACATGCTGGACTGTCGGACTGTAGCACCCCCGGGCCGGTGGCTCCTGCCCCATCCCAGTGCCCCAGGGAGAGGCGACTGGTCCCCATCGGTGCTGAGCCCTCTGGGTGCTGCAGGGGGAGCAGAGAGGGGGCAGTGCCTGTACCGGGGAGTGATGTTCACCACCTTCTCTCCCACCAGTCTGCAAATACACCGTCCATGAGAGGTGTGTGTCCAAAGATATTGCCTCCTGCATCAGCACCTACGTGAAATCCAAGAGAAATGCGAGCGTGAGTAGGCAGCCAGTGCGTTTCTGAGCTGGTGGGTCTCCCATGAAGCCCTCTCAGAGGCAGCACCACTGGCAGCAGCTGGCCCTCAGTCTCCTGCCCTGGTCCCCCATGGCTTTTTCCCCTGCAATTTGTCTTTTGGGTCCTGGGCAGTAGCTCGTGGGCAATTGCAGCACCCAGAGCCTGGCAGGGCAGGCCCCGTCCCTACGCCCCGAGGTTTGCCATGGCTCCGGGTGGGGGATGGGTGTCCCTGCTGTGCCGTATGGAGCAGCGAGGAGGGAAGGCAGCCATGCAGGGGGCTGGTTTGTATCAGTCAGCATCCCTGCACAGTAAGCCACTCTCCGAAATCACAGTGGCAGCCCTTAGCGGAGAGGAGATGCTGGAGGGTCGGTGGGTGCTGCACCCGCAGTGCCCCCCACACTGTGCCTTGCAGGTGATGCAGCACACCTGGATCGAGGGCAATTCCCCTGTCAAGTGCGACAGGTGCCATAAGAGCATCAAGTGCTACCAGGGCATCACTGGCCTGCACTGCGTCTGGTGCCAAGTCACCGTGAGTATACGGGCCCGGGGGGCCCGGGGTGGGCTCTGTGGCACACCCCACATGGCCGGCCCTGGGGGAGGAGAGGCTCATGAATAGGGGATGCAGGGGTGTCCCCCACCCAATGTCCTTTCATCATGCCCTCTCCAGCTCCACAACAAATGTGCCTCCCATGTGAAGCCAGAGTGTGATGGGGGCCCGCTGCGGGATCACATCTTGCTGCCTTCCTACATCTGCCCCGTTGTCCTGGTAAGTGCCCCCATCCTTGCTGCCGAGTGGCAGGGACCCGGCAGGGCATCGCCGCAGCCACCCCACCTCCCCTTCTCAGGGGAGCGTGCCCATCCGTGCCTCTGCTCCCCAAAGGACAGGCAGTCCCACTGCCGGAGATCAGAGAGCGACTCCCCCGCCAGCACCAGCCCTGAGGACAGCCAGGGCTTCAAGTTCAACTCCATGACGGTGGATGGGCAAGGACTGCAGGTAAGTTCCCATGCCGGGCTGCTGGCAAGCTCTGCCACGGGTGCATGCCAAGCCCCACGGCGGCCAGGCATTTGCAGCCATGCTTTCTGCCCTCCAGATCAGCCCACGGCCTGGGACGCACCCCCTCCTGGTGCTTGTGAACCCCAAGAGTGGAGGAAGGCAAGGGGAGCGGTAGGTGGGGTCCTGCCCAGGGAGAGCATCCCCCTGGGGTTGGGAGCTGCTGGTCCATTGGGCTGCTCCAGCACCTCTCCCAGATGGGGATTCACCTCCCTCTGCAGCATCTCTCCTTCTTTTCCTAGGGTCCTTCGGAAATTTCACTACCTGCTCAACCCACGCCAAGTGTACAACCTGGACCGTGGTGGGCCGGCGCCGGGGTACGGAGATGCTACGGCCAATCCTCTGCCCTCTCCTGCCAGCCCCTCTTCCCCCACGTCACCCCCTGTCTCTCCTGGCTTTCTCCAGGCTGAGCTTCTTTCGGGACACTCCAGATTTCCGCGTCCTGGCCTGCGGAGGGGACGGCACAGTGGGCTGGATCCTGGACTGCATAGGTGAGTGAGGAGTGGCCACACTCCTGCAGAGCATCGTCCACCACATCCTCAGTGATCTGCCATGGGTTCCCCATATTCCTCTGGCAAGAGTGAGGAGGGGGGTCCTGCCAACAGCATCACCCCCAGGCTGCCAGCCAGGGAGGGACATGGAGAGGAGCAGGGAATGACCCCTTTCAGCCCCGAAACTCTCTTTCCCCTTGAACTGCAGACAAGGCGAACTTGGTGAAGCACCCGCCGGTGGCTGTCCTGCCTCTGGGAACAGGCAATGACCTGGCCCGGTGCCTGCGATGGGGAGGAGGTGAGGCTGGGCGAGCATCGCCACGGAGGGGGGGGGGGGGGGGGGGGGGGGGCGGCGGGGGGGGGGGGGCTGGCCATGGGGACGGGCGGGGTGGCTGGGTAGGTGCTGTCCTGGGGCAGGGAGGACTCCTCTGCTCTTGAGATGTGGCTGGGGGCTGCATCTCAGCCCTAGTGCCTCGTGCTGGTGCCTCTAACCCCTTCCAAAAAAAGCAGCTGCTGCTTTCTAACCCCCCATCAGCTAGGTGCTGCCCAACAACCTTCTTCATCTGCAAGAGCCGTGCCGTTAGCTGAAATCTCAGCCACTGCTGCAAGGACTAGCCGGGCATCTTGCTGGTGCCATAGCTGCAGCCCCAGGCTCCCCAGATGCTTGGCACCCAGCTGCCTCTGGCCCCACGTGACATGGCTGCGCTCCCCTTCGTCCTCCTTCATCCTTCTCTGACCCCACCTTCTTTTCCTTACAGGCTATGAAGGAGGCAACCTGATGAAGGTCCTGAAAGATATTGAGCACAGCACAGAGGTGATGCTGGACCGCTGGCAGATAGATGTCATTCCTAGTGATAGAGAGACCAATGGGGACCCCGTCCCATCCACCATCATCAACAACTACTTCTCCATCGGGGTGGTGAGTACCATGGGGCAGGGATGGGTCTTGAGGGCAGCCCAGAGTGCAGGGGACACACGTTTTTAGCTGGAGAGAGTGGCACAGCGGAGGGCTAGTAACTGGTGCCCAGACCATGCCATGCCCACTGGAGCCTCCCAGCCACAGCAAAGCAAAGGGAAGGGCTCCAGAGGCCAGCAGAGCACAGGAACTGTCACCTGGATCCACAGCACAGCCACAGCCTCAAACCCACGCAGATCAGCAGATTGCCAGGGGCATTTCCCACTCAGCCAGTGGGAAATGTCTCAGCTTTGTGAAGTGGCTGGAGCAATCCAGCCCAGCAGGTGCACTCAAGCGATGCCAGCCCCCTGCAGCCCTCTCTGTCTCCTAGACTCATCCTTAGACCTCTTCCGAGCCAGCCCCATGTTAATTCCCAGGAGCAAAGGCTAGTTCCTCACAGACCATAAAAGCCTTTCTACGTATTCGGTGAAACTGCATTTGAGCTTGAGTCGCCCAGGCCAGCGACTCTCCCTCCCTGCTCTTTCTTGCTCATGTTCCCAGCCTACCTCCATCTCCTGGCGTCATTCTTCTGGGTTTATTGTCATTTGTAATGGCAGCACTTAAGTACATAAACAGGCACGGAAGCTCTCTCTTCCCAGCTGGGAATGTTGCAAGAGAAAGCGTGTGAGGAGCTTAAACAGGGTTCAGGGAAGTTTGGGGTCCCAGGGACGGGGGGAGTGTGCTGAACACCCCACCTGAATTGTTTTGCCAAAACGGCACCCATCAGCAAAGCCCTGCTGCGGTGCTGGGACCTGTGTTCCCTCATGTTTTCCTCATGCAGGGAGGTTAGGGAGCCTGGCAAGGCTGGCTGCCCCGTGCCACAGGGGTTTTCCCCAGTGCTGGGGGTCAGTCCCAGGAGCAGCAGGGCTTTGGGGGAACGGCAAAGTGGGAAGCACTTCTTTTCCCTGGGGCTTGCAGCACTTTTGTCCTGAGCCATGGGTGCCGAGTGGTGCCACCGCAGTGTGGGTCACCCACCCGGCAGCACTACAGGATGCTTCTAGTTTCACATCAGCTCCTGCTAATGCCAGGGGATGTCACTGCAGATGGCACTTGGTGACAGCTTCCAAGTCAGGCTTAAAACACCCACCACCCTGCACAGGAGAGGTTGCAATGAGTTTCACGAGAGCTGCCATCCTGCCAGGGGAGCTGACAGGGTGCGGGGTCCTGGGGTATCTCTGCAGCCCCACTGCCCCGCCGCTGGTAACCCTCCCTCTTTCCCTCAGCATCACCTCCATGCGGAGCCCCTGTGAAGAGGGAAGAGGTGCACTAATTATGTCTCGCTTAATGAGCCCGTTCAGCACTTCGCAAGCAGCCTGGCTGAGGGCTGCCTTGGCATGGCCCCTGGGCTCTGCCTCTGTGCCAGGGGGCCAGCAGCGAGGGCGAGGAGCTGAGTCCCTGTATCCTGGCACAAGCCCATGGGGTGCAGAGGGGGGTTTCTGTTTCTCTGCTGTGCCACCGACATCTCTGTGCTCCCTCTGCCTGCAGGATGCCTCCATTGCTCACCGTTTCCACATAATGCGAGAAAAGCACCCCGAGAAGTTCAACAGCAGGTAAGGGCTGCCCGTGGTGCCCCCGAAAGCAGGGTGTGGGGGGTGCCGGCTGCTGTTGTGCACTGTGCCGAGGGGTCGTGCTGGAGCCTGCTCCCCTCCCGCCGAGCTGCTCTCAGCCCCCTCCCCACCGGACTGGCAGCAGCCCCACGGAGGCAGTGCGGTGTTTGGCCAGCCTTAGGGGATGGGCAGGGGGCACACCGGGCACGACTGAGCGGTGGGGGCCAGGCGTCATGGGGGGTGGGGGTGCTGCCTCAGGCCCCAGGCAGTGAGGCAGGCTGCTCGAACTTGGCTGCACACCCAGTTACATTCATTCATGCTTTATAATCGGCACTGAATTCCAGGACCGGCAGGAGCAGGCCAGGCAGTGAGGGCAGGGCAGGCAGCAGGTCACAGCTTGCTCCCACTGTGCTCGGGGTACAGGGAAGTGGTGTGATGGCAGCAGGAGCTGTGGCTTGTGACCCCCATCCTCATGTTCAGAAATACCTGCTAGAAAAACCCCAAATGGACGAAAGCGTCTTACTCTGCTCTGACATTCAGCTCCCCTCAGCTTACAGATCCCCCTCAAAGCCTGTGCAGCGGTTGATGCAGGGGGCGAACAGGATTCAGGGGCTGCCTGGTAGGGTGCTGGGGGGGGGACGACATCCCCTCTGTGGGGTACCCTGTCCTCAGTAGCCCTGTCAGGAGATGACAGCCCATGTTCAGCTCTGCTGAGGTGATGCAGACACCTCGTTCCCATGCCAAGGGAGCACCCAGCCCCCCCATCCTCCCCCCTGCAAGGTGTCAGAGCCAGGTCTGCCTGAGCCACCCCCTGTCTCACGCGCACTCCCTGAGGCCATAACACCCGTGGTCTCCCTCCACAATGAATTGTGTCCCCATCAATGGTTTGTGTCACCATCACAATGGCTCCAGAAAGGCCCTGGCAGCCCATCCTGCCACTGGCTGTGCTGAGGGCAGCTGGGGCAAAGCGCTGTTTCCGAGCGGGATGCTGACACATCTCTGTGCCCCAGGATGAAGAACAAGCTGTGGTACTTCGAATTTGGGACATCAGAGACCTTTGCGGCCACCTGCAAGAAGCTCCATGACTACGTTGAGGTGGAGGTGGGTTTCCCTGGGTAGTCCCTGGCTCCAGCTGGGGCACAAAGGGTTTTTGGGAGGTGTCACCCATGGGTCCCCTTTTGGCTGTTTGGGGAGAGGGTGCTGCGGCAGCTTTGACCCCTGATGGTGGCAGAAGGATGCAGTGGCTGGCAGGACCCACTCTTCCACCATGTGGCACTTGCTGCAAAGCCAGCCAGCTGCAGGCAGAAGAATAGCCCTGTATTTTTTCCCCCCTTCCAGCTGTATTTGAGAGCATGCCTGGAATATTCTCTGTGTAAACTCTGCTCCCAGCCCTCGTTGGATGACATGGAAACAGCCTTTAATTAGAGTGGGGAGGAGGGCCCACGGTTGCTAAGAGCACTGTCATTTCTCCGCTCACGCTGGGGGGTTTGGGCAGTGGTTTGCTGCAAACTTCCGCCTCCTTATCTCTGGATAAATGACCCTTTTATAACTTAGGCTTGAGGGCAAGGGGAAGAAACCTGGCTTGCTGCGATGGGCTGGTGTGAGTCGGACCAGGTGGTGGGTGCGGGGTCGATGGCAGCAGGCGGAGAGAACCCAGGGAGCTGGTGGTGTGGTGCCTGCAGCCGTGGGCAGAGGGACTTTGAAGTCTGTTTCGAGGTGGCGAGTTTCAGCCTTCCCCAAAGCCCAAAGGAGGCAGCTGTGCCCTCATGGCGGGTGGGAAGAGGCAGGAGCAGGGGCACAGCCATCCCAATCCCTTCACCAGCCATGCACCAGCATCCTGGGGTGGGTAAAATCCATGTCTATGGGACTGAGCGCTGCCAGTGATGGGCATGAGATGCCCCCGGTGCTTGCGAGGTGCCCCCCGCGCTGCCCGCACGCTCCCCACCGAGCGTGTGTCGGTACAGCTGTGCCGTGCTGGCAGGAAAGCGTTAATCCTGCTGTATTTGAAGTTGAAAGCGGCAGCCTGTCCTCCCTTCAGCTCCCAGGCAACTGTCAGCCCTGCAAAGAAATGGCAGTTTTGTTTTGGAAATTGGCACTCATTCCCCTACAGCTCCTGGAAATGAATTTGCTTTTTCCCCAGCTGCAAATTTCTACTTCCAGCATCGCTGCCAGCATGCTGTCAGCTGCCCCTGCTCAAAGAGCCCATTGTGGCTCACTGGCACACTAACAGGGGAGAGCTACGCAGGGAGAAACTGCTCCTTGCACGCGTGTGCGTGGGCAGGTATGGGCAGCCGTGGTCCTGCCCACCTCCCACGACCCCAGGCAGGAATGGGCTCCTGCAGCGTCTCCGGAGAACGGCAGCCCCAGGCAGCAACTTGCTCTCATCCCAACGCGGCGGGTTGGTACCCGGTTGCTCGCAGGCAGGTGGCAAAGGTGCCTGCGGTGGGGGCGATGCTCAGCTCGGCCAGGCCTGGGATGTGTGGTCTGTCCCATGAGGAATCAGAGCCCTCTTGCTTGGTATCTGCTGCACAGAGCGTTAAGGTCTTTTCTCTTCCTACAAATCATAATATCATTAAGATGTATTGAGAGTGAAAGGATTTACATCCTTTACAAGCTTTAGACAGCTCTTCACTCCCAAAGCAGAACATTCCTGCCTTTTGCTTTCAACGCAAGACTAAAAATAAGGTCTCGGAGCATCAGGGGAGGCAGAGAGATGTTTGCTGGTGTGCACACCCAGCTCCACATAGGTGCAGCCAGCATGCTCAGCACTTGCCCAGAGGGTATTATAAGTAAGCTCAAGACCTTCGCTCTTTGCTAGAGGGAAAAAACTGGAGTCAAAGCAGCAGCACAGCAGCAGGGGTTCATCAGCCCATTTGCATTCCTCTCGACGATGCAGGAGAGGGCATAAATGCTGTCACATCACCAAGGCAAAAAATGCGCTGGCATTTGCTGAAGCATAGCATGGGAGGTAGAGAGCCGATACATAAAGGAAAATACAAATGCTCTAGAAAAAATACAGTTGAACAAGAAAGTGGCTGCTTCCTCCAGAGGTATCTAGAAAGGGGATCCAGTGTCATCTGGGTAGTGTGAGAGTGGGAAAATGTGAAGTTAAGCAATGCATTTCCATGGCTGCTGCTTCCACTCCTGTGGGAAAGCCACAGACAATGGATATTTTACCTTTTACAGGGAATTTTCAGGTGGGGCAGTCCGGCTGTGTGACAGTGAAGCCTGGGATACCAGTTCTGTGTGTTGGCTTGTGGTTTTCTCTCTAAAAACTGACTGCTTTTCCTCTGACACCTTTCCTATCATTTCCTTCCAGCCTCATTTCTAGTTTCCAAATTGCACTTGAAGACAAACTGGTTTGAGTTGCCCTTTGGGCAGCCAAACTTTCTGATTCTTTGGAGTCGGTTTGAACAAGGGGAGGTGGGGAAGCGTGGGCTGGAGGTGCTTGGATGGAGGTTGCTGTGGGGCCAAGGTGGTATTGCCTCCTATTTTGGGTCACAGCACCGAGCCCAGCCAAGGTTTTTTGCTGTCTCATAGAAATTTGCTTTTTGAACCTGCCATCTCAGATGTGTAGTAAAATTCATATTGAAATAACAGGGAAAGCAGTGCAAGGAAGGCGAGGTGGTGGTTTTCAGCCCTAGAAAAGCCAATCCGGGTGGTATTTGTTTGCCCCTCCTGCACCAGCTGCCCCCAGGCTGCCAGTGCCACCCTGGGGCAGGTTTGTTCTGGGCATGCTGTGCTTGGGGAGCCCCGTTCCTTCGTTCCTTGGGTGGACAGGCAGGGAGAGGAGTCTGGGTTTCATGGTGCTGGGCACCAGCTCCCCCCAGCTTCATGGCCGGACACTGCCCGTATGCCTGGCAGTGCGATGGGACCCTGCTAGACCTGAGCAACGCGTCCCTGGAGGGCATCGCCGTCCTCAACATCCCCAGCATGTACGGAGGCTCCAACCTCTGGGGCGAGACCAAGAAGCAGCGTGGTTACAGCAGGCTGGGCAAGAAAGCACCGGAGAAGCAGCATGCCACGGTGGTCACTGATGCCAAGGAGCTCAAGTTCTGCGTGCAGGGTGAGCAGTGGGGCCTGGCAGTGCGCGGGGGGGTGCGAGGTTAGCACGGGGGAGCTGGGCAAATGCCACTTCTGGCTGTGGCTCTGTGCAGGTGGTGCTAGAGCAACAGCACTGGAGGGGCTGCTGTTGGCTCGCTGTCTTTTGAGGTGCCGGGGTAACCCCAACAGCCTGTCCAAGGTGGCAAAGGAGGGTAGCTCTGCCCACCTGGGTATGGCCTAGGACTGGATTTTTTGGAGCTGGTTATGCCGTGCCATGGTGGCCAGAGAGGACGTGGCTCCCCTGCCCTGTCATCCACCTCTCCCCCCGGCCTCTGGGGATCACGGCTTGGGGGTGCCCGGCTGGGAGCTGTCACCTGGAGGCATGGGGCTGGGCAGCCCCGGTGCCCGCGGGCTGGCAGGCAGCCACGGTAGGGCCGGGTGCCCGCTGCTGCAGGGGAGGAGTCGGAAGCGGAGCTGCAGAGCTGGCACTGAGGGCTTTTGTAAGCATCTTCTCATACTCCGCCACAGCACTGCCAGCCTGGCTGCGGGGTTTTGGGAAGCGCACAGTACCCATGCTGTGCCCTGGCCAGCACCTCGCACCCACTGCTGCAGCCGCCGGAGCCGTCCCCACTGGCACAGGCAGGGTGCAGGCAGCCTGAAGTGCTGGCAGGGTTCCCCAGCAGAGAGCGGTGGGTTAGAAAGCAGCCAGCAAAATAGGCAAAAGCGCCTGTATTTTCCAGTCGCCACCTCCTGCAGCCCAGGGCTGGGGCAGGAAACAGCCCCCCTGCTGCATGACTGCCAGGACGGTGGTGTCACCGGCCATCCGAGCCTGTCACCAGCTGTCCCTCGCTGGGTGAGCCTGTGGGAATGGGCAGCAGGGAGTGGGACAGAGCAAAGACCAGTTCCAAATGTGGTGAGAGGCAGTGGGGTCAGTCCCCTGGACACATCCCCACTTGTGGGTAGGTAGGAGGGTGTTGGAGGGGGTCAGAGGGGGGTTCCCACCAGGGGTGAAAGAGGACCCTGAAGGGAGTGAGAGATGGAGCGAGTTGCCCCATTGTTGGGTGCCTTTGCTGACAGCACAGAAGAGCAGAAGGAGCTGGGAAAAGGAGTGATATCCTGGGATTTGAGCAGATCCCTCCTGGTGAGGGTTCCAGCATGCATCCTGGCTCCCATGGGGGCTGCAGTGCCCCAGGGCATGCAGGAGGGGGTGTCTGACACCGTTTCATACAACACTGCAAACAAGCAGTTGAAGGGCTGGGTGGGGGGATCCAGGCTTCCACCCTGCAGCCATGGAGGACCAGGTGCTGTTTCAGACCAGGAGTATTTTTACACCAGAGACTTTGGACAGCAGCGTTACCCAACGCTGCGAACACCCAGCTGGGTGGTCTCAGGGTATGGGGAACATTGGGACACATCCCCACAGTGCCACAGCAGCCCCAGTGTGCTGGCCCTGATGTTTCAGATGACAACGGAAGGCAGGGGATCCCTAGGGATGGGGGGACTGACTCAGACCCCTCTCTTTCAGACCTCAGCGACCACCTCCTGGAGGTGGTGGGGCTAGAGGGTGCGATGGAGATGGGGCAGATCTACACGGGGCTGAAGAGTGCTGGGAAGAGACTGGCCCAGTGTTCATCCGTCACCATCAGGTATTTGTCCCCATCCCAGTTGAGCACCCGACCCAATGGCGCAAGCTGTCGCCTGTGTCACCCTGTGTTCCCTCTCTTTGCATCTTGCAGGACATCCAAACTGCTGCCCATGCAGGTGGACGGGGAGCCCTGGATGCAGCCGTCCTGCACTGTGAGTCCCCAGGGAGGGGATGGCTCTGCCACGGGCAGCCGGAGTGGGCAGGGGCCACCGGCACAGCGGGATGGGGCAGGCAGGGGCCACCGGCACAGTGGGCAGCCTCGGCTCCCCGTGCAGTGCAGCAAAGCCTCTAGAGCTGGAGGGAGGCTCCTGCGCTTGTTGGTGGGTGGCCGCAGAGCTCAGCCACCTGTGACTCCTGTCTGTGCCCGTGCTGGCCCTGCGCTCACGGCAAGCCATAATGGGAGCTGTGGGGACGTGGACATGCTTTTCCCTTGCCGGGTGGGTGGGTGCAGCAGCCTCACTTCCTGGTGGGGCCGCAGGGGAGTCCCCCACCATCCAGCAGGCAGTTTGCACAGAGGAGAAATCCTCTGCCCATCCCAGCATTGCCTGGATGTGATTCTGAAGCTGTTACTCCTGTGCAGCAAAGCATTTAGCAACCTGGCTGGGGGGCAGCAGCAGCTCCTCACCCCGGTGCTGGGTGCTGAGTTGCCCCTGGCTTGCTCAGGTCGCTCCCCGGGGTCCCTGGGCTGGGGGATGCCCAGGAGGGCTCAGAGCCTGAGAGCCCCTTACTGAGCTGGGTTTTTCACTTTTTAGGTCAAAATTACACATAAAAGCCAAGTGCCGATGCTGCTGGGCCCCCCTCAGAAAAGCAGCTTCTTTTTCCTGAAGAGGAGAAACCGAACCCGAGATTAAGCAGTGTGTGAGGAGCTGCGGCCCAGACCGGACAGCCGCCCGCTGTGGGGTATCCCCAAATCCCCACTCTGTGGCAGGGAGAGGAAACACCCCCCTAGCCCAGCGAGGATGATTTGTCCTGGGCAGGTCTCAGAGACTCCTTCGCAAGCACCACAAGCTCTGGGCAAAGGCCGGCAGACAAGTGGGAGTGTTCCCTGGAGCAGCACTAGGACTGGCTTTTTTTTCCCTTTATTTAAGTAACCCCCGCCCACCCCGGCAGAGCTGCAAATGAATGTGCTCCTAGGAAAATGCCAAGCTTCACTTATTTATTTTTAATCCTCTTGAAGGACACTTGATGTTTTGCTGCACTGGCTTTCTGTCCACCAACCCTTGCGCATTGGAGAAGTTATTTATTTTCTTAGCCTGGAGGAGACGGTCTCTGCCATGCCTTCCACCAGCATTTCTGGGATGGGTTTTAAGCAGGTGCAAAGACAGTGTTTGCTGCTGGCCCTGGGAGCCTCGAGGTGTGGGACAGCCTGGGGAAAGAGGGTGCTTGGGCCATGGGGTCAAGCGTGGGGTGGATGGGTGGAGACCATGTTTTGACAGGGAAACAGCAAAACCAGGATTTTTGGGGCAACTGCTGATCCTGGGAAACCCCTGTGTCCCAGCTCTGGGCTTCATGTTCATATTTATGTATTTATTTAGCAAACTTGGGGGGGGTCACCTTTTTATGAGCCCAGGTTGGACGCAAACGCCACCTCCCTTCTGTGCTGGCTGTCCCCCATGGCACTTCCTTCCACGTGGACTTTCCTCTCTCCTAAAGCCTGCCAGCCTTTGCCGGGGGCTGGGGACTCTGAGGACCGACATCTAGAAGCTCTTCTTACTTGGCAGTGTCCCCCCCCACCTTTTTACACGTGCTTCACCAGTCTGATGCTCTCCCAGTGGCCGGTGCTGCGTCCAATGCTCCTGAATGGCTGCAGGGCATGGGGGTGAACTGTTGCACCTCAGTTTCCGCACGGCCAGGTCTCCCCACAACCCACCCCGGAGCTGAGGAGCTATGCAGATGCCACTGCCAGCCCCCTGCCTGCATGGGTGCCCACTGCTTGTCACCTGGCTGCTCCTTTTCGCCTCACCCAGCCAGCTGCTGCAGCCCAGCTGGGATGCACAGGCAGATTGCACTGGTGGCATCACCCCTGTGTCCCCCACTAGGCATGTGGGGACAGACCACGGGATGCAGCTTCTCCCCAGAATGTGGTGGGGACCAGAAAACTGAAAAAATGCATGGAGGCTGTGGTGGCTCCCAGAAGCTGGGAGCTGGCAGGACTGGCCCATAGAAGGGGCTGCTGGTTGCTTCTGCAGGCCCCTGCTGCTCCCAGGGGTGGCCCTGCGCGGGGGCATGCCCGGCTCCCAGATCAGCCCCTGCTCCCAGGCAGCTCCCTCCAGTCTGGTGGAGGCCGCTGTGCAGCTGGGAGCAAGCCGGAGCGGTGTGCCCCTGTGGGTGTCACCGGCAGGCAGGAAAACTGCTGCTTATCCCCTCTGTGCCCCTGCCACAGGGCCAGGAGTCCCGGCTGGGACAAACCACCCTGTCCTCCCCGGTGCCCCAGTGCCCAGTTCCTCCTTGAACTGCAGGTCCCTATGCGATAGCATCCCCCTGACAGTGCAGAGGGTGCTGCCATCATTATGTTTCAGAGTGAACAGAGAGCTGGAAGGGAGCTGTTTGTCACCCTCCCCAAGCTCTTGTGTGAGTTTGAGTTTTAGCTTGGGGCTGTTTGTGACAGCAGCCGTAGGGCCCTGCCGACATGGGAGGAGGTGGCAGTGCCCCGGGTGAGCCCCAGCCGGCCTCCAGCCCGTGAGTTGCCCTCTCAGCTGGGGTGCAGGAGGAGGCTCCAGTGGGCTGCCACAGCCCCCTCTTGCCCTGCCCTCAGTGCCAGCACTGGGCAGGGCAGGGGCAGGCTGCAATGTGATGCTCGGGGATGTGCTCGGAGCACCGGTGGCTGCTGAGGAGCTGGGGGGAACGAGAGGGAGCGTGGGCCTGGCCAGTGGGCATGGAGATTGCCGCAGCCATGACCTGCGTACGCGGGTATGGGCACGCTCTGCCTGTGGTGCATAAATTCGCCCTTGTCACCCTGGGGGCAGCGGTTAATGAGTAGCCAGATGAAGTGTATGGGAGCTAGGCCAAATAACCCCTGGGTCCCACGAACCAGCAGCCTTCATTGCCCCAGCCTCTCCCCAGGGGCAGTTGTGCCTCGCAGCCCCCACGCTTGGGGAGGGTGAAAGAAAAAAAGCCTCAACCAGCTCTAGGGCTCTGCAGGCAGGTGTGGTGACAGGCTTGATCTCTGGGGTGACAACACGAGGTCAGCAGTGTTTATAGCAGCGGGTTTGGCTCCATTTTGCTGCCCGTTCAGCCTCGAGCCAGGGCTCTATGATTAGAAAGTGCCTGTATTGAATGGGCAATGGTTTTCCCTGGTGACCTGCTCCTCGCACCCAGTCATGGCTGGCCAGGCTCTGGGCAAAGAGCAGCGCTCTGGTCTCCGGTGCAATTTGCTGGTGGTGGTGGCGGAGCTGGGGGAAGCAAGTGGGCACCATGCCCGTGCCCGCAGCCATGGGTCTGGCAGTGCACTGGGGGTGAGGGGCACTGATTGGAGTTCAAAATCGGGGCAGAGCACTCAGACAAGTGTCCTGAAGGGCACGGGGAGCCCAGGGCCACCGCCCTTGGCCAGTGGGACAATGAGATACCAGCACCAGTCTGCCAAGAGTGGCGGGCTCCAATAGAGCCATCCCCTTCTGGTCATTAGTGAGATGGTCCCTGCCCACCTCCCCCAGGGGACACAGCACCGATCCACTCCCGCTGTGCCGAAGCCATGGTTCAACGGGCCTGGCAGCTAACAACCTCCTTAGTCTAAGGATGCAAAAGTCTTCAGCCCAGGAGGGGACCTGCAGGGGCTGGGAAGCCAGCCCAGCTGTCCCGGGCTCTGGGGAGGAGTATGCCACGCAGCTGAGGGGCACTCAGGGCTCTGAAACCCCTCATCCCCCTCAGTGTCTCCTGGCTCAGCCCCATTCATCCCCCAAAGGCCGCGGGGATGGAGCAGAAGCCCCCAAACGCACACACACCCCAGCCCCACACCCTGGTGCCAGTGTGCAAGCACCCTGCTGAGCCAGTGCCATGCTGGGGAACCCCATTCCCGTGGGAGCCCCAGCCTGGCGCCAGCCCCGTCCTCCTGCTGTGTGTGTAGCTGTGGTTGCCTGCATGGAAATGGCGTCCCTAGCATAGCGTGTGTTGCTGTGTACACCTGGACCACTGTGGGCTTGCCTCAAATAAAGATGGTGATGAAATACCCGGCTGATCACTGGGGTTCCCCAGTTCCTGCCAGGTGCAGGGTCCCCACCTTCAGGAACTCAAACGGGGTGCCCAATGTGGGGCACAGGGGCTGAAGGAGCGTTGTCAGTGGCAGCATGATGGAGCAGTGCTCAACAGGAGCTGCAAACAGCTAAATTTGGAGCCTGCAATTTTTTATTTTTTTTTTCCCCTGAGTGGGCTCTAAATTTAGCAGGCACCGGTTGCCATCCCCGCCTCCCAGCCCTGGCTCTCCAGGGCCTTCGACTCTTCCCAAGGAACCCCTGAAGCCTCCCACCCACCTGCCCCACAGCTGAGCTCAGTCCCCATCGCCTCTCTCTGTGCCAGCTGGCAGCAAGACGTCCTGGGGTGCTGAGCAACCTCTGCCGGTGTGGCGCCACAGCTGCCTTGGGGCGCCGGTTGTGCCCAGCTCTGCGATGACCCGGCTCGTCCCCCGCAACCCGCTTTGCTCCCCAGCCCAGGTTTTGTGACCTGGCCACCTGTGTGTCACCTGCTAATTTTACCAGTGGGTGCCGGTGTTCAGAGGGGAAGTGAGAGCCCAGAATCCCCTGGGGGCAGTCCCCGGGTGGCAAGGACACCTTGTGCCCTCTGTGTGCTTCCCCCCACCCCATGCAGGCACTTGGTGGGCAGTGTATCCTGGCAGCCTCCCCCCTCCCCATTTCACCTAGAACACGATGGGAGACAAGCTACCTGCCATTACCAGCATCGTCCCTAGCAGGTGGTGTTACAGCCCTGAAGGACTCTGGGAGCTGATCAATACCCCAGCACTGACAGAGAATTTCCCAGCAGCAGCCTGGGAGACACACTCGGCAGCTCTCCCAGGACAACAGATGCAAGCCCATGACCCGATGCTGAGGATTTCAAAATGGTCAGGGCAGTCCCGTACCAATAGGCTTCCTAACCCCTGAGCATCTTCCCAGGATCTGAGCAGAAGGCTCCCGTCCTTCCCAAGCTGAGAACTATCCCTAACGCCAGCTGAGCACTATCCCTTGTTTTTCCCTTCTCCAGCAGTGATTTCCCACTCTCACTCCACAACAACGTGAAGCCTCCACACAGTTCATTTATACTGTGCAAACTGCTGCTTCCTCCATGAGCAGCCACTGGCAGGTCTCCATGGTGGGTCTCACCACCTTCGGTTACAGATGGGGAAACTGAGACACTTGACAGAGCAACACCGGGGCAGGAGGCCTGGCGGGAACCCACCAGCACAGCTCTGTCCTAAACTTGTTTTCAATCCTCTGAACTATTTGGGCTTGGTCTGCAAACCTGCTCAGGGGGATCCGTGGCCAGGGCAGCCCCAAAGCTCCTGCAGGTGGGAACTATTTTTCCTATGGCCTCCTCCAAAGAACCCTTCTCAAAGGCAAACCTGGCTCCAGAGTGCCTGCAGGGGACGAGCTGTCAAAGCCGCAATCAGGCACGGGTTAGCCCTGTGCCCGCAGGTAGACCCGTGTGATGCCACCTTGCTGGGGTCAAACCGCCTCCCAAGAAAGCAGAGGGGACCCCACAGCCTGTGCAGAGGACCCAGGTCCAGCCCACACGCAGAGGTTGCTGTGCGGCAGGTTCTTGGGCACGGCGTGCAGGGTGAGGCCAGAGCCGGCCTCCTGGGCTGTCCCCCCAACCCCTCGAGGCCGCCCGCCAAACCTCCAACTCCTACCCTGGGCAGGGCCGTGGCTCCTTTAAATCCTGCGCGGCCCCAGCCCCACCCGCCGGCCTCTTCCCCCTTCTATTTTTTTATGAATGAAAAACGTTCTCGCCGGAGTCATGCAAATCACTTTGCGCCCATTGGCCGTCTCCACCCCCGCCCACCCGGCCTGCCTCAATGGTGCTCGGCGGAGCGGCGCACGGGCGGGCACGCAGCGGCACCGCAGCCAATCCGACGGCGCGGGCAGCCGAACGGCGGCTCCCCATTGGCGGGCGCCGAGGGTAAACAAGCGCGCGGGGCGGGGCGCGGCGGAGGCCGCTGGCTGGGGGCTGTGGGCCGGAGCAGAGCAGCAGCGCGGTGCCCGGGCGCGGAGCAGCGCCTTACCCGGCCCCGGCTTCGGCGGAGCCCCGCGGCGGCGGAGCCCGCGGCGCCCCGGCCGGGTACGGCAGGGCCTGGCATAGCGGGGCCCGGCGGCAGGGCCCGGCGGCGGGGCGCGGCCGCAGCCGCAGCCAGGGGCGGGGGCGGTGTTTATGAATGGCGCGGGCCGCGCGGTGTGAATGGCGGGGGGGGTGGGGTGGGGGAGGGGGGGCGCGCGAGGGGGAGGGGAGGGGAGGGGAGGGGAGGGGGGCGGAGTTTATGAATGGGGCGCGCGGGGCGGCGTGGGAACGGGGCTGGCTGCGGCGCGGCCCTGCAGCGCAGAGCACCGGCAGGGGCGGGGGGAGCGAGGCGAAGCGTGCGTGGTGCCGGCCCCGGCCCCGCTCCCCCGGCGCGTGATGTCACGGCCGTTTCTATAGAAATTGGGTGACATCACGAGCCGGGGGGCTGCGACCCGCCACGGCAGGAGTGGGCCGGCTCCCCGGGGAGGCGCGGCGGCCCCGCACCCGCACCGAGCCAGCCCCGGGGGCGGCAGGGGCCGGGGCCCGATCCTGACCCCCATCTCCCCGCCAGCCGCGCACCTGCCGGGACCCGGGCCGGACCCCTCTTCCCGGGCCGGCGTCGATGCTGAGCGGGCCGGGGGCACTGCCCGCCTTCCCCGCACCATGGACGGCTTCTACGACCAGCAGGTTCCCTTTATGGGCCCCGGGGTAAGTTTGCTCTGTGCTCCCCCCCCGCCCCCACCCTGTTGGGCACCCCCCACCCATCCCCCAGCTGTGGGGACACCCCCATCCCCATCCCCGGAGGCTGCCACCCTCACGGGCTGCTGTGCCCTGCCCGTTGCAGAAGGCCTGCACAGAGGAGGGCCGAGGCCGGCCGGGGTCCGATAGGAAAAGGAAATTCTTGGAGACTGACCTGGCCCACGACTCCGAAGGTAAGGCAGGGCTGGCCCGAGTGGCCGTGGCCTCGCTGCGACCCTGTGAGACTGCTCTTCTTCTGTTTATCAGTTTAGAAATAACCCTGCGAATAATGGCAGTGTTATTTATTCTTCCATGGAGCGCATAAGTCTTTCACTCTGTTCCAGAGCTCTTCCAGGATCTCAGCCAGCTTCAAGAGGCCTGGCTAGCTGAAGGCAAGTCTTCACCTCTGCCTTTTGCCATGTAAAATGGCTCTGTGAGCATTTTTTTTTGAGAACAGAAAATGCCATAAACCCACTTATTTTGTTTGTTTTTTTCTTTTTTAGCTCAGGTCCCTGATGATGAACAATTTGTCCCAGATTTCCAGTCTGACAACTGTAAGTGATTGTTTTGGGTTTTCATTCTCTAGGGCAGGGGAAATGTTTGGGTGCCTGTGCAAAACCTTGAGCTGAGTTTGGAGCTGCTTCCTTGGGAAAGCAGTTGTTGCTGGGGCTGAAACCATGAAATCGCAGACTTTTGGGAGAAAGCACGTGTGGTTCGGGTTCATCGAGATGAAACTTGCAATGCCCTGTCTTTTGTAAGTGGGGAAAATCATAGCCAAATGCATGGAAATTCTCTAACTGATCTCTGGGCTCCTCTGAGACTCGCTGCTTGTTCATAGTAATGTTGATTTGCTTATAAATGCTCCTTTTCCTTTTCAAGTGGAAGCGAGAGCCCGTGCTGGGCTCCTTGGTTAGCCACAATCTCTGCAGTTTCTGGAGCTTTTTACAGTCCAGGCCCAGCGCTGTTGGCAAGAGCGGACCTGAGTGGTGAAACTTGAGCCGCTTTAAGCAGCATTAATCACTGGCAAGGCAGCGTGTTTAAAAGGAGGCCAGTGAAAATGCAGTCCCTCTTGAGTTGCATAAGAGCGAGAGTTGGTTCTGCGCCGCGGTCCATTGCAGGATGTGTTAGTGAGGGCAGGGGCTGGTGAATGGCGCGTGGTGCTCATGCTCTGGGGCACTGAGGGCTTGGTTGGAGGACAAGGGGGGACGGGGGAGGCATTCAGGATGTTTTAAGTCGTTACCTGGCAAACAGAAGTAGTAGCTTGGTGTTGGTGGCTGGGTTTTGCTGCTGAGCCAGACAGCTACAGGACTTAAGGTAAATCAAATTTAGCCTGCAGTCGAACAGATTTTTCATTCCAGCTTTGTCACAGCATGCAGCAGGGTATCTTCTCCTACAGTAAATGCATGTTAATTATTGCTCTTTGATTACTTGAGTGGGAAGCTTGCCATTAAACTGTTCCAGACAGCCCAAGTTTCAGATGCGCTTTTTTCCTTGTCTCCCCTGAGATAAAAGGCGAGCCCAGAGTCAGAAACGCAACTGGCTGTTGACATCCTAGCGCAGCCCAGCAGCTCTCGCTTGGAGCGGTAAAAACTGCAGCATGTGTGGGAGGGTGGCTCTTAGAGCTAAAGCTGTTTCCAGCGCCTTTTGGCAGTCTCTTGTTTCCTTGTAACCTGAAGAGCTCAGAGAGAAGAGACAAACTTTTCTGGGTGATCCAGGAAAAGGGCAGGGGGTGTGGGGGGCGGGGGGAGCATTTGGTTTAGACTCTTAAAATGTTCTCCTGACTTGCTCAGCCTCTGCAAACCTGGCATTGAAACAACTTTGTCACTTGAAAGGAGATCTCCCTGCATGACACCCTGCTGTAATAACCTTCCTTAACTTTCCAGGGGAAAGAAAGGAAAGGTTTCCCTTGCTGCTGTGGAAGGGGCTGTGCCAGCTGGGGTGGGGCTCAGACTGCGGTGAGGGGAACAGGGAGCCCGGCTCTTCCATACCAGCACGGGAGAGAGTCTAGCTTACAGCTTTCTGACCCAATCTTCTCATTTCCCTCTGGTCCCGAACCATGTGTGGTGTAAGAAGAGAGGGATGAATCTGGCACAGCCTCCCCCCTGCACCTGCCTTTGGCTAGCAGGGACATGCTTCTTTCCTGGGCTGGGGGGGCCACATCGGGGTTCAGTGTCCGTTAGCTCCCACGGGGAGGTAAATCCTTCGCAGGTCCATATGGATGTTTGCAGGCATGCGTTGGACCATTCCTGCAGTTGTGTAGCTCTGTGCCCTTTCCCTGAGGAAGCTGCTGCTTTCTTTTATTCCAGGCAAACCAGCTCTATCTCCTGCCCCGTGGTCCTGGCATACCCAGGGCCAAGCTTCCTCAGCACAGCAGCAAAAAGGGACAGATCAGGCTCAGTTTTGACCCTGTTGTCATGGGGAATGCTGCCATGTGTGCTGTGTTGAGTGTTGGAGATGCTCGGGAACACAGCATCATTCTCACCTTGCTAAAAAACCCTCATTGCATGGCAGCTGCCCGCAGCTCAGTTGCTGCCTGCTCACTGTGCCCGATTCTGTAGCTGAGGTCCCTGGCAGACGTGGGCTTAAAGTTGGGGCTTGGCAGCAAAATGCTGTAACACACCAGAGTGCGGTGGGTCGTGGTGTTGGGGAGGAAGTCCCGCTGGAGGGATGGAGAAAGCAGGGCTTCTCTGAATAAGGGATGTGTTGTTCTCTGCACCCTGGACCGAGCTGCAAGAGCACCAGATTTGGCGCTTATAAGCTACCCGAAGAAGTGGCAGGTCCTCTTGGGAAGGTGAGGAGGCTGCGGGTGACTCCTGCAGAGCTCACCCTGCTGCCCAGCGTGCCATGTTGCTTGGCCGGGCATAGATGTGGGTTTGCCTGCGGTGCTGTCCTAGGGGAGAGGGTATATGTACAAAGTTGTATCTTGATCCGTTGTTTAAATGACTGGGAAGCGATGGGATCGTGCTGGGGAGATCAAGTGCTGTGAGAGGCTTTGCCTTTTGCAGGGGTTTGCTCCCAGGGGACTTGTGGCCCCCTGCACAGGTGGCGTGTGGCTAAAGCCATGGGCAGTGCACGAGTGGGGTTTCTTGCACGCCAAAATGAGAGCAGGAGGTTTGTTTCTAAGGAAGGTTTGTTTAAACAAAGGAAAGCAAGAGCCTGGCTTCTATTTCTGGCTCTTCTCCTGGTGTGACCTTGGGTGCGTCCTGTAATGCTGGGGGATGGAGGGGCAGGCGCGGAGCTCAGCTCCCAGGTGATGGCTTGAGCGGGTGCCAAGGTCCCCAGCCAGTAGCTGGGCTTGAAATGGTGGTTGGGTTGCCTTCCCCATGGCTTGGGCAGCGGGTGCCGCTGGCAAAGCCAGCTTCTTCCAGGCTTGGCTTCTGAAGAGGGAGCAACCTGCCCTGTCCCCCACCAAGGATTCACTCGCAATTCAAGGCCCTGAATGGCTTTGAGGTGTCACGTTTCCCATGGGAGACCTCTTGGCTGAAGATGGATGCTTTGGGCATCTCCACCTTGGCTGGTGGTATGGCACTGAGGGTGTATGCCTGAACAGCACACCACCTCCCCCCCATCTTCCCCTCCCAGTTATGCTGCCTTGGTTGCCAAGCACACATGGCTGGTCCCCTTGCCTGGTCTCCCCAGGGCCCTTCTGTCCCTGGGCGCTAAAGCAGCCCAGAGAGGGGTTGTTGGGCACCATCAGTTGCTCTTGCTGCTCCTGTGGCTCAGTCCTGGTGTGGGTGTGCTGAGGCGTGTTCTCTGGCCCCGTCTATAGTTAAGCTGTTCCCCTGCCTATTTGTACATGTTTATTTTTTTTTTAGCCTTTAATTATGGTGCTGAGCACAGGACCGGAAAGGTTAAAAGTGCTTGTGCACCCAGTGTGCCTTAGAGGCACTGGGTGTTGAGGCAGGGCATCTCCTTCCCCAGGAACCCTCCTGCCACCTTCCCCGCTCTCCCTGCCTGGCTGCTCGCTGCTGGGGTCCCAAGCCAGCTCCTTCCTCCCCAGAGCCACCGGCCTCTGTGCCCCCTTGGCTCCCGCCACCGGGCGCTCTGGCCCACGAGCTTGGCGGCGTGAGCGCATCTTGCCCAGCAGCGCCGGCCAGCCCCGTGGTGTTTGTGTAAGGAATCCAAACGTTGCACTAAGTCTGGGCTTGGCCAGCTGGTCTCAGTTAGGATCTTAAGGCTTGTTTCCCTTTTCTTGAATGGCAGCTCTAAGCTCTGGGGAATTTCCCCCCCCCCCCCCCCGCCCCCAGCCACATGAATGGAGCGCTCCAAACTGTTTGTGAATGGAGGGTGGTGCCCGCTCGGAGACTTTTTTTTTTCTTTTTTTTTTTTTTTTTCCAATGAATAACCAGACCCCATTGTACGACTGGCGGAAAAAACAACCCGCTCCAACAACACGGAGCCTGTTAGGGAGAAACATGCTCGCGATAGGCAGCTGGAACCCTTCCAAAGCCAGTTCCCCTTTGCTTTCCCGTGGCTCGTGGGGCGCCCGGGCTTTGCCGCCGCTGCGCCGGCCCCCCGTTAAGGCTAGAAATGCTGAGAGTGGCACAACCTCGCCGTGGGGGGAAGGAGGAGGGGGATAAATCCGGCTTGGGAGCGGGTGGAAGGCGTGTGAGGGGCTGTGCTGGCTCAGCGCTGGGCTTTGTGTTTCAGATCTTCCGGGGGGGGTATGCCCTTGGTACCAGCTGTGCTGGGCCCTTGCCGGGGGTGGGGGGTGGGGAAGGGGCACTGGTAGAGAGGGGAGTCAGCAGCTCTTTAAAGGTTTTGACAAATTAGGGGAGCAGCTAATTACCTGGCAAGCTGTGAACAGTTGTCCTGGAGCTATTTGCTCCTCTCCACTGTGTTTCGGCTTTGCATGAAGCTAATATTCCACTTCCGATTAGTCTTGGCTCTCCTCTGCAGGCACTATTTAGGTAAAGATCTTTGAGGCGCTTTCCCTTTCCTAGAGCACCTGCTTTTAGAAATTAATTAGGTTAAGTATATATTACTAGGTTTAGAATTATATATAGTGAGTGGGCTTGCAGGGGGCTGGGAAGAGTTTGGTTTTAGTGGGACCTTTGGCACTTGAACTCATACGATTGTGAGACCCTGGGACTGGGTCCTCTTGGATTACTTTGGCTGGGGGAAGGTGGATCCCATCTAGCTGCTTGCTGACTCTCTGGCCAGCTAATCGGGAACTGGGTATGTTCCTGTGAGGGCGAGTGGGTCACTGTGTCCTGCTTGCAAGCTCTCAGAGCTCCAGGCTGTCAAGACCCCTCGTTCCTCTGCCTGTGATGCCTGGGCTCATCTCGCCTCATTGAGGGGCTTTTGGCCCAGCCTGGGCATGTGTCTCATCCATGGCTGTTGTCAAGCTGCCTGTTCCCCTCTTACCCTGTGCTGTTCCCCTCTTGGATCCCAGTGGGAAACATCTCCCCCTCCGTGAGCAATGTCTTGGGCCAGTGGGACTGTCCCGGGACTGTCCCAGCCCTGCCCAGCCCTGCAGAAGTCACCCTGCCACTCCAGCTTGTCCACCAGCATGTCAGGGTCTGCTTGGGCACCATCCTGCCATGGGTTGGTTGCCTGATGTTCCCAGGGGGGTAATTCAGCACCTGATTCCGAAGCCAAGAGCACCCAAGCACACCAAGCTCCCCGGGGGTCAGCACCCCCCCACACACACCTCCTGTGTGGGTGAGCCTGTATGCTCCTCTGTCTTGTTGCAGTGGTCCTGCATGCTCCACCTCCGGCAAAGATCAAGCGGGAGCTGCACAGCCCTTCCTCGGAGCTGTCGTCCTGCAGCCACGAGCAGGCCCTCTGTGCTGGCTATGGGGACAAGTGCCTCTACAACTGCTGGTAGGTAGCATGGGAGTGGCTGCTGCCTTCAGACCCCTTGGGTTGCAGTGTGGGGACTAGTCTTGCTTGTCTGTCGCTCTGCCACACAGAGATGTCCTTGGTAGCGTCACCATCAGCCCCCGGCCCCTTTTCCCTCCACAGTGCCTATGACAGGAAGCCCCCTGCCGGGTTCAAGCCATTAACACCGCCCGCCACGCCAGTGTCTCCTGCGCACCAGGGATCGGCCCTGCCGCCGCCGGCCTCAGCTGTGCAGGCAGCTGCCCATGGGGTGGCGGCGGCCCCTGCCCCGCACCCGCTGCAGGAGCAGAGGCAGCAGACCTTCGCCGTGCCACGGCCGCCTCACCCACCCATGCACATGCCAAAGATGATGTCTGAAAACCAATACCCCACCGAGCACAGGTAAGGCTTCCCCTGCCCAAGCGAGCACTGGTGACTTGCGGGTGTTTATGGAGACTTTCGCCCTCTTGAAATGGATAGGTGGCCTCAGCATGGGGAAGGAGGAGGGATGTCCGTCCCTTTGTCCCCATGCTGCGGTTGCAGACTTTGGGCCCGGCATTGCTGCCTGGGATCCCCTGTAAACCAGTGTGGCAAAATTTCTGCTTCCCACTGAGATCTCATGGCTTTTTCCCCCCATAAGGCAGCTGCCTCCTAATGCGGACCCGTTCTTCCCAGCCCCAGGGACACCAGGCAGAACCTTTGCCTCCACCTTGAGAAAGGCGAGGGAGGCAGAGGCTGCCGCCTGCATCCATCCCTGTGGCAGCGGGTGATGGTGCTGAGTCAGGTCTCCTGCTCTTTTCTCTTCCACCTGCTGCAGCTCTGCCATCCAAGCTGAGCCCTGCTGGGCTGGGGAGCTGCAAGCATCCCTGTCCTGCCCCCGAGCACCCTTGGGCTGAGGGTTGCTCCTTGGCTCGTCTGTGCATCACATGACATCCCTGTGATTTTTGGGGCTGTGGAGGGTGAGACCCTGCTCCCTGCTTCCTCTCAAAGTTGTGGTTTCATCTCCCATCACCCCTGTGTCCCTAGAGGCTTTGCCGGTCCTCTCCCTCACCCCAGGCTTGCCCATGTTATCCGTAGGTGGCATGGCACAGGTTGCAGTCGACCTCCAGCTTTGCTTGTGGCCTCCTGGATTCCCTTTGTGGTGACGGCTGCCTGTGTGTCCCCTATGGGCACGGGGCCGGACGTGGCAGCCCAACAAAGCCATACAGCTGGGCCATGGAATCTCTTGTGATGTGCCCGCAGTGGGCAAGCATCCCTCCCCAGCAAAGCAGGGCACTGCTCCAGGCAACCTTCAAGCTATGTGGGGGGCTGGCCATGACCCCTTGGGAAGCTCCATGCCAGCGTGGGGCTTGGGTTTCACTCAGGAAGGGCAGAGGGACACGGCTCGGAAATGGAGTAATCCCAGCCCGGCAGCTGGGAGGGCTCCAGTTACAAAGCCAAATGGTGTATGGCTCGCTGAGAGGAGCCAGGTGCGGAGATCAGAGATCGCCTTTCAAGGTGCTGGAGGACGAGGGGATGCGGCAGCACCCCCTCGAGATAGTCCTTTGTCCACTGCCACCAGCAGAGACCATGCTGGGACTCAAGCCGGTGGTGGCAGCACCCCAGAGCCAAAAATAGTGCTCCCTGCCACAGAGTTCAAGGTTTAATCCCAGCTGCACAGGCGGATTAGTGGCCGGCTGGAGCTGCGGAGCAGATTTGGTTTGCGTAAGCGCCTGCCTGGGTGCATCATTCCCCAGGCCCCACAGCTCTGCCCACCACACCGGGGGGAGATTTTACAGGTTTACAGAGATATTACTGTCGTGGGCTGGGGTTTGTATCCTGTTCCCACTCCTATCCAGATATCCCCACTGCAGCACCACGCTGCCATCACCTGAGGTGCACAGCACTTTACCGTGGTGACCCACGTGCTGTCCTGCTTCTCTGGCAGGGGGTCTCCAGTGCGTGGAGGGGGCCAGGGCTCTCTTGCAGCCCACTCGGTCCCCATGGGACAACTCCTCGTGGTGGTCATGCTCCTGAGGAACTGTCCTAGCCTGCTGCGGGTGGGACACAATGCCACCCAAAACCACCCTGGGCTGAGGGCACCGAATGAGCATCAGGGTCCTGGTCTGGGGTGGCAGCATGCTGGCAGGGCTGACCTCACCACCCCTCGCTCATGCTGTGTCCCTCTTCCCTCCAGGTTTCAGAGGCAGCTGTCTGAGCCCTGCCACCCCTTCCCACCACAGTCTGGGGTCCCAGGGGACAGCCGCCCCGTCTACCACCGGCAGCTGTCAGAGCCCCTTGGCCCTGCTGCCCCCTGCCCCCCTCAGGGATTCAAGCAGGAGTACCATGATCCGCTCTATGAGCACGGTGGCCCCGGCCTGCCTGGCCCCCCTGGCCACGGCTTCCAGCCCCCTGTGGGCATCAAGCAGGAGCCCCGGGACTACTGCATTGACTCAGGTGGGTACGAGCTGGGGGGCAGCTGGATGCCCGGGGGCGGTGCGGGTTACATCAGCAGCAGCCGGGGTAGCAGGGCCATCTCTGCCATCTGCAGCTCACAGACAGCGTGGCAGGCACAGGGTTGAGCCTCGGGCAGCAGGTGCCGCATCACCCCAGGGCTTCTGCAGCGCCAGGCTGCTGCTTCTCCTGGTTTCACTGCCCCCCTTCCTTTTTCAAAGCAGGAGGGATAGAGCAGGCATTCACCAGATGCTGCGTGGCGTGGTCTGTGCCATAGCCGCAGGCTGGGGTGCCCTGCAGTACCCGGCGGGTCCCCCTGGAGCCCTGGCCTGGAACCAGCTGTGATTTCTGGCTGCTGGACCCCACCAGCATCACGGAAAAATCCTCTAATCGCCTTAGGACCTAAAAATACCCTGACCTCGGGATGGAGGGTGGCACAGCTGAGCAGATGGCAGGGGAGGCGCAGCGATGCCTCCCTTTCTGGAGGGCCAGAATAACATAGTGAAAACCTGAGCTGACTTACACCTTTCTGCCAGTGCTCATTCCAGTGCTTCTGCCCTCCCAAATTTGTACTGGTTTTCCCCAAAACTTAGGGGGTAGGGGCTGGGGGTGGGTGTGGTAGTTTAGGGGGAGATGCCTGGACTTGGCTGTAGGATGTGCTGAGGGATGGGAAGATGCTGCTGAGTGCTTGTTGGGACCCACAGGATGCATGTCCTTAATGCCACCTTCATGTCCCTCACAGAAGTGCCTAACTGTCAGTCCTCGTACCTGCGAGGGGGTGTCTTCCCCAGCAGCCATGACGGTGAGTGTGCCCCAGCCTCCTCCCGCTCATGGGCATCCCTGGTGTGTCCCATCCCATCCCTCTCTCAGGGTAGGCAGACCCCCCTCGTGGCTGGCAGAGCTGCTGGGCACCCTGAAAACGTCTGTGAGGGCCCACACGCGAGCAGCACCCGTGCTGCTGCTAAAAATAGGGCCTGTGCCATGCAGCCACCGGCCCCCGCGAGTGTGCAGCACTGCGTTGCATAAGCTGGGACAACATGGCCAATGTAGCTGCTGAGAGTTTTGGTTCCCCCATCTCCCCAGGGTGAGAGGGTGCCAGAGCTGCATGGCATTCACCTGGCAAGCCAGTGCAATGCCACTGAGATAGCTGGGGATGAGTCTGCTCATGGCACTGGGGGATGGGGTCCTGGTGCTGGACTGGGCCAAGCCAGGGTTTTTCTGGGGTCTGGCTGGGGTGGTGGAGGGGCCCTGTGCTCACAAAAAATCTTCTTCCTCCCTAGGATTTTCATATGAAAAGGACACACGATTGTATTTTGATGACACATGCGTGGTACCAGAGAGGCTGGAGGGTAAGAATTCACCCCCAGAGGAGGCCTGGGGGGTGACCAGGGCTCATGGAAGGGAGGTCTGGGGCCAGGCTCTGCAGCAGTTGGCTTTTAAGGCCATGCTGTGCTGGCATGCTGCTCTTGAGAGCTGCAGGGCATTGTCCCATGTAGCTGCTTGGCATCACTCTCCAGCCCTGTCCCTGCCACCCACCCTGTGCCTTGCCTGCATGCAGCACCATCCCTACCACCCCTCCACTCTCCAGCCCTGTGGCCTGATTCTGCACGGGGGCGTCCCACACAGGGGTGAACCCAATATTGCCGTCCATGTCCCCTGATGGATGGCACAGCCTGGGAGAGGGGCAGAGCCAGGGCGATTAGTCAGCTGTGTCTCGGTGCGGGCAGGTAAAGTGAAGCAGGAGCCCACCCTGTACCGCGAGGGCCCTCCATACCAGCGGCGTGGATCCTTGCAACTCTGGCAGTTTCTGGTCACCCTCCTGGACGACCCCGCCAATGCCCACTTCATCGCCTGGACTGGCCGGGGCATGGAGTTCAAGCTGATCGAGCCTGAAGAGGTACAGGGGCATCTGGCGTGCTGGGGCTGGGGCTGCAGCCCTGGAGTGGCTGGGGGTGAGCCTGGGGCGCAGGGTGCGGGAAGACCCTTCCCACACAACACAGCAGCTCATGCTCATTTGAAGTGAGACACAGGGGCAGCTTTTGAAGGCAAAAGGGAAAAGCCAGCCACTCATCCATGCTCAACAGCTGTACAAATTTGCCTTTAATCTCCTCTGCTGCCTCTTGGCACGACACGTGCTTTGCTTCTGGAGGTGTCGGGGGCCACCGGCCTCTGTATGCCTCGGATGTCTTGCTGAGACCTGCTGCTCAGCCATGGCTGTGTCCCTCCCAGACGGCTCCGATCCTTTGCCCTGGGTCCCTGGTGGCAGCTCTGTGCCGGCGTGGTGCTGTGCCCGAGCCCTGCAGCTCTGCAGGAGGCTGACACAGAGGAAGGAGCTGTTTGGGCAGTAATTGAAAGCAGCTGTAGTGCTGAGCTGCGCATTGTGGGTAATTACCCATAATATCTCTTATGCAGTGCATGGAAATTGTGGTTTTTTGAAGTGTCTTTTTTGGCAGGCTCCCCTAATCAAATGTCTTTTGATTCATCCCCCGGTTTGGCAGCGGCAGCATTGTGGCAGCCAGCGCTTGGAGCTGGAGCTTTGTCACAGCAGGCGGGGAACTGCTCTGGGACTGTGGTGACATTTTCACCTCTGTCTGCTCCAGCCCCCAGAAACAAGCTCCTACCCCATGTTTCAGTTGTGATTTCCCTCAAGGATCCAGGTCCAAGCCCTGGCTGGAGCCTTTATGGTGCTGCCTCTCTCCCCACAGGTAGCACGGCGCTGGGGCATCCAGAAGAACCGACCAGCCATGAACTACGACAAGCTCAGCCGCTCCCTGCGCTACTACTATGAGAAGGGCATCATGCAGAAGGCGAGTGACCCCATTGCCATGGGGAAGGGGAGCAGAGGGTGTCACCATCCTCTGCTGTCACCCCAACATTCTGGGGCACAGGAGGAGTGGGGGCTAGGTCCAGTGTCAGTCATGCTGTGTGTGTTATTCCCTGGGCAGGGGGGAAGGTGCAAGGCACCTCTCATGCCCTCCTCCTCCTCGCAGGTGGCTGGTGAGCGGTACGTCTATAAGTTTGTCTGCGACCCTGATGCCCTCTTTTCCATGGCCTACCCCGACAACCAGCGCCCTTTCCTGAAGACGGAGCCAGACTGCCCGGTGCCCGAGGAGGAGACAGTGCCACTGACGCACTTCGAGGACAGCCCAGCATACCTCCTGGAGATGGATCCCTGCAGCAGCCTTCCCTACGCGGAGGGCTTCGCTTACTGACTCGGCCAGCTGGCAGAGCCACGAGCACTAGCGCATCTATGTTGGGCAAATACGGTTTTCTAAAAAAATACTTGTTGCTGTTCACGAGGAAAAAAAACAAAACAAACCAACAAACCACATGCGCGTGCACACAAATTGGAGGAATCTAAAATGCCCCGTGTGTGCCACTGCTGAATTCCCACCCTTACTGTCCAAGGGCTAGTGCGTAGAACTGTCTGTCGCTGGCACCTCCTGCCAAGCATCAGCATGATGTTTTGGGGTGACGGGAGCTAAAGACGCAGTCTCTGACCTAGGCCCCGTTCCTCGCAAGCACCGCGGGGACTGATGGCTCCAGCAGCGCCCCGGGACTGGGCTGAGCCAGCATGGCTGCCTAGCCAGTTGTCACGACAATCTGCTTTGCATCAAGCACAATCCGCGTAGCTGCCTTGTGTGGTGGAAAGGGCTTTGATTTGCACAGAGGAGGGATGCGGGGGAGCCACCTGGGCCAGCACCCCGGGGCTGATGTGCGCAGCACCCTACCCCAACCCCGAGGAGCCTTCTGCCTTCTTCCTGACCCTCTCCTCCCTGCCCCACTCTCGTGATATAACCTGAAATAATGCTTTCCTAGCCCCTCAAGGTCCTCTCTGTGCCCCTCTTACTCCTCAGCTCTGGCTGTGGGCCATGGGTTGCATTTCAAGGGAGGGGAGACCCTGACACTATCTCCCTCCTTTTTTTTTTTCTTTTTTTTTTTTTTTTGAAGTTTTAGCAGGAGAAAAAAAAGAGTTTCTAAACTGATTTTTGTAGATTTTTTGTATTTTAAGGTAAAGCTATTTTTTGCAGACTGGCTGCTGTTCCCAGAGTCCCTGAGGATGCCCCCCTCCGGCTCTCCTCCTAGCATGCTTGTGGGGGGAGCCCTTGGTGCCTGCAGCTCCCTGGGATGGTTGCTGAAGTATCTGGTCCACTCCATTTCACTGCTTGAGTCCTCTTTCCTGGGGGAGCTGGGGCTGAATACCGGTGCCAGCTCAGCTGCGCTCTCCCCTTGCTTGGCACGGCCTCGGAGCTGGGCTGTAAGGCTGTGGTGGGCAGGGAGGGTGGGGTCCCTCACCCCTCTCCTGGGTACCCTGCTGCACCTCTTACCACTCCTTTACCACTCATATATCCATATCTGCCTATCCCCCTACTTCCACTGGCTACATGTTTTTGTTGTAAATGCTGTATAGGAATTTTTTTTTCTCTTAGTTAGCTTTGGTTGAATCTTTTTTTTTTTTTTTTTTTGACTGATTAATTCTTTTTTTTGGGGAAGTATGAAGATTAACTCTGGGTAGACTCGGTTGCTTTTGCCATGGTGGCTGCCGTGGCCTGTACCTGTGGGGAGCGTTTGGTTGTGGGAGCCCAGCCCTGGGGACAGGGTTTTAACCATTTGCTCAGTGTGGCAGGTCTACAGTGCAGAAGGGGTTAATCTGAGGACTGATTCGAAATAACCTTTACTCGAGCAGGGCTATGTATCTCCTGCAAAGCTGCATTACATTCTGTACTGTGTACAATAAAGGATCTTGCTTTCTGTTCCTCCCTGGGCCTCTGCTTTGCCTGCGCCAGGGGCCGTGGCCTGGGCTGGGAGGCAGCCATGTGTCCTTTGTAGGAGCTGGGACCAGGTAGGGGTCTGGGTCACCAGGGCAGGGCTGCCCTCTCCCCAGGCTTGGGGCTGTTGCTCCTGCATCTGGATGCTGCTATGGCTTTCACAAAGCCAATCTGGTGAGACGATCCGTTTGAAATGGTGCCATGATTTAATATTGCCTCTTCCCGAGGGTTTCTCAGCTAGCGGATCTGGCTGCCTTTTGTCTGCTTTGCTCTCCCCTGGAAACCCAAGCTCCTGCCATCAAGCAGGGCTAAAGCTGGTGGGGACCCCTCAGTGTTGTCACCCAGAGAGGAAAGCCCCTTCAGGAACATCTGGCAGTAGTCCTCCAGCATTCACTGGCCCCATTTCTAGGCTGGGAAATATCTCCATGGGGCAGCAAGGTCTGCGAAAGACTGAAGGAGGTGGGTATAGGGCAAGGGCTGCTCCACAAGGACTTGACTGCTGAAGGGTCTGTGTTTCCCCTCACAGGCTGCAGAAATTAGAATTGCCTGGTCACGATGGCCTCTATTTTAGTTAGTCAAAGCAGGTTGAGCTGGGTGGCCATGGGCTCCCAGCCCCATCCCTCTGCTGGGTGGTGGCATGATGCTGCTGGAGACACTGGCAGCTCTTCTCTTGCAGGCTGTTTTCACAGCCCAGGCAAACTCCCTCCCTAGACATGACAGTGGAGAGATGGAAGGTTCTTATGTGCTGTGATGCTCTTTATATACTGCACCTCACCTCAACCCACACCTGGCCACCAGCCATGTTGCTAATAGGTCCTTAAGCTGCTCTTCTTTCATCATGCCTGAAGTGTTAGGCTGAGCAGAGAAGCATGGCTATCTCTTATCCTAAGCAGGGCAAAGCAGTCCCCCGAACACTTAGCAAAACCAATTCACCTGGCATGAAGCCTTCTAGGAGTTAAATCAGCTACTCGGCCCCTGAAGACATCTTGCACTCCCTTAGGAGCTCCATGGCACCAAGCCTTGGTGTTTTGGCAAGCAAGTCCCTGACTGGTGCTCGGGTAGGTTCTCCAGTGTGGGCAACCTGTGGCTATCTAGCAGCAGGGAGACACTTGGGTGGGGAGCAGCCCTCACTGTGCTGGGGCCAAGGGCTGCAGCAGGACTGCTGGGCACCACAGCAGCAGCACTGCCCTCACCCTGCACCCACACAGGGCTCTCAGTACAGTGAAACCCCCCAGCCCAGGCACACAGCCATAGCCCATGCCATCCTCCCAACCCCATCCCACTTTTGTTGTCTACAAAGCTTTGTTCTCTGCCTAACGTCACAAAAATCAAGTTAAACAAGAGGGGAGGCAAAAAACCTTGCTAGCAATCTGAGCCCCAGACAGTGCCCAGTTAATCCCACCTCGATGGGGATTTCAGCAGGCTGAGTCCCAGTGCTCAGGACGGAGCACAGGGAAATGGGGCCACCGGCAGTGCTGCCGGCAGGCAGATGGCCTGGGGCGGCAGGACCTCAACTGAGTGGCACAACAAGTGTGTGGGACCAGTTATGGATGGCAAGGATGAGCAGATAAGGCAAAGCCTTTCAAAGCCTCATTGAGCAGTTTGTCACGCCACAACCCAACTGGCCCTGCAAATCCTGCTGTGGGCAGGGCTGGGGGCCCCCAAGAACAGCCCATAGGCTGCTCTTGCTGAAAGGTGAGGATAGGAAAAGAGGCATTTGGTTTTTTTCTATTCCAGCCTGTCAGTGTGGGACAAAAGGGTTTAGACCCCAGAGGGTTTGATACCACACTGGCTTGTAAGTATTCAGGACATCAAGAATTTGCTCTTCATTTGATCGTGCTGCACATCTCACCTCCCTCTGCTGCACACAAGAAGCTTTTGCTCCGTGCAGAGAGGATGGAGCTGCCTTGGGTGCATGGTCCCATTCATACCCCCTCCCGGAGGGTGAGGGACAAGCCACAGCTGCTCAACATCCTGCCCGCAGTCCCCCAGGAACAAGGCCAAGAGCTCCCAGGCAGCCCAGAGACTGGGGTAGCATTTGCCAGGAGTTGGGGAGATGGAAGGGGAAGCAGGTGGAAAAACTTCCCTGCCCCCTGCACACCTCCTGCCTCATCAACTGCTGCTCCAAAGCATGGGGATGAGCCCTCCCTGGCCACACTCTGGCATGCAGTGGGATGGGGAGCCAGGCCAGGGAGCACTGCCGTGGCCGCTGCCACTTCCCTCCAGGACCACAAATGGCCAGGGCCACCACTGCTCCATCCCCAAGACTGGCTACCTTGGTCCCCTCCTTGCACACCCCAGCACTGTCTGCCTTCCTCCCACTCCTCCCCGGCTGCTGGGGAGGATGAAGAATGAGCAGAAAGGATGGGAAGGATAAAGCAGGATTCTGGGGAAGATTCAGCCATCCAGGCCAGGCAAAACCATGGTGCTGGCACTGGCCTCTCCAACCCTCCAGATCACAGCTTCCACCTCCTACTCAGGACATGTGGTAACAAGGCCATTGTTGATTCAGGGTGAACAGAATCTGCGATACTGTGTGAGCAGATAATAAAATGGAAGCTGGTATTAAATGGGGATAGATATTATTTTCCTATTTTCTTCTCTTTATAGTCTGAAAATGTGCACCAAGTTATTCCCTCCCTGGAATAAGAGCTCAGTTTTGCTAGATAGTCCAAAAGCTGTTCAAATGAGAGGTGCATGTCAAAAACCACTGGGAAAAGAGGAGCCCGTAAAAGGGAGAACATCATTACAGCCTTTTACACATCCATAATTCACCGAGTGTGTTTCTACTTTCCCCATCTCAGAAGGATATAGCTGGATTGGAAAATGTTCAAAAAGCAATAGAGATAGCCAAAGGTCTACCATGGCTCTTATAAAAGAGCGTATAAATAGTCTAGCACTTCCGTCTAGGGCTGGATTTGTGGCTCAGGGACTTCAAATTTAATAGTCCATGATGGAGTTTTCCAGCCCTGACTGGAAGAGCATTTGTGGGAAGAATTACTGCCCACGCAACTTGCTCTTACGGCAGCAGGCAGGACCAGCAAGCCTGGTGCAACTGCCGAGGCCAGAGGTGCTGTGTGGTCAGTGATGGCTCCACACAGGCAGCAAGATGCAGCTCCCTTTGCCCCTCATGGTGGCCTCATACCTGGGCTTTGCAGCTTGTGCATGCAGCTGCTGGCTGCCCTGGCCAGGGAGGTAGGTCACATCACAGCAACTCCTCTCTTCCCTAGCTCTTCAAACACTTGATTTTTTCAGTAAGTGGGTTAATTTGGTTTTTAAATACCTGGAGCAACATGAGTAGCTGCATGTGTGAAGCCAACATCAATATGGGTGAGCTCCAGGGGGGAAAAAAAAAAAAAAAAAAGCACACATTTGGGCTGGTGAGTAATGAAGTAATGAAAAGGTGAGGCCCACCCACCCAGCAGGTATTGGACTATCACACCAGGCGTGCAGGGCACGAAGCTCCCTTTGCATCAGCCTGGCACCACTTCCTGGATATCCACCTGCTGCTCCTGGCCACCATGGTGTTTTGTGGCCCTGTAGCACAACAGGAAAATCTTTAGCATCCAAAACGTGACTGTGTTTATACCTGCAGGCTGGAGCACTCATGTGGCAGGAAGGCCTTCAGCTCCAGCCTTTGTCCTGGGGCTTTATTCTGCTTTAGGCTGACTTTCATGGGAGGTGTGGGTCCGGATCATTGACTGCAAGTCTCCCACTCCTGGGCAGGTTCTAGGTAGAGGGAGACTGCCGCAACCACCTTCTCCTGTGCTCCCATGAAAAAGAAAACAGAGGCTGCACAAATACCTTGGAGTGTCTGAGTCCTCCAGCGCTGAATTTACAGCCACTCACAAGGCAATAATACTGTAATAAGCCACTAAGTGGCTTCTGAAACCATTAGCCAATTGCTGCATTAAATGCTCTCAGTGCCATGGGGGAGGCTCTGTCATTTCTCTGCCCCTTTTCGGAAAGGCAATCGACAAAAAGCTTCCCAGAGGCTCAAGTGGGGAGGAGGAGTGTGCTCCCACCTCGTTGCAGCATGAGCAAGCTGGGGTGAGGGCCCTCCTGCACTGGAGGGCTGGGTGCTCACCCTGCTGGGTGCACAGCCCTCTGGCTAGGATGGGGTCCTAGACGGGGGAGACGCACAGCATGGGCAAACCAGCAAGCAGGAGGTTTTGTTTCAGCTGGCCGTGGAGTCAGGGCAAGGGACCAGAGGAGGAAGCTGCGGACTTGTCTAGCATACAAGTAATCAGTTGTAGCATCTTATTTTGAAGGCTTTTTAGTTTAATATAAATAAAACCATCCTGGACAGAGCAGGCAGCAACTGAGTCCAGAAACCATGGACTCCCACAATACTGGGCCAGCACAGCTGTTAACCTTGCAAGGGATAGCCAACCTAGTCAACTATCTTCCAGCCATAAATGCCGCTAGGAGTCGTGAAGGGGTTCAGTGAAAAAGGGTTTTCAAACAGTGGGGCCAGGCCAACCCTGGCACCAGCCTGGGCAGCAACCCTGGCTCCGGCACCCTGCGAGGGCAGTTCACTGCCTGCTGCCCCAACACTTAGGCTTGCAAGGCTGCAAGAGGACATGGGGAGAGTGACCTGACCCCCAGGCCTGCAGCATTCTCTTTTAAAAAATCACCTCTTGTCTTCTTGGCTGTCTTGGACCCAGGAGAGGGCAGCAGCAGCCCAGGCTGCAGCCTCAGCTATCCTTTCTGAAGCTTCTCTTCATCACCTTAGCTGCTCAGAGAAAGCTGAGAAAGAAAAGCAATGTACAGGGGGAGCAAGGAAAAAGCAAAACCCCAGTGGCAGGCTAGCTAGAGGTACTCTCCTGGATCTCAACACTGTCTGCTTTCAAAGTGGAAGTGGAAAGAAAATGGTCTGTCTTTGAAAACAGCCTAGACTGCCAGAGGTTTCCATGGTATCTTTCATTTTTTTGATATCACCGATCACTGTACGGATGCTTTTTACAGCACCAGAAAATAAGGTGGTGATGCTGAGGATATCCCCAATAGACGTGGAAGGTAAGCACAGGCTATGACATGCAGTGCGTGCACTTCACACTGTTGCAGAGATGATAAAGCCCATGAGATCCAGCTCTAGAGCTCTTGAGGCTTCACTTAGAGCACTTCAGGTTAGTGAAACGTGATTGCCAGTGCTTCACAGACATGCCAGCTGCCTTTCCCTTGCTGAGACTTAAAGGGAAGGTTGGAAACAAGAAGTTTCTGCTTCTCCGCCTTGGTACCCTGAACATGGGCTCCCTCCCAGCTCAGTCTAAGGTTCACAACTGAATGCTGTGAAACGCTTACTGCGCATTTTCCCTCACAGCATCACCTATTTAGGTCAGCATCTCCCTGTGCAGCTGTGGCCCTGCCTTTTAGTCCATCCAGAATGGTAGCACCCGCCTGGTTTTACTGAATGAGATCACCAGGATGAGTCATGTAGCTAATGAGTGGGAGGAAGACATCCTTACAGCTACACTGAAATCCTAACCACTGCTTTAAGAACACCTTACTTCCATTTTTGTGTGTGTTGGTCTTCCTTGTGACACATCGGTGACAGCATGTCCCTCTCCTGGCTTGCAGCCTAAGGCTGAGCCTGCAGCCATGTGGCCTTCATTCTCAGTTGGGCTCAACTGATTCTTCTGATTTTTTTTTTTTTTTTTTAATTTTTTTTTTTAGTTCACACCCTCTGCAATCACAGCAAAGTGCAAAATTGTTGCTTACTAAAGCAGTTCTGAAATGAGTCATGAAAGGAATCTTGTCACTCTGCCAGCCTGCAGCCTGCTTGCTTCTCTAAAGGTAATGACACAGGAGAACAGCTTGCTTGCTGTTTGGGCTTCAACCTGCCTGCACCTCCGCCTGTTACCTAACCTCCGTTCAGAGCCCGAACAGAGTAACTCCTGTATTATTCCCACCACTTTGGATGATCAGTCCTTTTCACTCCATTTTTGCGTGAAGGCCCCACATGTCTGTAAGCTGGCTCTGATGATGTTGCTTTAATTGTGTGTGCAGCCAGGAGCTCTTGCATGTCTGTATGGATTGGAGCATGGAGGGTGTTCATCCAGGGGTCTTGTAAAGAGATCCACATGTCCCATTGTGTGTGCACTAGGAAAGCCTCTGTGAGCTACTGAACTTGAAGCTGTCAGGCTGATGAATACAACAGCCCACAATGCTTGTAGGTGTTGTAACACTTTGGTGATGCCTTGCTTTGTACCAGGCTAGCAGCTTGTTTGGGGAGCTACCACTGTGTCCAGAACTCTTGCAAAATGTATCTTTTACTCTTTTATTCAGAAAAAAACATTCAGCCAAACTCAATATTGCCTCTTCAATCCATCACTCTCTCACCAGTAGCACCAGAGCAGAGGAGAGGCTGTGGAAGGAAGAAGCATCAATAACATCTTCACATCCAAAGCCACGTCCACACCAGCTCTTGGGAGACATTACAAAATGCACAGCCAAACTTTTGAACCTGTGAGGGCCACCAGATTTATGCACTAACATAACAGCCCAACTTTCTTTTTCTTCTGAGATGTTGTCTCATGTCCTAAGTCTGCAAAGCCAATGGGAATCATGTATTCTTGGTGCTTGAGAAAAGGCAACCCACAGTATTAGAAACCTTACTGCAATTTGGAGTTTGTTTCCTTACCTTGAAGTTTTGGACTTCTCCTTCCCAGCATGCAAGGTTTTGGTATTCTTAAATCAGTACCAGAGACAGAATTCCAATACAGGTCTTTTGGAAGCTTGTCTCATGTCTCCTGAGAGACCAAGAGCATGTATGAAGCTAGACCTACTTTCCATGGCTGCTTTTAGTTCCTTTTGTAGTTTGGAGTGACACAGACTCAAAAAAGCATTGCTTAGGTGCCTCTTGCTCACGTCCAGGTCACTGTAGGCAGCTCACAGCAAGCTGCAGAACACAGACCCCTGAATTTTCTTTCTTCATTCTTTTCTCTCCTCTGCAAGAGACTTCCCATGCAAACCGTCTGATGGAGCCCCTGGCCTGAACACCGGGCACCTGGCTCTGAGACCCTACAACAAAGCCTTTCCAGGATCTAGAAGTGTGTATTTCTGACACGGGGCAGCCCACGCTCAACTTCTCCTAAGTCTAGAGGTGTGTTTGCAGCAGCTTTTGGATCAGAGCAGGTATGGCTCCGGTGAGATTTTTTGGCTTCATTTTTTTTTTTGTTTTTTTTTTTTTAAAGCAATAAATTAAACAGATTTCATACACCAGATGAGAGCATTTGTCAAGACCTGGCCTGATAATTTAATTTTTCTTTAAAGTTGCTGATTGTTTGCAGCACGGTTGAAACATGTCCAGGCTGCACACCTGCAGTCAGCAAAGGCTCACTAGCCTAAAAGCATGCCCACATATCTGAGCATTTCACAATGAATTCATACCTTTGTCATGGAAGAGACATCCATGGACAGAATCAGCAAGGTGATCATAATTTGAAACCTGGGGTGTTGGTGAAAAGTAGCATGAGGCAAGCAACAGAGGCATGGGAAGGGAGCTGTGAAGTGAAGCTCTGTGGGCACCACATGTACCTTACAGCAGGCCCAAAGCTGCCAGGATGGGATCGCCACCAAGAACGGCATCACCTGGACTATCTTAATGCAAAAACCAGGAGCAAAGTGTCAGAGCATAACCTTGGCTATTGCTTGAGCGAATACAGTCAGTAACAATCTTTGAAAGATCAGTGATTCTTCAGCTGAGATCTGGTGTGCACTGTTGAATGGATTAGCCAAAAGACAGGCTGCGAAGGAGATGCCCTGCATTACTGCGGCGGCTGCTTGTTGTGGCAGAGCTGTCAGCCCAGAATAGGATATTTTTAGCCTAGTTTCCAAAGGCAACAAAGCTCCAGAAACCATGCTCTGTCTGTCAATTCCCCCCTGCAACTTTTGAATGGGGGCTACTTTTAAAGACCCTTTTTTATCTGCTGGGGAGATACAGCTCCAAAACATCAAATAACATGAGCGACTGGGTGGAGGTAGAAACTCCTCCCCTCCCAAAGTCATGGAGATGCTGCCACCTGACTGCCTGGCACTGCCTCCCTCAAATACCCCACATGCTGAAGGAGCCTTATGGATGGATGTTCACCCTGAGTTGGACTCAGGATAGTGCCACCACGATGCAGGATGCCTGGCTTCAGCAGCCGCAGAGCTCACAGGTGGTGATGGACACTCCCCAGCACGGCTGCCATCCTGCACTGCCGCCATGGCTCCTTCCCCTCCTTTGATACAACCAGGTAGCCATGGTTAGGAGGAGACGTCTTTCATGTATGGGCAAAGCCAAACAGGAGGGAATAACTTGGGTATTTGCCCCCAGGGGGGGCCTGCAGAGCTTGCAGCAGCTGCAGGCATCCAAATTCCTCCTTAACAGCACATATTCACTGTGCTCCCCACTCACCTTGCTTCCAGTTTCCCAAGCACACAAATTGCTTGCAGAGGCCTCTGTGCCAGGCCTGAGCTGTCAGCCTTTAAAAGACATTGTTTTTGCAGGATGATTATAACTTAGTTCAAATAAGAAACATATTCTTTCCACTTTTCAGCTCTGAAAGTTTCAGTAACGGAAAATTTCACCCAGTTTGCCACATGGCAGTGCCTGAACAAGTTCCTTGGTCAAGCTGTTCTTGGGTCTGTTGTACATTTATCCCATTAACATTGGGCTGGCAGCTGATGGTATGGCGCATCCCTGGTCGAAGGGCAGGTTACAGTGGCCAATGGCACTCATGTCAGCCCTTGCCAGCAGGTACATCTCATTTGCAAGGAAGAGGCAGATGTAGAAACTGATATTGCATGAGCGAGTCCTGGGCCCAGATTTAGCAGCAGCTGCTCCAAAGTTGCCTCTGTCTCCTTCCACTCAGGACATCGAGATGGAAATGCTAAGAGGAGTGAGACGAAATGTAAAAAGATTCTGGAATAAGCAAATAATAATGATGGAGTAGTGAAGTCAGTGTAAGCTACTATGTTATGGAGGCATCCAGCCCCCATCAACGCATCTAAGCTTTGCTTTTCTTATCAGTGGAGGCCTGTGCAGACTCAGCAGTGCTGTACCACTATAATGTCAATTTTACACATGTGCAACCTATATTAGCCATGGTACGGGTGACCAAAAACCCAGGCGTAAGGGCTGGTTGCGGAGTGGTCATCTATTTGAGCCAAAAGCCTTTGTTTTTGAAGGGAAACAAATCTGTTCTGCTATTGCCTACAGAAAGTGACAGATGAAAAAGGCCAGCTTTGCCACTAAAAAAAAAATAAGGCATGGAGAAAAGAGAGTATTTAGGACAGAGTGCAGGCCCAGCTCCAGTGGAAGGCCAGGCTGCCCAAGGAAGTAGGGCTTACAGAGCACCTCAGGCCTGAACATAGACAACTGGGCCTCGCTGCAATCATCAGATCTGCCAAAAAAATGTCTTCTTTTTTTGCATGTTTATGTCTTCCAACCCTGAAAGATTATTCTCCTGCTCCCTAAAGCACTGGTGTATCCAGACATGGTGAATTTTCTTTTAATCCTGCATTCATCTCAATACTGTGAATAATCATGTGTTTAAATAATGTCGCATTTCTGCTCTGAAAAGCCCAGGCTAGGCACTGTGGTGGTTTTGCAGCATTACAGCATTTTTTTTAAGAACTCATTAAATGAACACCGCCAGAGAAAAGAAAAAAATATGCACCGAAAGTGTAGATTCATCCACCCGAAACTGGACACAAGTAAGATGGCTATGATGAGAGCACAGTGCCCAGAGAGCAGTCCAGTGCTGTCCGGAGGACTCAGAGCAGAGAGCTCGCCCAGGGAGGGTGGGGGTGTCCAGCAGCAGCTCTCCCGGGGACACCCTCACCTCGCCTGTCCCTGTGCCAGCAGCTTTAGCTGCTCTGTGGGCAGGACACCCGGCCTTGCCTGGGTCAGGTGTCGCTCTCTTCCACCGCAGCCTCCAGGCCCTGCCGCTTCTGCTCTGCAAACAAGTCCTGCCACTTCATACACAACTCCTTGGGATTATTGCTGTCGTTTTGGAAGAAATGGTGCCTCTGGAAAAATGAAAACAGCGACATTCCCTGCGGGTGGCTTTCCTGGAGGACACAGGGGAGCCACACAAGGCCAAGAACAAGCTCTGTCTCCTGGTCTGAGCTGATAGCTACAGGAATGTAGTCACACTTTCATGGGCGCGTAGTTTATTTCTTACCGGTTTGTGTGGAATTGTTAGGTTTGGTGGGCTTTTGACTGGACTTGGGATCTCGCCTTCCCAGGTGAGCACAGCCGTTGCCAAAAACCTCTGGCAGACCTTAAAAAAAAAAAAAGGCAAAAAGTCCAGAACTTCAGAGATTCTCCACCCTTTCTTGCAGTCTCCCATAGTTTATCAGAGGGATTACCTTGTCCTTCCCTCCTGCTCACTGCCCTCACACAGAGATCCCTGAGCCCTGGAAAGCTCTGGGAGCTGCTTGACTTTCCAGGCCATTCGCACGGTGCTCCTGGCCCTAGTGCCACTGGTGGCAGCTGGTCCAGGCTGGCAGCTCTCGTCTTGCCGCCAGCTCTGACCCACGCTGACCGTCCCTGTTCTTTCTTCTTAAGCAACAGCAGCTCGGGGGGTCACAGCAAAGCCCGTCTGGGGGCACTGCAGACACTTCTTGGCCTCAAGCTGTCTGTGCGCCTGAAGAAAGGCCTGGTGAAGAAGGGGTGGCAGAGCCAGCCTGCTAAGATCAGCAGCTCCTGGAGGCTCATCCCTCTCTCTCGGGTGGGTTCAGCGTGCCCTTTCTGGCACTAACCACCTCATGTCCAAAGCCCCACATTTCCAGGGCTGGCTGTGTGCCTTTGCCCAGAGCATTCCGCTCACAATCAATCCCAATACCACCCGCGGGACACACGAGGTGGGTCTCCTCTCCTGCAAGGACAGGTTCCTGTTTCCAGAAATAGTTGGCAAACCAAAGGAACACTCAGTGCGTGGCAGGGATTGCAATCACATAGAGGCGGGAGCCTTGGAGACAGCAGGCGGCGGGTGACATGCACATCGCCTTCCTTGTGCCCTACTCTGCTGTCCTGGGAGCCACACGCACAGAGAGAGCGCTGCATCTTCCCACTGCTGCTGTCAGCTGGCCACAGGTGACCGTGTCTGTGGCAGAGCCAGAGAGGCGCGGGCCTCGGCTCATGAACTCCCCTCTCTGGACCCTCCTCCAGTCGCTGGTGTCTTCCTTAGGCAGCCGCTTCTTCCAAGCCGGGTCAGATTTAACATCCCACTAAGCCGCTGTCAACACGCACCACATCTGATTCTGCGGTGCACGGCAGAGCCCAAAACACTGTCCTGGGCCTTGAAAGACAAGTCCTGTGGCAACACAGCACCCCAGGAAGAAATGAATCTGACAACGGAGCTCATTTCAAAACAATCTCACCGACACTTGGGCCAAAGAGCATGGCATCGAGTGAGTAGATCACATTCCCTACCATGCAGCAGCCTCTGGGAAAACGCAACGGTGCAATGGGCTGTTAAAGACTCCACTGAAAGCAATGGGGGCGGAGGGGCACTTTCAAACATCAGGCTGCACATTTAGCAAAGGCTGCCGGGTTAGTCAACACCAGAGGATCTGCCAGCCCAGCTGACCCTGCCCAATCAAAGCTTTCACGTCCTGCAGAAGGGGATAAAGTTCCTGTAGTGCACTTGCAATATGTGCTTGGGAAAACAGGCTGGGTCATTCCTGCTTCAGGCAAAGGTGACCCCATTTGTGGCATTGCTTTTGCTCAGGGACCTGGGAGCCCTTGGTGGGTGATGCAGGAGGATGGGCAAGTTCCATGTGTGCCTCGAGGGCATTTGGTGTTGGGTGAAAACAGCCAGAGAACGGAGTTGTGTGAGGTTAATGGTTGTCACCATCGTGCTCCTACCAAAAAGGAATTTGGGATGGCCGTGTTTTCGGCGAGCTGTAACATGGCAAGTAAGAGCCATTCCCTGGGCCCAGACATTAACCTGGGTTGAGAAATATTATAATCTGGTCAGTGACAAAGGCAATAGAACGAGGTATGTTTTTTGATTATAGGGTTTTGGTTATTTTCAAATGGAGCAGTTTTAAAAAATATGCTGTTTGGGTTTTTTATGTACCAAAGTGCTGTGGAGAAGGTTTCTCTGGGTTGCACTGTTGGTTTTAAATGAATTGCACTACAAAGCTTCACTAAGGGCCTTCAAGGTCTCTAGTCTCTGGTCACACTGCCAGCTGCCCATCTCCCTGGGGAAGGCAGCCCCAGGTCTTGCTGCTGGTGGCTTCTCTCACGTTTAGACACAGCTGCCCAGGGGTTTGCTGGAAAGGCGTGAGGAAAAGCCCTCCTATGGCTTTCTTAACTGTGCACAGCAGGAGTAAACCTGCCCTCAGGATTCCTCTCCCTTGCTCATCAAATCACCAGGATGAGTCATATCAAGCTTCTTTGGAGCAAGAGCTGCATGTTGCCATAGCCTGTAGCCTGTTCACTCGTTTGTCCAACAGCAAGGGTCAGAGGTGGGGTTCCCAAGAGCTCTAGTCTTCCACAGACTGGCCATGCTTCCCCTCCACAGTTATGTTCCAGGGAATTTTACAAAAAGACTAAGGAAGAGTAAGACAAGCATTTCTGGACACATTTTTTTCAGGGCAGCATGGAGTCTTACCTACCGAAGTCATACTGTATCTGGATACCAACTGTAATGGGTTTTATTCCTTTTCCCTAACTATAATGGTGCCTATGCAGAACAGCTTGCGACATCTCAGCTGCTTGTGGCAAGCAGATGTCTGCCATCAGGCCGGCACCAGGAGAGCTGGCTGCCACCGCAACACCATTGCCAGCATCTCTTGGTGGGCAGAGGGCACAGCTGGAGGGCCAGCGGCTGGGCTTGAGGTTGTGCTGGCCAAGCGGCAGTGGAGAAAAGCAGGAAGAAAAGATGGAGAGGCATTATGAAAAGCAGACATGAGTCTGTTCTTGCATCTGCTTCACTTTCTCAAGTATCATGTGTGCTGGGAAAGCAGGGTGGCTGCCATCAGAAGGGCACAAACTCCAGATTTAATTGAGGGTTTGAGTTTGTGTGGATAATGTCAGGGTGGTAACTTCCATTCCACGGCTTCAGCTGAGTTCACAAATGCATGCCCAGAAATGTTTGCATCTGCAGAAGCAGCATCTCAATCCTGGAAAGGCAGCCCAAACTCTGCTTCCTCTTGGTGCACAGGTTTTTTGCTGGTTTGTTTTGTTTTTCAAGAGCAGTGATGGTTGCTTCCATTATTTAACGGATTTATTTTTAATGCTTTATAGAACACACATCACCAGGGAACCAGAGCTCTTAATTACAAATGTTTTAGAAGAAAATGACCATCTCGCTGTGGGTGGGTTTACTCATCATCACTACTACTGCCTGGGAGGTGAAGACACAACTGCCTGCTTTCCTGCCTGTGGGCTTTAGGACTGGCTTGGAGAGACTGGAGCTGCAATGTTTAGGTTCCCAGACTACTTTTGAAGACAAACAACATATTTTAGGCAGGTTGAACTGTTATTAAAGGAAGAGAGGAAGGTGTCAGGGTTTTTTTCCAAACACTCTGTTTATGTTCTACCAGGAGTGCCTGGAGAACAGGCACATTTTCAAATGTTGTTCTTAGTCTTCTGCGCACTCTCCATACTCCTGCTCCTGGAAAGTAAGGCCAGGAAGCTGGCACCTGTAAATCCCATCTGTCTGCGTCATGTATATACACATCTGTCAGGGTCCCAGCATTTCCCCAAATGGCACCATTTGCAAAAGGTCTGCAGGGACACAGCCCCCGGCTCTGGCTGTGGGCAGTGGTAAGGGAGGCTGCCCACAACCTCCCCAGGAGAGACTGCTGCTCTATCACACCAGGCTTTTGGGACAGGCAGGTGGCATTGCCCCAGTAAACCTGCCCATTTTAAGGGAGCAGGTTAAACCTCTGTGCCCTTCGTGCTCTGTCAAGCCAGGAGTTGTCAGCCAGGCAAAATGAGATGAAAGACTTCTCCCATCACAGGAGGAGCTGCTTGGTTTCATCCCATCCAAAACCAGATACCTATTTGGCTGGTTTAACAGCACAGATGATTATACCCAGAGCACTCATCCCTGGCCAGAGAGCCCTTTGCTTGCCTTTGATTTTGAGGTACTTGGCAGACGCGGTGCATGGTGCTGGGCAGCAGGAAGAGAGAAGAACTGGTTTTTCAGCATCACCCAGAGGCTTAACACAGCTGTGTCCCAGCAGCATGTCCAATCTTCTCAGGAGCTCTGTGCGTCCTCTGCATGACAATAGGTGGTGGAGCAAGCAGGTCCCTCCAAGCACTCAGGGGAGAGAGTTTTCTGCAGAGGGCAGGGACAGTAAATCAGTGTGGAAAAGCCAACACAGACTTAGACTCAGGATTAATCTAGGCTGTTTCATGCTGTCATTGTACAGGATTGCTGCACCGGTGTCTTGTGCCGTGCTCCCCTGCATTTTATGTCTCGTGTGCTGCAGCGTTGCAGAATCCCGAGTCCTTCACACAGCTGTGGGGCTGCCAGTAGTAATGGGTCAGGGCAGGCCATGCAGAAACTACAGCACCATGAAATAGTTTCAGCATGAGAGTTTAAAGTGTATTTTGTGTTCTTTATAACCTGCTTTTCCCTGCATAGCTAGATCACCACTAGTGATTGAAAAAGCCAGGAAATGCTGCAGAAAACAGCATTTACGTGCAGTCCTGCTCCTCCTGCTGCTCCCACAGCACTCCACATGCCCACACGGCCTTGGCTGCTTGGGTGCAGGCTGGCATGCTGGCAGTCCTACAGCTACCAGCAACACGATCAGCAATCAGCGCTGCCCCACAGCCCCGCGGAGACACAGGCCGGAGGTCAGCTGCAGCTGGGGGAGGCTGGGGAAAAAAATGCAAGCACAGGAAGACTCTTCCCATTCTCCAGCTGACCACAGCTACCTCCTCGAGACAAGCTGCCCAATATTTCACTCCTTCAAAGCCTGAGGACATCACTGTCTTTGGAGAAGTTGCTGAAGTAAATTGGAGGCACTTTTCTAAATCTTTTAAGTGAAAGATAGCTGGATTAAATTCCACTTTTGATATAATCCTCAAGCCCATCTTCAAGGGAAGTGCAATGCTGCCTCCAGCCCCAGCTGGTGCCTCCACGCTGAATCACTCTGATCCCAAAGTAAATAAAGCTCTTTGAAAAAGGGCAAATGTTTTCTCAGCTGCTCTTCTTCCCTTCAAAAGAGGGGATGATTGAAATTTTTATGTCTGCAGACATAAATATATGCAGTCAACAAATGCTTCTTACTAAGAAGCTATCTTCACAAGATAACTGGTTTTTGGAAAGTACATTGTGAATCCATGGGACATTCCTGGACCACTCTGCTCTCCTTACAGCTTTTCCTTCTCCTTTCCTTCAGTGTATTACATTTTATGAGCTCCTAAATGGGCTGATTTAAGTCACTGCAAATTAATCTTAGCATTTTGTCAGTTTAGGCTCCTGGTGTCCCCAAGGCTTTGTTTCTGCTCAGCCCTGGAACTGTGTTCACCCTGGGAGGCAGCAAATATAAACGGCCCTTTGACATGAGACATAGCAATGATCCGAAGGGCCAAAGCCCTGAGATGGGTGCCAAGTTGCCTTCTCCCAGCAGCAGCTGCTCAGGGAGCTATTGTGCCTTTACCCATCCCCTGGAGGGCTGTACACTCCTTCTCCAGCTCCACTTCTTAAACTAGAGCTGAAGACTAAATCTAACAGGGCAACCTTTCCACCAAATGATGGCAGGCTAAGGGCAGACTTACAGCATGTGCTAAGCTCAGGACTGAATGCTGTGAAACCCAGCCCAGCCCTCCTCCACTGTGGCAACTTGGTAACTAGAGCTTTCACTCACACAGGTACAGCATTTTCCACCCTAAGAGGGCAAGTTCTTACTGCCCTGAACCCTCACACAGCGCAGACTCGCAGCCTGGCTGCACGGAGGGATGCAGACCATGTTGCCCATTGAGGTCTCTCAATGGACCACAGCGCTCTTCCCTCTCACCCCAGGGCTGAACCTCCCCCGGCTGCTGGCACAACCTCAGGCTCAAGCCCACTCTTGCCAGATGCTCTTACCACAACACCTTATCCTGGTGCTTGGTAGCTTGCAGAGAGCCTGGCTGGTTTTGAAGGCTGCCTTGAAAATGTCACCTAGTACAGAACATCCCCCTGCATCTCCAGCCAGCCCTGAGCTGGTCCCCTTGGAGACCAGGCTGTCCTGTCCAGCTTGGACACTGGCCCACTGTCTGCAGCAGCAATATTACCCTGACTTTTACCTCCCCTTACAGAGTCTTCACAGCACCAGGCATGTAACTATTTCAAGCAGCTCATTGTACCAGATATTAATATGTTTAACATAGAAACATCTCGCTCAGCTTCCCCATGCATCCTCATTCCATCCAGTCATCAAACCCACAGAAAGCCTCAAGGCTGTAAATGCAACATCAAAATAACACAGGGCATTCTACTAATGTTTTATTTATTTATTTTTTAAATTAAGCTGCTTAAATTTAAGCAAAGCTGCTGTGCAGTTTTTCCAGACTTCCCACTGACGTGCTGCAGGGTTTGGGAAGCATGTCTCATAATTTCGATCTAGCTAGTTACAGACTCCAGTAGGTTTATTGCTTGTAATAATACACAGCCTTGGCTCAACTTTGTGAATCCATTGCTCTCCCTCAGAGATGAAATGTTACATTGAACATGTAAGTATTTTTAGCAGTGCTGTTCTCCTCCAATTAAGCTATAAAACCCAAGGGCACAGATATTCAAAGCATCTTTTCCCACCGTCAAGTAATCTGCCATTAGCCACAAATTACAGACTTACAGCAGGTATCAGCCCAGTGAGTACCAACGGGAACCAGCGGTGTGTACCCGCACCCTGATGGCAGCAAGCTTCCAGCGGGCAGGAGAGGCTTTGAACACAACACAACCACAACCACAACGCTTTTGGGGTTGTTTGCTCCCTTTCAGATGTCAGTCATGCTTTCTCCTTTTCCACCCTGTATAAATGCATGCTGTCAGGCCTAATACAAGGTAAAACACAGCAGGCAACGGGGCCATCGCTGCGGGTACAATGCTGTTCAGGACAGCACACAACTCTGCCATAGCACCAGATGTTTGGCAAAGGGTTGCCTTGGATAGAAAACAACCTGCTGGGTCAGATGGACATGGGGTCAGACACCTTTCTCCAGGAGCTGTGGCAGCAAACCTACACTTCAAGTCTTGGGACAGAAAGCCTGACAACACAGGCAAGGGATTTTGCCAGCAAAAGCTTGCCAGGCTTAAAAACGGCAGTCTGGACATCTCCTGGCTGAGGAACTGAGAGCCAAGTATGTTCTAGCAGCTTACTAGTGATTTAATTTTTCTTTTGAAGTGCCAAGGAGATCAAAATAAAAGGCTGTTTGGTGGTTTTTTTTTTAAATGCCCTTCTTAGATTACCAGAAAATCCAGGCTTAGTTCTGGTGGGAAACAGGAACAAACTGTCCCTGTGGCAGCCACTGCCCAGTCCCTGACCCAAGCCTCTACATTAGGAGTAAAAAGGTGACACTGTGACGCTGAGAGGGCTTCAACTTCAACTTTTGGGTAGCTTTACATTACTTGGGCAGTGTCACAGAACATCAGGAGAATGGATCCACATTGCAGGGAGCTGCTCTGGGAACTCCGGCTCCTGCCTAATGAAAGTCAGGCTAGATAGTGCAAGGGTACCTTGTGGCAGGACAGAAAGCGTTATTGCAGGGTCTGATCCTGCCAAGTGGCCAAGTCCTTTCAGCTCCCATCAGATTAGTGACAATGAAGGTCCTTGGTACTGCCCATAGTCCTCCAAAGTCCAAAGCAGTTGCCCTTCAGTCGACTGAAAGGGATCTCAAGATCAAGCCCAGTGCAAGTCATGTTCCAGCAAGGGATGAGGGTGTTCTGGAAGTAGAAAACACATCTTATCTTGCTTAAACACGGAGCTTAAAAAAAGTATGAGTGAAGGTCATGAGCCAGGGCCAGAACTGGAAGTTTTAAACAACAGGGGATTGATCTCTTCAGTGTTTTTTTTCCTGAGCTTAGCTACACAATTCAGTATTTGACATAAGTGGAGAGAAAACAGTGATGGAGGAGACAAGCTGTAGTGCTCTCTGTTGGTATATGGGCAGAGAAATGAGAAGTTTCTACTGAGCTAAAGCTCTTAAATATGCTTGTAAGGAAGCCGGAAATTCCCTTCCCAACACTTCTTTTTTTTTTTTTTTTTTTTCTTCTGTGAGAGGGGAAGCTTTTTTTCATATGGCCTTGCCTGGACATGGACTGCATGTCGTGTGACTGACCCAGGAACACACTATTTCCCACAGACTCTGCTTGAACATGCAATGCACTTCCAGGTTCTGGGAGACGGTGTAAAGTTCAACCAAGGATCACTCTGTTTAGCTGTGCTAGGGGCTTTTAATCCCAGTGGGTCAAAATGTTTAGAGTTAAAGAGGTTACAGGCTTTTCTGAGGGAGTATTAAAACTCCATCTGTCAAATCACTTGCATAGAAGAAATTTATAGAGTCTGCCAGCAGTACATTAAATTACTGTTTTCTTGTCTTGAATTTAGTAGCATGCATTGTTTTCATGTTGCCCTAGGAGAATAATTAATCTGTGGCAAATCCATGCCTATAAAAATTATAACAACACTAGTAAAGAAATTCAAGGAGACACACGTTGATGGGAGCCACATCAAGAAGGCTCTTGGCAAAGCCGTCAGAATGCCTTAGGGGCCTGATCTTTTCAGAAAGCCGTCTAAAGGACATGAAACCTCCTTCATATTCAGCTTAACGGTGTGCAAAAAAACCACTTGCAAGCTTTGCACATTAGAAGGAGAACAAAAAAACCAAACCAAAACAAAAAAAACCTACAGAGCTTTTTCTCAGGTTCTAAACAAGTTTGAAAATGAGGAAGTTTGGTAATGCAGTTTTCCAGGAAACCTCAATGTCACTCCCTGACGCTATTGTTCCATACTTCAGTAAATAATACAGATGCAAGTCTGATAAATTAAGGGCCCCACAGATTGTTTTCGTTCCATTTACAGGAGAAAAAGCAGTGCAGGAACACAAGTGACATCTGCTGTGAGACAGACCACTTCAGCTGCTTCAGTTGCTTTGAAGAAGGTGAACCTAATGCCAGTGTTTGACAAGGGAGAGGTGTAAGGCTGACGTTGAAGCAATATCATGTCTAGGACATGATAAGCATTGCTCAAATGCTCGTTATTGAAATACCTGAGCCGAGACAGCTTTCTGCTCCCTACGTTTTTGATAAAGCAGGTATTTCTGTTGACTTGCACCAACAAGTGCTGGGCGGGGGGGTGGGACAATCTTCACTGGAGCAAGTTCTGTGAACAAAGGAGTGCTGAAACTCAGGTTCCTCCAGGCTCAACTCTCTGACCTTGACGTTCCCTGCTGTACTAACACACAGGCCGCTCTCAATCTACAAAATACTCCATATCCACTAAAATACTTAAGATGCCATTTCCTCATCTCCAACCCTTTTTCCCTCCTGTGACTACCTCGGCTTCTCCCACACATCCATCTGGCCCCCACTGCAACACCTTCCTCACATGCCCCCATCCTGTCCCAGTGTGACAGCAAGGCAGGAGGCAGCAAAACTTGGGTGGATTTTATGTGTGCTGAGTGACTGCTGCCTAACAGGGTGAAAGCAGCCACGTTTCCCAGTGCTAAAAGGAGGTCTGTCCCCTGCCATTGTTATGACCACTGTCCTTTAGCAAAAGGGCATGAAATTGGGCAGTGGACTGAAAGGTGACTGGGGACAGGGAGCAAACCCCCTCAAAACAGTTTGTGCATAAGAACATTCAATGTGATCAAAACATCTTGAAAAAATTAAGGCAACTTTCACTACAAGCTATTTTCTCGAGCAGATAATTGGAAACCCTAGGGAAAAAATGTGAGATAGCTAGTTTGGGGAGTTTCAGTCTTTGATGCTGGAAGAGGAACAACAGACAGGCTTGCAGTATGAAGCAGCATAATAGTACTAACCTTTGTACTTACATTTTTGGTTTTCTTTAATAGCTCAATAAATTAGAAGCACTCCTAGGAACTTCACCAATCATATAAAAGGAAAATGTTTATTGGGGTGATAAACAATGAACCCTGATGTCTCCCAGCAGGCAGGACTGGCCAAAAGAGAAAAGGGAAAAGAAACATCAGAGAACCACAGAACTGCTGAGATTGTAAAGGATCTCTGGAAGTACTCTGAAAAGCCTAAATATTACAACTGAAACTGAATGCAACACAAATACTTGACTGAATCAGGCCCAAGACTGTTGCTTCCCAAATGCACAGTGGTGTGCACAATTCTGCTGTTTATTTTGGTAGCAGGACTGGTGCTGATATGGTTATTGCAGGGGGAGAGAGAAGGGTAAAATATCAACCTCGTTTAACACTAAGTGCAAGATGGGCAGTAGAATTCTGCTCAGCTCCGGTACACATGTTGCAGGGACTAGCAAATGCAAAAAGAAAGGGAGAGAAGTCTGAAACCTATTTGTGAGGAGCTCCACCACTTCTTCCTTATCAGTAGTTTTCAGACGGAGTCTTTGTCTTCGTGCCTCTGTAACCCCCTCTCCACCCACACACATTCCTTTCCAGCAATGCTGCTTTATTTGGCTTATCATTGTCTTTTTGTTAAATCCACTTAATTGGTGCATTTAACTCTTTATGTTCCTTAATAGCCCCTCTGATATCACTTGTTTACTGAAAAAGCAGTCATAGCCTTAAGCATAACATTTCAAAACAATATCTAGATTGAGAAAAGTCTTGACAGTCCCAGTGTTCAACTGTGCTAGCTCCATTAACTCACATACACTTCATAAACCACTAGGCATGATACGGCAAGCTGGACTTTATGAGCTGCAAACCTGTCCAAGTCAAAGTCTGCACACAACCAGGGTATTTCCAGAAATACAAAGCCTACTTTTTCATAAGCTCCTTTAAAACAACAAAGCTGCATCCCTCTGCAACGAACTATACTGCTTTTACTGCATCTGTTGCAGATCAGAGGGGATCCTCTCTGTGCTGCTCAAAGTGTGATTAGTTTACCATGTATGCCAGATCTATCAGGAATCTAAGGAAGAAAATCCCAAGTGGGAGAGATGCCAGCAAAAAACCCTAATGCCAATATAATTATCTCAGGAAGTAAAAAACCCAAACATATTCCTTTGGCAATTTGGTTTTATTTGGAGAACTGCTGCAAGCTTTACACACACAAAAATGCGCCAAACTCAAGGCACCATCAGCTGCATCTACACTGGGAACTTTCTCAGTGTAATCCCCACCCAACTTTTAATAGTGCAGCCAAAGTCTGCTCAGACACTGCCAAAAGAAGCACACAGCTTCAATACAGAACAGGAGGCTTCTCCTTGGTGAGTCTTTTTGTTGGGGGCCTGGGGGACAGGGGGAGGTTGTCTTTTATGAGTTTTTCTCCACAAGAATTACTGTACTACTGCAAAAGTACTAGTATACTGAGATGTTAAAGCACCTTTCACTGCAGGTGTAATACTACAGGTAAAGCCGGGCCCAGAACCCACATGTCAAGGCACCAGCAGAAATGCAAAAGGCTAGACCAGTCAAAAGCAGGACTCTGCAAGGGTACAACCACCTACATATCCCTAAAATATCCCTCTGCCAGTGGTTCTGTTGGTCAGAGCACAGCACTACTAACACTAGCAGAAACCTGTCTTACAGATATAACTGGGGAAAAAAAGGCTTTCTTTTATTTATATATTTATATATATATATATTTATAGATATTTATAGATATTCTCAAACCTGTTTGTAACTTCTGGATGGAAACAGTAAAGCCCCTTTAAACACAGGACATGAGAGGGAAATCGGGAAAAAAGCCAAAACCAACTGCAAAATCTCATATAATGCCACGTGTTCTTAATCCAGAACAGTGTTCTTGTGTGACACCATGTTCTTGCTCGGAAGCAAGGTACTGAGCAGGGTGTCTCCCATGAGGCTTTGGCAGAGAAGAGGCTCCATGGCCCTCCCCTGCTGAAGGCTGCAGGCCCCACTTTTGCTGGTGAAAGCAGCATCTTTCTGACATGGTAACAACATGGGTTAAATTCCTAGCATGAACCAGGCGAGTTGTAGATTTAACACATTAACATGTTCTACCAGGGGAAAAGCTGAAGTATTTTTAGCATGGCCTGAGTGTTTGTCTCTGCAATGTTCTGGCCTTTTTTGGAATTTTTAACTCTGGAAACAAATACAATACCCTTTGCAATAGTGAAACACCACCTATTGTCTTTTATTGTTTGCCACAAAGACAACTGCGAGTTGTACTTCTGGATACATTAAAGGAGAAACATAAATCAGCTACTTTTGACGCAGCTTTCCCCCTTCACACCAACCACCAGACAGTTCACTTACTGTTTCCTGAATTCCTACCCATGCCCCCCAGCCTTTCCTACTTACATGCTTAACTCTGACAAAATCCCAGTGGAATAAACATTTTTCTTCATTATGAAATTCAATCCCGAGTTGTTGCTTGAAGGCATTGCCCCTCGCTCTCCTGTTTGAAACAGCATGCAAGCGCAGTAAGAGGGGTCAACAAAACACACTTGCAAACTGCATCCCATGCAACTGCTCTCTAGTCCTGCCCCCTCACACAGTCACTCTGTCTGATTTCCATGGTATGTCAGAGAGAGGTATCTGATGTCAGTACATTTGTTTTTGTCACATTAAAAACCCACAGCTGACAATCCCCTCCACCACACCGGGCTGGGGCAGAGCCCAGCAAGTCAACAGTTATGTATAAAGGAGGAGATGGAGTTTAAGCACAAATGTAACAAGAAGAATCAATGCGAGTCTGAGGACTGAAAGCAGAATCACATTGAGTGAAGGAAGGACTCTTCCCCTCTATTTTCTATCCCATTTCAAATAATATCCCCTTCCTCCTCCCTTCTGCCTGTCACTAGTATAAGCATGCAACACTGCTGTGAGTAAAAGATGTATGACAGTCCACACTGCACACAGCTGCAATCAGTGTGCTCAGGGACTGGCAATGTCCACGCCACACACACAAGTCACCCAGCAAAACAAGACTCTTGAAAGGATTAATGGCAAGAGGCTCCTGTGGCTGCAAAAAGGAGACTGTGGTCGATCATCTGCTCCCAGCTGAAGGGAGAGGTGAACAAGCCTTTTGTTTGTCCCAGTTCTTCTCTTCCTCCTCTTCAGAGATTGCCATTACCACTGCTTCTGGAGTGGGGGAGGAGATGGGGTAGGAGGGTTGCACTTGGTGACTTGGATTCATCTCTCAGGCAGCAGGACAAAGAAGATAGCCTTGAGGAAGTGACCAAAGCTGCAAACAGCAGCCACGAGCCAGTGGGAGCGAAGGCTGGGGTCAGTATTCACCACACATTTTGTGATGTCTGCCTAATGAGGAGGGAAGAGAGATCATCAGAGAGATGCCCAGAACCACATCAGCCACCGCAGCAGGCTCTCCCGACCCCACAAGCTGCAGCACTGCCCCACCACTGCTGCAGCACTACTTTGCCACACCATCAAGGCTCAAGAGCTCTGCAAAATACATTTTCTTCATTCTGCATCAACAAGGCAAAGTATCCTCCTTTTCAGCCACCCCTGGGGAAATAATGCTACAAGATTGTCAAGCATTTTCCATATTGAATAGTTGAATAAAAGAAACTTTCTTCCCCTGGACTAGGAAACCTTGGCAATGTCAGCATTCTCATCCTTTTCTGTAAAGCAAGATGCTTCCTAGAGTTTGTCCTGTTTAATATCAGCTCAAGTTGCTTGCACTTTTTGTCTTGCCTTAATGTTTTATTTGGAATTCATTCAAGCAATTTAAATCTAAAGCAATGCAAGCTTTGTTTGTGGAAATACGTATGCTGCCAGAGATGCCTCCCAGACGCGTGGGCCAGATTTAAAGATTGCTTGGGCAGCTGGTTTCAAGTATTAACAAGAATAGAAGCTGGCCTGCAATGTATAAAAAAATAACAACAGTCCAGCAAATTCATAAAGACAAGATCTCGGCTGGCATTGGGAGGAGAAAGTGGAAAATATCTGGAGGATACAGTGAACAGGTCAGAGGTGGAGAGAAAATTGCATCTTCTGGTGGGGGGAAGAAAGTTCTGCCAGCAACATAATTGAGTTTGTGGTAAACCTCAGCCTAGCACAAGGAGATACAGACTGTAGTTCTGTGACAGAGGGTGCACCATTAGCATATCAACTTGATGTGATTTTCAGAAACAGCTTTTGGGTGGCAAATGTGAGCAAGAATTGGGTCACAAGGAAGGCAAGTATTCATCAGCCCCAAAAGCTTTTTCTTTACAAGCTTAGTTCAGCAATCTTCCAAGCTTGTCTTCTGACACAAATCTCACTGCCCAGGCAGAGGGAAGTCAGACTTTCAACCCTGAGATGTTCCTCCTGTAAAATGGGACATAAGAGCTGCTAAATACTCCAATAATCTTTTCCAGTATTGTGTTCAAGACATGGGTGAGCCTCACTTGACCGACCTTGGCAATAATTAGAAGAAAACAAAAGGAGGATTGAAGGGACAAATCCCCATATCTGGTTAGCGAGTACAGCTGCACTAATGAACTCCATCATCACCTACAGACCAAAGGTCTGTTGACAGCAGCCTCAATAGCCTCCCACACAGTTCCAACAGTTCCTCCCTCACAAGGAAGTCTGAAAGGCTAGCACGCTGAATCACAATGAACTGCTGTTCTCTCAGGAGCATTAGGAGATGCTGAGCCCATGAATAATTGACAAGTAAAGATTGAAGGAGGAATGAATACAGGCACGCAAGGATGGGAAGAAACAGGATGACAGGAGGAAGCTGAATCAGCATATGGAGTGTCCTGAGGCTGAACACCAAGGTATGGAAATGTTGTTGCCTATAGCTACAAAAGCACAAGCAAACGTAGCAAGCAGCCAAGATAGCATGTAACAGAAGATGCTGCAATGTAGTACCTGTGGTACCTTTATTTGTATTATGGAGGAAAGTAAAATGGGTGATGGTTTAGTAAACTCACCCTGTTTGCATTTGAATAAAGCCTGAACTGATCCAGCCTGTCCAATTTTAGGGGCCTGCATGGTGTCATATTTAAAACACAGTTGTGTCGAGCTGTCTTTAGGCCAGAGAAGTCATGATGTGTAGGTACTTGTTTGAACATGTATTCAGATGTTAGGGTAGCTAATCAATAAAAAACCTAAACTCTGAAGGCCTCGTGAAACAGCACAAGGCCCAAAGATACACAACATGTTGATTATAGCTGCAGAGGGTTAACTTCCAGATGAGAAAGTGTGAACTCCTTAAAGCTGTGCTATGCTTTACCAAGGGCAATGACTTCACTGTGGCTAATCAAAGAGGAGCTGCCGACAGAAGCACTCACACATTTGTACTTGCTTGTTTAGATAAACAAAATCATTCTGCTGTTTAACAATTGCCTTAGCGGTTATCATCCAAATAAGCACAACTGATAAGGCACTGGAATTGAAAATTTCAAAGCTACTTAATAAAACAGGTCTTTGAGTCTTATGAGGCACTGATAAACTGTTGCAATGGCAGTTTGATCTTTGCTTGTTAATTATTCAAACAAGTTCAAGTCACATGCTCTTCTTTGTAGCAAATGTATTTAACAGCTGCTAAAAAAAAATCATAAATCTTCTATTCTACTGTAGAGCCACTACTGAGGCTGCAAACTCTCCCCAGGGAGAGAAGATGTCTCAAAGGGTTAAATGTTTCTTGTTTCTTCTAAGAGGTTTGTTTTGGATTGGGCTTTGGGGGGTAGGGTCTTTCTCCACCCTATGAAGGCATTATGGGAATCTACTGCCAAGTGGAGAATTTCAAATGCCTTTCCAAGGTCTCCACGGTGGCTTTTCCAAAACAGCTCAGAGCATGGTGGTTCCTCTTGGCAGCCTCAACCTGAGCCGATGCGTAAGAGACTGGGGCCATGTGCACAGGGGAAACAAGGACTCCATGCCAAGACAAACCAACAGCCAGCCAAGTCAGGCAGCAGATGGAAAGGTCCCCACTACAGAGCTGTTTCGTCTGGCCCATTTGTGAACAAGGCTGGGAAATTTCACAGTACAGTACCCAGATCGAGAGGAAGAACGTTCAGGGAAGCACAGCACAAGATGCCAATAGGATTTGCAGCCCTTCCCCAGACTCACTTCTAGAGGAAAAATATCTCCTTGTTCCAGCCCAAAATTGCTGATAAGGGTACTGGAGACAGGCTATAATCAGGACAACCCAGCAGCTTTTACTGTTGCTTTGTTTGATCGAGGACAGTGAGACTGGCTTCCCTTTCTTAGGGCCAGATCCCAAGAGCAAGCAGCATAGGTTCAGCAACTCCAATAGAAATGTGCTGGCCATCCAAAGAGGGAGGATCCGCAGAAGGAGCTAGCAATGGACAGGACTTATCTCTTCAGCTGCAAAGAACCACTTCTGGTCTGGGAGTGGGTTCTGCGTGTTTGCTATGCAACAAACTTTCCAAAAATATCCGCTTGGAACTATCAAAACACCCTGTTTTGAACTCCAAGAATGCAATACAAAAATTAAACCAAGATGCTAACTTATCAGAACACGCATGTTTTACCAAAACAAAAAAAAAAAAAAATCAGTTGGAAACTAGCAGGAGGCATGCTCCCATGCAACATTTCAATTTTAATGAAACTGGATTTTTTCCAAAGGAAAAATTGTTTCAGAGAATACATTTCAATCCACTCTACAGGTACCCAATTAAAGTAAGCCTCAGATGATACTGAGCCAGGAATTTCACAGGCAGGAACAGTGCTACTTAAACAGTCGCTTTCCCAGGATATCCTCTTCACCTACCTCAGCACAATTATTTGTGTGGATGCAAAATTAAATAGATCAGGGCATTCAAATCAAAGGTTACTTTTCAGCCCAACTAAACAGTTCCCTGACTAGCTGGCCTCAAGATCACAGTTTTAGAGAAGGCAGGGATGATTTAAGCTGGCAATGACACTTCATAAATGCAAGAGATCCAAAATCAGAACAATGCTACTTTTCTAGTTGCCCTTCATCAAAAAGGTGCCTTCGCTCCTGGAGAAAACAGGTGACTGAATCAGCTACAGGTGCACCTGGGAAGCCTCAGTACAGAAAAGCAATGCTCAGTTTGGAAAAAGACATTCCCCTCTCCCCAGGTCTGTGCGGGGCAGGGAGCCTAACCATTTCCTGATGGCTCATGAATAAATACTGCCTTTTGGAAAGGAGGGAATGTGCTCCTGTGCCTTAGTCTGGAAAGAGTGCATGCCTTGGGAACAAGATGTCCCATGAGCTCAGTGGTGTCATATGGCAATATTTAGCTCCAGGCAGCATCTGCCAGGCAGTACACCAAAGTGCTTTTGGTTGTATCACTCAAAGGAGTGTCTATATGCTTGCCAGAAAGTCACAGAGATCCTGGTACATACGTGTACCACCCAGCTGCTAACTGCTAACATAGCCAAGCAGTCCTCTCAGTCTTCTGGGAAGGTCACTAGAAAAGTGTCAGCTGACCTAATGCATACAGGTCATCAAGTGCCTCAGTATGAAGTGTTCTGGGAAATACATACATTGTAGATGTGGCGTTGAGGGACATGGGTTAGTGGTGGACTTGGTAGTGTTAGGTTAACAGTTGGACTTGATGATCTTAAGGGTCTTTTCCAGCCTAAATAATCTGTGATTCTGTGTCTGGCTATTCCACAGCACCAAAGCCCTTGCTCTGAACCATCCTCCAGAGAAGTATTTCCCATTGGGTATAGAGAGAACCAAAGAAATCAGATGCTTAAAGCCATATGATATGGAGCACACTCCAACACAGAGCAGCACTGTGTCTTACCCACAGCCTCAGAACAGGCCAGTGACAGAGCCACAAGCCCTCCTACTGTTGATGGGTGTTATGAGTGCCCTTCAGAGCATGTGTGCTACAATTTGAGCTATATCAGAAGTTATTCCTGGAGCATCATCAGGGTAAGGTCAGGGAATGGCACAAACTAATGGGTTTTAATATCCCTCCAATATTCCTGACGGTGGTAAGTCACCATAAATATAATAAGCTTTGTCTTGGAGAACTGGGGGGGCAGGTGAAAGGTAAATTAAGTTGGCAGGCCTGATTTTTTTCAGTTTCTAGAAAACAGCTGACGCAGAGAATGACCCCTGTTTCAGTCTCACACTATGACCAGCTGGCAGCTCTAGAGATGTTCAGGTCAGGAACAGAATAGGCCCTGGTGGGTCAAGATTGAATTAGTCTTGCACAGTTACACAGGAAGCTGAGGACCAGAATAGCTGCTGTTGTTCAAGAACAGGACCACGAGGCAGTAACAGAGCTAAATGGAGTCTAGCACAAGTGCAAGTAGGACAGTGGTGGCCATAAGGCTGTGGAAGAGAATCTCATTCAATGGTTTTCCGCATAAAGCTGCAGTGGGGGCACTCTCACTTTTATTAACTGGGATGTTTTCTGGTCTGCATATGTTGAAGCAAGCTTCATCAGATAACATCTCTTACCCAGCCTCCTCTTCTTTTCAGCCATGTCACCAAGGTCTTGCGGACAAACTCTCCCAGGCAGTCTACGATGGTGTGAACCATGGCTGGCTGTGCATGCCGTACACAGTCCACTGCCAGCCCAGCTGCCACAGCATAAAGGGACACTACCTTGCCCCATGTTATGCCTATGAAAAGAAGAAAGGTCATTCAGATTTACACACGCACACATAGCTCAGTTCTGAATAATCAAAGGAAACAGCTCTCCTTCATTACATGTGCCCATGCTGCATGTGCGCAGCTCTGAGTTCAGGTGCAGCCACAGTTCTGCATGCTCTCCACCATGGGGGAAAAGAAATACTAGGGGACCAGGACTGGAGAAAATTATCCATCCGGAAAAGCAGAATTAAATGATCTGAGCTGGGCATAGTTTGACCCCCTCTCAGCACTAGGTGCATAGCTTTGGAGAAAGCAGTCCAAAGGCATCATCAGAATAGGGAGGATGTGCACCACTACGTTTTATATTGTCATTAACTCTCAGCCATGCACAAGCTGCACAGAAGGCAATTCAATTCAGAGTTTGAGCAACCTGGGTTTTTTGTCACCAGCACAACTCTTGTATACTCTTTAGACAAAGCATTCCTGTTTTTTCTAGATCAGACTGTTCCAATGTGACATGGAAAGCACACATGAGGTAAGCATCTTCAGTCAGTTCTACCATGACAGAACAGCAAAAAAGGGAGGCAAAGCTACAGGGCCAAGAGGGTTGGCATCCTCCTTGATGTAAGGAGTATGCCTTAATCTCCACCTGAAAACCGGGTAGCTTCATTGGCCACCCTGGCTACAATACTTAACATTGCATATCCTATCCCACTGAAGGCAGTGCAGAAACAGAGTGTAAGTCAGTTATCTAATCTCCCAGAAAACAGCCTTCCTGCTAAGCTGACCTGCCAGTAGTGAAGGTTCTATGGAAGTTGTCCCGGCAGCAGTCATCTTCCTGTTAGTGCTAGTGATAAGCACTCAAGCTTAGTTCTGGGTACCAGCCAGACTCCCTGGGTCTCCCCAGCCCTTTGACAACACCACTGAGCATAAATCCTCCATGCTTAAACATTGCAGCCAGTGTCCCTCATTGGGCTTTTATGGGGACCAGTGACTTGGAAATGCAACCCTTCTGCAGCCTACCACAACACAATGGTGCATGGATTTCCTTTGGATCCTCTAGGAAGTTGATTTTCCCCCCTTACTTTATTATCTGGAATAGCGGTATTTGACAAGCATGCCGTGAAGTATTTTACAGTGTTAGGTCTCTATGGAATCTGCCCAAGGTCTCTCCTAAATGTAGCCAGAAGCCAAGTGAAGTTGCAGTATTTAAAAACCACACAAAGCCGTTCTTGCTGGGTTGCAGCAAGAAAGAAAACACGTGAGAGGGGAGACTAGTTCAGTCACTAGATCTAAGGACCAGAAGAGGTTAAACACGCAATCAGAAAAACTGGAAGTGCTCAGCAATCTATCAGCTAAGAAAGCAAACCCTTAAATACTATTTAAACAAAGTGAAGAGTCTCCCTCTTCCCTTCATTGCACTCCCAGATCTCCAGGCACCCTGACCCATCTCTCTGGGATGGAGTTCCAGACTGCTCACACCTGTTCATAGTGCAGCGGAGCTCCTCACATTCCTTTAAAATACGTGCAGGTTCCAAAATCCTTCCACTTAGTGCCTCAAAAGGGACACTCACAGTAACAGTTTTAGGAATTGCTGGCTTTTTTTTTTTTTTTTTTTAATAAAAAAATACTAAACTTTAGAGAAACTGTTCATATATCAGTCACAGGAATGGCTTGTTAGACTGAAAAAAATCCATTCAGTGTTCCACTTTTCCATTTTTCACTCATGACTGATACAAGATCAAAATCTACAGATGATCCCTTTTGTGAGGCTCTGTAGCAACAGTAACATCAGTAGCTCGAGTTTCCTTTGATATCCTGTCCTTCATCAGCACTATGTCCAAAATCAGAGGAATTTATTAATATAGGCAAAACAGCAGTTATTCTTACACTGATTGTATTTTCTGAGTAGGCCCTGTGATGTCCATTCCCCAGAGCTGTCACTCAGGAAGTTCACTGCCTATGCAGTATTCACACTATTTATCTGCCTTTCTTACATTGTGTGTCACCATGACAGCCAGCAGAACGAGGCAGGAAAAGGCTATGAAACCAAATGAGAAAATACTAGACAGAGGGCTTCTCCTGGCAAGAAAGAAGCTGTCCTGTTGCAGGTCAATATGCCTCCACCCAGTGAAAGAGGCTTTAAGGGGTTACCTCTTGCTGATCACAATCTCCTGGACCAGAGCCTCAGCTGGCTTATACCCAGCTTTCATGTAAGTTGGTTTTTACAGTTCTCCATCCCTGAAAAAATGTGGCTCCTTACATCTCAAGTTACATGAACCAAAGTTATCCAAAATTCCAGGGAAGAGTTCACTGGCTTATTGCCAAACTTTTACTGACAGCAGTCTTTCTTAAGTATCTGAAGCAAGTCCATCAGCTTTGAAATATTTACATGGCAGTAACTAAGACTGACTCAGGGCTGAAGCCACCCTGGTAGAGAAAAACAGCTGCAGTCTAGATCGACTTTGTTTTAAACCCAAGTTTCCCTTTCCAACAGAAGAAAAATTTATCCACAACCTATGAAAAATAAAGGATCAATAAACCCCTGATTTCCCTAATACACAGGAAAGTAGTTTGCTCTCCAGACATGCCAGTCCAGGCAGGGAGGATGGAAAGAAAGCCTTTCAGCTCTGGCTTCCCTGCCAAGGTTGCTGTGTAGTGGTGCTTGCTGCAGGACTCGCATGAGGCGAATGCTTCCCCAGCACAGGACCTCTCCCTTTCACAGGGACAGCAGAAAGAAGGCAAGCTGTTGACAGGTGCTTATCGTGGTGATGGATGTGAAGGGCTCAGCGGTCACTTCCCATTATGCTCCTCTCTACAGAGCATGCCTATAAGGGTCAAATCAATCTTTCAGTCTGCTTTTCCTGCTAGCAGCAGAGCTGGGCCATGGATGTGGGAGAAGAGGAAATATCCTCCTGATTTCTTTGCATGGTAACTCCTGTTGCCACTGCTAGAGGCAGAAGATGGACACAGCTGGCTGGGCTCCTCACCCGAGACAGCAGGTACAGCTGATGCTCTTGTTCACACAAGATGTTGTAGGGGAGGCCTGAAGCAACGGGAGAGCAGACACTCTCTAGACAGCTGCTCTAGACCAAAGCTGGGCCATGCCTGTGGCCAGTACCCCTTCCCCAGAGGGGCTCCAGCAGCTGCCCAACTCCAGGCAGGTAGGGACAGGGGAATAAGCCACAGCAGTCCCTACCTGCACTTTCCTAGGACACCAGCCCCAGTAACTTTTCTCTCTCAAGGACTCCCTCAGCAGGAGCAGAGGAGCACAATCTATTGAGAGGGCAGTGCTTCTGACCCCTGCGATGGCCAGGCCAGGGTCAGGATGACTCTAGCCTGATGCATCCCTAGGCATAAGCTGGAATTGCATCTGGCTAGCGCACATGAGCAGAGAAGACACATTATCTTGCATCAAATTCCTCAGAATGTCTGTCTGCCATCCACATTGGGTGAAACGGGCACTCATCGCTAAGCCAGACAACCTACTCACAGCTTCCCACTGCACAGACTAGCGTGCACAGGGGCTAACAAGAGGAAATGGGAAACTGGTCCAGAAAGGAGTGACCAAAACACAGAAAGCTCTGAAACTTCTGCTCACAGAGATGAAACAAAAGGACACGGAAAAAGTGAAAAGCTGCTTAGAGTGCTTTTTAAAAAATAAGAAATACAACTTGCAGATTCAAGGCCAGTCATGGAACTGAAGGTATGTAAACACTGGCAAACACAGGGGAAAACAAATTAGCAGGAGAGGACTCAAAAGTGTTCCTGGCGCTTATCAGCTTGGCTGGCCCAGGGGAGAGCTCAAGAAGCTGTACAGAGCTCACATGACTGTACAGTCTCTGAGCACCACACTATCCAAGGTTACTAAAATAAATTTCCCTTTGCTCCACTCAGCATCAAAGCCTAACTTGCAAATCAGACCTGGTTCTCCCAAAGAGAAACATGATCAAGCGCTACATTTCAACAGCTGGCAGAATACAGCCAGTCACAATATAGTTTCCTTTGATGGAGAGAAAAAAGCCAAGAAGGATATGCATAAGGCATGAAGCTCAATTCATAAGGCCTAAGGGATGAGGAAGCAGTGGGATGCATTTCTAACAGCATTTGCTCCTGTAGGGGAAAGTATTTTCACCTGAGAACCCATTAGTCATGCATCCCTGTTCTGCAGGGTTCGCTTCGGCCCAAGCACTCTTGGTTAAAAACTGTTGAGAGCCCAAACTGATACAAAACCAAGAAGAAAGCTTTTGGAGACCCCTCATGCCTAGCAGCTCTTACCAACTGGAGGAAACTGTTTCCTTTAGGAAAGGAAAATGCATCTCCCTTTTTTTTTTTTTTTCCCCACCAAATGACCCTTTCCTTCTGAGATTTATTTAAACAGCTAATGTAAATGCCAGCTCAGCCAGGCCCCAATCCAAAGCCTGTTAAAGTCACTGGAAAGTCTCCTGCTGGCTGCAGAGCAGCTTTGGGCCACACACCAGAACCAGTGGTATTGTCACAGAGGTGAGGCTGCTGCAGATCCTTCAACATCCAAAGTAGGTCAGGGCTCTGGGATGCCAGTCTCCACAACTCCACAGAAGGGCTCTCCTCACCCTGAATAACCAACAGGTTGTATGGGAAGAGTGAAGCAAAATACATCTTGAGCCTTGCCGTGCTCTGTGACCTGCTCACTTTCTCCCTATATTTCTCCCTACATAGGGTCAAAAACTGTAAATCTTGCTGTAATTTGGATTCAAGTTGTCCTTGCTACACCACAGAGAAAAGCCAAACCTGAGACAACTGGAACAGACAATGCTCTGAAGTCAAATATGGTACAAGGTATGTACTCATGCACTGGGACCAACAAGGATGCCAGATGTCGTTGGTCTTGCCTTCTTGAGAGCTCCATCTAGGGCCTGTTCTTAGTTAAGACTTGACAGTGTGGCCAGGAAGTGAACGCAGCCAGAGCTACAGTGTGAAGACTCAAAGCCATACCAGTGTGTGAAAGAAGCCCATGTAAAAGATTAAGAAGAAAACCTCTCCAGGGAAATAGGGTCAAAATCCCCCACTCCCTTGCTGGAACGGCATTGCGAGTGACCAGTGGGGCTCCCCAGACTATCTAGGCACTGCAGTGTCAGACTGTAGCTGTTTTCTTAATAAAGTGGATGGTGAAAAACAGGCTGAGATGCTTTAGCCATTGGTAATTGGCATGAAAACTCAGACTGCACTTGAGTCCCTGGTTTCCTTTGCTCAGTAAGAGCCTCTTTCCTTCACACTATGAAAAAAAAATAGGAATGAATGTCTGGCTGCCACAGCCAGCTCCAATTTACTGGATTTATCATTAAATGCTGAGTCTTGAGACTGCAGTTGGGATCCAGGAATGTTCAAAATCAGCAGAATCCCCCCCCCTCTGCCACACAGCAGCCTTCCAGCAAGAGAAATTACAATAAATGAATTGATCAAAGCAATTGAACACATGGCCCCAGCTTCATACTCACAGGTCATCCTGTTAGTTGCTTGGAGGCAGAGATGAGAAAGCAGGAAAAAAAGGAGCATGCAGAGCACTGGAAAGTTCTGAATCCACCCCATTTGCAGCCAACCAACTGCCAGCCATTTATGCAGCATGGTATCCCCAGATACAGGGCAGCACCAGCAACAGAGCTTGAGCCTGGGCTTCTATCATGTTCCCAAAGTCTCCAGTATCGTCAGCCTTAAAGGGCTGAATCCAGATCCCATTCATACCACACTGAAAACCCGAAGTTTAGAACCAAGAGTTACAATTTCTAGCTTTACTTTCAACAAAAACATTTTAAGCCATCCATGCTTTTCACTTGACTCCTGAGCTGAGAAGCTGGAGAACACCAAAAAAATGCAGGTCTCAATGAATCTGTCAGTATACAATGGTGAGAGCAGGACTCCCAGAAGCCAGCAGGGCTTTCTCCCCAACATCATGCTTATGCAGCATAGCAGCAACAAAGTCTGCTCCACCTGCAGCTATCCACCTTTCTGGCTTAATTCCCTGTGTCACTTCAGCTTTGGAGGTGGGGCCATTCTGATGTAGTCAGCTATAGTCATCTAAGAAGGTAAACTACTTACCTGCAATGCAAATACCGGAGCCTGCAAACTTGACCATTTTTCTGTAAGTCTTGATGCAAGTAAAGCTCAGCACTAAATGACAAGACAGGGCACCTACACTTTGAAGACAGCCACACTCAGATATTCCTGCCACACTTGCCCAGCTCTCTTGCTCAGAGAGCCCATATGGTCTCCTCCCAAGCCAGCGCAGTGCAATGGCAATCTGCATTCCAGGTATACTCTGAAGGATGCTGAGGGCTGCAGTGCTAGCCACAGAATCCAGTTCCATCCATCTCCTATCACACTGCATCAATCTCCCTGATCCAGGGAGTAAATCTGCCCTGCTCAATCTGCCAGTAGCCCTACTTGAGGAGTCCTTCTCAGAGATCTGTTTTGTCATCTGTTGTGATCCTGGAGAGGATCTGTGATCTGTACGATAACACACCAAATCTGAAGTCCAGGATGTCAGCACAGGGCTTCTCCAGGGTGTCAGTGGTTCCCGTGCAGTTCATATGCATAAAAAGCACAGCTGATTGTGAAGATAAAAAAAGTTTTGAGTGAGGAACCCTATCTGAAAGAAAAACAGAAACCTGGACTTCTATCCTGTAGCAACTACTCCCAAAGTAACAAGCATCACTGTCTTCTGCGACACTTCCTACGTCGATGTCACTGGATCCAGCGCTTTCACACTACTATGCCACTAGCAAGTAGTTGTCTGGTTTTTCTCCTTTTTTTTTTTTGTTTTGTTTCCAGTCTCTAACATCTACTGCCCCTTCCACGGACAACACAAGACGGTGCAGAAAATGTATGACTGTGTCACATGTCAGGACTTGCCTCACATAAATCACTACGTAAAATGTTTCTCTTTCCTTGATTCCCACAGACTGCATTCCCAATTGGACAGGGACTGTTTTCAGAGGAGGCTGAGGTTCCCTTGCAGGAACACAGCACAGAGCATATCTTTGCTTTTGACAGTCATCTCTGGGATCAGTCAAACAGAAAGGAACATTCATGTCTAAGCAGTGAGAAAGCTCAAAGCACCTGCTTGTCCGGAACAGCTAGCCTTGAGGGCCAAGACTCTCAGAGTATGAGAAAGGAGAAGCAGCAACTGGAAGCAGCAGGCTCCATGGCAGTTCTGGCTACTGCTATGGGAAAGGAAGCCAGAAAGAGAGGAACTCCCTTGTGATGAGTTGGTTCTGGCTCCTAGCATCAGCAGCATGAGCTGGAACAAGGCAGACTCCCATGTAATGAATCTTCTCCAGTTGCCAATGGTGAGCAAAGGAGCTTGGAATGAGTGACCTCCCTGTGCAATGAGGTAACACCACCTCCTAATGAGGAAGGGCAGGAGATGCCTTCTAGAATGAGTGAGAACCTGCTGGGAGGATATAATAAAACAAGGCATTTCCCTGCCAGAACAACAGAGTATAGAGGAGCTCTCATTAAATCATTAAAGCAGGGCACACTGCCAAACTGCTCACAGCCCTTACAGAAACAAGGCCCCACCTTGCAGGCAATCCCAGAAGCATCCCTTCTCTGAGAGAGGTGGTTCCATCCTGTTCCTTTCTGCCCAGCCCCATCTACATACCTGTCACGGCACAGTACCTGCAGTGAAAATCTGCGCAGCTACTGCCAGGAAGGCATCCATCACCACCGTCTCTGAGTGCAGTGAGATGTTCAATTGGCGGGCAATATTCCGGTAGACGTTGGGGCGAATATATTCCAGCTCATCCCCTGGAAACAAACAGTCAGGAGTCAGCAAACAGAACACCGAGTCCTGCTCTCACTGTGTAGCCATTACAGCTGGAGCCACCCCATGCATCCCTTCAGCCAAAAAGACCTAGCCCCAGGTCCACCTTAGTTTAAAGAGGCAGCAGAGTGCTTCGGGTCATTTAGATGCAACCCCCTGCCCCCTGCATCCTGCTCTCCTAACATCATGTGCCTGGGACTTCTAAAGGGAGTGGGGACAGGTAGTGGCCCTGTATCAGTGGTGTGGCTGCAGTAATCCCCAATATGAATGATGTTTCCAGGCTGGCTGCCTGCCTTTCCTCCAAAACAGGAGACAGGTCTCATAAGCAAAGCCGTCTCATTTTTCCTCAGAAGTGAAAAGGAGGCATGTACATCTATGTAAGCTTTTGAGAGATACATCCTTTCTCAACATCCCATCAGACTTGTACAAAAAAGCCTCAGGATGAGAGCGACTCAAGAATGCTGGAGGCTGTTGAAAGCCAAGGATCCACCCAGAGCTGCACAACATTAGTTGAGCAAAGAGATTATCAGCCCAGCTGTTTTAATGCTCACACAGGCACTGAGTGATGCTCTGGAGTTCTTTCTCTCCTCCAGATGGTTAAAGTGATACTCGTTTGCCTGGCTGAGCCCTCAGCAACAAGGTTCCTGACACACACACAGATACGTGCTTTCACCTCCAGGTTGTTTTCTCCCCAGCTGGAAAATGGTTGAAGGTGTTAGGCTAGCTTGAAGACCAAGATGGAAACACCAGGGACAAGGAAAGAACGCCTCCCACAGGTTTGAGCTATGGAGCTTGGGTCACAGCAGTAAAGCTTTTCCTCTGGAGCAAAACCATTTTTGAAGAGCAGAATTAATAAAGCCTAGTTCTCCAATGGATTTATCTCTCTGTAGGGGTTCACAGATATTTAATGAGGGTTGCACAGCTGCTGTAGGAGCACGACATGATGCAAACATTGTATGGGACCAAGGCCCTTTGTGCATTGAGAGTCCTATTTGGTTTAGATTTAGGACACACTGTGTCCTTTTCCTGAACAGGGATGCTCTGAAGCACCCAGGGGAAGAGGTGAGCTGTCACAACAGTTTTACATCCCACTGCAAGACCCAGATGACTTGTCCCAGTCAGAGGGCAACTGATCCTACTGAAAATTTCATTTGTATGAGAGCTAAAAAGGAAGATGCCACCCCAATCAGGAGCTTGTTGCAGAGTCATCAGCTACTGATCTTTAATTCATTTAACTGGAGCTTAGCACAGCACAGGCAAAGCCCTGCTCTACAGAATTCCGCAGACCATCTCTCTACGCCCTTTGTGCGTGTGGGATTGTGGCAAGAGGAAACCCTGCCAACACATGGTCAGCTCTGATAAGAGGAAACCTTACTTGCATTACTCAACAGCTGCTTTCTCCTGCAGGGAGCACACAAGCTTCCGGGTAAATGCAAGGAAATGGGGATAGCCCTGCCCGTGGTTAGCCAAGAGGGAGGCACGGGAAGTTGGGACAGCACTTGGTAGCCTGCCACTGTTACTGCTTTTAACAAGCAGTGCCTGGAGGCCCCAGATGAGATCAGGTTTTGGTTGGAGGCACACATGCTGTTAAAGAGATCCCTGCCCTGCAGCAACGCACAGGGAAACAAGAGGATTCTTGGTGTGGAAGAAAAGCACAGGAAAGCAGTCCTGGGCTCAGGGAGACTCCCTACCCTGGCAGCCTCAGGACCTCTCCTGCAGTACGTTACATTGGTGGCAGTCATCAGTGTCCACGTTCAGATGCCTAGATGTGCCCTTTGCAACATTTAGAGCAATTCCCGTGCTTCTCCTTTTTCTTCTAGTAGTCACAGAAGAACAAGCAGGGCAGCAGTGACCGTTCCCACATGCAGCAGCTCAGCGCGACAGTGAAAGGGCACTTGCCTGGGCCTTGGCCAGAGGATAGACAAATTCAGATAAAAGAAACATCCGACACATATGGTAGGTTGGTCTGCGGTGTCTCATTTGGCCATACCATTAGTTTTTACCACCTCTGACTCACTAATTAGCTGCTAAGCCTCACTGAGCTGATGGGCTTTCGCTCCCCAAGACTGCATCTGCCTCTGTCCAGCACCTCTGGTGGCTCATCAGAATTTCTACATGAAGAGGGCTAGGAAATACTCCAACTTCTCATCTCCACAGGTTTGTCAGCACTATCATGGAGCAAAAACTGGTCTGGCTTGTTGCACTGCTTAGAAAGCAACTAAGGACTACCTTTCCTGGCAGGTGGCTGGATACCACTCAGCCTTGTACTGGTTACAGCAGCAAAAGGGAAGAGAAAGGGACAGGCCATGTAGCAGGCAGAGCTCCTGGACAAACAGGATGGAAACAACTCTTCATCTTAATAAGGAAGATTGCTCATCCCTCTTGTTGCATGGGTACCACATGGTGCACTCCAGATTTGCTCAGAGAAGGCACCAAGTTTCTGGGACTATCAGCCAAATCTTTCCATCTGGACACAAATATATAAGAGGAGAGTCACCCAGAAGACTTATCCAATCTGCCACCTGCTTGCTCTTTAACACACTCCTGGCCACCCACAGAAGATCTGGCTGAAAGAAAACAAACCCCAACCCCCAACACAGGCAGAGAAGAAATGGAGGACAAAGAGGCAATTAGACTGACAGAAGAACAAAAGAAACCCCAAGACCAAACAACCACTGGAAACAAACATAGAAGTCAGCATAGGAGAGAAAAGGTGAAAAAGAATGAATGAGAAAAAAAAAAGTCAGTTAAAAGAAACACAGCTATGCCTTTAAAAGAAATTTGGGATAATATCAAACAAAAGTAGAAAGAAAGGGAAGAGGGTGGGGAAACCAGCCTGGTCCTGATTTTGGTAAGGCCTAACTAAAGGTCACTTCAACAGACTTATTTGAACTTCAGTGTAATTAAGTCAGATGTAAATGCTAGTGGTAGTTTCCAAGTCAGATGTGAACTAATATACCAGCCTGCAGCCAAAGAGGGAAGTTGGAAGCAACTTCCAGGAATGAGGGTGTTGGAATTCCAAAAGACAAACAGCTAGACTTGAGCATGCAGGAGGCTAAAACCTAAAGCAAAAGGCCAGGCAACTGCCAGCATTTAGAGGGTGCTCTGGTACAAGCACAACTCCAGAGCATGTCTTCATGTAGCAGCCTACAGGCATAACCTTCAAATTGCTCTGCGATTTGGCAGTCACCTGGCCATGATGGGGACTGACTAGTTTGGGCACTGAATGGCAGTGTATGCCAGGCAACATCAGCCAACTCTTCCTTGTTCCAACAAAAAGCAAGAAAACTCAATTCTTGCTGAATGGTTAAAGTAGGCAAAGGAAAATTAAACACACTGTCAATACACTGTCACTGAAAACTGGCTTTTATAAAAACTCAATGCACATGACCGAAGCAACTACCCTCAAATTAAACATCCTTGTGGCTCGGTGAGCAACTGACAAAGCCCAAGTCTAGAGATAGCAGTACTCTACTAGATGCCAGCATGGGTTGCATCATGGCAGCCAAGTCACCTGTGTCTGGAGAAAACACTGCAAGACCTGTTAAAATGCCAAGTTGAGAAAGACTGCTGAAACTCCTGTGAAAACTGTTACACAGCTGGAGTCTTATGCAGGTAAAATTAGTTTGCTGTTGGGCTTTCAGGGACTGCATCATGCTTTTAAGTTGTTGCACGTGCTCAGAAAAAAAGTAGCTCTGCAAAAACACTGTGCTGAGCGTTGTTCCAAGTGACTGAGGAAATGCAAGTAAAGGAGCTGTTTAGGGGAGATCAGCAAAACCAAATCTAAATGCCCAAAGCAGAGAAGGAAAAACTCTATATCGTCACATGAAAAGTCCCTTTGGCACTCATCTGTTCCAGAAACCTTAGTCTGGTCTGATTTGCTCCACATAGTTTCAGTTCCCACTCATACCTGCAGGGACTTACCTAGTCGCAGCAGTATGGTGGACACCTCGGCCAGCTTACCGCCAGGTACTGGTGCATTGTATTCGGGTTTGCTCCAGCTGACACCTGCTCGAATTAGCCTTGAATTTATGTAGTCTCTGCAGAGAGCCTTGGCTTGGGACACAAGCTCCTTGTCAGTGGGAGACCTGTCAAAAACCTCCATCACCTCTGCAGCAAAGACTGAGGAACGGCGTAGCACTTCCATCCTTGGCTGCTGAACCCACACCTCAGCACACACTTGGAAGGCTGAGCCTGTTCCTTAGATGAAAATCTGCAGGAGCTGTGTAGTAATCCTCTGGTCTCTTGGTCTGTCACAGCTCCAGCAGCTATACTCAAAAGGCCAGTTTTTCATTTTACCTGGTGAATAAAAGCATCTGTAAGTCCTCTATCATTGCAAAGATGTGAAACAAAAGCACAAGTATTATATCTTACAATTATGCTAAAGTCAATAGTACTGTATTTGCAAAACATCTGTCTCTGTGCAGCTTACAGACAAGGGGTAAAGTCTTGTTTTTCAGCCACTCTGACTTCCACTGGCAGTGTGACCCACAGAAGGCAGTTTTGAACTATCAAGGTGTTTCCTCTTTTCCCATTCAGATTCAGCAACCCTAGAATTAGTCCTCAGAGAAACTAGATGGTCAGACCAGGGAAACAACTCATAGAACGTATAGACAATCTCAGCTTGTTTCAATTAAACTGGAAAAAAACCCTGAATTCCAAATACTAGCTACAGTAACCTCAACCAGATGTCAACAGACATCCTAGCTCAGTAGGTCATGGATCTCTCTGAAGAAATGGCACTGTTGAAAGAGCAGGGGTACAGGAGCATTTGAAATGTCTCAATGGAGACAGTTTACCACATTCTCAGTTTAGGTTTTGGTTCTGCCACTCCTTTTCTCTTTTTCTTCCTCCCCCCGCCCCCCCAAGCAACATGCATACTACTTCTTGAGAATCTTCAGCAATAGCAGAGAAAGCAAAACAAAACCCCCCAGATTTTAAAAAAGTTTTCAGGTGTGAATGTCTAAAAAGAAAACTCAAAATTTCTTCAGAGGCACCTGAATTAATCTGTTGATCTGACTTCTTAACCTAGTGGTGCTTTTGAAGTCAGTCAGACCAGTCTTTATTCAGATGTTAGCATATGTATTTTTCAGTCCCCAGTTTTAGACATCTACTTACAATAAGGACTTCAAAACAAAATAAAGCCGGTTATTTTTGTTTGTCCTGAAGAAAAATATATTTACCTCTTACGTTGCACTTTTCCCCCCTCAGTGATTTCTTTTGGGGTTTGATTTCATGTTTCTTTGGAAGATCTGCATCAATGAACACCTGGTTAAGGATTCATAGGATACTGTCACACTTCTCTGGAGAGCACCATCCTTCTCTGGCACGCTCTCCACAGGGCTCTCGCGCGGTGCCTCCTTCCCCAGCTCTGCCAGCCTCACATCCCGACTGCACTCCACCGGGATCCTAGGGGCTTGCTCAGCGGCTTTTAAGGGATCCAGGCGGCAGAGGAAAGCTTCTAGCTTTAGCCTTGTAAGGAAGATGAAATAACCGGGAGGTGGGGTTGCAACGCTTTCTCCTCCCCTTCTCTCTTAAGGAGGTTCTCCTTTGTTCCGCTGTCAGCGCGCAGAGGCTTCATTCAAGGACTCTTCGGGGTGGCGGTAGGAGCGTAACTGCTGGACGAGGTTACCTCATGTACCAGTCAGCGATGAATGCACTGCTGAAACAGGAATAGCTCCTGGTGAATTTCCATGTCGGCTTTTACAGAGTTGATGTTGGCCAGTCATTTTCATATAGTAGCCGAGCTGGAGAACTGCAGGTTGTCATATTTCAGTGGTCAGCTAGTCATACCAATTCCGTTCAAAAAGATGGAGGCGATTAACAGACAGGCACAGCTCGGGGCTAAAGCAAGTGGTGCTTGCATCCTCACCAACTACAAGCAGTCTGGTTAAAAAAAAAAAAAAAACAAAAAAAAACCCCAAACAAAAAACAAAACCAAAAAAACACCCAGTGGGTTTGTTGATAGGAAATAGTTTTACCAGAATGAAGTGTTCTTCAGGAACATGTCAATTTTGTCCAGTGTGGTGAGAAAACTAACACAAAATTTAAAGAAAACACTTCAATTGGTTCCTACATACTTAGAAATTAATTCCCTATCAACTTCTTGTTGCAACATTATCATATTAACGCCACAATGCTGAATAATACTGTTTCAACTCAACAGACCACATACAAACATTGCCTTTTTGTGTTATGATTTGAAACAAAAGAAGTTTTAGAATTAGACATTTCCTGCAGACAAGACATTCTACCAGCTCAAACACAAATCCCGCCCCCCCCCCCCCCCCCAACACATAACTATTTGTAGGTTAATGACTGGGTACGTAGCATGTTCAAAATACAGCCCTTCCAAAAGGAGGTCAGAAGCAAGAAGAAACTGTTGCCACCTCTTGCTTGTTACCTGAGAGAAAAGAGAGGCAAGTATACTTCTCTAAGGTGATCACAAAAAAAACCCAAGCACAGCCTGCACCACTGTCAGTCTCAAAACTGAGGGATAAAAAAGAACAAATGAACTGCATGAAAAAGCCTTATTATATGATGTGTCAAATGCCCTGGCCAGCATCCAACACACACACATGCACAGGCTTAACACAGAGCATATGTTTTCATCTGCCATTAAATGGATTGCTGGAGACTGCTTTGCTGTGTTGGGAAGAGGGCTGTGGTAAAGTCTCTTCTCCCTCCGGTGACAGATCCTCTTTCTGACCTGTTTGTTTTCTGTGAAAGGAGCAGGGTTAAGGAGAGGTAGGTGTATGCAGCAGTAGTCCACTGTTACCCCAGCATAGCTAGATATGATCATGTTAAGATGACAATAGTGACTGTGCATCTCCAGCACCAGAAGTATTTGCTCAAAGGTTCTCTCAGAAATTTGTTTTTATCCACTAGCCTTCCTCAAATTTAAATACAGTCACTATAGACAGAGGACCATCCCATAGAAGCTCCAGAGATCCTGTGCTACTTCCCATCCCTAACTCACCCCTTCTCTGCAGGGTGTGCCTGATGGTCTCTTGGAAAATCATATTTTTGTCTTTCCAACTTTGATGGCTGAAAAATCATTAAAAATTATGTCTTAGCTTCCTGCAGCAGCTGACAGCTTGATAGTCCTGTTTAAACTGTCCCTATTCAGTCAAGCTAAGAAACAAAGATGAATGCTTAAATATCAGTATTGCTTAACTAATAATAATGTTTCCCAGAATTCTGGCAAATATGCAAGTGCCACAGTGCCTCCCAGCTCTCTGCAGGTGCCAAACCCATCCCACGTGTTTCCTGCCCGACTGTCACAGCATACAGCACCCCCTCAACTTCCAACCTACAGCAAAGATACAAAGACTAGAAACATGAAGGCTGTGTATAACAAACTAAACATTGTCTAAAAAACCCCTAAACAGTTCATGGTATTCTACCTATATTATTTATACACTAGAAGTGTAGCTTCACACTGAAAGGCAAGTAAAGTATCACCTCTGTAAGTAAAAATAGATGAAACCACAGCATAGAGTGCTGTGCTGATGACAAAAGAACAGGGTGTTAAAATCCAAGGAGCTCTCAGTGTAATTTGAGCCCTTTTCCCCATAGTATATTTAGGCTACAACACTAGGAGGCTACATCTATACTGGAAAAACCCTTGTGGCAAAGGAGAATCAGGAAACAGTGCCGAAACAGCTTATATCACCAAAAACCACTGTTCACAGTGTAGCTGTTACTGGCATGACAGTGTTCAGGCTGGAATATCAGGATCCAGACCACAGCTCCTGCCTATCTCTGATGGGGTGAACAAAACAGCTTGGAGCATTTATTTAGTAAAACCAGAGGACCACAGAGATATGACTACATTTATAAGTATGCAAAGTGGAAACAAACCCTGGAGAAACCACATCAGCAAGAACACAGCAACAGTCTAAATGTGGACAGCTTATGCTCCGTATTAAATAGTTTAACCATTAGAGAGGTAAGCCTCTTGGAAGGGCCTTTCAACAGTTGCAGTGGAAGCAAAATAGCTAGCTACATGTGAGCACACTAAGCTTATGAAAGGGCCTGCATGGTATGGCTTCTTGCAATAGTATGAGAATAACCCTGAGTTCTCTATGAGGTCGTTTCCAGCTTTGTGTTCACACAGCCTGGTTTGTCGCAGGTATTGTGGCACCACACAGTGCCAATCCCAATCACTTCACACAGCCTCCAATTCCAGCAGAAACTACATCCTGTAACACATAGATCCAATGTTCTAACACACCTGCAGAGCAAGGACTTAAGAGAAGCACAGGGATGCCAGAGACACACAGTTAATAGCCAAAGAGCCTGGCTTTTAACCCTGCTAGCCCCTGCCTACTACAAAAGGTTCCCCTTCAGCCAGAAGATGCTCTGGCACTGCAACCAGATCAAAGCCTTCTACCAAACCACCCCTGGACCTTATTCTGCATTATCTCACCCAGTTTTAACGTACCGTCTTCCTCCCCACTGCCTCTTCCTGTCTGATTTTTGCAGCAATACTTCAAGTCTGTGTTCGTGAAGTTACCACTTACCCCTGCAAAAACACTACAATGTCAGGTTGCATAGCCATACAGGAGGAACAGGGAGGCTTTTATACAGAAATATTTTATACAGAAATATTCTGCCAGATGCAACAGGAAAACAATACATGGAAGTAGCAGCTTAATGGGACCCAGGCAAAATACTGAGGCTTTTTGAACTTTTCTCTTGTTTCTGAAGGGGTTGATTCAAAGCCTCCTGAAAGCCAAGCAGTTCTTTTTATCAGCTGCATGATGGGATCACCCTGGAGCACCTTTCCTGGAGCAGGTTTTGTAGTGCCAAGTGTCACATGCCAGACCAAAGAAGCTGTGTCGCAGTTAACTTTTATTCCACAGCCTTTAGACAGTTCTCCTTTATGAGAATATGGGTCTAGTGACTTAAACAGAACAAGTTTAGCAAACGATCCATTAGTTTCTGACATAGATTAGCTCTTACAGCCAATGTTTTCTTCTCTTAACCCACTGCCATGCTCACCATCACTACAGACACAGCTTCCTTGTTACATGTGTATGTCTACAAAGGCAGAACAAAGACACGGTGTACTCCAGAACTGATGTACAAATACAGTGAAGGGGAAACTGTAGCATGAATTTAATGTTAGCAGGTAGTGCTATGAGTTGAATCGTAGAACATCTCTACCTGTACTCCTGAATCTTATTCTGGAAATGTTGCCTGAGAAGAATTTAACCAACCATTGCTGCTCAGGTATTAAGCCAGCAGCTGCACACTGTAAAAAAACAGCTTCTAGCTAAATCTAGGACTTTGATGAGGCTTCATCACCAACTTAAGAACCTAACTGAATAGATGTAACTGTTTTGTTGTTTCCTATCCGCTAATTTGCTTTAAAATGACACATTTTACTGAATGGATCATGTCATAGGCCAAGAAGACAGCAGACAAAAAGAAGAAATAAGAGTTTTTAAGTTGTTCAACAGCTACAGCTTTGTTTTGAAACACAGACAAAATATTTACATACTGTACCACCCAAACAGAAAAGGCAGAAAACACCTAATGAGGTCACTGTCCCCAAGAGAGCAAAGAGGACTCTTCCCTTTCAAGCTCTAACCCACAAAGACAGGATAAGCCTTGTATCATTCTAGCGATTGATCACCCACAAGGTTTGGGAATCAGTTCGCACTTACACACCAGATACACATACGTGGACAGGTGCAGACAGGCAGGTGCTTCTGCCTGCAATGATCCCGAAACCTCAAGGGCCTGAAGTGGGTGCAGGCACTTCTGCACTAGTTCAGCGGCATTTATCAGCTCTGACGCATTTATCTGCTGCTTGGAGACATGTGCTGGTGCATGGACATGTCCTACACAGGCAAATGGATTGCTGGATCTGATAAACACAAGGTAGGACTCTTTACCAGAAGAATACTCTTCCTCAGAAAGGCTCTTCAGTCTTAGCTTCTAGTACTAGGCAGGCCAGCAGCTACGCTTTTAAAAAATCTGTCTTTTCAAGTTGTCAGGCAAGGAAGGTAGATTGATGTCTCTAGCCTGCACAGATCAAATTTGGAGTGCATGATTGCTTCATACACAGTTGATTATATCGTACAGCATCTTGGCCATTAGGACACAGCTCCACCCTGATCGCCAGCAAAGCATTTCTACATACTCAATACACCTCAAGACCTTGTGGAACTCCATGTTGACAAAAATTTTCTTCAAAACTGCTTCAGTTAACAAGGTTTACCCCTCTTACTTGGTGGGGCAGTATAGGACGGGTTTTTTCAGCAGCAGCAGCAACTAAAGCAACCTTCATGTCCAGCAGCTCATACCCATTCCTAAATTGCCTTTCCTAATTGTAATGCTAGAATTTTGTGTTTGCTGGTGCTGTGGACTTGTTCAGGGAGCTGGCTGGTTATTTTTCATCCAGATGTGATAAACCTTCCATCCAAAGCACACATGCAGACAGAGCTGTATTAGTATAACCAAGGTAGCAGAAGGAAACAATTTCAGCTTTGCCATCAAGACAAATGTCCATGAAACTATAGCACTAGTATTGTTTTTGCATATAAAAATGCAGCTCTGGTGATCTGGAGCTTCCTAGTCCACTGTAGAAGACAGAGAAATGCTGACAAAAAGTAAACAGATCCTTCTGCAAGAGCAAAAATTGCTCAGCGTGTCTGGGTTCCCCAGCACTTTTAAGGTAACAGCTTCATGGCTGCTGATGGAAGACTTAACTAAAAGAGAAAAAAAAAAAAAAAAAAAAGATGGCAATTTTTTTTTTACCTGACCATGAGATATGTAAATCAGATATGTACAATAGCCAGGAAAAAAGAAAATCCTTATTTCTGGCTGCAACATGAGCTTGATCATGTAGGTGTCCATATTTGTTGACTTTGAATTCCATCCTCTTCCTTACTTCAACTGGAAGCCTTTGGGCCACAGTCTTCATATGACTCTGAAAGGCAGCTGGGTGCAGTAGCTACTCTAAATGTTTAGAGATGAGGTGATACAAACACTCACCCCTGCTCAGGGAAGAAGGAAAACCCCACCATCACCATTAGTGGGCCCTTCCCAGGCTCCACAGCACATCCCAGTTATTTTTTCAGGCTCTCAGGAAAGATATGCTACAGGTCTTGGACAGCTCAGCAAGAGCTGGAGTCTAGCACTGTGCATTGGCATGACAACTGCAAAGATCTGGCCAGATGTTAAAGGATACTACCAAAGATGCTCAGAGTGGACCCACTTCAGTCAAAGCAATTCAAGTCAATTTTAGTCATATTTAATCAGAAAGCAGGAAATCTTGTCTGAGGCCACTGATTTCAAATTTGGTGAAAGGGTGAGTCTCAGACTTGCAGGAATTAAGACCTATTTATTTGCATCTGAACACAGCACAATGTTGTTTTTTTTCTCAGCTATAAAGAAGGAAAGTGTTGTGTATGTAAGCAATTTTACAGCTGATACAAATCAGAAATCTGAATGTGTTCAGGGTGTTTTCTACTTAGCAGGCTATTTTACTTCATGTTGTTAGTGTATGCCCCCTTGAACATTCATACAAATGCAATTTAAAAAGTAGAAATAAAATGATGTTTTTATGTGCTAAATTAAACTAGCAAACATGAAGTTGAAAAGGTTTTTAGAATGCAGAAAAGCACCCAAGACAAAAAAAAACCAAACCACTCAACCCACACAACAACACAGAACATTTCTTATTCAGCTGCTGAACTGAGTCAACTGTTGAAATGAATAAGCAACTTGAGACCAATAGATTTTTCTGGTGAAGAAGTCAAAAATTCAGAGAAGTTGCAATCTCAGAGAAGTCTTCCTTGTTGAGCTAGTTCAGTTTGTGATTTGATTATGAGGACCAGAAAGGTAAGCAAAAAAATAATAAATCTACTACATATTGGGCAAGATGAATTACTTTTCACAAAAAGCCTGACAAACAACTTCAACATAAGCAATGCTGGTTGCTTATATTTTGCAAGACACTCACATATCACTCTGCTGTGCTTTACATCACCTCAGAATTTCAACAGATGCGCACAGCTCTAATATTTTTGTTTTACAGCAAAGGGCTTAAATTGGACTTGATGATCTTAAGTGTCTAAATGATTCTATGAAATAGTTACTTACCTACATGAATAAACTTTAAGTGAAAACTTGCCCTAAAACTTCCCTACAACATTCCAGAAATTTCACCCAAGGAAGACACACATGAACTGGCAATGAGTGCAGTATCCCACAGCTCAAACACCAGCAATACTCTAGCCAGCTTAAATCTGAAGTCTCTCAGCAGCAGGACAGAGGTTAATCAGTGAAACCAGAATTAGGGAAAGTTTTTTCAAAGAACAAAGTAGCAATACATGAAACTACAGTTCTGGGGAAGAGAGGTGTCTCATTCAAGTGACTAGTTTCAGCTGAAGTGTGTAGTAGTTACTTGAGTAGTTGCAAGCAAAGGGGTTAGTGGTTGTAAAGGAGGGAGTCAGTGTTGTTTAGCATCATTCTGTGTGGCAAAGACAGCGAGAAACAACATGTACACAATCAGATCACACATTTAAGAACAGCTGCATTGGAGAGAAGCAAGCAGTGTGAGAAACCCTCCGAGGTAGTGAGCTTTCCACTACCACCAAGACACTGGAACCAGCTAAGTATATCTCCCTTCTACAGCTCTCTGTGAGGAAGACAGGCAGCTGCTGTACTGTCTTGTATGCTTCCTGCCAAATGTCTGTTGCTTAAGAGAAAGCGGTGCCCCTCTAGCAGAAGTCGCAAAGTGGGGTAGATGTACAGCATGAGTCATTTAACAGACATTGCTTCTTGATTTAAAAGAAGTAGATGATGCTCTTCATGAGTTACCAGAGCAAAACAGGCTTCATACAGACCTGCACAGGTTCTATGCCCTGCTTCTCTTGCATACTCACAAAGCATATTTTCCCTTAAGGTCTGATTTCCCATTTCCTGGTAACCACAGGCCAGTTTCTCTGGATAGAAGCCAAAGCAGCACAAGAAAAAGGCCTTGCTGGCACTAACTAACATATAGCTTTTTGTTAGGAGAAATACAATCTTTATAATTTAAGAACATAGAACCATTTGGGTTGGAAAAGGCCTTTGAGATCACCAAGTCCAACTGTTAACCCAGCACTGCCAAATCCATGTCCCTAAGCACTGCATCTACATGTTTTTTTTAAACACCTCCAGGGATGGTGATTCCACCACATCCCTGGGCAGCTTGTTCCAATGCTTAACCACCCTTTCAGTGAAGAAACTTTTCCTAATATCCAATTTAAACCTTCCCTGGTGCAACTTGAAGCCATTCCCTCTTGTTCTGTTGCTTGTCACCTGGGAGAAGAGACCAACCCCACCTGCCTACATCCTCCTTTCAGGTAGTTGTACAGAGCAATAAAGTTCCCCCCCTGAGCCTCCTCTCCTCCAGACTAAACAGCCCCAATTCTCTTAACTGCTCCACATAAGACTTGTGCTCCAGACCCTTCCCCAGCTCTGTTGCCCATCTCTGAACATGCTCCAGCACCTCTATATCCCTCTTGGAATAAGGGATCCAAAACTGAACACAGTATTCGAGGTGCGGCCTCACCAGTGCCGAGTACAGCTGGACGATCACCTCCCTAGTCCTGCTGGCCACACTGTTTCGGAAACAAGCCAGGGTGCTATTGGCCTTCCTGCCCACCTGGGGATACTGCTGGCTCACGTTCAACTGGCTGTCAACCAGCACCCCCAGGTCCTTTTCTGCCGAGCAGCTTTCCAGCCACTCCTCTCCAGGCCAGTAGCTCTGTGTGGGTTGTTGTGACCCAAGTGCAGGACCCAGCACTGAGTTGAACTTCATAGAATTGGTCTCAGCCCATCGGCCCAGCCTGTCCAGATCCCTCTGCAGAGCCTTCCTGCCCTCAAGCGCATCAACACTCCCCCCCACAACTTGGTGGTGTCTGCAAACTTACTGAGGGTGTCATCCAGATGACTGATAAAGATATTAAACAGAACCGGGCCCAATTCTGGGGAACACCACCTGTGACTGGCCACCAGGTGGATGTAATGACCACTGATCACCACTCTTTGGGCTTGGCTGTCCAGCCAGCTTTTTAACTGGTATAGAGTACACACATCCAAGTCACAAGCAGCCAGTTCCCCCAGGAGAATGCTGTGGGAGGTGGCATCAAAGTCTTTACTAAGGTCCAAACAGACAACATCCACAGCCTTTCCCTCTCCCACAAGGCAGGTCATCTGGTTGTAGAAGGAGATCAGGTTCATCAAGCAGGACCTGCCTTTCATAAAACCATGCTGGCTGTGCCTGATCTTCCAGTTGTCCTGCCCATGCTGTGGGATGGCACTCAGGATGATCTGCTCCATAACCTTCCCCAGCACTGAGGTCAGGCTGACAGGCCTGTAGTTCCCTAGATCCTCCTTCCTGCCCTTCTTGTAGATGGGCATCACACTGGTTAACCTCCAGTCTTCTGAGACCTCCTCAATTAGCCAGGACTGTTGATAAATGATGGGGAGTGGCTGGGCAAGCTCCTCTACGAGCTCCCTCGGTTCCCTTGGGTGGATCCCATCTGGCCCCATAGACCTGTGCATGTCTAAGTGGAGCAGAAGGTCACTAACCATTTCCTCCTGGACTGTGGGGACTTCATTCTTCTCCTCATCCCCGTCTTCCAGCTTAGGGGGCTGAGTACCCAGAGGGTAACAGTTCTTACTATTAAAGACTGAGGCAAAGAAAGCATTAAGTACCTCAACCTTTCCCTCATCTTTCTTGGCAATGTTCCCCTCCCCATCCCCCCCCCCAATAAAGAATGTAGATTATCCTTGGGTCACATTCTGTGGGCTGCTTTTGTACATGTAGGGGTTTGGCTGCCTTCACTCCTGGCCCTGCCCATGCTGAGCCAGAGCTGCCGCTCAGCTGGGCCTCAACATGTCCCACTCAGGGTGGAGGGGCTGGGGCATCCTCTCTTTCTCCCCTCCTCTGCCCTCACTTCTCGGTTTTGCCATCTCACAGAAAGCCCCCCGTGGTCTCTCGGCACAATCCTCCACTCTGGAGAATGCCTGTGAATTTCTGAAGGAGAACTTCAGTTCTAGAAGCAGCCATGAGATCAGGCCACTGCCATGTGAGACTGATGAAGTGATTTACATAAATTATCACTGAACATTGCAGAAACTCATGTGATAGAGCTGTTAATGGTAGCTGTGGTCCCAACAGCAGAGGCCAAGGAAGTGTTCATTAATAAACAGAAGTTTGATTGCTAGCACTAAGCTCTTTGTCAGAAAGAGGCATAAAACCACAGGTAGCTTTGTACCTTCTTGTTTCACAAGAGGACAGAAAGAGCTTTTCAGAATCTTAATTCAAGAAACTGCGCACTCAAATCAGGTAACTGCATCTTCCCATTTAAAGATGTTCCTGGACAAATATAAGCAAAGAGGAGCTTTTACTTAACAAAACACAGATTGCTAGTTTTCCCTTCCACAAGGCATCTGTGATGCACAGCATAGGAGTTCTTTTCTCTGAAGCACATGCATTCAAGTAACTGGTTTTATTTAGTGTTATATCTTAGTTCAATGGCATGAAAAATGTACTCATAAGAAAAAAAAAATCCATCAGCAAGGAGAATAACAGCTATCAAGTCACCTGTGGAGAGAAAGAAGGGGTTTTTCTCTCCCTAAGACCTTGCACACTGAACTCGGACTCAGGGATCAGCACTACGATGGGTTTGTTTACTCCACTGTTTCACAACACACAAATGAAACCATGAGTTTCCTTTCCAAGGAGTGTCCAAATAGCTCCCACACACTGGAGCTGTCCTCACAAAGCAGGTCAGCTCAGACAATAAAAACTTCAGAAAGACACAGTGGCAGTTTCACGGAGGGAGTCAAAAGCATCTCAGAAGAATTAGTTAGAATTTTTAATTGCAGAGACCTTTGTAAGCACAAGTGTGACCACACTGTGTTTTTATCAGAATTGTAGCTGAGTACTCCTGTTCCTAGTCTGGATATGGGTGAGAAAGTAGGTGTCTGGCAAACCTGCACACACAATAGGCAGGCAATTGAAACAAGCTTCTCTTCTCCAGCAGTTCTGGATAGCACCATCTTTTTCTCATTTTCCTGGATGGATAACTCCAAGTGGATTCAACAATATTTAGCAGCTCCAGTTCAAAAGCAGGTAGGTGACTGAAACACAAAGTCATGCTATCAGTTCCATCAGAGCATATTGTTCTCTGTTTCGAGGAGCATTGACACTAATTTCCATAGGGACTCCGTGGTTCCAGACAGGAGTAGCTCTTAAAGTGCTCAGTGAGTGCCCGGCCCATCCCTCAGATAAACTGTGTGCCAGCACCTATCCTTTATTGCTCAGTGAAACAGGGGTCTACTCACTGACCTGCATACAACTTCCAGGGTAGTCAGAAGAGACTAGCAAGAAAGCAAAAATTTCTTCAGGAATTACATTGGCCACATCCATTCCTGCCTCAGTACAGCACAGAGGCCTGCAAAAGCCCAGGATTCAGCTTCATCATCTTAAACTTACTTCTGTCACTAGACATGAACATGGCTTGGAAGAACAACTACTTCAAGCTCTTTGCTTGGCAGAACCCTAGTTTAATTTAGGCATTAGTTAATGTGGGAAGCAAAGGGATGCTGAGCCAACAGGAGAATCAGCTGCACTCTGAGCTTTACCAGCTGTAAACGTCACTCTTGCTTATTCTACTTTGCCAGCAGAACTGGGAGATAAAGGCTCTGTTTTTTGCTGAACACTCAAGACAGCCTTAAGAACCACAATATCAGCAGAAAGCCCCATGCAGTCAATATTGCAAGATTTGTAGAGATAAAGTGTAAAAGCAGGAATGAGACTACTATAGCTTTAACAGTCTGCTGCAGACTCCATACAAGCAGGGATCTCACAAAGAGTTATCATCAAAGCAAGTGGATTTCTACAGTACCAGCTCAGTCAGATCTATCTTGTAAGGATATGAATTCCTCTTCAAATCCGCCCTTGCATTCCTACAAGGAGCAAGGTTTAAGTACACTACTGCCAAAACAAAACAATCGCTCTATGCTTACCAGTAGCTGTGATGCACCTAGGTAGAGCAGAACTAATTAGCCCTATGCCTCATACCAAAGGGAGGAGCAATTTAGATTTAGAGTGCTCTCTGCTACCCCTTTGCTTTGCTAAATTCAGATAAGATACTCACTGTTGCATTTCAAAACCTTCACCAAAAATAAAGGTGAGTGGGGAGAACACCCCCATTTAAAATTGTCAACTTAGCTTGCAAGCTCAGGCAGAGACTGTTTTGGCAGGAGCTTGAGTAGCATCTGGTATATGGAAGCTCAGTGGCCAAGTTCAGGCACAAACTGTAGACCACAGCGACGAGGAAAACTGCTAGTGAAGTCCAGCTCTTGCTTCTCTCTATAAAAGCGCATTCTTCTCTAGGACTTGAAAGCTCTGCTTTGCACTGGGCAAAAGCATATACCTTGGGAAGGTGACAAAAACTTTCCTTCCGTTCTTGTAGTTACTGCTGAACTGCATAGTGCAGCAATAGTGTGCTTCTGTATCACTGATCTCCAGAAGTACAATACAGAAAACCACTTCAGCCTCTTGGCATACTAGTGGAGCTAGAAATAGCTCCTCTCCAAACAAGCGCTGCAGCACTGAGAGAGTTGTTCTGTTGGACTTTTTACAGCAAAGTTTTAACCCATCTATCCTGCTAAGTAACTCTACCTTCAGGGAAGCATGTAACACTTAATACACCCTCTAAGGCTAACCGCTGGGCTCCAAAGCTCAGCTTACGCCAGAGCTCTCCAGGCTCAAGGTCCCTGAGCCACTGCTGCAAATAACATCCTATAATAACTCCATGGACCAGTACAGAGGAAGCTGCAGTGCCAGACCTGATGTCATCCAGCCACCATACAATCCTGTTGCAGCTGCTTCCATCTCTATGCACAGTCATTGACACCCTCTGTGACACACACTACTCCCCTGTTTTTACCCTCACTGTGCCTGAATTGCTGGTATCTTTCCCAGGGTAGACATGAGGAATTGAACCAGACTTAGCCTTGGCCACACAGCAGGAAACTTCAGAGTTCCAGGGTCAAGATCTAGCCACCAGCCACCACCTCCCCTGCTCCCCAGACAGCTTCTCCCTTCTCCTTTGCAAGCAAGAGATGTGTGCTTTAACGCTGAGCAAACAGTACTGAGTTACTGGCTTTGAGCACGACTTCACGCACTGTCAGGAAGGGCCGCGGGAGGCAGATGGTGTAACCCATGCAGGAAAGGAACGAGCAGCGACAGAGTAATAGGGATTTGGCAGGCGTAGGTGCTGCTGGGTGCTGCAAGGAGCCTGAAGCTGCGATGCGCTGTTGCCTCCTGGTGGCACCAACAAAGAGCAAAGCAGGCTGGCTTCTAAAACAGCTTACCAGCCCCCAGAGCCACGGGACATCACGGTCAGTCTGGCGAGGGTGCTAGAAGGACTCTCCTGACCCACTGCATGCATGAGAGGAGGAGAACAGGATGGAAAGCCCTGAGCTGCTGCAGGCTGAGCCAGCCCCAGGACTCGGACAACAGCACCAGGCTTGTGTTCTCATCTGAAACACGGACTAGCTGCCGCACACCCCAGGGACTGGAGAACATCTCACTGCAGGCTGTACCATACCGTTCTGTGCATCAATCTGAGGGATGCCTACATGGCCTCTCTGACAGCAATGTCGCAACCAGTTCTTCAAGAGGTACAGAATAACGTAAATCTGGGTGTTTTGAATAATTCATACAGAAAAACCTATCAGTGCTTGAACCATCCACAGACACTTTTTTGGCAGTTTCACAATGCAGAGCAGGTAAGATATAGAGCAATAGTTTGAGGTCCTTTCCTCATAGTTTGTTTTGGCCATAGTTACAGCTCGACAAGCCTGCAGAGGCACTAGATACTGTCCACTCACCAGCATTCTTTGCTTTTATCAGTAGACTAGGCTCCAGGCTGACTCTCCTTTAAAGATACTTTATCACACTTTTTAACATCCCCCCCATTTCTGTCTGACCCAAGTAAGTATGCAACAGGTGGGGATACGGTAATACAACTGCAGCACTCTTACCTTCAAGTGGGGAAGCAATTTTGAGATGTCTCACTGAAAAGTTTGATGTTCTCAAAAGCATCTGGTGAAGGGCAGCAAACAGCAGGAGAGCAGGCTACAAGACCACCTGTGATTCACTCAACACTTCCTAGGAAAAAATAACAGCTGTATTACTTTAGTGGGCATTTAACGCCACACCAGCCAAGTTTCTTGTAACAACTATTCAGGCTTTTCTCTGGACTTCACAGAAACAGAGCCAGGTGTATCAGCTTATTGGGCAGAAGTTGTAAATGCCTGCGTCAGGATTTCTCTATTACGAGAGAATTATGTGGGTTAGCTCAAGCAGCGTTCATGCCACACTGTCAGCAGAGTACAATGGTTTTTTGAAATAATTACTTTTTTAATAGAGAGAGCATTAAGCAATTTTGACCCCCTCATCTCTGAGAAAGGCTGCAGTTCCATGAGCAGGAGCAGAGCTGGCTTTGCAGTTGGGAAAAACTTGACTTGGGAATGGGGACTGCAGAACAGCTTATTTCTAAGCAGCTTTCAGGATTAAGGTGGGGTTTGGGGGCAGAGGCAGTTGTTGAGCAGAAGGCTTGTTTAAATACTTTTTTTTTTTGTCACCAGCTTTTAGCCTAATTTTTCTTTATTCTGAATGTTTATCACTCTGCTTTAACAAAAAGAACTAGAAAGGGAGAAGAAAAAAAGGAACTAAACCAGCTTATCCCCTTGAAAATAATACAATAGAGAAAAAATAACTTTTTGAACGTTAAAAGAAACCCCAACAACATACACAGACGTCTTTGGGTTTTAGCCTTATTTCCCCACAGCGTACAAGCTTGGGCAGCCACACAGCACAGATAGGAAATGCACATGCATACATGCATATGTATTTGACTCTCCTGTGCAGTTTTTGACCAATTTTAATCAGCTTAGGAAAAGGAGTAGGACCTTAGGGTGAGGTTAGCAAGACACGTTTATGCCATATGTTCAGACTGGGCGTGTTAATTAGCATGAACATTTTTGGTGAGACTTTTGCCCTCTTGCCTGATGCCAATGAATGAAACTACATGGGAAAATTATTGAGTCTCCATGACAGGAGGGGCAGACAGCCGAGCTGTGAGGATAAAGTGATTCCTAAGTAACGTACACAGGGACTCACAACTTAAACCGCTATGGGGCGATTCGTGTGTGTGCAAACAGGCAATGGTTGATCCCTTGGTCCTTGCTGCAGCAGAACTCTATCTCCTTCCTTTCCTACTTCACAAGGAAGCGTTGATTCCTCTGTCTGTTCCTAGATCTCCCAAGTCAAGGAGTTGTACCGGAATAGGGATATTTATGAGACAAAGCAATTGTATTTTGTGGGGCTGCAGTATAAACTCAAAACTCAAGCAATCCAGGTACCTGGCAGGCAAGACCTTTGTTGAAAACCTTCCAGCCCAGATACAGCTCATTTAAATACAAAGATACTATCTCATTACAGGCATGATATTGATACTGGTCCTCTATCTAATTGATGTTTTCCCTCAAGTACCTCTAAGTGCTGGATGGTTTGACCAGAGGCCGGCAGACAGAGGGCTGCTGGCTGCGGCCCAGACCCGTTTGTCCACACAGTGACTTGTCAAGAGCTTGTTCCCCTCGCGACAGCTCTTGACAAAACCAGCACAAATTCATGGTCAGAAGAAATACCTGGTGAGGAACGCTCTGGGCGCTGGTTAAGAAGCTGCGCCCGTTTTGTTAACTGTGGGGAAGAAAGCTGAAGTCTGGTTTTAAACCTGACTGGCAACAGAGGTCGCGAGACTTATTTTTTCCTTTGAAAACGTGATTCAGCCGCTGACAACCCCAGAGAGGCTGCGGGGTTGCCCGGGGCGAAGGGCCACGGAACAGCCCCGTCCGTCGCGCCTCAGCCCGCTCCGCTCCGCCAGCTCCCAGCCCGCCGGCCCGGCGGGGCCTGGCTCCCCGCAGCGGGGCGGGGGCACTGGCAGTCCCTCGGGGGTCCGCGGCTCCTCGCCCTCACGGAGGACCCAGCGGCACTGCGGACCGCGCATGGGGCAGCCCAGCCGCGGCCCGGGACCCCTAAGGGCCGGTGGCAGGTGCCGCCAGCCTGAGGGGAGGCGCCATGACGCGCGAAGCAGGGCCGGGAGGACAAAGGCTGCCTCCTCCCGCCCCCGTCCCCACCGCAGGGCGGAACGGGCCGGCCCCGCGCGGCCCCCCGCCGCCGCCCCCGCCTCGCCGGGAAGGCCCAGGCCGGAGCGCCGCTCCGCGGGGCCCCTGGGACGGGTAGTCCCCGCTGCCCGCGCTGCCTGCGCCGTCCGCGCCGACGGACTCTCCGTCCCAGCAGCCCCTGCGCCGTCTCCCTGCCCTCCCCGCCCGCCGCGCCCCCGCCGCTGCCCGCTGCCTGCCGGGCCCGGTAGTGCCGTGAGGCGCGACGGCGGCCGGCCGGCCCGGCGCAGGAACTGCACCTCCCGGCAGGCAGCGCGGCTCCGCGCCCCTGCCCCGCGCCCCCCGCCGCGCCGTGTTGTTGCGCCCGGCGCGGCCCGGCCTGGCCCGGCCCTTCCCACCCCTCTCCCGGCGCCCCTGCCGCCGCGGACGGGCTCGGTGTCCCAGGGCAGCCCGGGGCGACGGCAGCTCTGTGTGCCGGGGCCCGGCATGGCACCGCGCCGCCCTCCGCGCGGGGAGCGTTGGCCGTAGGTGCGGCGGGCTGCCCGGGTAGGTGCGGCGGCGCCCGGGGCCGGGAGGGCGGCCGTGGGCCGTGCCGGATGGGGATCCGCAACGGAGGGGCCCTGGGGGGGCCGGGCGGGGTGGGGGGCTCCGAGGAGGCCGTGATGGGGTGGGGGTTCTCTGGGGGTACTGGGAGGAGGTGGTGGCCCTGAGGCGTGAGATGGGGGCAAGGGTCCCTGAGCGGGGCTGGAGGGCCACCATGACAGGGGAGCACTGAGGGGGTCTGTGGGACGCTGAGGGTGCCGTACTGGGGAGCACTGGGGTAGGGGCCCCTGAGGGGGCTGGGCCCGGGGGCCCTGCTGCGTTGGGGCTCTTCTGTGGTCGGTGGAGAGGGTTGCTTGAGGAGTGCAGGTTCTGGGGGTAGAACTGGGGAGCAGTGGGGGGGGGAGTGCCAAGGGGTGGCATATGGTTGGTGATCCCCGAGGGGGAAGGGGTGCACTACGGAGCTGAGCTTTGCAAGTGGGTGAACTGGGGAGAACGGGAGTGGAGGGGTACCCCCAGTGACAGGATTACTAGGGAGCAGTAGTAGGAGAGGGAGGGTATCTGAGGATAACTCTGTGGCTGTGCTCAGGAAGGCGCTGGGACTTGTGATGAAGGGATGGTGCTGTAGGGGCAGCTGTCATACTAGGGAGCGTGCTGAGGTGATGGTGGGGAAAATGGTGCCTGAGGCTTTGTCGCTGTATATTATTACAGTGAGGTTCCTTGATACATGTGGAAGGCATGCCTGGAAAGAATTCAGAAATGGGGTTTGCAAGGAGGGGCTGGCATACTTAGGATGGGCTGGTAGGTTCAAGGAGAACTGCAAATCAAAGGGGAAAAAAAAGAGGCAGGTAGCTCTTTTGGGGAATAAGCCAGGCTCTGAGAACCTCAAGGTAGAGCTGTTATATTCTTGCTTGTTGCAGTTGACCAGTGGATGAGAAAGTACCACTTTCCCGCTGTGCTACAACGTCCCAACCTCCCTGGTTTTGCAAAAGCGGATGTCTGAGCATCCTGTAGGCATGGCTCACTTAAGAGAATTTGCCAGCCAGGTAAGTGGCAGTTAAAAATTTGTTTTAAACTCTTGTATCAAGAACAAACGTTGTTATGTTTGCTCTTGAAATGAGTTTAAACAAATTGCTAGAAAATCACTTTTTGCCACTCTCAGTCCCTCTTGCACATGTCTTGGCTTAGTCCTGTCAGCACATTGATTTGTGTCTTCTCCATGGTGGTTTTGGACTGATAGTGTTAGGTTGCTAGCCATATGGAAAGGGAATTCTTCACCCAGTGTGGTGCCTTTCTCTGACGTTAACTTTGCTCTTCTTAGGGAAACAGGAATCATTGGCACTCTTGAGTATTTTTGGGAGGAGAGGTCTATAGAAATGGGAACAGAAAAGCTGTGTGTGCAGGCTGTGCCAGACTTACGTTGCTGAAGGGTTCGTAACAGCAGCCTGAGAAGAACAGTGTTTGTAATCTTAATGCATAAGAGGTAGTGATACTTGATACTGAGCATTTAATTCTTCTGAGAGAGAGGTGAGCCTCAGTGGATGTGGTTAAATCCTGTTGCTGTGATGACATTTTCATAAGAGGAATGTGGAAGGATGATGTCATGACTTGGGACTAAAAACTAAACCACAATAGTGTTGGCTTAAGTCTTCTTTCTTCTGAATCTGGTTGCGGGGTGTGTTTGATTATTGGCAGATGTCAATACTGAATGTAGGTCTTGTTAAACCATGATATGTGAGAATTTTTGGTATTTTTCTGTTCTGCTCCTAAGTGTATAACTGTAATACTAAAGGCTTTAGTGGTTTGAGACTATGCTTTCTCCAAGCCTTTTCTGATTTGAAATTGATTTGCAGTGCATCTTAGTTTGCATGCAGTCTTTCACATAAATGGTTTCCCCAAAGTGTGTGTGGAATTAAATGCAAATATAGTGCCTGAGTGAGTCATAGTACAGGGAGAGAAATGAAAGGAATAGGAAAGGATACTGTCTGGTTAGGGCTGAGAACTGAGGTCTGTAGCTACAGAGGAGGTTGCTCTGAGGCTTTTTTGTACATTCGTTCACTAATGAAGCTTATCAGAGTTCCAGTGGTCTCATCTCTGAATTTGTTATGCAAATGTAAGACATTCTCAGATTCTGTCATCCCATGACTCTCTGTCTGGTCCTGGAAATAGGAAAGCAGTCTGTGTTGTCCATTCCTCAGATCTCTTTAGGAATCCTTGATGGGACCTCGTAAGCTATGTAACTGAGCCTTGCTGGAAGGGCAGTAGGAATTGGCCTGAAGTTCTGTTCACTAGTTTAGGGAGTGGTAGGAGGTTCTGTGAAATTTGAGAGACTAAGACTTGGACTGGGATGTCAGGGGCTTGACTTGTCTTTGTTTCCTGGTTCTGTTGCTGATGTGGAGGGTTACCGTAGGCAAATCCCCAGGCTGCTTTACCTCTGTGCATCTGTTCCGCTGCCTCAGCTAGTTGGCTGTCTGTTGTTTCTTGGCTGCCCTTTGCTGTGTACATACAGCACAGTGGGCCTCCAGTCTTTGTTGGGAGCTCTATCTGCTAGATGATGTATTTGCATTACTGTGTTTAAAGCTCTAATCTGAGCTCTGTTTCTAGTATTGTTGTTCCTTATGTGACGTTGAAGAAGCTGTTCAAGTTCTCTGGCTAAGTAATGCCGCACTCCCTTGAAGCAAAGGGATACTAGCTGTGAAGCAAGTTGGGAGCCTCAGAAAAGTTTGTGTATTTCAAAGTGCTGAACACAAACTTTCCTCTTGTCTATACTCCAAAAGTTCAAAACGGTCTCAGGCTCGGCAGCTGAAAAGAGCTGTGCACAAATATCGTGTAGACAGGGAAGCTCTCGGATGTTTCCAGATGCCAAGCTGATTTCCCCAAAGAGAACAAACATAGTGCCTGTTGCCATAGTGCAACGACCAATCTGTTGGTGGCCAGAGGTTAGGGTGTAGCATGCAATGTGGGTGAATGCTGGATGGGAAGTTGGGGAGGAGAGGAGGCAATGAAGGAAGGGTCAGTACCTGAGGTCTGTTAAAACTTCCTCCTTCTACTGTGTTTGGCAGGGGAAAATGACGTTTGTTTGTTTGGCTGGTTGAAAAGTACTCTAGTCAGAGGTAACACTAAATGCTGCTGTAGTTCCATGTAAACCTTTGGAGGCTGCCAAACTCCCAAGCAGCTTCAGCTCTTAAAGTATTGTGGCCCTGACAATCTTTTTCTGTTACAGACTTCTGCCATATGTAACAGTGATTGTGATCCTGACCTGCCTCAGACCATGGAACTCTCACTTCCAAAAGGGTTTCAGCACCTCTCAAGTGTTTTATGCAGCAGATGCAAGCCTGACTCTTGCTTGCAATGCTGAATGTGGCTCTTTTGAGAGTGAGATCCAGCTGGACACAGCCCAGAGAGAAGACCTTGAGCTGGTCCAAAGGGTATTTGCTTCTGTTCCTAATATGCAGCTTATCTTTCCGGGTAGTAGCTTTGAAATGAGGGTAGATATTTACCCTTTTTCTCTATTCTCCCCTCAAAGGCTGTGGATATCATGTCTCTGCAGCTGGTGTTACTGCCAGGCTTGCCTCATAATGCACTACATTTCTTAATTCCTGATGTCTGATGGTAAACACCCCCACACCTGTCATGACAGAGCATCCTTCTTTCCTGGGCTGTGAGAACCTGGAGGGCAGAAGAGGAGCACATTACTGACAGATTGTCCTCATCCCGCTCATACTTAATTCCCTCCCCTTCCTGCACGTACAACCAAGATAGCTTTGTGTGCTCTCCCCCCAATGCCTGTTCATGCCTGACTGAGCCGTCTCTGGTGTCTGACTGCTTTCAATGGGGAGAAGCAGCATGAAGCTTTTTGCTCCAGACCTGCTGTGTAATTGACATTCAGTCAAGCAAAAAGGTAGGATGAGGTGACCATCCCTAAAAGCTTTGTGCGTTGTAGTAGAACAAGGAACAGCAGCTGGCCAGCTAGCTCTTCAGACTCTGGCCTGGTTTTGCAGCCCTGGTGGGTTCTGTGAACGTGGAAGAAAATGGAAAGATCCCAAGGTGGTGAGTGGCTGCAAAACTGACAGGTGCTAATAAGCTTCTTTGGGTTATCTGTGCTCATTTATGCCAGGTGTAAAGGATTTAATCTGGATTTTATTACTTTGTACTAATGATGTTTCTCAGGTGTGTTTGTAGCTGTGCACAGTTCTAGAACATGGATTTGCAGCCAGGGTGATTCTCTGACAAGACACCGAGATCAATTCGTATTTAGAAGGGAACGGATCGTGCTTGTAACACCCCTTATTGCAGTGCTCTGCAGGTACAAATTTACTGGGCTAGAGGAGAGTCAGGCTACACAGAATGTGTTCTGCTTCCCTCTGCCTGCCCCACTTGATCCCCCAAGTGTGGTAGTGTGCTTCTCTTCTGATGGGGCGATGCACTTGCATAGTGCTCTGTTCCTGGCATAGCTGCATTTGTTCTGTCTGGTGAGTGCCAGGGCTCGTATGCCCATCGGTCTGAATGTTTGCTCGTCGGCAGCGAATTACCATGTGGCAGCTCAAACAGGAACTTTTTAATGGGCGAGAGCTTTTGAGCAGGTGTCCTGCAGACTAGCATAATTCTGTCTTAGTTTGTCATGGGAATTCAGGATTGCTTCCACAAAGATGCCATCTGGCAATGTCTTCTGTGGTGTCCACCATGGTAGCTCACAGGGTGTTCCACTGGGCAGACCTGCTTGAATTGGTGATGGGCTCGTTTCCTCCTCCCTGTTTACAGAAAGTGAAGAAATTTGTTAGCGGACTCTGGTTCTGCAGCAGGCATCTGGGAGACTGTTAACCATGGCTGGAAGGACTCTCTACCACTTTGTGCCATACTCGCTCACTAGGTTCTGGTTGTTGATGGGTATGGGTTGTGTGATTTGGACAACTCCATCAGGGGATGCTCTTCCTCAGGCCCTCCACAGAAGACTCATATTCTTGCCCTGTCACCTGAGAGCTCTGAAGCATTTCCAGATCAGTTTTGAAGTGACAGGTACTGGGGAGGTAAATTCACTATCTGCAAAGTTTCCTGTTCTAACCTAATGTGGTGGGCCTGTCTCTTCTGCCCATCAGTGTTGTATCATTTTCCTGAGCCCTTGAGCAAAATCGCCACATGCTTGTCATGAAGGTTTGTCTCCTTCACCGCCCCTACCTGAACTGCTTCGTTCCACAGAAAATGGGATAAACCAACATCAGAGCATGGAAGTTTGTTTACGAAGCTGTCTGTGATTACAGAGCCCGATACATAAAATGGTGGTTGTCCCAAAAGCTGCCTGCAGTAGCTGGTGCTCTTACGTTTGATGTCCTGTTCTTGAAGAATCAGTCCTGATTCTTTGATACGCCATGCCAGGCTGAGGAGAGGAGCAGTAACTCACATCTTGCAATTTCTTTTCTCTTGGAAAAATTACTGACCTGGGAGGGGAGGAAGGTTTTCTTGCAGGGTTGCTTCCTTGCAGGATTCATGTGGATAGCGTTTCCCTTACCAGCTGAGCCAGGTGCTTCTAAGAGATGATCCTCTTTCTCTCCCTTCTCCCTGACGTGTGAGAGTAGCTGATGTGGCAGGTGGCATTGCAGCAGGTGACTGTGCAAGGTGACGTCTGGGCCACGTTGCTGCCCCTTCCTGTGAGTTGGTCAAGAGGTGGAAGCTGCTCCTGGCCTCTTGTGAGCCTGGACTAGCCAGACTGTTCTCTCTGCGCTGCAGTCATCATTCTCATGTTGCCTCCTGGCATTTCTCAAACTCAAATCCTCTTCCTTTCCCCCGCCTCCTTCTCTTCAGTCCCTGTTACATATCTCCAGTTCCTTTTATCTCTGCATATCCCCTCCAGTCTGTTTCCAGTGCATTTGTTCAAAGTACAGCCTGTTTGGGTGTTGCCATGGATGCGCAAGGATATTTGGTTATCCTTCTGTATCTTGGACTGGAATGCACGTGGAAATCCTGTTGAGTAAGCTGACTGTAAAGCTCATTCTGGGCCTGGCTTACTCCATATAGCAAAGCACTGGGCACAGAAGGCAAACAACCTGTAATGACTGGCTGGCTTAATCATTAAGCAGCATCTAGGGCTGCTCAGTGGTCGTCTGCTGCTGGAACCTGGTGTTAGATGGAAAAATGCAGCTGCTCTGTCCTCAGATAAAATCTCTGCCAGCTCAAGGCCTTTGCAAGGGAGCAGTCCCTCTGGGTGACGTGTTGGAGGTGATACAGAGAAGTTCTGGGTGTGGAAAACTTGCTCTAATGGCTTGGATGCTTCCTGTAGATCAGGCCATATTTTACAGATATTTTTTAAAAACTAGACTAATTTTTTTAAAAAGGCAGAAAACCTATTCACAAAGGGCCTGTTAATAGTATGAAGAAGAGCAGGACCTCCTGGTCTGCAGCTGGACAGAATGAAATAGCTGATTTCTTCACTTTCTTGTGTGTACTTGTCCTAATAAAGAATTAACTTTGAAGCTGCTGTTAAAAGAGTCTGTATTTCTCCAGCCAGTGCTATTAGTAGCTTCCCAGTTGATGTGCTTATCTAATGAGGGAAATGCTATTTGCTTTTGTATCTGGGTGTGCCAGCCAGAGGACAGGGTGTTCCAGAAAAGCAGGTCTGCAGATGGAGTGTCCATTCAGCTCTCCTGTCTCCTCTGGTATAGGCAGGTGTCTGGCCTCCTTGCTGCTGACCTAAAAGATGCAAGGCTCCCCCTGTAAATATCTGGAGAGAGCTGGGATGGGTGCTGCCTGGAAATCAGGCTGCAGCAGAGAAGACAGCTAGTGTGAACTGGTATTTATATTATTAGAGTATTTCACCCTCCAAATAAGTAGGGAAAGGTGCAAATTGTATAAATCATTCCAGGCTTTGAGTGCCAGAAAGCAGACTAGGGAAACATCCATGCGAACTTCCTGTGGCCTCTTGCTTGCGCCCATTTTCTCATCCAGATCTTCAAAGGAAGGGCTGGTTCTGGTACACCGTGTCTGTCTTTATCCAAGCATGAACAAGTATTTGCTCATGGAGCTGCTTTGGCACCAATTTAGTGCCTGCAGTTGAGCAGTCCTGTCCCAAAGGACCCAACACCTTCCGTAGAGATGCTTGCTGGCGTTCTCCTTCTGGGCTTCTTTCCCCTTCCTCCTCCCAGTGACTACAGTCTGAAGGGGCAGAAAGCCCATGTAAAAGGGTTCCTTGGTTTTTCTAATCCTGGATATATTGTATATATATACATAGGGATGTGAGCTGTAGGGGTATACGTGGCACTCTGCAGGCTGCCGTGGGAGTTAATGGACTTTTCCCATCTTTGCTTTAGCACTCCAGGGTGGATCCTGAGGAGCTGTTCACCAAGCTGGAGCGGATTGGCAAAGGATCGTTTGGTGAAGTGTATAAAGGGATTGACAACCGCACCAAGGAGGTGGTTGCTATCAAGATCATTGATCTGGAGGAGGCTGAGGATGAAATTGAGGACATTCAGCAGGAGATTACAGTGCTCAGCCAGTGTGATAGTCCCTACATCACCCGGTACTATGGGTCTTACTTGAAGGTAGGACAAAGCCATGGCAGTTCGCTTGCCAGCAGTTTGGGAATGGCGTGGGCTTCTCGATGGGTGCTGTAGCTGCTGGTGGCGTACAGCACTGGAAAGTGTCCAGTCTGTGAGTGTCAGTGTGGCAGCAGGAACAGCAGTAGCTCTGCCCATTGCATTCATGTGGTCTTAATAGGAGGCTGGGCTTTAAGACACTTGCAAAGCATATGGAAATGAGGTCCTCGGTACAGTGTGGTCCCAAGAGCAGGACGTTTCCCTGGAGAGAAAAATACTCGTTGAAGAGGCTGCCCTCTCCCCCGTTTGGCCATTCTTGAAAGGAAGTTTGTGGAATACTTTTCCAAAGTATCACAGTTTTAAGGTAGTACCACTGAGGGCTTTATGTGTCTGAAAAGAAGAGCAGTTTGAAACTGTATTTGTGTTCTTGTGATCATCATTTGATCAGAAATGATGAAAAGAACAGGAACTGAGTTTTTGGAGGAATGCTGGTACCACTTCCATTGAAAACAGGTTTAGGAATCCCCAGTGGAAACTACTAGTAGTGATGACCAGAAGTGGCCTCTGCATGCCAGCTGCTGGAGGTATATGTAACATTGGGTCTGTAGCAAACAGTTTCTGGGCTCTTTGGATCCTGATATTCCTTACGTATTTTTCAAAGGCTATAATGCATTTTCTCAGCCTTCTACTGCAAACACCAAGCAAGCTGTAGTTCCATGGATCTGATGCTTACCTCCTACCAGGACCCTGTGAACCTCAGTCTGGAAATCTCTGAGGAGTAAGAGATTGTCTTACTGATTGTACCCTTCAAGCTGGCAGTCCTGTTACTGAGATCAAAGGCTGCAAAGGTCCCCTGTCATTGTCAAGAAGGAGATGTGCTACATCTGTTGGAGTGATGTTAAATGGCTACAGCCTGCAAATATGCTTATCTCTGTGGGCTGTATAGTCTGGTGCCTGTAGGGACACTAAGCTTGCTCAGGTAAAACTGCAGACTGAGAGAAAGAAATGTACTGGAGGCTGGTCCACTGCTGTAATGCTGTGTCAGTGGGAAAGAGGGAGCTGGGAGCAACCTCCTTAGGCCTCTGAGAGCTGCAGTGTGCAGCATCTCTTGGATTGTGTACAGGACTACACATGTGTCTTGCTGCCTCTGGGGTGTTTCACTTTTCTGCCTGCTTTTATTACTGTCTTTACTCTTGATTTGTGCTCTTGTTGCAGGGCACTAAGCTGTGGATAATTATGGAGTACCTAGGAGGAGGTTCAGCCTTGGATTTGGTAAGCTATGGACCATGGAAAGCGCTGGCTGGAGACCTGGTTTGTGAAATGCCTGTAACTGGACACTCACTTGCCACATACCATCTTTTTGACAGCCCTGTGCCTGAAGGGTAGGCAGTGCAGGACAGATGTACTGGTTATGCATATCCCAGAACAGAGGAAATGTTTGCATGAAGCTCAGCATTCAGAGCACTGTTCTAGAGTGTGCTCTGCTGCTTTACAATGGAAGGAGCCAGTGACCTTAAAAGTGACAGCAGCCAATTGATTTGAGCGGTGCAAATCCATACTTCACCTAACACGAGTTCATGGTATTGTTCAGTGCTTGCATGGCATCAAGCTCAGCAGGGACCTGGTCCACAATCAGCGTTGCCAGGTGTTTGATAATACAAATGACATCTAATAAGTTACCCCAGATTTTAAAGGAATACAAATGCAGAATAAACACATGGCCAAAGTTCTGCTGTGCAGTATTCCATCACAGGATTTTGCTTTTCTCCTTAGGACAATATAAAGCCTGTTTTTCCAGAGCAGTAACTAAGGTCATGTAATGAAAACTGCTAAGCCTGCCTGCACTGAACTGACTTGGAGGAAGGGTGCAGGGGTGGGGGCTGTTACCAGCAGAAGTCACGTTAGTGTCAGAACCTCAGTTATTGCACTGAAAAGGCAGGACTTCTTTAGAAGAGAACTGATGAAAAGGAGAAGAGCTTTGATACAATACTGTACAGCCAGAAGGTAGAAGTTGTCTCTGGCTGGTGTAGTGGCTGAAGTTCAGTGTTTGCGTGCTAGTAGAGGGACTTGAACAAGAGAAACTGTTAAGATGTTCTGTTCAGCAATGTATTTCCAGGCCAAAGCAAAAGATGAGCATCCTGCTGTTTCTCTGGGAAGCCTTTAGTAGACTAACAGCAAATCCTCCAAAGATTTTCCTTTTAATGTTGCCAGGTACAAAGTCCAGCACTCTGCTTACAGAATGTGCACCGGGCACACAGTAGGTGCTTCCTGCTGAATGTGACCTTGGCTGAGGTTTCCAAGTAGCAAACTGAGAGGCTGGAAAATCCAAGGCATCAGTCACCCTCCTTTAAGTCATTTTTCTGCCCTTTATCAGCTGAAGCCAGGACCCCTGGAGGAGACTTACATAGCTACTATCCTGAGAGAAATCCTAAAGGGTTTGGATTATCTGCACTCTGAGAGGAAGATCCACAGGGACATCAAAGGTGAGAGTGGAGAGCTTAGCTTCCTGTTAGGTTGCTTCTTTCTGAATTTGATGCTTGTCATTTTATTGCAACTCATGACTTATATGTCTTTAGCGTTTAGAGTACCGGTAAGGATCTGTAGCTCTTCTCTGGCATTTGTAGTCTGGACAGGCAGGGGGCTAAAGCAAAGGAGTCCATGAAAGGCATGCTTAGATGTTAGCTGACTCCGTTATGTCTGGACATTTGCTTTACTGCTGGACTCCAAGGCGTGTGTATGCTTGTTATCATGGTTATAACATACTGCAAAGGTAAGCTGTCCTCATGCAGGGTTCACAGCCCTAGAAAATCAGGGCAGCTTGTGTCAGCTTATCCTGTTACTGATTTTTATAGTCATTGGCTGTATGCAGTGTAGAGAGACCTGGCATCTGCCTCCCGAAGAGCAGTCTCACACTGAGCACAGAGCATCAGAGGACAGCAGGAGGACGAGAGGACAGTGCTGTGGAGATGTGGCCAGTGTTGGATGCTAACTGCTCTGACCCTCTGCAGGAGGGGATGTGAACAAGCAGAGCAGAGAAACCTCATGCAGGGAGATATGTAGAAAAGATTCTGTTGTGTAAGTGAAACTACACATTTCTAGCACTGCAAGCTGTGCAGGACTGTTGGCTGCCAGCAGAGTTGGGAAATACAAGTTTGTAGGTAGGGTGTCACAAGTCCTCCCAGAAAACCCCCGTCCCAAAACATGTGCAATATCACTGTCTTAAGCTGAGTGGGAAGCAGTACAAGACCAGGACTTGTGAGCTCTTTAAAAGGATCTGCTATTTAACCTTTGCTGAGAGCTACTAGGAAAAAAATCAAGACCATTTGAAGTATCCTGGGCCATGTTGTCCTCTTCTTTGTGTGGCAAGGAATCACATCTCGTTGATTGTGTGGCCCTTCACACCTGCTCCTTGCTACTGCCCTAGAAATATCCCCCTTCTGATCCAGCCAAGCTTATGAACTTGGTCCGTGTTAGCTGGCAGAGGTCAGAGCTTGAGAACGGTGTGAGGCTGGGAATGGGAATCTGAGCTGTGGGTTTCCACTGGGCAAAGGAGGATGTCACAGGAGGTCTGTTCTCAGTATTCAGTTCTGTGTGGGCTGGAGATGATTCAGAAACTAGTGGACTTGATGCTTCTTTGTGTGAACAGCTGCCAACGTGCTACTTTCGGAACAAGGAGATGTGAAACTGGCCGACTTTGGGGTGGCTGGACAGTTGACAGACACACAAATCAAGAGAAACACTTTTGTTGGGACTCCGTTCTGGATGGCACCAGAGGTCATCAAACAGTCTGCTTATGACTTCAAGGTGAGCTGGGAGCAGGAGGTTTGCTGCCTGGTGCTACTGTATGTGAGATGATGCCAGGGTTAATTACAGGGATTGGAAGTGCTGCTTACTGCACAAATGATACTTTCCTGTTATGGTTCAAGGTCTGTTGGAGAAGTTTGTCTGTTACACATGAAACACCCTGTCTGATTTTATGTGATCAGCCCTTCAGCTGTGCTAAAGTTGCATGCTTCCATGTTGCAGAATTGATCCTTGCTGTTCCATGCTGTCACTGTTCTTGCTCTTCTTTCAGGCAGATATCTGGTCCCTTGGAATTACAGCCATTGAACTAGCAAAGGGAGAGCCTCCAAATTCCGATTTGCATCCTATGAGAGTTCTCTTCCTGATCCCCAAAAATAACCCTCCAACACTTGAGGGTCACCACAGCAAGCCCTTCAAGGAGTTTGTGGAAGCCTGCCTCAATAAGGATCCTAGATTTGTGAGTATTGCTGTCCACCTGTGAATTTGGGTGAAGTATTGCAGACGTCAAAGATTTATTTAGCAGGAAGACCTTTTGGTGCAAGGTTTCTGGAGAGAAAGAAGTACTGAGCTTGCCGGATGGACAGGCAAGCCTGGCAGGAGTTGAAGTCGTGCACTTGCATGTTTAGTGTGCAGAAATGGTTAGATGTAGCATGCTTTCCTTTTTGCTCTAGAGGCCAACAGCTAAAGAATTGCTAAAGCACAAGTTCATCACACGCTACACCAAGAAAACCTCATTCCTAATGGAGCTGATAGATCGGTTCAAGCGCTGGAAGTCGGAGGGCCATGGAGAAGATTCCAGTTCTGGTGATTCTGATATGTACGTACATGTTCTGCATGGAGGGGTGCCCCTGCCGTACCCTGCATGCCCCAGAGTAGCCTGCAAACAGCTCAGATCCTTTTCCCCACCTGGGCTGGAGATCTTACGGTAGTTCAGGGAGGCCCGTGAGCATCTGCTTGTGGGAGCAGGTGACTGCTGCCTGAAGAAACAGGCTGTTACCTCCTGTTCAGTGGGACCCAGTGCTCTATTCTAGTCTTAACCTGTGGAGCCTCTTTGCTGAGCGTAAGGGATCAGAAGTACTAACAAGATGCACTAACTAACTAGTTTGTGCATAACTAGTAAATCAAGGCTGTGTTTTATGCACATCCAGTTAAATAAAAGAGCTGCAGGCTCTAGGAAGTGTGGCAACAGCTGCATATGTGTGCGTATTCATGGGTAGACAGCTTTGCTACCAGTGTGGAGGATAATAAGGCTGTAATCCTTGGGTGAGGAAAGGGCGCTGTTGCCAGGCAGAGCTTCTCGTCACCTGTTGTGGCCAATGATTTAAGTGATCAGTTACTCTGGGAGTTTGGCTTGTAACACCTAAGTCTGGGCCCTCAAACTGTGCACTTGGATTGTCTTGAAATTCTTCTAAATTTGACTAGCACTTCAAACTGTCTTCAAGCTGGCTAGAGCAGAAAGGTGGTCTTTGGGATTTGAAAACATGATGTAGTACTTTGCTCAGGTCTCTGTAGTGCTGTATATGGGCTGTAGAGACTGAAGTGTTCCTCTTCAGGTTTTTCTCTGGAATAGGGAAATGCCTGGGGCCGTGTGGTGATATGACAATCTGGTGTGGGGGAGCTTTTGCCTGTGGGAGTGCATGGGTAAAACACCTGTTGTATGAAGCTGAAGCTTTGTCTTGACCTTCCCTTTTTCATTTGCAGTGATGGAGACACAGAGGATGGAGACCAGGGTCCAATCTGGACATTCCCACCAACTATTCGCCCCAACTCCTTGAGCAAGCTGCACAAAGGAATGGCTCTTCATGGTTCTCAGAAGGTACGTTTGCTGTCTGGTCTTTCCAAAGTGGACTGAACTAACCCAAGCTTTTGAGGGTCTTGGGGAAGTTACCAGGCACTCGTGTTCTGTCTAAAATTTGCTTTCATCTGGTATTAAGGGCTAGTGCCACAGAGCTGCCTCTTCCACATGGTCAGGGTACTGCAGTCTGTGGCTTTCCTGAGACCTGGTGAGGGGACTGCCATCAAGGTGGTGTGAATTTACCAAAGGCTTTTTTTATAACTTCTTTTCATGTTGCTTTCTAGCCTACTGAGCCCATCAAGAGGCAGCCACGGTCACAGTGTCTCTCAACGCTTGTTCACCCAGTTTTTGGGGAGGCGAGTACAACCTCTTGGTGTCTGTGGTGATTGGAGATGAAGAGATGCCTGACACGGATAAGTAACTGGGGAAGGATTTGGAGAAGGGAGGCGTGATGAGGTTCCTAGTAGTGTTAAGGGACTATGAAGCATTTGTGCCTCTGTTCAGGGATTTATACCGTATGTTAGGAAAGTGAATATGTCCCTGGAGTGTCCTCTCTGATATGCTTGTGTTCCTGTAAGTACAGCATTACTGTGTTGTCTTCTGGTGAGGACAAGGTAGAGGAGTACCTGTTTCTGATTTGTGTCTTAGGCTTGCTAATGCCTAGGCAGCTTTGGACTCTGATGTCCCTGGCCTCCATGGTTGAAGTGCGGCTCCTGTTAGGGCAGGCAGGTATTTAAGCTTGCCTGCTGCCATGCATGTTCCCTGCCCTCGTGCTATGTGCTGCTGTCCATGGCAGAGTCACTGAGAGGAATGTGGCTGGATCAGAGCAGGAGCTGGCTTTGCCAGTTACTAGGCCATCTTCTTGGTTTATACATGTCTGCTATTGGTAGCATGCTGAGGCCGAGGAGTTACCTATGGCCTGTGGAAGGCAGACAGAGGAAATGTGTTTGGAAAATCCACCCTGTTTCCCTGCCTTGTGTTCTGGGTGGGGATGTGGGGTTGCAGTAAAAGCTACCATTAATGATGGGATAGTGTCTGTATCAGCAGAGAGTGGAGTTGTCTTTCCAGCTGGTGATTTAAGAAAGGAGAAGAGTATGATAATTATAAGGGGGCTTCAGTTGCTGTTTGCAGCAGGACTGTAGGAAAGGAGGTTCTACTTCAGAAGAAATCATTTACACAGGCACTGCCTGTTGGGGTTCTTTTCTTGGGGTGCTGGGTCACAGAGACCCATTCTCTGGTCCCAGTGACTTGCTCTTTTCTGGATCCTGATTCTGTTCCAGGGGTGGCCCAGCAGAGTGCTGTGCTTTTTGAGGTTTAGTCTCTGGACTTGATCACTTCTCGCAGGTCGAGTGCTATGTGGAAAGAGGGTTTGCTGCAGGGCAGGAAGCAGAGGTCATTCTAAAAAGCAGGCTCTTGAGCACTGCTTCGGAAATTGAGAGTTCAGCTAACTGGACTCTTCTGTACTCTGCTGGGCTCGGCCTCCAGAGGTTGGAGCATGAGGCAGATGGTCTGGGTCTCGTAGGCCTAGACATGAGATAAAAATGAAAAAAAAAAAGTTGTTTTCTGATGCAGGCAGTCTGTGCAGCATAATCACTGACCTCTGGTTCTCAGTCCTTCCTGTTTAGGAGTCTTCTGCATGAGGGTGTGTTCAGAGCTGTGAGTTCTCCGAACCAGTGAGTGCATCTTCATGCTTCCCTTTACCAGCCTTGCTGCACCAGTTCCAGGTGGAAAGTGGCTTCTTGGACCTTTAATTTCTGCTAGTTTGACTCCTGTGCCCCAGATTTGCTGATGCTCCTTTCCTTTGATTAGACATCCCTGCCATCTCTGCTGATCCCACTCAGCAAACTCATGTGTAGGGAAGGTTCTGGGCAGTCTCTGGAAAAAACTGGCTTCTGCGTGCAGTAGCAGGGGGGTGAAAGAAAACTTGTCTCCAAATAGGAAATCTACTTCACTGCTGGTTCCACCTGCTCTGTTCAGTTCTGGTTTCCTGCCAACAGCAGGTCTTTCTCCTTCTCACCATTGTATTATTGCCTCTTATACCTGCTAGGTTTTGATCACCACTTTCCATAAAAGGGCTGAAGCTGGGCTTTGTGAATGGAAATCTTGCTGAGATGCTGTTCATAGTCTTCTGCGTGTGTATTATTGGATGTTAATACTGAAGATGACCCGTGGTGGGTCATCAACACAGGTGTGGGCAACTGCAGGTCTGAAAACCTGTCTGCCCTTTCTGGGCCAGGGAGGAAAGGTAAGGTATTTGGGCCTGGAGGGCCAAGCAGTAAATAAAGGCCAACCTGTAAGGCTTTGCGCAGTACAGCTCCGTAACCCCCCTGCTAACCTCCAGAAAGCTCTTCTGCAGTGGAAAGTGACAGGGTAACATCACAGGCTGCTGGGCAAACTAAAAGGTCAGGGGCTTGGCATCAAAGGCTGGTGATAAGCTGGCAGTTTACCTGCAGGACAGACCCCATGTTTCATTTTGCTCTGAGGCGGTTAGTCTTTGATCAGGTAGATGTCAAATCAAATCCTTGGCTTTAGCGTCACAACTATTTTTGGCCGAAGAAATCTGTATCCTTGATGTTTAATTGAGTTGCCCTCCGTGCCCCTTGCCACTTCTGAATGAGCAGAGGTGTACGCGAGTTGCTTCCACAGCCGAGGCTTTGTGTTGGTGAGTGATTGCCTTGCTGAAGAGGCAGCAGCTCTTCTTAGCTAGGAACTGTTTCCTGCAAGGGACTTGGAGCACAGGGACGGCTGCAGCTGGTGATTACCATTCACATTGTCCTGCTTTCTGCACCATGGAGAAAAGGCGAACACCAACAACAGGAAAGGCTGATCCTAGAACTGCAGGCAAAGAACTGTGAGGCTTATGTATAGCCCTTTAATCAGCGTAGCCTAACAGGAGCTTAATTGACCAGGTCAGCAGTTAGCTGGCAGACATTGCTTGTTCAACAAAAAGGTTTGATATTTGTTCAGCATGGTGCATAACTGTGCATACTAAGGAAGGGGCTGTTGCGTGAGCTGCTTGTGTGAAGGAGGTGGTGAAACACTGCAGAGGATGTGACTGGGTTTTCCAGCGACAGCCTCCTTCAGGCTCAGTGTCGGTGACCTGTCAGGAGTTCCTTCATGACAGAGGTTTAGCTATTTCAAATTAACAGCTGAAATCGTGTGCAAGTAACCTTGTGACTGGTGAGGCCTAGTCAGAGTGCACTAACCGTGATAGATGTGAACTGAGGCTTTTCATCTAGGTCTATGGAGATCTTGGAGTGTGGGCATCATTCCCCTGTACCCCTGGGGAAAGCTGTCTTGGGAAAGAGTGTCGGAGGCCAAGTGGCTCAGGACCCATAGCATGGCCATAATCCGCCTTGGCCTCCCAGTCCGCTAGAAGCAACTCGGACTTTTTTGTGGCTGTTAAAAGTGATGGTGACTAACTCCTGGTGTTACAATATTTTCTGCCTTACCTGTCTACAAACCTTTGTGTGCGTCTGGGAGCTAAGCTGTCATTAGCAGCAAAGTGACTGTACTGGTTTGGGTAGAGCTGGAGTTCTTTGTTCTGTTACTTTATGGGTTTTCAGGGCTGTTGATGCATTTCTAATATAACTGAGTTTGTTTAAGAGTATATCGGGGCCTATTTGTTAAGGACATCAATTGCTGTTATTACGTGGAAGTAAGTCTGAACTCCAGACATTGGACTGCCATCTTCCTAACCTACAAAAAGAGCCCCTTTTTATTTTTTTAAAGAAAGTGGATGCCCTCCTGCACCCTTGTGTAGTCATACTAAAAGGGAAAGGGACTTAATGCGTGTACTGCACTGCTTAAACAGTGCTTTCTGCAGTGAGACAAGGAACTAACACACGGTTTCTGGGTTGCAGCTTAAAGACAAGCACAAGCAGACTGGAGGCAATGTGGGAGCTATGGAGGAGCTGGAGAACGCCTTTAGCTTGGCTGAGGAGTCCTGCCCAGGCATCTCTGACAAACTGATAGCACACATGGTGGAGCGGGTACAAAGGTGAGTATTCTCTAGCATGTGAGCTGGGGTGTGGCTGGCAGTGACCCAAACCATTGTCATACTCCATAGCTATGGGAAGGGTTGGTGCTGACCAGCTGAGACACCCAAAACCTGAATATTGGTGACAGCTGACCTCATAGTCCCAAGGTCACTTCCTTTATCTGCTTTTATGTAATGGAAGCAGTTCTTCCTGCCTCAGAAGTCCTTTCTCACACCGAACAGGTTTCTGTAGTTCAGATGAATGTTGTAGAGCACAGAAAGATGCTGCTATTCACCTTCATCTTGCATACATATGTATATACATATATATAAGACATCCTGCTGGCCCCATTACCCAGGTAGTGAGGACTATGCAAAATGTCACCAGGAACGCTTCTGGAATAGTGAGAATTTAGAGCGCTTGTGCAGCCAGTCACTCTGCTTGCCCAGCTTCAGGTAGTAGGAAGATGTTTTTCCTGAAGTGAATTACTTATTAAACCAGTGAAGGAGTATAGTCTGTTAGAATTAAGTTCTTCGCTGCTCATCAGGTGCTGCAGGCAGCTTGCCTCCACTGCTGGCACCGAGTTCAGTCACATCCATGTATTGCAGGCAAGTGTCAGATCCTGATCACAGGTTTATCAGGCTTTATTTAACATTAATTTGGCTTTTGTCCCTTTCACAGCAGGCTGTCCTAAATCTTGCCCTTTCTTCAGCAGCTGAGAAACTTAACAATTGGCCCCTCACGGGTTAGAAGGCTGGAAGTAAAAGTGTTTTGCTGTACATGTGACCAAAGGAGCCGTTCTGTGCTCTGGTTGCTAATGTAAATACAACCCAAGCTTTACAGTCTTTACACTCTTGAACTTGGGCTTTCTAAGCATTTGTTTCTGATGGGTTAAGCTGCTGTCATTTGTGCCTTATACCTCAAGCATCCCTTGGATGCTGTCAAGCAAAGAACAACCTTGGATAATAAGGACTGAAAATACTGGCTGTCCTTGAGAGCTTCTGTTACTAAGTTGCTCAAACTTTCAAGCAGACATGGTGTGGGTCTGTTTAGATCACTCGCCTAACAATCACTTTACATTGGGAAGAGAACACTTGTCTCTTCTGGCTGGCCTGTAGAAGACACATCACAGAAAGTGTCCTGTGATACCTGCAAAAACTTTAGCCTCTAGTTGAGCAGGAGGTGCTCACAGATGTGTGTTCGATGCCTGCAGTGCAGTTGTTTCAGTATCGTTCACTTCTATCAGCCTAGAAATAGCACAACTGGACAGTGTGTAAGCACAAGATACTGGTTGGTTGGAGGTTTGCAAAACATCAAAGACCCTGTTGGTTTCTTACTGTAAAACACTAGTGCTCAAAATTTCCTCCTAGCCTAAAAGCGAGTCTTAAAAGCCTGAAAAAAGTGCCACCTTGGCTTTTTGTTAATTTGCTTTTTTTTTTCTTTCAAGACTTCCTTATCTAGAAAACTGACAGTAGCAATGGGAGTGGGGGCAAATACATGCAGACTCACCTCCTTGTCTGCAGACACACTGGCTGGTGCAGTGCGTGTGGGCCACCTTCCAGGTGAGGGCTTGACATGGACAGTAGTGACCAGCTCCACCCACTGTTCTTTCTTGTAGGTTTTCACACAGTCGGAACCACCTGACCTCTGCTCGCTGACACCTACGTTCCCTGCTGTTGTTGTGAGGGGGGAAGGATTTTTTCCAGCTTCATGAGAACTACATCTCTAATCCAGACCACCATCTGCTATTGGACGTAACGTTGTGTTACGGACTTCAGGACATTTCAGAGCCTTCATATTACACGTGTTTCCATGATAACCCAGGGTGGGGTTTGCAATGCAAGTACAATTTAGACCTTTTGCAGAACCCAAGATGGGTGGTCTAATTGTTTTTACAGTTTTAATCAATGCAGTTTTTAATTGTTTCCCTATGGATGTATCCATTTCGGCTTGGTTTGATTCACAGCTTGTTACTGGTGTAAATGCCTGGCTGCTGGAAAAGAGGGCAATTCTCCTCCACTGAGATGTTTCGAAGGCAAGTCTGCCCTTCCTAAAGAAGTGTGTCAGCAGTAATGTGTGAGTGCAGGTATGTTTGGAAGCTCTCCATGCATTACGACCTCTGGGAAAGTTTGAGCAGCTCTCCAGTTCTTCTGGAGAACTGCTTCAACTCATTCGCAGACTAGTAATGAAAAGCTTTCAAGTAGAGCAGCAGCTGAGCTAATATGCTGCCGCTCTTTCCCAGCTTGTTGTTTCACAGGAGGATGAGTTTGCTGACTGTACTTCTTTTGGCTCTGGGACATCATTTTGTATTAGGCCTTGGTTCACCTAATTCAGGCAAAGAAGAACTTGCCTTGGGTCTCCAGGGGCTGGAAGGCAAATTGGTTACATTTGGTTTGGGAGCTGGTAGAGTTCCTTTCCTTGGTGCTTTCTGCAACTGAAGCAACTAGATGGACAGGTTTGGCGGTCCTAGTCTATAAGCTGAGTGGGCACCTACTGTGTGCGCCCAAATGTTGCAGAAAAAAAAAGGGGATGGGGGTGCTGACAGGGCTGCAGTACAAAAGGCAGACAGATGTTGTGTAGCAGTTCTTGAGGCAAGAAACCTGTCCTTAACAGGAAGGTATAAACTGGATGGCTGGCAGCCACAGTGTCAGTGTGGTGTGGCTGGGGTTTGCAAAGCCACTCTAGGCCTCCATCCCCTTCTTCACAGCTTTCACTTTCTGGCTCTTCTTTCAGTCTGGGATCTAAACTCGCTGAAGCCAGCACTCTGCTCCAATTGACAGACTGCGGTGGTGGTTGCTGGCAGAGAAATTAAAGCATCTACTGCTGCTTAAGGTATTCCAGTGGAGCCATCCCCCAACTAGCTTTGCTTTCTGTGTAATACTAGTTTATAAAGCGAACCTTTAATTCAGGTAAAGGCAGAGATCTTAAATCTATAGTTTAAAGGTCTAGAAAAATAGACTTAGGAAAATAACTTCTGATAGCTGGTTGCTTAGAGATCTGTTCTCTAATTGTAAAGATATATCCATTAAGTCAGCAAGACCTTAGATACCCAGATCTTTCTGTCTGGATGTTTTTGTGTGAATGATCTCGTTCACCCCAAAGCCACTGAGAAAAAAAGCTGTAGCTGTTCAGCATTTTTTTTAAAAGATAGGCCACTTTGTTAGTAACAGGGCTTGATTTTTGGTACTTTGATTCAGACCTGGAGATTGTAAGTGCTGCGCTCAAAGTAGCTCAAAAGGACCATATGTTCCCTCCTCCTGGTGTGCGTTGTTCACTTTAGCTTATGACTATCCTTTACTCTTCCTCTCTGATGGATAAATACAGGCTCAGCAAATACTATGAACTTGTCCAGCAGAGGAGAGGTGCTGCTGTTTGATCTTGCTGTAGATCTGCTGCAGAGTTGTGTTTCTCCGTGGTGCAAGCCACCTCAAAGCCTGCATTTACGGAGAACACAACAAACCCATTTTTCCCGCAGGAAAAGGCGTTAATGTGTAGACAGGAAGCTTACTGAGGTGGAAGGCAGAGACTGCAGTCCAGCAGAAAGGCAGCTGAAGGGCTCCTGCTGCTTTTAAAGTCACTGTTGCTGATGGTAGCAAATCGTGTCAATAAGGTACCTTGTATTATTACTCACATACACTACAGTGTAATGAGTAAACTTTTTAAAGGAAACAATCCCCACAAACCTCATCCAGTATTCAAAGCAACAATGGTTTTAGTTTTTAAAAACGTTGAAAGGGATCTGCCACTTTCAATAAAGTAACGAAACAAATGAGGCTGGTGTAACTTTGTCTTTTTAGGGGAAAAGTATTTGTTCAAGCTGCTTTTCTTTGCCACCACCTTGGTCTTCCCCTGCATCTTTCTGCCTCATGTAGATCTGACAGAGAGCTGTGAGACAGACCTATTTAAGTGCTTTCTGTGTGCAGAGTGGATGCAGCAAACGGCATGTTACATTGGTCCTTCCTGCTGATCAGCACTGGGGTTAAGGGAAGCACACTGCAAAAGTCCAGCTGGGCCCTGGAGAAGGCTTCATTGCAGGTTTTGTTGGAGTCTGTTTATTGCTCGGCAGTATTTAGACTGGGGTTTGGCTGTAAAAGCTGTCAACGGGCTATCTCTGCCTTCGTCCTTCTCCCTTTGCAGCTGTGAGGGTCACTGAGCAGTGGCACGGGCTGCCCAGAGAGGTTGTGGTGGTCTCCAGCCTCGGAGATAATAGGGAGGGGTCCGGGCACAGCCCTGGGCAAGCAGCCCTGCTTAAGCAAGGGGCTTGGACCAGCTGAGCTCCCAAGGCCTCAGCCACGCTGTGAGCACGTGTCTCCATTACAGCATAAACACTTCGGAGACTCCGCTTCAAGCATATTTAAAACCTTGTGTATGATTGTCCTTCCCTTAGCAGAAGCGTAGAGGTGAAGGTTACAGTTCAGGAACAGTGAAGTTTCTGACTTCCAGAGCCTGCGCTCTTGCATTTTAACTGCAGAGACGCTGTGCAGTGCTGTCTCAGCTATTTTCTCCTTGGAGCCAAAAAGAGAGACTGACAAATGTACTCCTGGCTGTGCTTTTTTGGGAATCTTGTTAAATGCCATGGGCTTGCACTTGCTGCTGCTCAACAGACTGGCACCAGGACAGTGGGGATGGTGCCACCCATGTCATCTGAGGTGGGGAAGTTCCCTGTGGGGACAAGCCGGAAGGTGATGAGGCTGGCAGAGCTAGGCAGGTGGGTGCAGCTAGTGTTGCATGTGGGTGAAAAGAAAGAGGGAGGGGACGTAGCTGGTGTAACGGGAGTGATTCTGGTAACCAGGGGACAATAAGGGAGGAGGCACCAGAACAGCTCCACTGTGTTGCATTAAACACTTGGTAGGAACTACTGCAAAAACTTGTTCTTTTTTCTTAGGCCATGACGCAGGGCTCTGTTACACTGAACGAAGGGCAGCCAGCCAGTCCTGCGGGAAGCAGGGAAGACCAGTAGCGTTTACCAGAAAGAGCGCGCCCTCAGCAAGGTTGTGGATGACACCAAGCTGTCTTGTGTGGTCATTGCACGGGAGGGAAGGGATGCCATCCATGGGGACGTTGACAGGCTGGAGAGGTGGGCCCGTCTGAACCTCATGGAGTCCAACAAGGCCAAGTGCAAGGTCCTGCGCAGGGGTCGGGGCAATCCCAAACACAAATACAGGCTGGGTGGAGAATGGATTGGGAGCAGCCCTGAGAAGGGCTGGGGGTGCTGGTGGACAAGCAGCTCAGCATCACCCAGCCGTGTGCATTTGCATCCCCGAAAGCCAGCCGTGCCCTGGGCTGCATCCTCAGCAGCGTGGCCGGCGACTCTCCCCCTCTGCTCCGCTCTGGTGAGACCCCCCTGCAGTGCTGCGTCCAGCCCTGGGGCCCCCAGCACAGGAAGGGCACGGACCTGTTAGAGCAGGGCCAGAGGCTGTGGAGGGGATGAGGAGCCTGGAGCACCTCTCCTGCGGAGACAGGCTGGGAGAGCTGGGGCTGTTCAGCCTGGCGAAGAGGAGGCTGGGGCAGACGTGCTGGCAGCCATCCAGTACCTAAAGGGGCCTGCAAGAAAGCTGGGAGGGACACGCAATGACAGGACAAGGGGGAGCAGTTTGAAGCTGAAAGAGGGGAGATTCAGCGTAGCTATTAGGAAGAAATTCTTTGCTGGGAGGGCGGCGAGGTGCCGGCACAGGCTGCCCCGAGCAGCTGTGGGTGCCCCATCCCTGGCAGCGCCCAGGGCCAGGCTGGACGGGGCTGCTGGAAGGTGCCTGTGGCAGAGGGGCAGAACTAGGTGATCATTAAGGTCCCTTCCAACCCAAACCATTCCATGATTCTATGATATGAAGCTTTTTTGAAATGGAATGAGACCATGGACTCCATGAGTTCCTCTCTCCCTTAACGTAGATCTTGCTAGCAAGAAACTTAGGAGCAAGAACCAGTTGCACTCTGTTCTTTCCTAGTGCTCTTGTTAAGGAAACTGCTAGTGACGGTAGCAAAGAGAAAAACAAACACTCCTGCTGAGTTCTGATAAAGTAAAACCACTACATAGTATTTCACAGAAGAACTGATATGCCACTGAAATTCTCATCATTTGGAAAGCTCACCAAGGTGGGAGGTAAGCAGTTTTGCCAGGAATAGTGAAGTTTCTGACTTTCATAGCCTGCGCCCTTGCATTTTAACTGCAGAGACATTTGAGATTTGTATTCTCCAGCCAAGAAGGGACTTCTGCTGCCTGCTGTCCTGCTCTGTTTCTGCCAGCTGGTACCCGAGGCTCCTGTTGCAGGGATGGCACCTCAGTCACTGTGACAGCGCAACCATCCTCAAGACAGGGACTACTGAAGCAACTAAAGGATCATCCACTCTCAACTCCTCAAAAATCTTAAGGAAGAACTGTTGCTCTCTGCATCTCCCCTGTAACAGGAGTTTTAACTGCTCTTCCGGTACACATCGGTGGCAGGAGGATAAGTAGGGCATAGATGTTCAAACCGTGGATTAGCCATGTACCTACCAGTCATGTACTCACACCACTGGGATGTGTCTTTCCACTGTGTTCTTTGATCATTTTTTTAAATGTCAGAAGTTGTTTCCTTGTGTTACAGGCAAAAGCAGTGTTGCCAATGATAAAAGACAGAAAAATAAGCTGGGGGGGTGGGGTGTGGAAGGCCTGCAAAGGAGCACAAAACCCCAGCCTCCGCACCACTGGCTGAGGGCGAGGCTGGCTCGAACAGTTCCTTCCGCCTCCCGTTAATACCCGATACGTGTCAGTCTGATCTTTAACACGTGTTGCTACAGAGACCGACAGCTGATTTGTGGAGGTAACTTAGGCAAAGTGTAGCTGATGTCAAACAAGTATCTCTGTCAAACAGTTAAAAAAATAAAACCACCAGGGCCAAATACCAGGCTATTTCCCCCTTAGGCAGAAAACACTGCACCCTCTCACACAGCGCTTGCAGAAACACGTTTCTCCTGCTCTCCTGTCCTCCTCTTCTGGCAGTCGGCCAGGCCTAGCTTCCGTAATGTGCACGCAAGAGCACACACACTGCCCTTCAACAACCACACCTTGCTTTTGGGGACCCCAGGGCCTCGGCCCCAAGCCCGCACAGTCCCCAGCATGTGCTGCAGAGGATGGGTACTTTGTCCCCCCTGCATGACTCTGCATTTATCCTTGCTGAATTTCAGGTGGTGTTTGTCAGTCCGGGCCCCTTGCTCCCCAAGCCCGGTGGCACTCAGGCTCCTCAAAGGTGGCTCCACCACCCCCTCCACTTCACTGACGTGGTGCTGGATCTCTGCTGTGGATGGAGCAGAGCTTGATGCTGCAGCAGCCAAGAACCAGTCTTGAAGAACTACTTGAACACTATAAAAATATTTCGATTATTTTCAAATGGCACTAGAAAGCCCTGCTACAGCCGGTGAGTGCAAATAAAGGTTGGAGTTAAGTGCCAAGATCCCCAGCTGCTGACAGACACCCTGCTCCCCGCCTCTGCAGCTTGCTCCTGCAGAGCCTCCCTGCCAAGACCAACAAAGGGCAGCAACTGCACGGGAGAGTTCTTGTGAGAGAGGAAGGCTCCTGCTGAGAGCCTCCAGTGTGCGACCATGACAAAGGAATAGTCGATACCATCCAGGAAAACTACTGAATGCAAAGACTCATTAATCAACAGTGCGAAACCTCTTCTCTCAGTCCAAGGAAAAGCAACGCTTCTGTGCAGCGATGCCCATCTTCCCACGAGCGTGGCCAGTGACAGGGATGGTAGACTCAGAAATAAGAGGCTGAGAAGAGTTTTATACAAAGATGCTATTTACTTTCAACAGTCATATTCAGCTGTGTTATAACATAACTAGTCAATTCACATGTATACACCTACAGTAGTTACTTAAAAAATATGAATACACTAATAAATTAAATACATTAACTTAGATGGGACAATGGTCAGTTAACAGTGGTAGCGAAGGCTGGATCTGCAGTCACTTGTCTTTCTCCACAATGCAAATGCCAAGTGAGCAGTCTGGAAAATCCTTCTGGAACCCCCTCCCCGTTGCCCTCATCCTGCACGTGTTTTGGACCATAACCTGAAACAGCCTTGGAGAATGCACAAGCTGGCCTCTGTACTTCCCACTTCGCACTCCTTCATCCTCACAACACGCAACACCTTCCTTGATCTTTCACTACACCACTTCATTGTTCCTTCTTCTAGTACACAAATACTTTTCTATCTAGTATAAATGCAGAGTCCCTAGAGCCAATCAAAGCCTCGTCCGACAGCATTTTGTGGCACTTAGCTTATTTCAGTCCTTCCATGGAGGCAACCAAAGGAGACAGCTTTACAAAAACAGAACAAACTGCAAACATTTCAGATTTAATATAGTGATTTAATACAGTCCACAGACACTAATGCTCCATCTGGAATCCAGTGACTTTTACACCTTCATGAGAAATGGAAGATGGATCCCACCCCAAATGTAAAAGGTAAGAACAGGGATTTTCAGAAGTTTTTGCATGACAAGCACAAGCAACAGTGACTTTCAGAGAAGCTTGTTCTGCGTTGCTTAAACGCCTTGAAAAGGTCACCCACATCAGAGTGTTTGCCGTCCCATGCCTTAGGTAATGCCTGCTACAGGATAAAGAAACTCGGGAGCTGTAATAGGAGACGAGCGATTAACCCTCTCAGCATGCGCCACAGCAGAGTTCAGCGGAAAAACCCACGCGCCCTACCTGTACCGACCCACACCACACTGGAACAGCTTCGCAGAGGTTCAGTCCTCCTGCTTCCCCTGGAAAACTGCTGCTGGGGCGGCTTCCAAAGAGCAGAGTTGCTTGCTCTACGAGAGCTGCAGTTTCTGTTCAAAATGAACTGTGTTTAAGCCAATGTATGGGTGGATTCCCTGTTAGTCTGAGACGACTGCCAGCGGGGTGATGTTAACAGCAGCAAGACCACAGCTGTACAGCCAGCCGTGCGCAGCATCAGGGGAAGGGAACTTCTGGGAGCCAGTAAACCCTGGCACCAGCAGCTGCCAGCCCGTTGCACCACTGACGGCTGCTGTTTTTTTTCCCATGTATGCTGACCAGCCAGTCAAAATGCAAAACGAAGGTGGAATTTGCCTTCAGGGCAGGCAAGGGTGTTACTGTACAGGTACTGGAACAATAAACCTTCCACAATGCGTGCACACCGGCGCTCTGCGGTTGTTAGGTTCTCGCTAAGTAGGTTCAACTGGAACAGACCTGCACTTCCATACCATTGGGAATGGATGTGATCCCCATCTGCAACTCCCTCAATCCCACTTTCCATACTGGGTGGAAATGAGTCTCCCAGTTCTTTGCTCTATCAACTCCAGACACTCCTGTTTCCGTCTGCCTCTTTTGTTGATGTTTACAGCAGAGATCCAGCTCTGCCCTGCTTCAGTCTGTGTGACTGTCCTTCTCATCCTTTGGCATCAGCAGGCTCGACCTGGCTGGAGAGCTGGTGGCTCTCTTGATCACCTCCATCCACCTGGCAAGAAAGGACACGAGAAATGCTCAGCCTCTCACTCACAGATGCACAATCTGGCCCTTTGGTTACGAGCTGTACCCCTTTCACCAAACCTCATAAAACTTCTATTTTCTACCTTTCTTTTACAGTTCTTTTAGGAAAATAACTCTTCAAACGAACAGCTTGGGATGTGGCAAAATACACTGCAGAGTGTGGCTGCCTGTCCAGGTAACAGCACTCTGGGCTCCAGAGAGCTCTTGTGAAAGCACACTGTCTTCTCTGGTAAGTATACAGAAAGCATTTACCAAGAAGGACAGGCTGACAAAAATTTTCCCTAGTCAACGGATTGCTTTTCTTACAATACATTATGTAACAGACTTGCTCATATGGAAGAAAGTAAAGCAACAGTGAAAAAAGGAAGACGAATATCCATTGTGAATTAGACATTTTTTCCTTGAAATCACTACATGAGACCAGTGGATTAAAAAGCACAGCTCTGCTGTCTCGGGTAGCTGACAGGTATGTTGCTCACAAGTGTGCGATACTCTCCCAAGGAAGGGGGAAGTACGTGACACCTTCTCAATAAAACCACACTCCAAAACAGCCAATACCGCCCTGCATAGCAGAACACAAAGTGAGGGTTTTCAAAACCTAAAGTAACAGCAGAGTCTTCTAGATGATGCATTTTAAACATGGTTCACTGGACCATGTGTGGAAGGCCCTACCAACACTGCTAAAAATAATTATTGCGAAAGCAGTAAAGTGAAAAGCAGCACTGCACATGTTGCTCTCAGCCTTGTGTTATAACTCCTGCTCCCAGAGGTCGGGGCAGGGGGGCAGTATTCTTCCCAGAACTCTCATTAACCTAGAAATCTGGCTCCCAAGACTAGTGGGGCTGAGCGCCTCACAGCCCTTCTGCCCACACTGCTCCCCAGCTCCCAGGGAGACCCCGACTCCTGAGACACAGCACAGCCTACAGCAGCTGTAGGAGTAACCACCAGCTACGTCCTACCATGAGGACGGTGCTGGCAGAGAAGGGATCCCCACATGTCATCGGTAGGAAGAGGAAAGGAACTTTTTATTACTGAGAATGTGCTGTAAGGACTAGGAGGTAGTCAGGAGGAAAGACAGGGCTCTGGATGATCAACCAGGGAGTTAACTGCATGTTATATACCAAGACAGACAAAGAAAACAGAAAATTACCTCTCAAAGGTGTATTTGCTCTCAGCCCTGAAGAAATACACATGGGACTTGAACTGCAGCTTGAAGACATAATCCTTCTGAATACCGTCTGCCTCCACAGGGGAGCTGACTGCGTAGCCAAGCAGCGGGAGACTGGCCAAGGGATAATCATCCTGGAAGAGCCCAATAGCCCAGCCCTTAGTGCAAGGCATCCCCTCCAGCACAACCCGTCCCACTGCGCACTCGCACTTTTGTACTGTACAGGTACGGTTGTTGCATTTTTGTTTAGGAGAGAACAGAGGAGGAGCAGCCTTTATCTTTTGCAAGGCCTCCAACAGCTGATAATGAAACCTTCCCCCCACTCCTTTCACTGCTTTATTATTATTTTATATATAAATATATAAATTATTATTCACTTGCTGCTATTCCCCTGCCCGTCGCTGCCTCCCGGGCTCCCCGCTTCCCGCTCTGCACCCTGTCTCTGGAACTCCAGAGAGACCCCCAGATCCAACACGGGAGCTAAAATATCCCTCCCAAAAGAAATGCGCCCTCAAGGCAAGATGCCCGAGTAAAAAAAAAAAAAGTTTATTGGATTAGTAAGATGAAAAGGCACAGGTTCCACTGCAGCACAGTGCGTTACCAAGCAGGCGCTGAATGCACCACAGGCAGAGAAACCCCCGATGCCTGCTTAACCGTCCTGAAGCCCAGCGAGGAGCAGGACAGAGACTGACCAGAGGCTGCCAATTCCCTCACCTCCGTAAGTCACTGCGTGAGGAGACGTTTTCCCCCTCGCTCACAGAAAGTCAGTACCATCAACAGACTTGGAAATCCTGATTAAATTCTGCAAGAAGGGCCCATGGCCTTACAGCAACCGGCCTCATTACAAACTACCTCCTCTTCCACTTGTTACCCTCCTTCAAACAGCAGTGAGCTGCACCTGGAGCAGAAACCCGGGGACCTCCAGCTTCCCCCCGACACCCCGGACACGGTCCCCTCAGCTACACTTGCTCACCTGGTGCGTTTTGTAGAAGAACAAGCAGAAGTTGGTGAAGACAACCCACAGTTTCTGCCAGCCATTGCTGTTCTTGAACTTCCTCAGCAAGTATCCAGAGAGCTGGTTCTAGCACAGAATGAAAACTACCATGAAACCACAGGAAAACAACCTTCAGGAAAAGACAACAGCTGCCGCAGATAAAAAGCTGGAAGCTGCCTGCTGTAACCGCCCCTGCGCCTGCTCCCCTGTTGGAAAAGGTTTCCCGGACCTTTCACATGGTGACTGAGTGACTTTGTAGCTTCAGTTCACTAATTCACGACTGTCGTCTTATGAACGAATTAGCGATTCCTCTCCACTAATAGCAAGTTCCCCTTAAGGTTTAAGTGCTTGCTGCATCTCAGTGTGGTGTCTGGCAGCACAGAGGAGGGTGCTGCATCGACTTGTCCCTCCAGCAACCGCTCTCCTTTGCAGCCTAGGTCAGGGGAACAGGGACAGCCACAAGGGTGCCCATCCCTTTAGCCACCCTTATCCACACGCAGAGAAACATCAAGCAGAACACACTGTGTGAAAAAGAAAATAAAGCAGAAGAAGAAACGGAGAGTGCCGGAGTTGTGGACAAGCTACATGTGGCAGCTACGCAAAGCCAAGCTCAGCACGGCAGCTGGGCTGCAGGGAAGTTGAACATTCCCAGGCCTTGGGAATCACAGTCACCCAGCGCCTTCGCAGGAGGATAAGGAAACCTACAGCATGGAATGACGGGCAAATGAGTTTTTTAGTTAGAGAAAAAGACAGCAGATTTATGTAGAGAACTGTTTCAGGAAACATAAACAGGAGGAAATCCCGTGTCAACAAGGCAACGTTAAACGCTGCCGCTGGCTGGGGCATCCCGACGCAGCGCACGTGGCTCACTGAGCAGTTACGAAGAGAGCAGCAGTACATTTTCCTTGGCATCCCACGGCTCCTCCCCACCAGCTCAGAACTTGAGAGGCATTTTTACCTGAATCATGCACAGGTAATCAGACAGGGATAGGCTCTGGTTCCGGTACCAACAAACATGGGTGATTGTGTTGGGCCGTTGGGCCTGGCCCAGCAAATAGCGAGGAGGAAGCTCTGGAGAAACAGCAAGAGAGCAGAAAACTAAGCAGAGAAAAGGGGGAGAGAAAGATAAAAACAGAACATTAGGATAAGAGAAGTGATGCAAGAAAGGCGTCTGTTAAAAGAACATGGATTGTGGAAAAAAAATGATGGCATTAGTCCATGGAACAGAACAAAGCGAGAGGGAGCTGCAAGAACTCACACGTTTAATCCCAGAGCCTGTATCAGGGGTGGTCTCATTATCTGGGTACAGAACAGCGAGATTGTGCCTTTCACAAGGTTATCAGCTGGGAAAGGAAGGCTTGTCCCCTCCAATAGAAAATACTTTCTTTGCCAGCTAAAGTGCCCAACTTCTGGATCCTAAGCCAAGGCCACAGCTATAGGATGTCCTTTACTGAGCTGACTGATACCGTCTCCACATCACGAGAACCTCAGAGCTTCAGTGCCCCAATTGTAACTCCTTCCATTAAACAAAAAGTGCCTTAACCGCAGGGCAGGGAAAGCAGGGAGGTACAAATGGATGCAGCACCCTGCCTCATTGCTCTTTGTCTAGTTAGCGATCTACTTTTTCTCTTCACGGTTTTTAGCGTCCTTCCCACTTCTGGAAGTCTTCCAAGCACGCCAGCCTCCAGGAGGGTGACCTACCCAACTGACCTTGCCAAACTGCCACTTAAAGTGAAAACGTAGCACTGGCACAAGCAGCATTCTGTGTAAGGAGTGCTGAACAGACATCTGTCTTGAAATCTGCAGGATTCAGTACCAAAACGTGCTACCAGTTACCAGTGCTGCCTCCAGCCATGCTGAGTGGAAAGACCCAAGGTAATGGCAGCTCACACAGTGCGTCTACGTCCACCACAACACGACACAATGCCGTAAAATGGCACTTTCTAATGCTTGCTGCTCACCCCTGCCAGTGAGGGAAGGGCAGAGACGCTGTATTCCCACTGAACTTGAAGCACTCTTCTTAATTCTGGGTACAATACAGCAGCTAACCAGGCCTCGCTCATAGCAGAGTCAGAGTCTCTAAAGGAAAATACCACGGGCAGGTAACTTACCCTCCAGCAAGGCTAATGAAACCCAAAGGAATGCCGTAGCCCTAGGATATCCCGGGTTTGCTCTAAAATTTCCCTCCTTCAGTGCCTTTGCCAGAGCAAAGCCCTCTGCAAGGAGAGCAGAGCGTGTGTGTGCAGACACGCAGACATGCACAGAGCGGGGCAAACGCGCAGCAGCCTTTTAATGGCCCACGCTCTCCCACGGACGCAGACGTTGCCAAGGCAAAACGGGAGATGGAGTGGAGGACGAGTGGCGGCCGAGCGAGCCAGGACAGACAGAGTGAGATGAGCGCTGCGCCCTGCGGGTACCTCAACAGCCACACTGTGGTCAGTCATGGAGACGCTTGTGTTGCGGTACCAGCACACGTGCATGGTTGTGTTGGCACGGTGGTGGCTCTGCCTGTCCAAGGAGCTACGAGAAGAGTGTATGTCATCTTCGGACTCCTGTTCTAGAGAGACCTCATCAGAGGATCCTGGGGGAGGAGAATTTGGCAGTGGTTTAAGAAAACTGTGCAATACAAAGAGCAAGAGAAGCAGGGATTCCTGAGAAAAACCGTTTTTTCTTGCAATGGTCCAGTTTTAAAATACGCCAACTTGAATTGTTTGTACAGCTCCTCAAGGGCCACTCTGAGCAGATCATTCTGGCTTTCATTACTCAGCTCTGCTTGGGGCAGCTGACTCAGTACTGTGTAAAACACACAAATAAACAAAAATCCCCACACTTCATCTTCAGTTGATTCTCAGTGAGGAACAGGAAGAAGTGGTCCAAGAAGGGATACTACATGTTTCAGCACATCCATAACACCACCAGAGACAGGCACAGGAATGCTGGGCTATAAAAGCTGATCTCCAAAGACACTGCATTTCTGGACATGAAAATACACTACATGGTTAAGTTGAGAAAAATCTATGTAAGAGACAAGTAAGAACCTTACAAAATTAGCAATTCTGCAACCGGAACATCTCTGCAGTCTTTAAAGCTACCAGGAATGTCAGTCTAGGAAGTCTACGAAGACAAGCATGTTTCTTTTGATTAAATCAACACAAAACCACAATTAACTGCCTATTATCATATAAGTTATAAAAATACTCCATTTATGTCATCAAATTCACAACAGAAAAATTAGAAGGACGTGACAACTGATGCTTTTCAAGGAGGCAGGAAACACCACTTACTGTTGGAGCGATTGCATACTGAGTTCTCCAGAAGCATGTCAGATTTCTCAGTAGATTTCTTGGCCATTTCAATTGCCATGTTTAGGTCTTCCATCCACTTCCCCATCTCCAGGCGAGTACTGCAAGACAAACAGTGCAACCAAGAGACCACCCCAACCTGGAGACGTGACGGTGTACAAGTCACTGGCCAATACAAGGAGCAGTCCCTTTCCACTAAATAAAAATAAAAATTCCTCCAAAGTCAGATAAGAAGCTGACCTCATACAGCCTTCACCTCTATTTTCAAGCCTTGAAAACAAGACTAAAATAACCATCAAAAATTTGGGCTTTACAGCAAAGAGTGCCACAGAGTATTTCCCTCTGGAGCTGTAAGACTCAGAAGAGGAATCATGTGGTCGAGGCCATCACTATTCTTCATACAGAAAGCTTCAGAACTGATAGGTTATTTCAAACATGAAATCATGTCTTCACTCCAAAAAGCATTTTGGAGATGGGTGGTATGACCATACTGGAAACAATTTTTTCAAAGGATAAAAGGCAACCTGACAGACAGCACATCCTTTAGAAGGGATATAGGATTTACCTTACATCTCAAATCAGTAAAACAGTGTAGGAAGATGAGGACTTCTTTCACTCCACCTGGTTTCCAATCACATGGCTCGCACAATGATTACAGGGAAAGAGCTTTGCAGCTCATAAACGTGTATCTGTATCTTATCAGTATGCAACAGCAAAAGGTTTTCCTTTAGACATAGCCACAGCATTTCTTTTTTACCCCTGGCTACATACCCGGTGTGCGCAATTGTATGAATTGCTATATACAGTCACAGGCTCTTGTGTTTACTTCAGAGGGTCTGTGAGACTTTTTTTTAGTAACCATCTCTTTTTTTCTGAAAGTTTTTAATTCAGACTGAAAATTCCACACACTGTCTAAGCCCAGCAGCAATTTGTTGGTTTGTTTTGTTTTTTTTTACAGGTAGGGAGATGTAACATAAGAAAAACAACCACCTTTGAGCTATTTCTAAGTTATGACAAGGTAAAAATTATATTTATTTTTCCAAATTTGTGAACTTTCAAGCGCTTTCTGATTCGCAGCTGCTGAGAAACAGTTTATCTTAAAAATAACCAACATTTTCAGATGTTAGGCTGGAATTAAAAAAAAATTTGCCTGCTGAATACATCTGCATACCAAAAGTACTGGCTCCTGCGCCACTACATACCTGACTGATAAATATTTGGTAATGACTGTTTTTCAATAACAGGTTATCAAGCAGTAAAAAAACCCTACAAATTTAAGGTTGAGATTTAGTGCTCCCATCCTGCATTCCTCGCAGCTCCAGCTGCTTTTTAAAGGACCTGCAGAGGGACAAAACCTCCTAAAGCTGATCCCAAGAGAGCAGGTGTAGTAGATATCCTAAGTATATTTCAGATATAAAGTAAAAAAAGCCAAACTGGCTGCATGGGGACAAGTTACGCTGAAAAGGGATTGGTTTTCTCTCCAAGTCAGCCTTTAATTCTTCTCCTCCCTTTCCAGCTTCCTTCATGAAATCCACACAGGAACGCTCCCTTCCTTACATGCCTTTGCATGTTCTGGATTTTAATTCTTTTTGGGGTGTCTGAAATATTTGCACACTTAGATAGGACACATTTTGTGTCCTGCTTTATAGCAGTTGTTTAAAGGAAGACACTGGCAATTCAACTAACCAGAAAACAATAAAATGTCGACGTTATTGCTGCTCCTGTGTGTTTAATAACACACCGTTCAGCAGAATAAACTACTCCTTCCCAGAACACAACACTGATAAAGGAGTTGTGAAGTGCCCTGTGTTCATTTTGAAGGCATGCTTTCCAGAGGATGCGTGAAACGCCCGCTCGGGTCTGCCCCAAACAACTGAACAGTGACCCTTTGAAGAAGGTCTCCGTCAAACCTTCAGGCAACTGAGGAAAATAAATGTTACCTTGCTGCCACCACTATGGTTTTTTGTGCTGAATAGATGGTGAAGCAGTGTGGGACAGCCCATTCATTCTCACTCTCCTCCACCTGCAGAAAAAGAAATAGTTTTTTCTCATCACTACTCAAGTGACTGAAAAACACCGAAATTGTCCTCCTTGGCTGATAGAAATTTGAGGCAAATAGGATTACAACCCAGCTGCAGTAAGTGCAGTACAGCTACTCTTTTTTTGAATACCACCTACTTCGAGTCTATTTTGGCTCTATGTGAAAATCTATATTGTGCATTTCTACTGCCGCATCTCTAGCAGCACAGCACCACATCCAACACGGCAAGAAAAGGAGGGTTCTGAGCAGGATTCAGCGTATTACTTACCGGTGGGTCGAGCACTATCAGCTGCAAATCAAACACAGAAAGAACACTCCCATTAGAATAGGGGGGTGGGGAGGCAGGAGGACTGATTATACGCCTAGGTGTGTGCACAGGGGAAAAATGCCAGGACAAACCCCTATTTCCACATTAGCCTCTCTCAGCTGCATGAAAATGAACAGTCAAAAGGGTGCACTCCAGCTGTTTTGCTAATGCCATGGAAGGAACAAGCTTATCGCCTGCAGACAAGTCTGTGATACGCAGGCTGGGGCACACGAAGGTCCAGCTCACCACCAGCAGCACCACAGGCTGATGTCACTGGCCTGGAGACAGGTGGCAGCTTTGGTCCCTGTGCCCTGAAGGAATGCCTCAACCTGTCTTAAGGCAAAATCCTTTCCTTAATGCCGTGATGCAACTTGAAACCACTTACCAACATGCCATGCAGTGGAAGATGTCCATGAATTTTGAACTGATTTGTCCCTGTAACCCCTTTGCTTGTGTAGAGTAACATATCCGAGAACTAAAAAAGACAGGAAGAATACAATCAATATTCTAAAGACAACAGGCAAGTATTTTTTGACATCTTTTTAAAAATCTGTTGCTTAAAGGCCACTGTAGACGCATAAAAAAACACAACTGCTCAATCAGTCTGAGGAAAGTCACTTTCCTTAAAACCACTTGTTTGTTTACTTACAGCAAAGGCAATTAAGTTCTAAAATTCTATTTAAAAGCTATGTGCCATTACAGATATAAGCCGAACTGTCACAGTTACGCTCTCTCAAAAAATCCCTCAGAGTGAATTTTCAGTTAGGATTGCTGATTTTCATCACAAGCGCATGAAGACACACTTTCACAACAGCTTTACCTTGAAGACTTTGGATTTATGAAAAAACAGAAGCAACACCCACCAGAAAGAACATCCGCTGCTGTAAACCCTTCTTAGTGAGCTTGTACAAGCAGCCTTCCCGGATAAACTCCTGCAGTGGAAAATAAGAAGTTAGACAAAGCTTGATCTTTCCCAAACAGAGAGTTTTAATGTGGGTTTTTTTCGTCCCAGAGTATAGAGATGCTGATTGGTTCCCAGCAATAATCACCAACAATTTGTTAAACGCCAGATGACACCTCTCCTTTTGTTTTGTACATGAATCAGCTCCTTGATGCAGCCAGCATTTAAATCAATGAAGCAAGAGAAGGAAAAGGAGCAAGAGTTCCTGTTGGACACCAGCAGTTCACCTGTTACACTTACATCCCACCGCAGTGGTTGCCATAGCATCCCAAAAGCATAAGTGATGCTCCTGTATTAATGCTCAGTACATCTATCAAAAACAAAAACAAAAAACCAAGGAGGAACTAAATAAAACTCCTGGAAAAACAGAGTCACTGATACCAGTTCCGCCCAAGGATGTGGTTCTCGCCATCGCAACGTTCTCCATGCAGGCTCAGTCCACAGAGGCTGCATCAGACAGACACAAGGAGACCTGGCAGTGGATTTCCCATCAAGTACATGACACCACTTCCCACTCAAACACAGAGCACCGTACCCCAGCGTACCCAGTATCTGTTGTACTGGAAACATGAAACTGTAGCCACAATCTAAGCAGAAGCATTTTTTATGTATTCCCTAGGACATCACCAAGACCTCCATGGGACCTGCTATGAAGACAACTACACAAAGTCTTTACAGCTGTTCTGTAAAACAAGAGAGGCATTGATGGCAAATACATGGTTCAAAGGCACTTCTTCGGCAACAAAAACAATGAACATCCTAAAAACTAAGCAAAGGTACTTACCCTATCAGGCGCTGTAAGATTGTCTATACCAATCAAGTCATGCTGCAGCTCTGTCAGCTTCTGGAAATTCTCCAGGCGGATGAGACTCTGCTGCAGCTGAGATGTCATTTCTGTGACTTCCTTCAGCGCATCTGTAAGGGAAACGGCAGCGAGGGGTCAGAACAGAGCAGACAAACCCAGGCCGCCAATTTTATCCATGGAAAATTGAATCTGAAATTTATGGCCAGATTTAGAATAGGACAAAATACTTCCGCTGGAAGGGACCTACAATGATCATCCAGCCCAACTGCCAACTTCAAGTGTATTTCATAGCTACCTAGGAGCAAAACAGAGACTAGCATGCAACTTCAGAGTGCTTCCCATGCTTCTGGAGATTACTGTGTGCCTCAGATTTTGTGCATATAAGAAGTATTTACCGTGTAGCCAAAAGTAAATTAAAAAAGGAAATCCAACTATTTCTGCCAAAGATTACTTTATAAACAAATGGAATTTACTGCGCAAGCTTTTGACACTACAAAGCAATTGGGTTTTGTCACATTTTTTACTTACAGATGAAACAAAGTTTCTAAAACTCCTACTTTTTTCCCTGCTAAAAAAGGGGACAAGAAAAGGACTAATTTCCAGCTTTGGTTGAAACACAAAGAACCATCAAAATTACCATGAGAAAAACACTTTCTGGAATGCCAGAAAAAGCATTCACTCTATGTAAAGAGAACAGTCCACATCTAAGTTATCTTTTGTGGTTTTCCAAACAGGCAGTTAAGGCAATTTTCTATCTATTGCAAAAAGCTTTGGAGTCCCGCTCTAGAGCACAGCAGGAGAGTAGTGAAACCCGGTACTGAAAACTTTAAAGATAAACAAAGTTAATTTTAAAATGCAAGCTGAAGTGGTTTTTTTTTTATTAATCTGCTTCTTGCCTGTTTTCTGCTGTTTTACTTGGTATATTCTGGGTTTTATTCAGGATATTTAAATTGCAGTATTCACCAAACAGTTGTGTTTTCAGCAATCTAAATCAAAGTTGCTGTCTATTTCACAGAGCTGCAGGCAAGAGTCAGAGAGGTCCTAAATGGAGAAAAAGTGTTTACACTGAATTTGTAGATGTATCACTTGTCTCCCCCCAGGGTACAGGCAAAACTTTGTACATGGGAAGGGGTTTCTGCCTAGCACATATACAGCTGAGTGCTTGCTCACTCCGGCAATCTGCAAAGTCCCGGTGCTCTGCTGTGTAGTGCTTGCAAAGTCTCGCCAGGATCAACTTGTAGTGCATCAGTCTCTGGATTGGTTTGAGCAGGAACGTGTTGAGGGGCAGGTAGCAAACCTTCTGCAGCTCAAAATCCTTATATACCATTTCTAGCTTCTTTAGGCGCTTAGTTGCTTTCTCCAGTTCAGTCAAGACCTCATCATGCTTCTGCAGATAACTGGTAAACTCCTATTGAGTCGTACAAAAAAAATTACTTGGATCAAAGGAAAACCATTTTTAATAGATTTCACAGCGAGTAAGAAAAAACTTTTGTTTCTGACCATGATTATACCAGCCAAGACTGCATATGCCATCATAAATGCTGACAAAAAGAGCACTAACAATGGCTTCGTGTGGAAAAAAAAAAGAAAACAGTATTAAAAATAAAAATATTTGTTTGGTTGTCGTCTGTTCACAATTCACTGCAGCTGTGCTTCCATGGGCCTCCGATGGGAGCAGCCAGCAGCACCACCCATTAACACTTGGCCATTCTAAGATTATTCTTGTCGATTACTGACTTTGTATTTCATAGCTACCTAGGAGCAAAATGGAGATTAGCACGCAACTTCAGAGTGCTTCCCATGCTTCTGGGGATTACTGCGTGTCTCAGATTTTGTGCACATAAGACAGGTCACTTCTGCCCGAGAGCGCTGTCTCATCTTATCTGTTAAAGAAACTGCCAGGCAGCTCCCAGTCAGGGTCAAAATAAGTGTTTGTGCAGCACTATGCCTATGCCTGCTGGGAATATCAAATGCAGAGAGCACTGCGAGTCAGAATAGCAGCCACATGCTTCTGCACTCCCATTCAAGTCACTGGTTTTAACAGAATAATTACTCCACTACTACAGCACAAGAGTAACTGTCCCATGAAGGTGCTCTACTCCAAATACAGGTGACTTCATTTCAGAAGAAACTACTCAGCAATTAAAAAACATTTATATTTTGGAATTAATCAACCTTATAAAACAGTGTCTATAGGGGAGAGCTCTGAGTTGTGCAAATACAGGAGAAACTGTGAAGCTAATTAGATTTCTCTTTGTCTTCTGATGAATAACCGATAAACAAACAACCTTTTCTCAAGGTAAATGTAGCTGGTTAAATAAGCAACAGTGGTATAAAGCTTTGCTGTAAACATTTTATTATGTTTTCTTTTTAATTTATTTATCAACAATAATTGTTTGCAAATCACTTCAAGTTTAGCAGAAATACTAAACCTTGAACTCTCATCCCTGGAAAAAGGAAAAAATGACTCAACAATCCTGACATTCCACTATTTTAATCCTGTATCTACCTTTAGAGTACGCATATTCCTGAGCATGACATCTCCAATGCGCTGATAATCTCCTTTCACATGAGCATTGGTTTTTCCTTCCCTGCAACACACGTAAGGAGATGAAATAAGAAGGCGCGGTACATGGGAGAGAAAGAAATCTCAATTTGCTCCCCCCACCTTCCCCTTATACTTCAAGACGTAATCTTTAAGAAACACTTCCCAGGCATCTATGTATTTTAAGGACAGCTTTAGGAAAATTAAGTGAAGCAGTACTAACGTTAAGGCCTCCTCTATCCATTTTTAGCCACCTGACATTCCCATTTCACTGTTTGGGTTGAAAACTTGATACACTAAGTATGGAAGCTGCATACAAGACCATAAAGCCATGCTTAGACAACTGAGAGAGGAACAGAAATGAATTCGTGTGAGAATCTGTTTAGGACTTTAACATCTCACACTTCTGAATAAATTTCATAACGTGATCCCACCTGAATTTATGAATTTGGTTTTGTTCATACTTCCATTTATGTTAAACACCTCCTTTTGAATGGTAATTATATGCTATTACATCACACCTCAGGTCAGGAGAAAGTAATAAAAAGGTTAGAAGACTAAAAACATACTCTTCAATATAAATTGTGCTGCAAGAACTTAACTCTGACCTTAATTACAAAGAAGTGTTTCCTAGGTTTTCACCTGGAGATTCATTAATTGGAGATTAATAAATAAAATTCATTAAATAATAGCATTTAAAGTTGTTGAGAAACACACACATCATCTTTTTGACCTTGTGTTCCTTCTCTTTCCTAAGGCTAGAGATGCAATACCGGACACTTACCAGAGCGACAGCCTTTGCTCAATCTCTTTCAGAAAGCCTCGATGAAACTCATAAATTGGGTCTATGTTAGAGAAAAGTAATGTCATCAGGCCCTCTGGCATAGCGTTCTCCTTGATGACTGCGCTGCGAAACCACTGCCAGAAAAATCATAAATGATGATAAATGTCTCTAAGAAATCAATCATTAGCATAAAAATTTCTGCTCCTGCAGTGATGGGGGAGGAGAAAGTGTGTGCACAGGGCAACAGCAGGAAGGAAGAAGAAATATCTGGGAAAGATGAAATTTTTTTCCTTGCCAAACGTTACAAATGTGAGGCTTATCATTGGTTCTGGGCACAAGCACATTTCTTAACGCAACGATGAGATGGTTGGTAACTGCTCTAAATCACCGTCAGTTACCAAGCGGCTGCCACAGCCGATGTTACACCACTGCTTTCACTTCAGTGCAGATACAACTGCTCTTTCATAAAACCTGGAGCCCTGTGCAAGTTATTCAGTGGCTGGAGACACCTTCACATGTCACATACTGCACTTTTGTATGGCTTTCTGTTCCCCACTTTCTGGCAGGGATGTGAATGTTATAAAAATCCTCTGAGGTGCTAGACGTTCCCCCATCTTTAGAAGAAGTTCTGGGAAGCCTGTAGGAGGAATTTGAGTGAGATGGTGCTCACTGAGCTTGCAGAGAATACCTCCACTGAAGACATATGGCATTAAGGGACTCAAAGTTCTCTTTGATGAAATTAAAACAATATCTTATAGAAACACAACAGTCACAGTGTTTAAACCTGGAGTAAATGAACAAAAAGCTCTTAAAGAAAAAGAGCTGGAAACTCAAGCTGTCCTCCAAACAACAACTCGCTCTTGACTACTCTGGCTGAAAGAAGGGGAAAGAAAAAGAAGCAATAAAAATAAGACAAAACTCCTCAAACTCCTACAGATGGACGGATCCTTTGTAATTGCCATCTGCTCTCACGATCTGAAGGCACAAAGATAAAAGCCTCCCAAGAACTACTGCAGAGATGATGACTGGATTATAAGCAGTGACTATCATTGAAGCTGAATGTAAAAAAAGTTTTAGGTTGTACCAGTCCACAATTTTCAGAGCAAAAGTTTGCTTCAGACATCAAAATGACATGTGATGTAGCTGTTGGAGCTACTGACAGAAGTCCAGAGAATGTATGTGCCCTCCCACACGAGGGCCTACGTAAGAAGGAAGGTAACAGCTACATGGATCATGGATTATGCTTTATCATAGGACTTCCTTCTTCTGCTTCCTGGAAGAAATTCCAAGTTTTTCTACATTAACAATTACAAATCTGCCAAGAAAAGGAAAAGCATTAAAGGAAGTTAAAAGCCCATACCACTGTAATCACTTCCAGGTCCTTTAAATACGTCCGTTCTGTAGCAAGAATCTCCTTTGCTATGAAGTATGCCTTGTCAGTTGGATAGCGCTGAAAGAATACACAGTAATTAGTAAGTAATAAAATATTAATGCTCTGCTTGAGCACAAGCTCAAACCTGACAATTTCCCCTTGCTGTATGCAAATGGAGCAGCTGATTACTAACAGGGCAACTCTGTATTCAGTACTGTATTCTCAAATACTGACTTTACTATAGAATACTATATTTCAAAATTATTTAAAAAATAATGTCAATTATATGTTGGTTATATAAACTTCCATTTCAAGATCAAGGGCATACCTTACAAAAATATGGAAATGGTTATTCCATGTTTTCTAGGTTTTAAATACTTCTCTAATTAAATGAAGTATAGAAGATTGACAATACAGCCCTTTTTCAAAACTATTCTATTTCCATTTACAGCTTTTTACTCAAATCCTTTGAGGACCATATTAATTAGTTAAAAACCCACAAAAATCAAACTACATCAGTTCCTGGCTGCATGGTTGCTCCAGGGCTGCTATTTAAAGAAAAGCAAAGACAGAATAAGGAAGCACAAAGGAATGAAATGGTGACGAGGTTTTCTGCAGCTGCAGTGAACCAACATCACGAGTTAAAAACACACATTATTAATAATCAGATAAGTAATATTAAAGAAATAATCACATTCCAAGCTAAGATGCTGCTTTGTCTCCTTAGTTCACTATGCCGTGCCGCAGCTTTGTGCTAAATTCTTGTCTGGTGAGAAACGACAGCAAACTCAAACGAGTTACATCAAAATTTAGCCTCTATCTCTGACCCACCTCAGGGTAATCCAGCTTTGAAAACTGTTTCTCCTTTTTCCCTGTATGTACCAACTTAATAAAAAATTCCCTTTTGAGAGATGCTTTGAGATGCCCTCCAGCACTGTCAGTACAGCTACTCAGTGCTTCTAAATCCGCTATCTCAGTATTGCTCATGGAAAAGAAGTCTTCCTGGTTGCTCAGTAATATATCTGTTGAGTCCATCTTGGCCAAACAGAATCCCTGGAGGCGTGTATCCCCAAATAATTAATTTTGAGAAACTGTCTAGCCTCTTTCCAGGTTTTTTTTATGCTCATTACTGTAGCCCCACACATCAGTCCCCTCCCTAGAGGAACCAGCGGACATACTTTGACATCCTTCCCACAGCAGGGTGGCTGGAACTACATGATCTTTAAAGGTCCCTTCAAAACCAAACCATTCTGTGATTCTATACTTTATTCACTCTATAGCCATGCTCTTAACTTTAACGTACCTGTCTCGGGTACATTGTGTCAGGGAAAATCCTACCTAATCTTGGCTCCAGGGTTTTTTTTATTTTTTTCTTGGGCTATTTACCCGACTGTAGCATCACACACCCTGAAAACGCTGTTGAACCTCAGTGGGCATCCTTCTCAACCAGCCTCCTCCCAAAGGGTAAGACATCATTTTTCTGCCCTCCCTGAAGACCAAGGTGACACAGCTCTTTCATCTCGCTTACCAGCTTCCTCTAGTAGCACTTGCATATCCTGAAACACCCTTTATAGACTGATGGAACAACACACGCTAGCTTGATTTTAACTTCAGGTGTCTCTTATGTGACATGAGAATTAGTGCTAACAGGTTATGTTTTTGTGTAATACAGTTTTGCGTACATCTCCTCCCAGGATAATACAGCACATAATGCCCTTAAGGCACTAAATTCTATAGATCCCAAGGCAAAGCAAAGCTGGGTTATGGAATCAACCACAGGCTGCAACAACAGGAGATCACAGGGAACCTCACCTCTGCAGCCATGGCGGAAATGACCCTGCTGCAAGCTCTGCACACGCGCGTCTCCATTGGCTTCACTCCTCTCCTCAGCACTGCCTCTCCATTCTGGGGACTCCCCAGCAGCCTCCCAGCTCACCTGGACCCACCACCACCTCACATCTGTTTAAGCAGTTGCTTAAATAGTTACCCTTAAGCAATGTATATTGCCTAGTATACTCGTGAGAACTCTGAAAGGACCCTGCCTGCTGCCAGTTCACATCTTGTGCTTCGATCCTCACTCGACTGCTTTTTTCTTCACTCTCAAAAACGCTTTTCTGGATTGTTTCTTCCTTAAAAACTTACAGAGCATGAAAGCGTGCAAACGCATGCCATACCCACCACCTCGCACTTTTCGTCGCCTGCACAAATTACCTTTTTCATCACCTTTGAGCACTTCTGCAGGTTTTTGCTTTGTTGTCCAGGTGACTGTGTGCTAGCCTTGAGGCACAGAAGATGCTTTTCATCTCCCAAGCATCCCCTCCTTCCCTCCTCCCTCCCCACTGCATCATCACTTTCTGTTTACTCTCTGAAGTTCCTGCTGATTTCCGGATTGCTCCCTGCTGAAATTTAGTGCCCTACATTTTCTTTGTTTCGGTTTTCCACCCAAGGGTTCAGTCCTAACTGAATCCTCTGTGCTAAATCCTGGCAGCAGCTGCTAGGCAGACCCTGTATCAGTACTGAAAAGCAGTATAGCTGGCACAGTACAAAAGGGGCCCTGACAAACACCTCCATTACTGGTCAGGCACTGCAAGAGCAAAGAAAATTATTTATGCCTGAAAAAAATAAACAGAGAACTCTCCTGAGGAGGCAGGCTGCTTCCAAAGTCCAAAATAATGTTCCTACAACCACAGCAGGCATCAAAGCAAATATCCCCACTTGGAAAAACTAGTATTTCCACTGTATTGTGTACACATATTCCCACCTGGAAAACTTCAAACACTCACTAAATTTAGAGTGGCATCTTTGCTCATGGTGAGACTTCCGCATGTTCCCTGAGCAGCTGAGAGTCAGGACTCTCCAGAGATCTACAGATCATCAACTGAGATGAAACAAGAGTGAGTAAGCATGCAGCTGCTGACACCAAGTACCACCAAAAGATGTGGTGAAGACGGCAAACAGCGTGGGCCTGTGACCTTCTCGCCTGAAGATCCTGACAGAGGTAAGACAACCAGAACATTGGATGGGCCAAGCAGGAGTAAAGAGCACACAAAGTGGTTTCTTCTTTGAGGCTGTACAGAAAACTATAGATCACATTGTGGCTACTGACTCCGCAAGGAACTGAATTTGGACGATGGAGCCTTCCTTTCATGATAATGGAAGGTCCTGGATCCTTCTTAAGTACCAAAGAGTCAACAAACCTGGCTGCTTGCTCACCCTCTGCAAGCAGGCAAGGTGAGGGGAGCAAAGTAGCTTGCAGAAAAATGGTCACTGAAGTCTGTTAGGTGGACTTCGCTATCTTACTGGGAGAAATGAAGTGTTCTGTGGAGCGCAGTTTGTCAGATAGCATATACCATGCCCCTACAAAGGCAAAGTCTAGTAATTACGTTACCCATATCTGAAAAGTAGTGAAAGAATGCATGTCCCAACGTATGTATATGCAAACACACACATTTCTTTCTTCTGAGTGCATCTAAATGCTTGGAGTCATTGCTTAAAAAAAGAGGAGCTGGCTGGACTAGAAGATTTCAAGAGGTCCTTTCCAACCTCAACGATTGTGTGGTTGCAGATTATTATTATTGCTAGCAACCACTGTGAAACCCTGGTACCGTGGTGCAGTGTGCATAAAAAAGAAAATGTGAATCACACGCTGACATCTGGCCATCTCTGTAATTTTGAAAAACCAGGGGCACGCGAAGCCACTGCTTACCAACGCACACAGTCAGATGTTGGTATGAAGCAGTACGTCAGCTTTGCCACACAGACCAGAGGAGGCTTGCTGCACAGAGTATGTAAGACTCTGGAGAAGCTCCTGGGAGACTCTGGTCAGAATTTCTGGGCTACCACCACTTATTTCACCTTTCAGAAAGGCTCTGCAGCATTCCAGTGTGCAAGAGGATACGGACACAGATGATACGCTGGGGCACAGAGGCCTTGCTCAGTGGTGCTGAAGCACAGAGTGAAGAGTTGAAGCTCATGTCTCAAGGACTGAAGGTGAGGTGTCCTCCAAAACAAGAACGTTTTGTAATTAGGATTACCTGAGAAAGCAAGGGTGAATCCTGAGCTCTACACGGGGGTGAGGAAAACTGCACATCACATTGGGGAGTTCCCAGTTAAAGCAACCGGTGCTTACCAGTGGAAAGAAAGGAAAGCAGCCTCAGCTAAGGATGAGTACCTGGACATAAGCACACCTTGAATACACAACGTTGTTCCTCCTTTGAGACTTGTTGCACCCACAGAAGTCAGGGGCATTTTTGCCCACCTCTTTTCAGAAAGCAAAGCCTCAAGCTTCCACAAGGCCAGGGCATCATCTACCTCTCACCAGAGTCAGCCACGGAGAGGGCAGCTCCAACGACACTGCCAGCTCTCTGCTGAACAACCCTGTGACTGACTGGGTGTAAGAGGATCCACTGTGATGCCTGCAGCCGAGAAAGCTGGAGTTGAGCTCAGGTTCTCTATGCCCAAGACAAACATCTCAGGACAGCTCTAAACATCCTGTTACGATTAGAAAGAATAGCTTGGAGGACCATCATATGGTGAGATGGACCAAGGAGGCCATGGTGAGACTGCATGGGAAGTAAGGAACCTAGGAAGAACATACCTTATATATTAACAAATGTTAGCTCTGGGCTATTCTCTATGCTGGTAAATAGAATTATTTTAGAATATATTTTTATGAGTGACACACAGCACTTTGCACAGACAGCACAGCCATCTGAGCTGACACAGGTTAAACGTGACAGCATTCAGCAAAGACAGGGCCAGGCTCACTGCCACCACGTGACACAGGTTTTTATTACTGAATGAGCAACCGATTTCCAGAACTGACAGCCACCTCCCCCACCAGCCTGTCAGCGTACTGCCCTGGTGAGAATCACCTTGAACAACTCACTGGCACCAGAGCATCCTTTCAATAGTCAGCAAAAAGACAAGGGGGTTTCACATTCTAATGTAGCAGTTACAGCCCAAAATGCGCCAAGTGCACTGCTGCTGTTTACATCAATACTGTTTCCCCCAAACAGCTCATTTCAGGAATCCATGACTCTTAGAATACCTCAAATTGAAAGAGACCCACAAGGATCATCGAGTTCAACTCCCTGCTGCTTGCAGAACTACCTAAACCCAAGCCATATGACTAAAAGCGTCATCCAGACACTCCTTGAACTCTTGACAGGCTTGGTGCTGTGACCGCCTCCCTGGGGAGCCTGCTCCAGTGACCTGCCGCTCCGTGAAGGACCCTCTCCTTTGTCCCACCTGAACTGATTTCCACTCTGGAGTACAAAAGGCAGACTCCAAGCACAGCTCCCTGCCACTGGGTCTCTCAGCAGCTGCTCCTGCTGAAACAGCGGGAGGTGGTCCCAGCAGCAGATGCCAATTAGACCCTTATTGCCAAGAGGGCAGCAGGAACTCCTGCCACAACAGCAAGATACACAGACACAACCAAATCTTCAGCACTGGAACTTTTAACACTAACCACCAAACACATCTGTTCTACCATGAAATATAATGCAATCAACATTTGGCAAGCACAGCTCCTGAAACCATTGCTTTTCTTGTGACATAAATTCCCAGTCGTGTCATTACCTTACGTTTCATTTCATCATCCTCTTCTATCCTAGCACCACCAGCATCACTAAGGACAGGACTCAGAAGAGACGGACCGTGGCCGGCTGCGTTCAAGTTCACCTGAAATGCTGGGTTCAAGCCCAGGGGACACTTCAGCATGATGGAAGAGAGCTGAGGATGGTCCACTCGGAGGCCTGGGTGGGAAGAAAATAAGACCATGGAGTGGAAAAGGAGAGAAAATGGTTTCAAAGATAGCGCATCTAAGATGATTACCCACTGTTACTGTAAACCACAACTGCAATCTCACATTATTAAAAAAAGGCAAAAGTGAAAAAATGCTTATACATCCAACGACAGTATCTCAAATTAATATCCAAAGTGCATGTCTCAAAACAAAGTTAGCATTCCCTGCAACCCAGCTGTTACGTGACACCTTTAAAATTGCATTTAAGGAAAAGGATAAATTGTTTAGTGTTCAGGAAAAAGTGCTCAAATCCCACTGTATTTTGTCAAGCAGGGTTCACAACACAGAATTATACTGCAGTAACAAGAATACAGCTTTTAATTTTTCCTTTTCAAAGTAACAATTACTTTTCACCCCAGGGAAAAGCTAAGACAAATGATTCTGCTACTCTCCACTCCAGAAGATAAAGCTCGTTAAAAATACATTCAGAAATCAGGGAATCTCCAAAATTGTACCAAAGGGAGTGAAAACCACATTGCCGTACAAAAAGGGAGCATGCAAGAGAGTCCATTCCTGGCTCTTCTAAGTATATGCATAGAATAACCTACCTATCTCAAAGGAAAACAGTTTTGTAGCACTGAGTATTAATGGGATGGACAAAATCCTCTTGCACTGCAAACCTGTCTGAAGCAGGAGTAACATGTACTGCTTTGCTTTAGATTACTGTCAATATTTTTTATATATATATTCTTACTTGTTGACCCTTTAGAGATTTCTGATACGTAAGGCGCCACTACAGTGAGTTTAAGCCTATGAACAGGAGCTGTTCCCCTCTCTTCTGCAGACTCCTTAGAAACTCCTTAGTGTGCAGCCACCCCCCGGTGTTCAGTGAAAACAACTGTTCAAAATCAGCTTTTGGGGACCAAACAAAGGCAACAGACACTCCAACTACTCACATGATGCCCTACCAAACCTCACTTTTTTTTTTTCCTGATCTTCCCTATGATAAACAGACGAGCTCTGTCAGAGCACCTGCACGGGTACCAAGCACTTCAGTATCTAGGGCTGCCAGGGCACTGCTCCGACACCCAGCCACGCTCCCAGCCCTCCCCAGCACGGCTCGGGTGTGCTACCAGCAGAGAGCAAGGGCTAAAGCGCCTGACCAAAGGCAAACAAAAAGCAACCGAAGCCGAAACTGCCAACTCATCAGTTCCCAGACCACTTAAAAATCATCCCAAAAGACTTAAAAAAAAAAAAAACCTAAAAAAATCAGCCCCTGTGGATATCCAGTATCCCTTAACACTGACACAGGGCACGCTTTCTGGAGGAGGAGGAGTTCGGGGCTTCTCGATTCCCTCCTGGCAGGAGCGCCTGCTCTGGCTGGGGAAGCAGAACCACAAGGCGCGGGTGACAATGGCGAGGCAGCCCAGGCTGTTCCACAGTGACAAATGCAGGAAGCTGAACAGTGCTGCACTGTCACCTGGAAGAGATTCGGACCATCGGGGCTGCGGAGTTAACTATTAATACACTAGTCGAGCACAGTCATTCTGGAGCATTTCTGTTTCTGGCTTAGCATTTTCTTCATTCCTGCTGCTTTTAACATTAGCACAGGAAAGCTACGTCAGGCATTTGTTTCACCTATACAGGGACAGGAGTTGATTTGAAGCCTGCTTTTACATGTCAGGGCTGCTGGAACAACAGCTTAAACAAATAAGCTACAAACTTACAGGGGTGAGGAGCTTCTTTAAATTCTTGGAATTTAACATGATGTAGCAACATGTTCCAGACTTTGTAACTTGAATCACTTCTGGACAGACTGAATGTTCAGATACAAGGAGAGCAAAAGGGATCTAACTTGCTACAAACTCCACCGCCTGCCTATTACAGTCCAGTTGTTCTAGTTTCATCACCTCCAAGAAGAGAAGCTGGCCATTAAATTAATTTCAAAGACTTGTACATTTGTACCTGACAGCAAGAGTCCTGCTGCCCAAAGCCAGAGCGATTTTATGAAAACAAGAGGCACATTCAGCTCCTTGAGAAGCCTGAAACAAGCAGCAGAACCCAAGACACGGAAGCGCAGGGCTTCCCTCTCCCCACGCCTGGCAGGGGGGAACCTCCAGACTCCCCGCTCCGGGGTCGGAGCACCCTTCCCCTGCACAGCTGTCGCGACAGGACACCCTGCAGCTGCAGTTTGTCTTGCCAGGATGAAAGCAGTAAAGAATTCAGGAAGGAGCCCTTACAGCAGCAACTTGTAATAGGTTGTCAACATAAATAGCAAATTCTGCAGAGGGACTTTCTGAGGTTAATGTGACTTCTGAAATTTGTCTTTTCTAGAAAGGACTATAAAATGACACGGAGCTGCTCAGGTTAGCTTTTTTGCTAACATTTAACTGTTTGATATAAACCCAATATGATGGCATATCTTGACAGATGACATTACAAGCATGTACTTAAATTTTCATTCTCATAATCCAACAGTATTTCTCCACTAGAGCAGCAAGGGCGGAGCTCCCAGTCAAGCAAGTAAGATGTATGACGATTCTCTATTCTCCTGGGGAAGGATGGTAAAGGAAGAATCCATGCAACAGCTGGAGCAGCTGTTGCTGCTTCCAACAGCTGTTCAGTGCAGAAAACTCCTAAACAGGTAGAAATATTGGTGCAAAGATCAAAATGCATGAATGATTTCTTCTGATGTGAAACCCTGGTGCGCTGAGGTCTTCCCTGCCCCGCAGGCAGCATCCTCTTCCAGGCATATTAAAAGGGACCATTCTTTGAGAGGGGCATTCCCATGTTTCAGCATTCTGCAGGAAGTGGAAATTTGTTCTCTATGTGTAAGTCACTACACAAACATTCTGAACTGGGAAGCCTTGCTGTAAGCAGGAGTCAGAGTTTCCATGCAGCAACGTGGGTACTCAACGATGTAAACCAGACATGACTGCACTCTGTACACAATAAATTCCTGCTTTACTATCACAAATGCACTTAACTCAATGCAACATCAAAAAATGTGTCAGTTCGGTGTAATATTCCACATAAAGATCTTTAAGAATACTAATACTACTCAGTTAATCACACTATGTAGTTATAACCATGCATCCTTAAGCAAACAAAACCACAGTTTCATAAAAAGACTGGCATACACATAACGGGGAAAAAATAAGTTTAACAGTAGAACATTGCAAAAGCACTATAGTTTGCACGAACACTGGACTTCAGTGAGGATGCTAGTCTTATCTTTCACAGCTACTGCATAATATTGTGAAACACTTTTATTATTTATTATGCTGCCTCTTCTTTTGTCCAGGTGCAAAAATGCAAAAGCCTCTATCTGATATATAAAACTATGACTTAATTCAAATGTTTGTCCACTCTGTTTTTTACTGAGTGTATTTTTACTTCAGTGTATTCAGATGTGAATGTTCGTACTCAAATTGAAAAAGACATCTGTTCAGAATACTACACAAAATCGGTCATGAGAAGTTCATTACGGAATTACAGAACAGCCTTTAAGCCAGCTGCTGTAACCATGACCTTACCTTGTATTTTCTTCAAGAGTACTTGAATCCCATCCCTCTCACTGACATTATCATGGTTAACATACAATTGTTTTCTTTTTTCCCCCCTCGATACACCTGTTTAGCACCCAATATCCAAAATCCATTCTTATTTGCCTTGCTAATAGAAATACAGCGGAGATCATCTCTAACCTGTTAGGCATTTCACAGGGAACACGTTTCTTTAACCCTTGCAAACTTCAGAGATGCGGGTAGCAAAGGAAAATTTCAGAAAACTATCACCTGAGGTCAATCAACAATGCCAGAAAAAGCAAGGAAGAAAACACACAGCAGCCAGGTTTTAAATCTGACTTGTCATTTACTGTATTAGCGTAAACTTTTTGCCCCACAGCAGGGGGAGGAGGAGGAGACATGCCAGACAGATGAAACCACCTTCCCGATCAAGCTTTGAGAGTAAAAAGAAACTGATACATGAAAAATTACAACTATTTTCTGCAAAAAGGAATAAAAATGAGTACAAGGAGAACCACCTACTAGATTACTTTTTTAATCATAACACTGATTTTTATGTGACTCTTCAGAGGCCTCTAAATTTCTGTTGTCTGAAACCACTCATGTGATACCTTCACTCTAATAAACTACTAGATGTCCATACATATATTAAGACCTTTGTGTGTGTGTGGTTATAAACCAAGGTAAATTGAACCATACTCATAAAACAGTTAAGGAAGAAGATACTTCATGCCTTTGAACTCTCACAAAAGGGAAGGGGGAGGGGGGACTTAAAATTGTGCATTTGAGTGTCAATTGCAGCTTTAATTTTAAAAGCTGTCTGGGAACTGACATGCTAAACCCAAACTCATTTTCCTGTGTGCCTTCAGACGCATGTCAGCTGACATTTCAGAAAAAAACACTGCCTTTCCCCCACCATCCCCTTGCCAGTACTGTATACCTTTAGAAGTGCAAAGCAAAATCCTGTTTCTTTTGCAAAAATTCTGGTCTGCAGGAAACATTCAGCTCCAGCAGGAACAGGTCCAGGTCCGAGGCAGAATATGGACTAAAAAAAAATAAATCACTGCGGCAATGGTGACGCTAACTGAAGAGATGAGAGTCTCATTTTCAGATCTGAAATATCAAATCTAGGACCTGTCACACATTACTAAGATCACTGGCTATCTCTTGTTTCAGAAAAAAAGAGAAGCTTACAGCTCTGTGGGCTTTCCTCTCAGATTAATATAATTTTTAAATGGTAAAAGCTCCCACTAAGGGGCTACAGCAGTTTATCAGAATACAGGTTTTGCTAATTATATTAATATGGACTTCATTTGCTTTACACTGAAACAACAGGTGTAATAAGATAATAAGCTTTTGGCATCACTTCTCAGTTATTTTTTTCAGAGGATATTTCCACTCTTCAATCTAAATTCAATCTCTACACAGAAAGCCAGATATTAAGTGCAAAGCTTCACAAAAATAAAACGCAAGTACTGGTTCTGTAAGCTTTATGCTTGAATGCTTAAAGCCATTCAAAGACAGACAACAAAAATAGTATCCTGATAACGATAATAAGCATTATTGGATGTACCAAAAGCTATGTGAGATTCAACCGTTAGCAATTTGACTCCTTATTAGAAGGGAGCGCCTCTTGCATTTCCTGGTTGATTCCCTTTAAAGAGCAACTTTATTATTATTACTACTACTTCCAACAGATGAGATTCTTCTCATTCTAAAGCCCTGCAGCAGCTGACCAAAAGATGACAGGAGCCTGCTCAGAGCCCCTTCCTGCACAGTGCCCTGCTGAACCCATCGCATGCATAGACCAAATTATTATTTCTAGAGTGAAAATGTTCTGCAGGCTAACGCACACCTGAAATCCTGATTATCCCTTATCTTCCTTGTTTCAAAATATCACAACTAAAACATTTTCTCCTGCCAATCTTCCATTTCAAATAATGACAGATAGTTAAGAGACAGAGAATCTCGGGGAAAAAAATACTTATCTAAGAACTTATCTAAGAGACTTCAAATTCAAAGATCTCTTATATCCTCAAATGAGTACAGATCACATTAAAGCATGTTTATAGCACTTAGCACACGCCCCAGTGAAGCCCTATGTACCTGTGCAGTTAACACCCACACGTGATACTGTAGGAGAGTCCTAAGCTTTGGTCCTGGTTTTAGTTACATCCAGGATCTGACACTGTCATCCTTCTTTTGCAGTCTTCCTTGCCTTATAAAGGCTATGCTATTTGCAGGCAAAAATAGTATGTATCTGTTGTTATAGACTGCAGATTGTAAACTTTTATACTGTCATGGCATTAACCAGAAATCTCTTTATGCTGCATTGACAGCTTTGATCTGTCTGTGCTCAAACTACGGCTTTACACAAACCACTCTTCAGCACTGTTGAAACGAATGGGCAGGGTGTTTCAATGTAAACCGCTTATTTATTTACATCAGGTACGTATTTTCCTGAAGTCTATATAAAATTGGTTTAACTTTGTAACAAAACCAATTAAAGTCAATCAAATTCAACCCCTGTAATAAAGAGATAAAACATGCTATGTTCTAAAATCTCTTGATATTCAAAAGTCAGTCAATACTGCCCAATAATTCCTCCTTACTGCAAAGCGAAGTTTTTTGGAGCGGGTGCTTTCATTGTTTTATAACTCAACAAACATAAGATGGAGAAAATTGTTTTAAAAAAGTCAATTCAAACTAGCCCAGAAACTTGTTGTTTACTTATGCAGGTACTACTGACTTTTTTTAAGCAAATGTTTACATGATTCAAAGGATTTACCCATTAATTTCTCACAGACTCCTGAAGGAGAACTTTCAACCTAGAAAACATGCAATTGCCTCCATACCCTGTATCTTCAACAAAGGACGGGCTTCTAACAAAAACAAATATACAGGAGCGAGTTCGAGGGACATACCCAATTTAAAAAAAAAAGTCTCCACAAGAAACGTAATTCCTAGCCCCATTTGCATGCCAAGCATAAGATACAAAAACCCCCACACCATCACATCCCAGTACTTGCCCCAGCTGTGCTCTACTTTCAACAAAAGGGTACAGGAAGAAATCTGCCTGGAGAAATCCAGTAATAAAACTCTAAGATGCCTTGGCTAGGAGAACAAATATTTATTCTATTTCAAACACAAGGGTAATGAAAAATAAAGCTAAAAAGCCCACGTTGTCATTTATATCAAAGTTTTCCTTATTTTATTGCATAAACAATTAAAATTATGAAAACAGTACAAATCTGTATGTTCATAACCGGCAATCTGAACAGAAACAAAGATATTAAAAATCCCAACATAAAATTTGATAAAACATTCACTGTATAAAAGATAAAGTTCAAGAGATCAATTAAGAAAATCCAGCCCTCTGTTTACTTAACATAATTTTTTCCTGAAAAAAAGTAGCACCTATTTAACTGGGGAGACACCCTAACCAAGGCACGCACACCCCTGTATGTATTGATAAATGGGCGTTTTGTGTTTCTTACCGCTCCGCAGGGCTGTTGCAAGGTGCACTCTCGGCTACCGTCTGAGCCTTGTGTGTTCAAGCAACAGCAGAATATTGTGACTTCACAAAATTTACAGCAACACCTTCCCACAACCCAGGTTCAACTAACCATGCTCCAAATTTGAAACCTGCAAAGCTACAGCTCACCTGGTGGACTAATCCTACAACAGCCCATGAGCAGATAATAAATTAAGTGGATTATATGATGTTTGGAACTGTGAAGTCTCCCCGTATTCATATAGAGAACGTATATGTATACCCATACATATACACACAGAATTTGTGACAAGTATGATGTAAGATTACTAAAAACTAAAGGAACATAATCAAAATTGTATCGTATGCTCATTCATTCAATCAATACCAGATAATTATGCCTTAGGGCTTTTTGTAAAATGACAATAATGGGAATGACTTACCGACAGGTTTGCACCAAAAAGCATAAAATTATAATGACTTTTATTAGTGTCTCCATTAAATCTTACCTTTATCAAGACCTACAACTAAACAAAAACTATCACCACCAACCCCCCCCCAAAAAAACCACCACCACCAAACCAAAACCAAGCCACCAACCAAAAAAAAAAAAAAATAAAACTCTTAAAATCACCTATGACCACAACACAAATATAAGGAGATTAATACTTGATATTATCCAGCAACTCTGATATTCACTGGAAATTAAAGTGAAAGTTGAGAGCAGATCAATATAGCGCCCTATTCCATCTTAAGACAAAATATGGTAAGTCTTGGGAAATATACAGCACATATTACTTTAATAATGAGTGAGTAATTTAAAATTACAGAGTCTATACTCAATAGATAACACAGGCTAGTAAAGTCTACCAAAGTTTAACTGGGTGGTGGATAGGTCAGAGAATATTCTATGACCCATGTTTTGTGCAAATTAAAACTTCCACTAACTGCAATACACAAAGATCAAAAATGTTCCATTGTAGTGCTTTACATTTAATAAATGTGTTTAAGCAAAAAAAAGTTTTAAGTATACACAGAGGACTACAGGTGCAGATTAAATTGCCCACTCAAGACACACATTTCTTAGTGTCTTTTAGTCGCACTGCAACATGCAAGTTAAGTACCACAAGAGAGCTAAAGCCATCAGCCTAACTCATTCTGAAAAGTGACTAATATTGACATGCTTTCTATGGCTGCATGTATTTGCTAAAATAAGAAAACAGAGAATCTGAAGGATGGAGAACAGCCCTAAGTCACCGAGGAGCAGGAACAATGGCTCTGGCACGCTCCCTTTGCTGAGCTGTCACTGCAACAGCTGATGGACGGACATACAGTCTGGCGCAGGAGAACAAGCCTGGAAACCCCAGTGGTTCTCCATACTGGAAAAACTCAGCACTAAAATGTGTTTGTCAACTAGAAATGTAAGTACCTATACATGCCTGCCCCCCCCCCAGTCTCCCTCAGATGGGGGGCAGAAAGCAAATGTGAAAGAACGTACCTGCAGAAATGAGAGTTTCGGGGGGAGGAGAGGACAATCACTCACTTGGCACAATTAAGTGAAGGCATGCACCTAGGCTTTCATCTGCTCCTAGCACAGCTCCTCCTCAAATGCTCTCTTCTCAAGGCGAGCATGCACAGGACACTCAACAAAGACCTTCTGATTTTTCCTATGTAACCTCCCCACTTGTTGATGCCATGCAACTCCCACAGCAGTTTTCACTGCTCGGGCTCTGCCAGGGTCCCAGCTCTCTCTATTAGGTGGCTGGCACCAACTCCACACCTGCCAGTGTACTACTTGCCTTCTTGAAAAGAAAACTTGTGTGCTCAGGAAAAAAAAAAAAACAGAAATCAGTACCAGGAACTAAGTTTTAATAATATCAACATGGCAAAAAGAAAACAAAGCAAACCACAAGAAGTAACACTGAAAGCTTAGCAGCATCGCTGCCACTTGGGACATTAACCACACTGCACGACGTTCACCAGTTCCCTTACACTAGCCAAAGACAAACAATACGGACAAAGAACAGAAAGTCCTTCCTTTTCTCACCTTCTGCTGCCACCTGAGAAGACAGCTGGAGAGAAAAGGATGCCTGGCATGGCTCCGCTGCACTAAAATAACTCACAACTGGTCATTGCAAAGCACTGAGCCACCCTGTTCCCTTGAAGGCAGGCTGTTCTCTCTCCATCTCTACTTGAAAGTGAATCTGAACTTATCCCTCTGGAAGAAATTAGGAAGAACCTTTTCCCACAGCTGTCTTGCTATAATAAAACCTCTACTTAGGAAGTAAATTTTCCTCTCTTTTGTGCCTATCCGGGAAACAAGTAAAACAACAGAGCTAAGCCTGCAACTATATCCTCAGAAGCTGTACAGCTTTGAAAATCAGAAAGGCCCAGGAAGAAACCACAACGGCTATATGCTATCAGTTAGCAACAGCAAGGGTCTAACTCGCAGGCAGCAGCACTGAATGCTCACACAGCCTGCAGGTACGCCTCGGTGTGCAGTCCAAGCACGGGATACTGGCTTGTGTTGACCAGCATCGCCTTTGCACAAACATCCCAAAAGCAGGTATAGAGAGCGGTCAGATGGCATGAAAGATCAGTGATGCTGGTGACATCTGGAACTAAAACCTTCATCTGAACAGCTCCAAACCCAGGTCAAAGCTCCCCTCACCCCATCCTCGCCTGTGGATCCAGGTTGTTCTAAGCTAAATGACCAAGATGCTAGCCACTCCCATTCCCTTAGAAAACAAAAGGGGCATTACATTAAGAACCTTACTACTTTTCCAAAAAAAAAAAAAAAAAATCCCTGAGATTTAAAATTGCCAATAAAAGATCTGCACAGTTGCAAAACACAAGAAAAACACCGAAGATACCCTTCCAAATTAACTGCAGTGCAAGCAAATATATTGGCAGGCCTTCTCTCAGGACTGCCAAGTTGTTTAATTGAAAATACAGGAAGCTTTTTCCTAAGATCTCTTGAAAACCTAGAGAATTTAATTGGATTTATTCCCATATTAAGCAGTTCTAACACATTTAGAGAGAATGCCTGCAACTGAGGCACAGAGCATGAAATGGAGGCAAACACAGTTATATGTAAACAGCTAAATCCTGATTCTTTTTTTTAAAAAAAAATCAAAGAAATTAACAGCCTTTCTCTAAATCTTTATCTACATTTTGTCCCTGACTACCACCTGTAAGAGACTTTGCAGACAGTTCCATCTTTTTTGTTTTTCTTTTTCAAGTTACATAATGTAGTTAGTTGTGGGAAGGAAATCGGACAAACCACCTAAAAACATACTTAAAGGCACCAGCTGGGGACACAACTGAAGACCTCCTCCAAGGGCCTATTTAGAAATGTCACATTACCCATCCATGACATCATCTCCACAGGTATGAATAAGGTCACACAATGAGCCAGAGCACACATTCAACAGAAGGGAAAAATAAAAACCAACCCCAAACAAAACTGCATAGCACTTGCAAACAAAAAAAGAGCAATCATACTGCTGCACGTTCCTATAGGTCCAAACTAACACTTTGTTATAAATGTGCTTTCATTTTCTGTGCCACTGACAAAGGCAACAGGTTTCTCATGGAACAACAGTGATTCCACTCAAACACAGTAACCACAACACAAAAGCAAGTGCTGGAAATAATCATACCTTGGCAAAAACTCAGCTGGAAGAAATGGGTGACTAAAGGAGGTTTCATCTCCTTGTGTTCTACCATACATTGAGAAGAAATCCCTGGAAGTTTTAGTTATCAGAACTTTAAGAAATAACAGTATTTTTTAAACGTTTGAATAAAGAATGAAGGTCTTTTAATGATGTAACAAGACCACATTTAAGAAAATTGATATAATAACATCAAGCATGAAGTTCTGCTTGTAACTGTAAGCTGCTTATTTTGGAGGCGTCAATTGTATTAGCACCCTCTCTGCAAAGGACTGAAAACCGGGCCACAGGGAACCCCAAAACCAAATGGTTGAAGGAGATGATGCCTTCCATCACAAGGTTTTGGTCAGGTATTAACACACCTCACATTCTTGCTTGCACGAAGTAGAATACTTAAAAAAAATGCTATTACGAGCTGAAGCTCAGAATCTGACCCCCTCAATCCATCAGACCGGCAGACAGGAAGGATGTTTCACAACTTTTACTGTTTCACCTCAATAAATGTTGCTAAATTATATGTGATCAGTTCAGTAACTGTCTTTTCAATTTACGCTTTCAAACTTACAGATCAAGCCTCACATCAATGTCACCTAAAAAAAAGATTTATAAAAGCCTATGGTATTCACTCCTCCTAACATCTCAATTTCTCAGAAAGACTACGGTATTTTTCTGAACATAGCCCATATTTTCAAGAAAAATTTAAAGCCATCACTGGGTTTACCACTACCTGTCTTCCACAGAAAAAGAACACTTTTATGAATTCATTTGTAAGCATTTTTATGCAGAGTGATTAAAGAAAAAGGTGAGACAAAATGTAATGGAGATTAAGTGCTTTTGTAGTCTATGCGTATCTCTGCAAACTGCTGTGAAGCAAAGGGTACTTGTTTGTTGCTGGACTGCTGAAAGCACTTTGAAGTTAGAAAATACAATGATTGTCTTCACAAGAAGTTTTGGTGACTGCTATTTTGATTGTGTACACATCCCCCATTTTAAACTACCACGCAGGCTATTTATTCTTCGAAGTATACCACAGATGCGTTGCATAGGTTGACATTGTAAAACCTTCCTTCATAGTTGAAGATTGTCCATTTTTTTGATTGTTGAAAAAACCCACCAACAAAATGAGGACTCTTCCTGCAGGGCAGGAAAACAGCTGATTTACTGGATGCAGCTGCTTGTTAGCAAGCATGTGCAAAAGTGACTGTTGCATTTGGGTGTTGACTGAACAGCATACTGTATCAGGCTCTTAGAGACACATTACAGCCGAAGAAATCCTTCAATATACTGTAATTTGTGATGTCTGCATGAGCCAGCTGATGATAATTCCTCTGAAAGCAGTGGTTTTCCCTAAATGCAGTATTTTGCAGTTGTAGTCTATTATAACACATCCTGGATGCAGCGTGATGCACATAATGCAGCACCAAAGCTAGGATGCTTTGAAGGAAACTGAAGAGGTACATGAAAAATTTTTTTTTAAAAATCAACTACATTATGTAATTTAAAATCCAGCCAATGTATTAGGGTTTTCTTGCTAAAAGTGACTGATATCACACCCTTTTGGCTTCTAAGCCTGAACAGCAGAGCGAACCACCACAAAAATCATGAATCAATCAGTTGACATGTGACTTCTCTGTCCAGTCTTCCTGTGTGAGATTTTTTAAATTATTCTGAAAGTCAAAAGCAACATTATCACCGGTGGCTTGAGCAAAAGGGTTACTAAAGAAAAGGTTTACATCCAGTGGTGCAGCCGTTTCAGAGTCCCAGGAGTCTGTGTCTGTGCTGCTGGAGTCTTCCGTGGTGGTAGGTGGGTAACTCAGCTGTTCCAGCTGGTCAATAATGTCTGTGAACTGAAAGGCTGAGCTGGACTCAGAGCGGACTGAGTAGGCAGGGAAGTTCACCATGGAACTGGCCTCTGAATGGTTCGCGGAGCTGTATGTGTGCAGGGAGGACGTACCGTTCAGTGGCAAATTATTGAGGGAGCTGCTCTCAGAGCGGTTGTTGATGAGTGAACTCGTTTCAGAAGGGCTCAGGAGGCTTTGCATTCTGCTTGCTTGGGCCTTCACCTCAAACAGCTCCGAGGTATCAGATGGTCTCTCATTGCCATTGAAATCACTCCCTTCTTCAAATTCAAATTCATCTTCCATATTCATATCTACTGCTTCAGTTGAGTACCTGTCAGGACTTGACTGAGAAGAGACTGTATTTTGCTGAAGGGCATCTGTAGTTAAGCCAGGAGACTCTGACACGTGCTTAGAAAAATCAGAGCCCTTTAACTCTAAACCACTGTACACATAGGAAAATGCCTCAGAGCCCCCAGCAAAAAAGGAAATTTCTGCTGGGTCATCGTCAATAAATTCCTCTGAAACCTGTAACTGTGAATTTGCCAATGTGAAAAGAGGGGCACCCCGACTGCCGTACTGAGGCTCTCGTTCAGCAACAAAACCACCTGTGGTAAAGTCATCCTCATCATTGTCATTTTTATAAACAGCAACCCTGCACTCCTTACTCCTCCTCTCTACATCTAGATCTAGACTGCAACCACTCTCAACAACAGGACAAGCAGGGGTACAGTTTCCTGCAACACTACCAAACCCAACACCTTGGAGCATGGGAGATCCAGGCTGCTGCATCAGTTTCCTCCCTGCTTCTTCTGCTGGCACTGCAGTGTTTTTTTCTGGATTCCTTGTGTATGGCGCTCGGGGGTCCACAGAGGAAGGGCTGGTTTCTGCAAAGATGGGCAGGATGGGAGTAGGAATGGCCGATGCGTGAACTGAGTGGAAGGGGGCAGCTGCTGAGGCAGGAGACCCTGGGGTTCTCAAGCCCTCAGTGAATGGGACACTCTAAGAGGAAAAAAAAAGTAAAAACACAAGAGATAAAAAGATTTTTATAATACATAAAAACAAATGCAATATCTAGTTCCTGATGCAGAAGGAATAGGTGCTTCAAAAGACCTCACTTAACAGTAAATAAAACACTGTATACATAAATCGATCCAGCAGCCCCAGTCAGAGGCAAGATCTTTTTTGTTGATTTCTGGTAACTGGACAGAAAACTAAATCCATGTATTTTATAGCTTCTGCTGAAAAGGCATCCCCAATGGAAAGTAACACAAAACAATGACAGTGAAATCCTGTGATGCTTCCTTAACCTCCCACACAAAGCAAGTGTATTCAGTGAAACACTTGTTTCTTGCCACTGATTGTAGGAGGCATATATACAATAAACTCAGGACTTCCACAGAAAGCAGTCAGATAGCATCTGAAGACAAACTAATACTCTGAAATAGTAACATACTAGAAAGTACGACATTTTCTTTTCAGTTTGGCTGAACTCTGAAAAGGAAAATACTACTCACTTTACACTCCATTGGCTACAACTATCAAAACTGATAGCAGGCACAGAAAGAATTAAAAATGTGCATCAGGTACAAAGGTCAAACAGTGAAAGCAATACCGGACAAACAGTTGACTTGGATCGCCTTTCTTTCACTGTCATCTCAGAAAGCTGTTTGTCAGCCTCCCTGACTGCGATAGAGGGGGCCGCAGAACTGACCTGCTTTGGCATGTCTGTGTTCGAAGCACGAGTGGACGCTCTGACTTTGCTGTGCCTCCTGCAGAACAGAGAGCATTCTGTGAGGATCCAAGACACGAATCAGACTTCTCCCTTCCCCATTCAGCTATTTCCATTCTAGTAGCCAGCAGAAACATCTCAAGCTGTATTTTATCATGTTTTGCTAATAACTAGTTCAAGATTTAAAGTCACAAGAGTTGTAAATTAAACAACAGAGAGGTAAGAAATGTACAGAAAACAGAATAAAACAAGATCCAGCTGATTCATACCACTGAAGTATTCAAGAGCAACTTGGGGCAGAAGACTAGACTAAATAGCACGCCTAGTTTAACTTCTTCCTTTGTCATCAATATAAACATCTACAAACAAATGGCCTCAAAAACAGAATGAGTTAATCTGCAACAATTTTAAGAACAACTTACAGTTCAGTCAACCGTGTAATTTATGGCATATAAAATTCTACATGTTACTCCCAAAAAGCCTCCTGCATCACACTTGTGGCTAGACTCATTCTATGTCAATGATTTACTAGAAAAATCAATCTTCCATATAGAAAAGGAGCTCAACTGGAGTCCAAAACATGAAAAATATTTATTAATAGTAGTTTAACGCAAACTTTTTTATTGTTATTTTTTTAGCATTCCTATTAAATTTCTATAATCTTTCAGATTAAAGACTATGAGGCATTTCCCACACAAAGACAGGATGGCTTCGTAGTCAAGTAAGTGACAATTTTATAATGAAAGCGCACATCGTTAATTTATTTATATGTTTAGAAGTAGACGAGTATTTAAGGTCACAGTTTCAAACCTGCAGATCCCAAGTTCGATGATGTGCTCTGCCACTGGCTACTTACATAGCTTAGTGACATAAGGACAAGTCCTCACCTAGTATCAGTGAATCTTCAAAACATATGAACTTTACGATGGCCAAGTCTCACACTGTCCACGGACATTAAAATGCAACACTGAAACTTTCCTAAGCTTCTTAAATCATCACAAAATTATAAATTTTTTAGACTTAGTTCCGCTACCTTAGATTTCAGGTAGACCTTAGTAACTGAGAAGTCAACAAGTGACCACACCCTCCAGGTATCATGTATTTTAAATAAATACGCTGAAATTTAGGAAATAAGGGCACCGTGAAAGTCTCAACTACATTTCACCTTACAAAATTATTTGAACTTACCTTTCATATGGTGTTTTCTTCATCCCACTGTCCTTAATATAATCCACTAGTTGCTTCTGTGTTCGTCCACTGCGAAGCCACAAAAGTATGAAAGTTATAAAACGCAGTGGATGAGACTTACAGATGGAACGACTTTAGAATACTTTTTCCTTTTGATCTCATTTTCTAAGATATGAGGAATTCAAAAAACCTGTTATGTTTCTCCCCACCTGTATCTGAATGATGACCCTCTGGTGAAGAACACTGCTTTAGCCTTCGGCTTTGGCTGATCAAAGAGCCTAAAGAACGTGTGATATTCAACACAGATTTTCCAGAAGTTTTTACACTCATCCCTACTTCCCAAAAGAAACTCCAACGTATCTTGATACGGACCCTGGGAACAAAACACAGAAGTTAAGCAGCACATAAAACAGCCATGAAGGAGAAAAGGAAAGTACAAATAGGTGCCAACAAAAAGGCTGACCCCAGTGAGATGCAGTATTTTGCTGTCACTTCTCATATGTCTTAAAGCAATGGAAGCGATTCTGAACGCAGTTTAAATCACTTAATACCTTTCAAAAATATTTGCTTACCTTGACATTGTAAAAATGTTTTTTCTAAATGGCTTTAGAAACACGCTTAATATAATCCATTTTAAGAAATATGCATCACAAAGTTAGTAACTTGAAAGGAAATAAAAATATTTAAGTGAAACAGTAGTAATTTTAAAAGACTTTCTCCTTAGAAGTTCTGATGCTTGTCTTACTTCCTGAGATTTAGGCTCTGCATCTAATACATCTATAAACTGTACTCTAATACGCTGTCTATCTCACAGTGATCACATGAAATTTCTGAGGGTCTCTGTGAGACACATTACTACACATGCAGACAGTGTGTCCTGCTTCGGGTTTCCATGATACACGTAACTAATATTATGTCCAAACATTTCCCCACTCTCCTTTTAAACCAACCCTACGTTGAATGTAACCTAGTCAGCCAGTGTGGAAGCAACAACTTTGATGACATCTGCAATCAAAAACATCTACTGTAGAACAGCCATGCACGAAAAATAACACTTCTGCTGTACAGACATACAGAAAAGATAAGGCTGTAGCAAGAGTAAACAAGTAAAATTAAGCTCCAACAATATAATCTCAGCCACCTATTCTTTCCTGAGGGGTATCAGGTTATTCTCATTTGAATCCAGGGACTCTACCAGATTTTTTTACTCAAGCAGCACATATTCAACAGGTTCCTGGAGGGAACAGTCACATAAAGCAATTACTGTTTGTATCAGCAGTGTACTGTAGTGTTATTTTAAGGAGCTACAGCCAAAAGCACTTCCTAGCATGCTTTTACCTAAACAACAGAGATTTATTATGAACTAAGTTACCTTAGTTCATTCTGGCGGTAATAGATCAGAGAGTTCGTAACAGTGCTAACCTCCATTTATATCCAAGGGAATTATTAAACGTAACTTTATTCAGAGTAAAAGTACTGAGAAAGGATGTACCAAATTCTTGGGGTTTTTCTTTTTTTTGGTATCTTAGATTTACATGTGTGTACGCCTAAGTCAAGGGTAACCTCAGGCTGATACACAAAACCTAAAAATCTAGACAACAGACAAGGGGTGAGAAAGGAAAGATTTTTACTTGAGTAATGAAGGCAAGCCTACCATACTGAAGCTGATTTACAGAATTACAAACTCTAGAATTTTTCATAATAAAATAAAGTATACGTATTTTTTTCAACATTGACCAGCCTACTGTTACAGTAAAACTTACACAGACCTCTGGGTGGAGTTTAATAAGGAATCTTTTCCTCTTGAAGCTTAGCTTACGGACCTTTGACCAGTTGAAGGTATTGATTTTCGTATTACCCTGAATTAAAATGGTAACAGTTAAAAGTTGGCAAAAGTTTCAGAAGTAAGAGCAGCAAGCAAAATTCTGTTGCGCGTGTATAGACATATGGATGTGCACACACACCATCCCTCCAACCCATTCTGCTGGATTTTTATTTCTGGTGACAATATTCCCTTAAACAGCTTTAACTTTCAGTAGAAGGATAGCTAGAAGCGTGCAACGTCTGTCTGTCTCTGCGCAGACACTACAAAAAAGGAATGGAAAATCTAGAAAACCAGATGGGAAAGGAATAGTGTCAACCCTATCGATATGAAGAATACTTTGCAGTAAAACAAGACAAGGGTTTAATTTTATTTAACATGCTTTCTTTTTTCTCTGGACAGAACTCTAGACACACTCCTCCATGATGATTTTTCTAACTAGTCAGTACAGTATACTCAGGAGTAATTGCCACACGCATGAAGAAACCTGCCAAGCTCTTCTTGCTCACAAGCCTGCTTACTTGACTAAAACCAGGATAAAACCAGGCTCTGCCTTCCCCCCAGTGGCCCACATCAGACCTCCCCTCCCCATACCACTGACTCCCGAAGCCTCAGGGAAGGACCTCACCAGCACTCACTACCACAGCAATTCTCCTGTTACCCCCTATAAGCAACAGGAGACAAAAAAATGGTACTTCAAGAGAAAGACCCAAATGAGCTGAAATGATGGAAACCTCAGGAGCTGAGAGGCTACTGAGGACAACTGAGAACTGCAGGACTGCAGTGGCCCATGCATCTCCAAAAAAAGCTGCCCCAGCGTAAGAAAAGGACAGGTAACACACAAAATGAATGGCAAATAAGTGCCTAAATGGAAATATTTCAGTAGGTTGGCTGCCTGTGTGTTTTGTGGGGGAGGAAAACAATATGATCACATTCAAAAACAGAACTCTGATCATCAAGTTGCTTATTTAATACGATAAAAGTAGTAATTCTAATTGGTCCAATCACTCCAATGAAACAGCACTTCTATACACTAAGAGAAGCATTACCCCAGCAAAAATATACTGTAACATCAGAACAAGGGAAACTGAACAAAAATTCCAGGATTCCAGATCTATTCCAGGACTGTATCAAATGAATTGATGATTTTCTCTGAACACATACATAACTTTCAAGCAGAGAACAAAAACTCTTCTACTTTCCTGTCACTGTTGGTTTTGATGCTCTTCTCTCTGCACCAACAAGGACAAACTGCACCAAACAGTATTTTGGAGGTTTAAGCGACACTCCCTTGACCATAAAAATGTGCTAAATTTTAAAAGCAGAGACACCTGAAGTTAATGTCAGAGACTTACTCCCAGCATGTGCTAATGGAAAGACAGGCACATGTACCCAGCCTGCCCTACCCACCTTACCTGGAATACCAGCACACCCATGTGTGAAACAGCTAGATTAATTTTGGTGCCCTCACGGTCAGATGCAAGGTGAAATCTGATGCCATACATCTCCAGTTTCCGAGCAATTTCAAGCACTTGAAAGTCTGATTCAGCAGGAGTTTGACCCCTATAATGAGGAAGAAATTTAAGGAAAATCTGATTCTACAATATTGCCAACGTGGCTAATACATGTAAGTCTGAACTCTGGCACTAAATAAGAAATTGCTATCTTACCCAGCCGGGCAGTTTCACTCCAGATTAAGTATTACACTGAAACTTTTGTAATAGGAGCAACATGCAATGGCAGATGACCAACCTAAAACGCATTCCATAGACAAAGGCACTGAAATAAATGGTAACTAGTTCAGAGCTATTTCAGTTCAGAAACAATGAAGTTGAATAAACTTGAATTCAGTCCACAGAGCTCCTTGTTCTGCTTGCTGGTATACACGTTAGTAAGAGCGAGAGAGGAAAGAGCTGCACAGCCAGCACAACAGAAGCAAAGTAAATATTGCAACAGAATAACCCATTCCAGGTAGGGCTTTGGGGCTACATCAGAATTCTTAACGCTAGTACTGTTGGGTGCAACGCATTCCCTTAGTCTTTGGCTTTATTATTTCCTCCCTGCCAGGAGATCTGGAGAAGAATTTTAAAAATTAGGTATCATTTTCTGTTGAAACGACTTTGAAAACAGGAGGAAGATGTACACACATGGAGCACCTCCTTTCTGAGTGTGCATAAAATCCGAGCAAGCAATACAGAAACTGTTACAGACTCTGGCATGCACCAGTCACAGATTCAGCCTTCATTTAATTCACCAGAAGTCTGCAAGTTTGCTCAAGTCAAACAATTGACATTTTGTTTTCCTGCATGACAAAACAGTCCTGAATCATCTGTCTGTCTTTTTTTTTGTTGTTGTTTTGTTTTTTGGGGGTTTTTTTTTGTTTTTTCCCCTTCCCCCTCATTTTTCTCCACGAGAGGGAGTTTAGCAGATTAAAGTGCATTTGTCAGCTGGCTCTCAGGAACAGGAGGGGTGACCATGGACTGTGCATCTGGTTCAGATGGCAGCGCCAGTGCAGAGACGACAGCAAGCCCATGGAGCAGGAGATGTACAGTGCCTGAAACACCTCTTGCCCAGGACACAGAAGGCGGTCATGCCACCAAAACACGTGAGGTCCAAGACCCCAAAATATGGACCAACCCAAAATATATAATTTCACAAGCCTTGAGATGATCTAGTGAAACACTGGTACTTGTATTGACAAGACCTTTTTCCTACAAGTCAAAACTGTCTCTAACGGTCTGGGGTCCTGACATAGGGTTTACGACACTTCAAGAACAAGCAAATGCTGCTGTGGAAATGAAGAATTTCTTGCTTCTGAACATGCCACAATTAGACTACAAAGTAAAAAAGTCCTTGTTACAAGCACAAGCCTGTCACCTAAGGTAGTCTCTGAACTAAAAACATACTGCAAGACAACACTACCACCCAATTTTAGACATAAATACAGTCCAGGAGAACTAGCTAAGGCAGGAGACCCTTCTGTGCTAACTCCGCAGAAACAAAAGCAGCACAGGAGGTGCCAGCGCACTGGGACCAGTGACACTGCTTCAGTCACAACTGTATAAAGTGACCCCTTGTCTCCCTATGAAAATGACTAGAAATAAAAAACATTCCTTCCAAGCAAGCACAGCACAAGCCACCTATGCTACTGCATTGATTGGATTCTTCTCACAATGTGCAAGTTCACTAGAATAAACGTAACGGTACAAGGAAGACACAGGGGATAAAAACTGATTATTACTCTATTTACAACCAACCAGTGCTGAAACCAGGTTAGATTCCTGCAAACACAAAGAGAAATTTTTAAAATTCTGTTTTCCAAGAAATGGCCTGCCTTGCATAAATCTGTATTTAATTTCATTAAAACAGATGATAAACTATTTGTAGCATGATTCATTTTCATGTATAGTAGTGCCAATCACATCAGTATGAAATAAATGGTCCTGCTATCCTGACTTGCTTTTCTAGGCATGCTCCTTAAAAATACCTCCTTCTACCTACCTATAGTCATGTTTTAGATTAAACAACCTTCTTTTAGATTTCTTTTTATTTAGATTTCTTTTAAATACAAATTGAGAATATAATTTACCAGAAATGGGGATGACAACAGTAATATTAACTGCATGTAGGAATTTTCTCTACAATTGAGAGCGTAATAATGAAATTTATTTCATATGTTAACATTTTAAAAATTGAAGTTGTTAGAAGAAACAATGCTTCTTTGATTCTTAGTAAAATGCTCCTTAGGCTAACACAAACACAAAAATGCACTCAAAGTAAGCCTGAATACACATATATTTGACAACAGGATTTCAACAGTATTCTATTACCTTATTCTGGAGATGAAAAAAAAAAATATCTTTAACATTACAACTGGAAATTCAAAATTTATTTTGCCAACTGAAGAAAAGCAGGGATTCAGTGAAGTTACTAACTTCACAACTTCAGTCCATATTCAAATGTCAGTACGATATGACTGTGTACATATAAAGGTAATATAGAAAGGGAATACATAAAAGAAACGCCAAACTACATAGTCTTGTAGCTGCATGTCTACCAGTGTTACCACCACATGTACTAGTTATGTCTAAGAGCTTAAACTAGTAAAGCAGATTTCTTCTCCCCTACTGAAATGAGTAATGAGGGAATATAAGTGGTTTTATACCGGCTTTAAGTATTACTGGCATTTCTTTCATAGATTCCTTAACTACATCAAAATAGCTGAACTCCCATAGTTCCTGTTTATTATACAAGACAAAAAGGTAGATCATAAATATCAATTTTGGCCACAGCTTCCTGAGTTACACTCTGAAAGCACTGTGTATAACTCTCACCCACACTAATTCCTGCTATAATTCTTCTGAACAGAGCAACATTAAGAATGAAAGTGGTGCTTTGTCATTTAAAGAGGGTGCTGAGGATGCTAAGGCTGCCGGAGGCTGGGAAGGGGGTTTGGAAGAGAAGGGAAACAAAAATTAGGATAAAATGGCAACTAAAAAGTTGGAGCTGTGTAGTACTAAAAATTCTTCATGAACAGTTCAGTGTAACTGATGCAGAACCACTGACAGTTATTTTATGTTCCATTAGATGTGATCCAAAGCACAGCACATCTCAGTGAATAAAAAATCCCAAGAGTTTTAAGAGTGCTCTCATGCATACAACCTGCCTGCAGCTACCAAGGAAGGAGGAGGCCTTGAACGAGGAAAGCCAGGAGCGATGCCTGGCAGCTCACGCTGCACCACAAACAGTTACAAACAAGAAGCAAGTTTCAAAGTAATTATCCTCAAGATGTTTGCTGCAGACTAAGCTGCACAGACCAGCCTGAAAACAATCTGGTCTAATTTTGTTCATCCATTAAGCAGATAAATCTACTTAATCTTCCCCAGGTCAATGGACAACAGACTATCTAATACACGTATTTTCCAGCAAAAACTGCTGTCAACACAGTATGTTTTAGTGTAAAGGTTCCGTACATACATACATCTAGGCAAATACTGGTAGTGTATTACAATATTCACGTGGCAATCGGGGCAATCTATTCAAAATAAATGCTGTTAAATGCTGGGTGATTTACAAAGCATTTAAAACCAGTGACTAAAATAGAATCTTAAACATGAAGTGTCAAAACGCTGCATATGTAGATATTATTAAAAACAATCTATATATTTAAACAATATTGTAGCAAGCTATATTTTTTGCTAATTTACAAACAATTTGAAGAATTTAAATCATGGACAACTAGGCTAACAAGCTGTGAAAGAACACGAGGCATAACAGTAAACATAAATATAGATCTATCAAACCTTCCATTTCCTTCCTGATTTATGTACACACAAAAAAACCCAAAGCCATCTGAATGCAAGCAAATTATGCTACGTTTAATTCTGGACTACATTCACCCCGCAGCAAGTACTCTATTCATTCTACTTTCAGGAAGGCAGTAAGCATTGCATGTTAAGTGCCTGGGGTGCCAGCATTTAACTGCACCGCCACCAATACATGATCTTCAAAATAATTTTTTTTATATAAACTATAAAAATAAAGTCAGTAGAGTTAATCCTGGCTCTTGCTGAAGCAACTAAGTAATATAATATACCAAAAATGCAACTCATCCTGTTTATTGTTACTACGCTTGCAAAGTTAAATACAAAACCTGTATTTCTATATCTGTGGAAGTAAAAGGAAGTATTTTTAAAACAGAATGAAAAAAAACCGGATATTTAATAGAAAATTTTTCAATTCCCACCTTTCTGAATATAATATTCTCAACATATTTTCTCTTCTTTTGATACAGAATGGAACTGGGCACACAGATTCTGTTTTATTCAGCTTGATGTTCTTCTACCACTTCTAATAGCTACCGTGAAGCAATAAAAATGTATAAAAAATAAAAATCAAACAACAACTTTCTAACGTGAGGAGACACTCTACATCATTCAAAGAGACTGAGCACTCTCTGCAAAGGCAGACACATTGTCCTGCTCCCCCAACTCACGCACGGTGCCAGAACGCGTCCTGCTGCAAGTCCAGCCTGAGAAAGACAAATCGATGCTCCCGCCTTGATATGACACAGAATCCCCCTGTAAACTGGTACACAAGTAAGTGTGTCAAAGACAAAGCAAGGGCTGAGAAGAAGGAAAACAGAGGCAGAAAGAAGATGATGCAGTAACAACCTGGAGATGAGCCATCCTGCTAGGAATGGGTTTCTTTTCGTAGAAGCTATGTTTAACATGAGAAGTCCCTGTCAAAAGCAATCAGTGGAAGACAGAATCAGTCTGCTGAAGGTAAGTGGGGGAATAATAAGGTCAAGCAAAGGAAATAAAAAATAAGAATACCCCCCCCCCCAAAAAAAATATTTACACACAAGGATGCTAAGAGAGAAGTATTTTGTCTGTTTAACCGCACTGTGCACTCGCCAGGAAGCAGACAAACGCCCAAGGTCCATGCTCCTGCTTGCTTCTTCTAACAGAAATGAGGAAAAATGTGTCTACGCTCTGAGAAAGCACAGGACATTCACAACTACTAAAAATGGAAAAGGGTGGCCTGGGTAAGGGAAGAGAGAAGAGACGTGTAAGGAAGTTACAGCTATTTTTAGGACTGCAGTGCTTCCAAAGTTACATGTCTCTAGCAAAAATTTTTCCAAAGGCACAGGGGGATTTAAAACATGCATCCAAGGTACTCGGGTATTGCCAACGTTTGATCCTAACTTTTTCTAATCACATGCCTCAGCTTTTAATCTTAACATGGTTTCAATGTACACATCTAAAACACTGCCTTAAAATAAGATTTGCAATCATTTTAATAATATGGCTATATTAGATGCAATCCTCATTAAACTAATGAAAAGTAGACATATGAAGAAAGGAGTATTTTCCCATTAACCATCCTCTGACTTCTTCCAGACAGGCAAAAATACAAGCTTTCCTTACTGTAAAGGACAATTAGAAGTAACTTGTTTGAAAAAAGCCCAAACCTGATTAATAAAATTATGTCATAGAGGAGGGACCACGGTCACCTTCCAGCAGCCCAGGCTGCTCCCAGCCCCGTCCAGCCTGGCCCTGGGCGCTGCCAGGGATGGGGCACCCACAGCTGCTCGGGGCAGCCTGTGCCGGCGCCTCGCCGCCCTCCCAGCAAAGAATTTCTTCCTAATAGCTACGCTGAATCTCCCCTCTTTCAGCTTCAAACTGCTCCCCCTTGTCCTGTCATTGCGTGTCCCTCCCAGCTTTCTTGCAGGCCCCTTTAGGTACTGGATGGCTGCCAGCACGTCTGCCCCAGCCTCCTCTTCGCCAGGCTGAACAGCCCCAGCTCTCCCAGCCTGTCTCCGCAGGAGAGGTGCTCCAGGCTCCTCATCCCCTCCACAGCCTCTGGCCCTGCTCTAACAGGTCCGTGCCCTTCCTGTGCTGGGGGCCCCAGGGCTGGACGCAGCACTGCAGGGGGGTCTCACCAGAGCGGAGCAGAGGGGGAGAGTCGCCGGCCACGCTGCTGAGGATGCAGCCCAGGGCACGGCTGGCTTTCGGGGATGCAAATGCACACGGCTGGGTGATGCTGAGCTGCTTGTCCACCAGCACCCCCAGCCCTTCTCAGGGCTGCTCCCAATCCATTCTCCACCCAGCCTGTATTTGTGTTTGGGATTGCCCCGACCCCTGCGCAGGACCTTGCACTTGGCCTTGTTGGACTCCATGAGGTTCAGACGGGCCCACCTCTCCAGCCTGTCAACGTCCCCATGGATGGCATCCCTTCCCTCCAGCATGTCAACTGCACCATGCAGTCCCTGACTCCCCCAGAAGGCAGTCACAACCTTTCTATCAAGCAAGGTAAACCAAGAAAACTCCCCACAAGCAGAAGCAACTTAGTCAGATCCATGCACGTGATTAACAAAGGGCTGTTCTGTGCATGGTCTGGATGTTCTTATCCCAGATCTAAGAAATCACACATTTCATAACAAATTTGAAAGCCATCAGCCTATACTGTGTGATGTCATCAAAAACCTATCATGAAGCCATTCGTAGCTTTAGACTCCACAGCATCTTGCAGCAGTAAGTTTCACAAAGTCATTACAAGCTGTAAGAAAAGGATGTTGTTCTCCTCTTTTAATTTGCTTTGAAGTTACTGCCTGTTTGCTTCAGCATTTTTCTTTTGACATGAGAACAATAATGAAATATTTCTGTGCAATTAACGGTTTCTCTCTTCCAGCTACCTTCTACCAAGGTGAAGAATCCCAGTGTACATTTTAATTTACTTCGAAATTACTTCAAAATACTTAAACAACATCTAGTCTGTTCCTTCATCACTTCCATGTGCACCTCAAAGGTTCAAAAGCAGAAAAAAAGTAACAAACGTCTGATTTCATCAAGAATCGACAAAGCTGAACTTCCATCATACCAATAATTTCAACTGAAAATGAGTGATCATAAAAAGCAAACAGTTAATTATTGAAATTCTCAGGAACTGATTTTGCAGTAATACAGGACGTGTCTTCGCCTGAAACACAGATGCTGCTCTGAAAAAAATCCTTGTTCTGTCTTAAAAGTTAATCAGCAACAATTCCTGAGTTTACCCACACAGAGCAAAAGGAAAATTTGTGTTTCTAATACAATATTTGACTTAAAGCAAAACCATGAACAACAAACTGTACACGTGGATATTCTCAACTAATAGAAGCACTTCAGATTGCTAAATCCTGATATGCAGGGTCACAAAAACTACAGGAAAAGACCTGTTGGGTGAAATCCAGCCCCTTATCACCATTTTATCGAACACCTCTTGCTTTAACCTGTCAACTCTGAGAACTGCACAAGTTAGGAGCATTATGGCAGGTAACACTCTGGAATCTCTCAGTGATATTAACATTGTGTACTTCAAAGCCTAAATGAATGATACCGTGGCAAACATATATTGTCCAATGCAAACCCTGATCTTCCAAGTTGTATTTTGGTCACAACAAAGCCTCCCTGTAGGCTAACTTCTCCTTCACAAGCACCATGTCAACTGCCTGCTTCAAATCTTCTTCCTTACCAAAATATTTTACACTGCACACACCAAGTAGATCTTCACATTTTAAGACCAGCCAGATTAGACTGTAAAACACACACCCTTACTGTACATAGAACATGCATGGTGGGAGAAGTGGGCATTTCAAACAACGAAACATTAATTTCTGCAGTTCCTGACTGTGTGTTGGAATTAATTTTATATTTGTAGCAAATAGTTTATTTGTCCCTTAATAAATTTTACATATTTCAAATATACTCCACCTGCAAAATAGGGTATTGCATAACTTCTGATGGAAGTTCTGTCTCCCCCTCTCCCTCCATCCTTCTCCATCTCCTTTACGCTTAATGAACACAGAATGAGTACAATGCAATTGATTTCTAGTTATTTAGACAAAAGCAAGACTTAAGCATTTTATGGCAAGCTGAACTTAAACTTTATGTAGACTGGAAATTCTGTAGAATGATTTTGCCTAAAACCATTATTACAAGCTCATGATAGCTCTCTTTGGTATGTTATTAAAGGTACGCTGAAAAAAAATTACTGGAGAAAAACTACTGCCCAACAACTCTGCGCTAACTATGTAACTATTGTTCCATCCAACTTTTCTTGCTAGATGTAAATGGCATTTAACTCATACAATCTTACATCATCCTACCACGTAGTGTGCTCAACCTCCACCAAGCAGGTCCACCTGCTCCCCAGGAGTATACATTAGTGGCATACATTAATCCTCACTTACACATGCTTCCTGTGGAACTCCAGAATCTTCCCTTCAATTCTTTCCTGGTTTGGCAAATACTGGTTTGTTTTAAGGTGTTCTCGATCCTCTGATTCATCGAAATCCCCTATTTCAGCTATTACAAAAAACAAAACAATGTAAGAAGAAACAATGAAAGAAAATACATGGTAAGGAATTACAGAGACTCCAAGAGCCCGAATGTATTTTCCTTTTAAGTGCTTCAAATTTGTGCATTATGCTTTGTATCCAGCTTTATTTCACAAAACACTCACATTTACCCCAGAGAGACTTCCTGGGAATTACAGTATTATTTGAACATCGTTTGGAAAATTTAGACTTCCTTACAGTCAAAGATGTGAGACTTATAGAAGACGACCCATGAGGTGTCTAAATATTTCTTCCTTACAGATACCTCATACCAAACCAGCATATTTCAATTTAATTTTTTCTAAATATAAGTAAGAGTTATAGACAAGCCTCTACTTGGGAAGATGGCAAACTACATGTTAGGAATTGTCCAAAAATAAGTACCTAGCAAAAAGAGAAGGCAGCATTACGTGCCTATATATCCCCAGAGCACCTACATCTTGAGTTTCAGTCTCCCCTTCAAATATCCACGCCTTTCAGAAATGACATGGTGGATTTAGGAAGAGATTTATAAGAGAAAAAAGCATGCATCAGAAGTGCAAAGCAGCTTCCATCTAGTAAGACATGAAACAACCAGAAGCCTTTGGCTTGGAAAAGAAAATCATGAGGCAGGCAGAATATATGACAAACATATATAAAAATCACAAATTGAAGAAATAAATTTTTAAAAAGTTATTTATTTTTTCTGATAATAAAATAGGAAGTTACATATTACATTAAAATGCAAATGTTTTAAAAAGACAAAAGGACATACATTTTCCTACAAACCTCCCAAAAACTAAGCTGTGACGCTCACTTTCATGGAAGGATGCCAAAAATATAAGCAAATTCAGAAGGCAGACAAATACATGGAAGCAAAGTTCATCAAGGGCAACTACATAAAGAAATGCAGAGTCAATCTTTGACTTAGAAAGGCCACATGCAAAGATTACTGGATTGGTGCAGCAAAGGAAGCGATGCCATATGCTTGCTCTGGGGGCTTCCCTACAGCATCTGCTATCAACTGCTGTCAGAGAGAGTGGACTAAGTGAACTAATAATCTCATCCAAGGCAGCTGTTCTTAAAAAACACACAGCAATATCCTGTTTGAAATCAAGCCAGCCTATGAAACAAGAAAAAAAACATTGAAAGGCACTTTTGTAAAATAATTTATGTTAAAAATAATCATATTCTTTCTCACTTCTGATTTTCTAGTAGAGTAGAAGCAAGCTAAGCAAGGCCAGATGCTGAGATTTGCTTGCCAGCTCCACACTGGAAAGTCATGAGCACATCTTAATTGTGTCACTCACTGATGGTACACACACGTTGCTCTTCCGATAAAATCACCACTAACTAATATTATTATTTTACAATGCAGAATTATATAACTAATAACTATTCAGCGGTGCACATGTGAAGAGGTATTATTTAATAGCTTTTGTTTCAAGTCAGCAAGGAGGCACAAAATCCTGTTTCTGCAGCTCAGGTTGCAGATTTGTAACCACTGTATCACTTGGCTGCTGCTCGAGCTGATTTAGTGTCTGAACCTATTCAAAGTTTTCAACCTGCTCACCTTACAGGCCACGTTTTTAGGTCTTTAGGTGCGTACAGAGCGAGCGAGCAGCAACACGGAGAGCATCCAAATCAATTGCTTCCCATTTCCATTTTCATTCCAAGCAAGGAGAAAAGCTGCTGACAACCCTACTGTTGAAATTGTTCCGGCACATAATTCTAGTTTTATTTCAGCCCTGTCTCTGCACACTTATCTCCCCCCCAGCCACAGGGAAAGTGAGAAACAAAGCCAAGGAAGCACCGAGGCAGATGGAAGCAGCTGCCTGGAAGATGATGAGCACTAGTGACCTGGTTTGCAGAGCCAGGGAAAACAGACAGCACGCAAGGGGTTGGGTTTCGTAGCCTCCATGAAGCCAAAGTTATCTTGTACACAAGCACCAGCTGTTCCTCACCACAGCTAGCCCTGATGATAATCCCAGTGTTCAAAACCAATGGGGTTTACTGCATGTAGGGAAGGAAATACCACGAGACAGAAAATGCTTTTAGTTACCAAAAGCTACTGTATGCTATTTGACTTGGGTTAGCAATGGCAACATCACCCAGCGTCACCACAGTTGGGATACTCACATTGCAGAAGGTGTGAGACCAGAAGAGCGGCCGTATTGTCGCTGCAGGTCAGTCGCTCCTCTGCCAAATCTCTCTTGATTTGCAACGCAAACAGGTACCTGAGAGAGAGTTGTAAGTACTAGAGTTACAAGTAACCACCTCGACACATGAGAGAACAATAAAATGACTGAGCAGGATTTTATAAAACCAGCATCTCCTAATTCTTCTTCTCTCAAAAAACAAGGTAACACAGAAGCCTGATTTGACCATCCTTGGCAGCCAAACCAAATAACCCGTGACTAATCTAGTGCAATTTATCAGCATCAATACACACACAGGAACAAGGAAGCAAAAGGAAAATCACACTTTTAACAAGTCTGATTCGTGAAGTAACAGCAGATGTAATTTTTAGCTAGAAAGAATCTTAATGAACACTTCAAGTGATTTTATTTACTAGAAAAATGATGGAAGAACATCACCGTTTCTATTATCTTGTTAGGAAAAACAATGAGCATTTCTGCTAGCACTCAATTAATTTACTCAGTGGTTATATTTTCCAGGATTACAATGTTAGCAGCCTACAAAGACAGTACGAGGTTAAATACCATCTTCTTATACTTCTAAACTCTTAGTATTTTCCAATCAGCTGCTAAAGAGGAATAGATTTCTGTTTAACAGTTTTGTATAAGTAACAAGCTGCCTGCGAAACATAGAAGGATAGAAGAAAAACATGGCAGGCTTGAAAGTATGCTGATAAGGACCAATTTTGTAACCTAAACCAATTTTAATGTATTTTTATGAATGGAATGCTGGCAAGTCTTTTGTGCTTTTTACTTGAAAAAGGTGCAATAAGGACTCAAATAAATAGGCAGCAACTCATTACTATAAACCTCTAAACTGACAGACTGATCAATATTCTTTAGCAAATTATACCCTGAAAGAGAACAGTAATTTTTTTGTAAGAAGAATTAATTTTAAAACATTATGTATGACATTCTTGATGCAAAAAGATAACAAAAAGGTATACATTTTGAATGTGGGGGGGTTTTTTTTAGTTTTGAAGTACCGTAAGTATGTACTAAAGACTTCTATAAAGTATGTTCTGTTTTCTGCATACCTCAGCTATCTTGGTTTCTTCAATACACTCACAATAAAGTCTATAAATCATTAGTAGCATTACGAAATACCTAGATGCTCTAAGCAAAGACCAGAATCCCATAATAAATACTCCATAAATAGACAAAAATATGGTTCGTGCTCCAAAAAGCTGTATTTCTAATTAAATTCTTACAAGAAACAGCAGTTAACATAAGAAAATGGGGAGCAAAGGAAATATTTATATTGTATTTATGATTACAACGGACAATCGCATTGCATTACAGCAGTTATCATGCTGGTTTGCTCTAAAATCAGTCTGAAGGATAAAGAACCTCTGTTGATCTCTAAAAGGAATTACAACTAAAAGCAGCAAATCTGGGAAAAGCACTAAATTAGCTCTTCAAACACTGAAGTCCTGGATAATGCCCTTATTAGAGGCACAGGCTTCAAACCACGTTCCCAGATGCTGGCAAGCGGAGAGGTCTGCTTCATCTACCAAAGTTAAATTTAAAGCAAAGACTGCTTTAGCAATCAGCAAAAGAGACCCATGATGAGCTGGTGAAAAACAGTATGTGTGCTGAACAGTACTGTGTGTTTGCTAGCTGTAGAATACTTACAAGTGTAGACATCAGAAGTTTAAATTATAAAGTAATTTTTTAAAACATGTACTGATTATTTTCTGTAGGTACTGTTTAAGAATTTTAGCATTTCCTCTATAGCCCGTCTCTTTTGATACTGTAATGTTTGGCAAGCCCTAACCTGCACTGTTTTCTGTTTTGAAAAATATTTTTTCCAGTAACATTCATCTGCCAACATGTGTCTGCTAAAACTATGACAGTGATGGAAAGTGCTTTCACTCACTTTCAATGTAAGTTTTGTTTGGAAACAGATGCAACATCCTCCTACTCTTACCTTCCTATTATTTCACTAGTAATGCAAATAAAATTCTTCAAAAAATACTTTACCTAGTATATTCCTCCTGCAACTGACCCGGGTCTGGAGGGAAAAACTTCACAGCTAGACGAAGCATTGTAGTCTTTGGTCCTGCAAGAAAAACTAGTTATTTCACAAGAAATTCTTGTTCTTCATAAGTGCATGCATATTATGTTTTCTAACATGCAGAGAAATATAACACGCATGAAGTTGAGCCAGTTTTCAGCTTGCCAGCTAACTATAGGAGACCTACGGGGTATCAATAGTCCATGGCAACGGAGATACAGCAGGTAGTTCCTCTGAAAACTACCTACTCTGCTTCTGAGGCGAGTCTGCAGTCTGAATGCTGCAAAGATAGTTTCATGCAACACGAAAGCTGTAATACACCAAAGCAACTACCTTACGTCAAAACTACAGAAGCATCACAGATGACCTAGTGAGAGGCTCTCAGAAGGGGAAGAGGGTGGAGACACACCCCACAGGCTCTCCCAGCACCAAGCACTACCATCACCAGAGGTGCTGACAAACTGAACCAACGAGTCTGGCCAGACCCAGATGGCTCCCATAGAGATAAAAGCATGTTTGCAGCCTGCTCCCAGCATGCCCATTAATACCCATTTCTTACCATTTTTTAACACTGTTTTGTCAATCTCAACAAGGAGAAAACTTACTTAATGTTTACATCTAAACAGAATCCTAAATAACTATTTGGAACAGTCCGTAATCCTCTGTGTAACATTTTACAACAAGAAAACCCAACTGCGACTGGACTGCGTTAACAGTTTCAGCACCACAACCCAGCCCACTGACCCGCTGCCTCTATGCCCACAATCCCTTGTTTCACTGGTATTTTCGGAGGAATATTCCAGGGCACCACAATCCCTTACTGTGCCACAGCTGGGCACCACCGTTCTGCCGCATCCATCTGTGCTGGCTGACCAGCAGACAGAGCGCTGGCCAGCCCTTGCTAAGAGAAGCCTGCTAGGCACCCAGCTCACGTTCGGAGGCATCCCCCGGGGCCCGAGGATTGCCGGGCATCCACCGCAGCGCCACTGACAGCATCTCCACTCGACTGCAACAGACTGAGGCCCGTCCCCCAGCATGCACCTTCCCACAAGGAGCAAGGACAGCTCCCTTGGAGCATGTGGAACCAGAGAAAGGCAGGACAAACGGGGGAAAGATAGACCCCCACTAAAAGGCAGAGGAGGACCTAGGAAGGGAAAAACTACCACCCCTCTTCTTTCTAGACTTTTTCTCTTCTGGGCACTATGAGCAGGATACCCATGCATTTCATGACTGGACTGAACCTCGAAGCCAGCTCTACTTACACGTGACCTCCAGAGGTGCCTTCCAGCCCCATCCACCCTGGGAGCCCGCATGCCACTGCTGTTTCAAAGCAATCTTAGCCAAATTTTAAAAAATAAATAAATAAGCAAATTTATTTGAGCACATTGGTAAGCAACAAGCCAGTCTGCTTTATCTTAAGTACCAAGATCTCTCAAAGCTTGACAACGTCCAATTTAACCTCATCAGCCTCAGAGTACACCAATTCCTTCTGCCTGGAACACCCAACTCCCACACACCAAACATTCCTCCACACTCTCACCCTCTTGTTTGCTAATGGGAGAATAACAAACTGCTTTCTGCCAAGTAGCTGGGAGAACTAACTCTCAGACTATCGCAGCTGTCAGAAGGGCAGCTCCCAGCCTTCAATCCCAGAATTACCAAAGCTTTGGTGAACAAAAAAACCCTAAAATCTGCACCCTAATTACAGTACAATATCTAGAAATTAAAGGAGGCTGGAAATAACACCCTATAACAATACACAAAGCTCACATTTGGCAGAGACTTAAACCTTACTAAGGATTTTATAGCTCTTGAGACATACCAAGGGAGGAAAATAGTTTTAATGATCCCAGTCAAACACTAGGACCTTACATCAAATTTCTGAAGATCCTCAGACTTTGGAAGACATTCACAAGGTTAAGAACCAGCACGTTACTCACACCAATCAACTGGAAAGTATTGCTGCAAGAGCAATTCTGGCAGTGTTTTGAGCATCGCTTACATTGAGTGACAATAAATAATAAAAATAAAACCATAATACTGCATATTTGCTTCTGTAGCACAACTCTTTTTTAAAAAAATCTTGCCTTTAATCTATACATAAATCCCATTCTAATTAGAAAAAGAAACACTGGGCCAGTCTTAACCAAGATGCAAAATTTATTGTAGCAAGTCTAATCTGAACAAAACCAACAACAAAATCAGAAAAAACTACCCATGCAGGTATGGCGAATGCAACACTATATAAAACTGGCAACACCTCAGAGAAGGTACCCAAATGCCAACCTGATATTGTGAGCCCGTTACAAAGTCAGAAATTTGGATCTAAACTCCTTGCCTTCTGGAGTGGTTCAGTGGTAAAACTGACTGCATTTATTTGAAATTAATCAAAAATAAAATCTTTATCACACAACACAAAGTTCTATACATCTCAGAATAGGTCACTAACCAAAATTAATTTGAATTAATGTTAATAATCTAGATTTTTGGGTTTAGAAGGTATGTCAAAAACTCAGAACTGCACGCTTATTGACTACACAGCAATCATCATCAACATAACTAACAGATTTGAGCTATATTACCTTAAAGCACATGATAAAATCTAGCATTCTCCTACTGCTGGACTAAAAGGTACAAGGTTAACTCCAAAATCATTAAATTATTAAAAAACCAAACAAAAAACCCAACCCCAAACAAACAAAAAAAAAGAACCTAAATAAAACTTCTCAAAGTGAGAACACTGGAAAAGATCATCCCTCCATGCCAAGTTCAGGCATTTCATGCACATGAGCAGACTCCACAGATCTCTTTCTTACAGAATTTCACTTTCCCTTGGGAAACAGCCAGCAGCCACAGGCAGAGCAGGGCTGAGCAGAGGCACGCAGAAGGAGCAGGCCACCTGTGGGTGCACCAGCTGCTCTCAGCTGCCCCCAGGGAGCCAGGCAGAGGGGCACCAGGGAAGGGCAGCCCCAGCATGGCCAGGGCGTGTAGAGGCTGAAGCCCCAGCAGATGTGGCTAGCCTTGCACAGCTGTATTGTCAGATGTGTCTTCCCATTACCGTAGCTTAAGTTGCTTACTTCTGGAATGTACACATTATCAAGCAGTTAATTTTCCTCTTAAGGCTTTGTATTCAGCAGTACTGTCAAAGGAGTTCTTCGGAAGATGCTCTTTACAATCATATGTTAGTTAACCGATTCAATGAAAGAACAGCTTAAATTACTATACATGCAATTAATGTTTAAATTGTAAACATTTTCAAGACTTTCTACAGTCTTGTCTCATTTCAATTTTAAAAACAGCAGAAAGCCAGGAAGGGATTCAACTAACTTAGAAAGAATAAAAAGAGCTCTCACCCAAGTTATCAGAACTTTACAAATTTAAAATTTATTTCAGAGCTTGAACATGTGCCGGACAACTGACTGGTATCTCCTACAGATTAAGATTAAAAAAAATTTTAAAAGAAATCTTTCAGTGTCACTGCCACAAGAGTGGTAGACCACCAAGCAGCAGAGCAGCCGTAAATGTTAGCACATCCCCATGGTTTTAGACCATTTTAGAACAATATATGTACCATCAGAGAAAACATGGCCATCAGCCTATGGCCTAAAGCCAAGCTTCCCCAATTTATGTTGTATAGAAGAGGATACTGAACGACTCAGCAAGCGGCATTGCAGATGTGTGGTCCACCACATCTTCTGGCTAAGACTTAATTCCTTCCAGCTAGGAGCACTGGAAAAAGAGTATATAAAAAGATGGCACTCCAACAAATTATTTTTGGAGGGGAAAACAGAGAGTGAACATATTATACACCCTCCTAAGGAAAACTTCTTTTATATCTGGTTTGGTTCTTCTGCTTAAAATACAATGGTGGTAAAAGATAAAATCATGACCTTAAAGTTTAAAAAAATATAGCTGGAATTGGTGATTTCTTATTTTCTGGCAATCAGTTTTAGGCAGAAGAATAACTAAAAACTACGTCTCAATACTAAATTTCAACTTTTTTAATTAAGATTTTGAAAGGAGTAGGAATCCACCACTCCTTCCTGATGTTGTTCATTCACAAAGCCTTTACAATCAGAAAGAAAACAAGCAGTTTAACCCCATTCTAGAGGAAAAAGAAAAGGTTTATATAATCTTTCAACACCAGAACTAGCATATTATATTCAATTATGTTTAGCTTTTGGAGTGTATCTCACATTACTTTTCAGAGTAGCATAAAGCAAAGGTAGCACCACTATTGCAGTATCTTCCCAGTCAAAGAGCAAGAACAGATTTTTCACAGCTGAAGCAAAGGGGACTCCAAAGCTGCCGCCACCCACCAGGTGGGTGACTCCTACCTCTGCTCTCTTACCAAAGCTGCTCCTGAGCACATTGGAAGAGTTTTTGAGAATGACATGGGAATACCCACCCCACTGAAACTGCCTGCATGTCAGCAAGCTCCGAGTGCAGCTCTTTGCAGCCTTTCTGAAAGGCATATCAGCTCTCAGACAGGATTTCACGACTGCACATGCTACCTCCTCCCATGCAACGGGTACAACAAGCCAGAATATTCCTTTTTCTTTCCACCATAAGACAACACAACTTACAAAAGCTCACAAAAGGTTTATGTTTCACTTAAACATAACACCAGTTGATCCAATCTATCTAGATATTTATCACAGAGAAAGAATCCTATCTTCAGTAAGTTTCCACTCCACCTACCACCTACTACATATTAAAAACATCAGATTTACATGCCCAAACAGGAACTATCACCCCTACTAACTACAATTTTCAGGGAAGTATAACCAGTAAATCAAGTAGTAATTGTGAAAGCAACCCACATAAAGCAGATGCAAATTAAGGAAAACTTCCTTTTTTAAAACTACTTACTCCGTACTTGTTTAATAACAGGTTTCATAGGTTCCAGCCAAATCTGAAATTAGAGAAAAAAAAATTACCAACTGACATTTATATTTGAATACAATATGAAAACATCAAAAGTAAATTCAAATAAAGCAGTAATTTATGAGTATGCATTTCTTCTTTACTGCAGTAACGCAGCAATTCCTTTGCTTTAAAAAAACATACTTATCTATTTGAATTGACATTTACCATGCATCAATAGAAAAACCACTGATCTGTGCTTAAAGCTCATCTGGACAGAAGAGCCAAGTAAGCAAAAGCAAACCACCACTGGCAAGATGACAGAAATGCCAAAACACACATCTGTAGACAGGAGCCAGGCTACAGATTTACAGAAGGTCTGGAGAACACGACAAGGTCCAGCTTGTTTTCCCTTCCATGCTTTGTCCATCTCTCTTACCTACCTGCTTAGGGATTTTAAATCTGTATTTTCCCACAAATTTTCCTCTTTTGAAAAGCACATTTTTGAAGAAAAACTATCCTTGTTCTAGTAAAAGGAGTATCCACAAAACTAATACAAAGTATTCTGATGCTCAGCTTCGCCCCCCACCCCCCCCAAACAAAAAAATTGTAACAAGACAATTATGTTTGGTCCTTACTAGTTACTTCTCTGTCTGAGAGCCAGCGGAGGAGCTACACAACCTTATTAGATGCAGAAACATTTTAAGATACTTTGCAGAAAAAAACAGAAGCTAAACAAGCTTTACTGTATCTCCTTGGCTCAAGCGCAGTGTGTACGAGTGCTATTAGCATTCTCTATGCTTTCAGTCATATTTTCTGTGTGTGAGACCTAAAAATAGACTAAGTAATAGGAAAAAAATTAGAACAGTTTTGGGAGCATTTTCTACTTTAGAAGCCACACTGTCCTCTTTGCAAGGTACAGGGATAAGCAACTTGTACAGAGTGCCAGCATTCATCTAGCTCACTGATTTTTTAAAAAGTTTGCAGCTCTATATGCCTGCTGACTTATGTTTAATTAGAAAGAGATCATAAAGACTCTATAGGGAAATTAACTGAAGACTGAATAAACTGAAGATAAATACAAATACTACCAAAATTACACATTGTAATATGACTTCAGAAGTATTCAACAGACTACACTGAGTTGATGTTTCTCCTTTCAAAGGGAACAAGGATTTTATTTATATCCCTGAAAATGGGAACATCAGCAACAACTCAACTACTTTACCCATTCTTTTGAGATTTAACAAGAAGTAGAATCTGCCTCCTCCCTCTGCTTTACTAGCTGTTGTTCCAGTGAGCGAAGCAGATTTACAAGAATCAAAAAGAATCTTAACAGGAGACCCCAGCAGACTTTGAAACTTTTGACACTTGAGCAACTGCATTCACTCAACCTTTTAATTATACCAATTTGTCAGGGAACTGTACATACCCAATATGATTGGATGTTCTGGAACTCGATCCCAAAGTAGTCCGATTCAATCAAATTCAGATGCTTGTAAACTTCTGTCAATAATGTTTGGCCATAATATTTTGACTGAGGAGATGATGAAAAAAAATACAGTGAGATTGATATGAATAAGTTTACAGCAAATTAAAGAAAAGTTATGGCGTTCTAGAAACTGTAGAAAAATACCTTAAAGATTTTTCACATTATTCTTGTCACTATAACAAGTAAATACCCAATATACAGGCACGGCTCCATACAAACAATTCAGAGAAGCAGAGGAGCTCAAGCTGGAAGGAGCCACAGGAGGTCATCTACGTCCAACCTCCGGCTCAAAGCAGGGTCAGCTATGAGACCAGACTAGATCAGCTGCAAACTACTTGCAGCTCCTTCAATAAACTAGCACTATTTGTTTGTGTAGCCGGACATTGTTGCTCTCCCCCAGCTCCAGTGACCTGAAGCAGGGGCTGCCACCCCCACCCACCGTGTTTGGACACACGCCCCCTCGCTCACACCGACGCCAGGGACTACACAGCCACCCACGACATTCACACCAGCAAGACCTGAAAACGTGTGCAGCTACTCTAAGCAAGCCCACGACAGCTGAGGAAGGCTGGCGCAGGGTGGTTTGTACCCGAAGAGGATTCAGCCCTGACCTAGGAAGCCCTGGCTGATGGGGCAGGAAAGCGAGCGCTGTGCAAGCAGGACTCAGGGACTGGCTGCCAGGGGTGACACCAACTGAGCAGCAACTGCTCATCACAGCACGTGCAAGGCCTTTGCTGACAGAACTAGAACTCGTCTTCTACAAAGGAACATCTTTGAAAAATCTTAACCCTAACTTTTTTCTTACAACAGTGTTCAAGAAAACCAAAGGTGATAGTATTTATTCTGTTAATTAAGAAATAAACAGGAAGGCTACAGTTCCCTGCTAAAGAAATCAGCAGGAACCCAAACACCCTCATCTCACACCATGTTTTCTGGGTAGTCATTTGCAATGAATCCCGGCCTCAAGAAACCCACTCACCACCCCTTTTCACAGTCAAGTTAGGGGCAAAACCACAAAAAAAAACCAGCAAAAAGCAGCTACGGTAATTCAGGAAAAAAACGGGACACTTTCACAGCACACCCAAACCAACTACTCTTCAGTCTGCTTATTAAAACATACCAGCTTGCTCTCAGCATGTATTACTGCATGACTGTAGCAGCCACCACAAGAAAAAAAGCATTAATGAACCCGCGCATTAGTCCATCCGGATCACACAGAACAGAATCCAAAGGGCTTTTGCATCCCTCAGTACCTGTTCCAGCAACATACAAAAGCTATCAGGGTGCAGAGGAGGTAGCATAGCTCCTGGGATTCACGTTCTACCTCAGACCATGGAAGTAACCCTGCAACAGCAGCAACAGGGTCCGGCATCACTCTGGTCGGCCAGGTTATACAGCAGAACACACCTCAGGTATTCATGCCACCGAGGTCTTGTTTATTTGGAAAAGTCACAAGTACTGGAAGACTCTGCAGGCACACAGTTCTGTAATTGACTGTTTAAACTCAGAACAGTGTATCTTTTAAAAGTATTAGGCATTATAATAAATTAGTAATAGAATTAGAATTATTTAATAAATTGCAAATTAAAATATCTAACAGAAAGAACGGGCCACTTTACATTAAAAACAGCTAAAAAAGATGGTCCAAGTCAGGGAAATTGTTTCACATTACTGAGATGCGTAAAAATTCAAGAGTACTTGCTTCTTAGAGGAAAAAGAGATTAAGGGTTGATGTTATAAAGAGCTGTGTGCAATTTAGCTAAATACCTCTGTACCACTTTAAAAAAGCGAAGACAAAACAAGTACACAGCTCTGTCTGTACTGCAGACTGAAATAGCTTTGGTAATTGCACTGACATGAATGGAGCCAACTGAATCCAACACTATAACTCAGGAAAAAAGTACAGAAACAGAAGAGCAACACGAGTTCGGCTTGTCCTTCTCATTCACACTTTCACAAGTCACAGTTATCTATAAGGGCAACCACAGGTGTGAGGCACAGGTCACACAAATTCACCTAGCACAAACACCATTCATTCAAAAAGTTTCTTGGTATCATGCTGGATCAGGCCAGTGACGCTGAAACTCCCAAATAGAACTGTGAATCAGGAGAAATTATCCCGCTCATCACTTCAGTGGACAATGAAATAAGGAATGACACAGGTAAAGTAAGGCACATCTTCAGTAAAGAACATTCTTGCTCTTCTGCCTACAGACACATTTCCCAGGCATGTTACAGACTGCTTGCCGCAGGTCACACATGCTGCTGGCGAAATGCATTTTAAAAATTCAATTTTTAACTTTCAAATTAAATATATTTCTTGCACTTCTGAATAAATCTTAAAATAGTAACAGAAGATGTCCTTAAATATAGTAGGATTTTTTTTAAAGTGTACAGATACACATTTATTATTGTTCACTACTGTTCACAGGTACCACAGATCTGAGAAAGGAATACTTTTCAGCCAGCAATACTTAACAGAGATGCAGCGATACCCTGATCAACCTCATACACTTCCATCTGCAGAAGACAGCACACACCAGCCCAACTTTTCACAAATCTAGGGAGTCTCTAGAAGCCATTGACCTGGAGATGTCTTGTGACTCTCCAAGTCTCTTAATTTCTCATTTGTGAAATAAGCAGTAATCCTGGTTCTGACCACCTTCTGTTAGAAGTGATAAACTTGGATTAACTTGTAAAAGATCTAACAGTTGGACAAGTTTTACAATCAGACTGTGTGCTGTGTTAAGGAAACTGTGTCCTGTCCATGGCTAATTATACACAGGTGTTAAAATTATCCTGATCACTCTGTAATACCATGCATGGGAGAAACCTGTGTACTCAAACCGAATTACATGTCTGTGGCTCCACCAAGCTCCATGCCCAATGACAGTCCAGCTGCCTTCATTCCTCCCCAAAGGGCACCCTGTATGCCATACATACCCCTGGGATCTCTCTACTTCCAGTGTTGAGCCTGCGCTCCCGTCACGAGAAACTAGACACGAAGAAATTAAGATGGTTGTAGCTGGGAGCACTTTGCAACTGATAAAGGTGCCATCTAAATGTTGAAAGTGCAAAATTATTTTGCCTGGGCTATCAACTATAATTTTGGGCGTCATTTGTAATAACAAGTTAAGAAAAACCTCATTCTAAGCTGAGTATCATTTCATAGTACTTCCTTCAAAGCATAAAGCAACGATAACAATGCCACATTTTAAAAAGAACAGTAACCATTTTATTTTATGTTATTTTAAAAATAGGTTACAAAAGCTTGAGACAGAACAATCTTCCATTATTAAGTCTCAAATGCTGTGGGAAAATTCTTCTTACAGCTATTTAGTTCCTCAAATTGTTTATTACATTTATAGCCACCCATTCCAAAAAGCTTAACATTTTGAAGTTGACAAAAATGAAAGTTATATAGTGGGAAGCTCCATGCCATTTTTCAATCTGCATAAAAGCAGCACAAAGAAAAATCTTTTAAGTAATTAAGTAATTACTGTAATTTTGACGTCAGGGCAAGAAGCTGCATGAACACATTTCAGAAAGGTCCTGTTTTCAATACAAATTCGCAACACTGCATATTTCCCATTCCAGACTTCTCAATTACTCTTTATATTCTGCCAAGACGACGACTACTGGCATTACTGAATTATTCCACATAAAAAAGAAAAAAAAAAAAAGGTAAAAAAATTAAATAGGCAGCTAACAAAAGCTTTCCCAGTGACCCTAGGGAGGGTCAAAATTACAGCTGTAGCTGGACTACAGACTATTTTAACAAGTCATCATTAGAAGACTGTTCAATACAATAGATTTTTTCAAATCTATTTGTATATTCAGATCAAGCTCGAAAAGATCCCTCAGAGCTATGCAAGCAGGGTATCCTGATGGGCAGTGACACTGCAGAGGGCCCTGCACTGGCAAAACACCTGCACAGCAATCCCCTGCCCACATGCAGGAGTAACACCTTCAGACCACACTTAGTCCTAAGCCAAAATCAGACAGGAATAGAAATTAATAGGAACAAGCATTTTAAGCTGAAGTTTCTTGACTGAAGGAGGTATATGTATTTTTTTCTCCATCAGAAAAGTAAACATATTCAATATTAGCAATTTTTAGGACAGAAAAGTAAAATATAAATGATTTTTTTAAAGTCGGAACAATAGTTATCTTTGTTTTATCATCACAACTGTCATTTCCTATTTTCTCAAATATCACTACCTACACAGCAGATCCTCCCTCCCTCCCTCCCTCTGTCATAACGTCTTAGCTTAGGAAGACAGACAAACTAAGAATGCATAGCCTATGACTTTCAGTAGACTGTAGTTCAGTATTATCAAAACCAATTCTGCCTCTGAAACTCCCAAACATGTCTTCCAGAACATCTTAACTTTTTGCTTCCACGTATTTTAACTTAAGTACCAAAAGAACCTAGTATTTTCATAATGTATTCTCATATTCCAAAAGGGCATTCCAAAATGCCCTTGCTCAAACTTTCCAAAAATGAAATCCACTTTTGGCAGCAGTTAAGCTGGAGGGCAGAAGGGGGGGGGGGGGGCGGGAATCAGTCCAAAAGCCACGAGTTTGGAAAAAGCAAAGGTATAGAATGGAAACTCTTGTGCAGCAAGAGCCAGAGGAGCCACCAGTCCCCAACTTCAGCAAACACAAAATCCAGGGTCAGCTGGTGTTACAGAATTCTGCAGCTGCTGGGAGACCAAATCCTGCAGTAAACAGGGTATTGGCATGAGAAGTTTTATTTGACATCATCACTGACAAGTGGCCAACATGAAGCAGCCTGTGAGTGGCCAAAGAGAAGCACTGGCATGGAAAGTAAACTGAACTGATTTAAATAAAGACCTCTTCACCATTCACAGATAACTTTTTTCTTCTTCTGGTGCACTTTAGTGGTCTTCCTAATGAAAAAGTCATTTCTCAGCTTTTGGCAAATTAAAAAAAAAAAAAAAAAAAAAAGACAACTGGCAACTAAACATGGTAATTACACCAGACTTGCTATTTCCTTTCTTAACCAGAAATATACAAACATTTCAGAGTTTATAGTTCTGTTTATCTACAGCCCTTTTGTAATGTTAGATCTCTGTCCAAAAGACATAAAAAAGACCTTCAAAACTCCCCATTAATAACTACTATTAATGCCATGTATAAACAAAAACTGCATTTAAAAATACAAGGTGTACATTTAAATCACATTTATTAGAAGGAAATACTACAGGATGGCAAGGAGCACCATTCATTAACTTTTTGTTTTAATGGCTAAAACAAGATGACCTTATGGTTCTATACCTAGTTTTTAATCCACAGACTGGAAAAGTAAGAAATAACTCTCATCTTTTTCAGGACTTTACTAGTTTCTTCAATTTTGATTGGAACAAGTAACTCAAATGAAAACAGTCCCAGCCTCCCCACAAAAATGGGTACCTAGGAAGAACAGATTATCAAACCCTGGTTTCACATGCTCAGTCAAATGCTGCTTAAATACTATTTCATTTTATTATCTGAACATTTAACAATGACCTTTAGCTTCAATTATTTCAATTTTTCTTTAAATACTTCATGAAGAAAACTGTATTTTAAATACAGGTATTTGTTTTATTCACTCATATACTGACAGGTCCCAATTTCAAGTTGTTTTACTAAGAAAATGCCAAAAAGAGTTCACAATGCATTTAACAACTTACAGAGCATCAAACAGCCTGTGACGTCAGGGGATTTGACTCTCTTGTACAAGGTCCTCCCTGCTGCTTCACTCTGCTGTGGTCCCTACCTGCCACTTACTGCAGACAGCAATCCTATTTCTTCCAGAACTGGGTCAAGAGCTACAGGAGCCAACCCAGCATGCACATAAGGTTTGTGAAACTTCTTCCCATTTTCTACTCCAGTCGGTGATATGAAGTTGTTTTTTTTTAAAAAAAAAAAAATAAATAAAAAATTCCCCGACACACACACAAGCGAGCATAGTCCAGCTGCCAGCATGCCAGGGGTCCCCCACTGGCAGTGGCAGCCTTTCTACCCAGCGCTGGGGGAACCCCAGCTCCCCCAAAGGAAGCTAAACCCACCCCCAGACCTTGTCTCCCATGCCCGCAGCCTGCCCCTCACTGTGCCCGCAGGGCAGTCCCAGCTGCTGGGATGCACCACCGTCAGAGCAACACCCCCACATCTGCCCCCAGCCACCTGACTTCATGGTCACAGACTGAACTCCGGGAATACACCGCCAGCCTGAAAATTGCTTCATAACTACTTCACAAATTCAGTCAGCATATGTTTACACCTTGAAAATTTGCTTTCTTTTTTTTTTTAATATTGTTTCACAGTATTTTCACATGGTGCTGAAATCCAATTTACTCAAACATGGAAGTTGCGAAACCAAATAAAAATGTCTAAGCCATTTTAATTTACTTTATTACATTATTATGCATATTGGATATAACTGTTTTGTTTAAAAAATATTCTAAGACTCCCCTCCCAAGATTTTTTGTCCTAAGATTTCAGTGGTTGGTTTTGTTGCGTTTTAGGGGGCGTTTAAAGAGGTTTTTTGCTCTTAGTTTTTTTTTTTAAAAAAAGATAATCCACAGCCAGACAAATTATTCAGAAATGTAAGCCTCTGACTCGTTCAATTAAGGTTAGCTTTAAAACCTGTGATCATTTAAAGGTTCCAGCAGCATTAAAGCACTTCACTGCCAAATGAACCAGCTCTACCCAACAAACATGCTTTTCCAGAGTGGTTAGACTTGATGGATGCCTGGAAGTAGGAAAACAATAATTTGTTGACATGGGAAAAGATCCCCAACAGGGAGGGAATTATGCGAATGAGATTGGGAAATGTATACTTAGGTAGACAACATGTAGAGACAAAAACGGTCCCAAGTTCTGAACATGCTCTCATATCGAAATACCTGAAGCACTCAAAACACATTGCGCTCAGAGAAAAAACAAACGGCACCACAGTTAGGCATTCAATCAACACGTGGTCCCCAAGTGCCACATACAAAGAGCACATGGAAGAGCCACATTAAAAACACTGGGTGTTGAGCAGAAATTCTGTCGCTTTCATCGCCTAGAGAGAAAAATACAAACGTGAACCTCCCTGTTCCTCTGCTTCACACACTGCTCTAGACTACCTGGGGAAGAGGTAAAGTCACCGAAATTAAAACCTGGACCACATCATTGGAAAGAGTCTCACAGGATGCTACCACCTATTAGACACGACAGTTAATGCTTGCTAATAATTAAACATTCAGACAACAGCAGCAACAGTATCAGAGAAAGCAGCTGCTTTAGGGTGGGTGATCCCATGCAGCGGCAAAGATCACGCCAGTAGGAATGCCAGAAAATTGTGCTAATGGTGACACTGGGCTTCTTTTACAGCATGCACTACAAGTAATCTGCAAAGGGCCAGAGCCACATGACACTGACAGTCTTTCTCAAACATCGAGTGCACACTCAAAAGGGTTCAGCCTCATCAGCATGCTACATTAAATATCTGCACTATTTCACGCCTTTAAACAACCAGGTAGCTGAAATAACCAAGGTCGGATACAAATGCCTACTTATAAAAATGGCTTTCTGTCAAAATAGGCTATATGCCATTACTAACCATTCTCGAGAAAAGCCTTCTACTTGAAGAAAGTAAGGTTCAAAACAGAATGTCTAAGCACCTATTTTGTTCATGCAAGCCGTACAACGGTGTAATAAAGCTAAGAAACTTGAAGTTAGGAGACTGATGGTATCATTTTTTCTCCCTGAACTTTCCCATGCACTTGTGTAAACCACTGAACCTTCCTTACACCTACTCCCTCTAACGTGCCTGGCCACCACCTATTTGGACTGTAGGTATTCTAGGAACTTGCACAGCATCATTACACATACATATATGCATATAAATAAAAATCTACATTTTTAAGTCTTTTTAAATACAGACAATACTTTGTATCCCTTTGTTCATAAAAAAGGTTACTAAAATTACAAGTCTTTCTCCATTAATTATGCTTTTGCCTCAAAACCATCATCCATGCCCACATCAACCAGATTTGATCTGGTCTTTCCCTGCAACGTCTTACGGCACTTCAGGTTGGCACACTGCTTTGAGGAAGCCTGCCCAAAGGAAACAAGTTTAAAAGATCAAAGAAATAAGACTGTCATGAAAGATTCTTTATACAGATTAGGTATTTTTACAGGAAAAGCCAAAACTTTGTTTTGTGCAAAACTGGAATTGTACCAGCTGCCTTAACATCACTCCCCACTGTACTTTGAGCAGAGGTTAATTACCATGGTGATAGGTTAATAAATACCTACAGGTCAGATTAGATAAGGCCAAAGCTTTGTTAACTTCCCCCTTGGCAGCACGAGTCTTTCCTACATCTCTGGTTTCAAGGCACAGTGATGCCTGTCCTTCATGATTTCAGTTGAAGACACATCGGACAGCTCTAACAGTCTCTACAAAGCCCTCTTTCCTTTTTTTTAAATCAATATAGGTATTTTAGCATTTTAATTTTAGTGTTTTGTGCCCAGGCTCCACCAGGTGCTGTGCCCAAGCCTTCTGCTAGGGGCAGTCAGAGAAGAGCAGCACCTCAGATAGCAGAGATGTGAAACATCAGCCTGGATCTCAGTGCTGGGAAAGCAAGCTTAAAACTGAGCTCCCGTTGCTTCTGATCACCCGGGGAAACATCACCTCTCAAGGCTGGCCTGAGCAGTGAGGAGGCATTAGTAGTTAAAATACTTCATTCCTCTGCCGTGAGGCTGGGCAGAAATTACTTCTTAGGTAATGTTTTCAAACCTGCTTTCACCATCACAAATGCTCTAAAATACAGAAGCATGTGTACAAAACCCAAGCATGGTGCTACAAACACATCAAAAAGGCATCACAAGTCCTACCGCAAGTGACAAGAGATTACGAAAGAGCAATATACTCCAATTTAGATAGCTTGACTTGCGTTTCACCTCCCTGTTTTGTACCTGTGGGTTTCAAACATGCAGCTCAGGTCGGGGCAGCAGCACATTAAGGAGCTTTTCAAAGACTTCCAGGAGTGTCTCTGAACTCATGATATAGACTACTTGGCAGCTCAATTCTCTTTGATTTTTTTCTCCCTTTTCTTTTAAAATGCTTATTTTATTAATGAACGACTGTTCCGTCAGATTGAGGGGTCTTCCCCCGCTCCACATCCAACATCACAGTCTTGAAAAGCAGATCTTTTACACAAGGCATTGTCACCACAGCACAGCTTTTTAAATATTCAGTTTACATGGTCTCCCTCTTACACAAGTAGGCAACATTGCACTGCCAGAAATGCATTTTGCTGCAAGGAGAAACAGATGACACAGGTATGCTTTTGCAATCCTGTTTATTTACATACATGTTCACAAGGCTGTGCTTCTCTGAATTCTGCTGGGTACCAAGAGACACCATTCCTTGCTCAACATCAAGTCCCTTTTTTCGGTAGGCACTAACCCAAAATTTCTCTGAACTGCTTCGTAGCAGGCTGTATTTCTGTAGCTGTCTTTAGCTGGCTGTGGGTTGTTTGGGGTTCTTTTTTTTCACTTTCAGGCTCTCTCTTCTTAGAATACAGCATTTCTTACAGTTATTTTCATAGAATGGCATAAGACTGACCTGATTTCAGCTGATTGTCACTATCGTTTGTCACCAGGTTACGAAAAAAAGCAATTAACGCCTGCATGCTGCAGAAGTGTTTAAGAAACTAACAGTATTTCCTTGCTTTACTAGTCATGACAGCACATTATTGGAATTAGTAAGGAACCTAACAGGTAACAGCTTCTTCTTTACAAGGTTGTGTACCAGTTACTTTGGAAGGCATCTGAAAGGAATTAAGTACAAGAATTGTACGGCTGCATGTATGCCAAGACCATTATGTTATGCATTGGTTTACTTTATCAGATCTCATCCAGACAGAACAATTTCAGGCAGAACATTCTCAGTGTGCTTACAATAAATTAAAGAGAGGTTAAAAAGGGTTCGGCTTTATACCAACTCAGTGTTAGGCTACGCAAACGTGGCTCTCTTCCTCAGTTCGCTCTTCTGAACCCGTACAAGAGTTTTTCATCTATGTACTTCACATGCTGAAGGCACTATAGTACATCACAGCTATACAAACAGTTACGAACTCAATCCATTACATCCCTATTTCAAAGCCTGTGCTAACACCTGATCACCATTCTACTAAATGGTTTCTGTGTTTTAAATTACAATATGCGCATATAATACACTTTTCATACAGGAATATTCAGATGTTTCTCCTTTGCTGCAGCGTGACTCAATTTTCTTTTCACATAATGGGACACCTAAAGTCGAGAAAACTTTAAAGTAGTAAATGGTTTTTATAATACAATTTAAGTTCACATCTTCTCTTAAAAAAACAACAAAAAAAAAAACAAAAAACAAAAAACCAAAACAACATACCAACAAAAAACACAAACACCAAAGGTCCATGAATAAAATGGCTGCCATTTTACCTTTCCCCACCCAATACCGCATTCCTACATAGCATCAAAAAGGGCAACTCCCCAAACACAAAATAACAGGTCTAAAAAAAATATACAGTAGAATTAAACAGTACACAAATTGCAAAGCTTCAATTACTTTTTTTTAAAACCCTATAATAACTTCAAATTTTAAATAGTGAATTACTAACTTTCTCTTCTGAGGTCAGACTAAAATAAGTCCTAAGGCAGCTTATTTGCCATATTTAGGAGAGTCAAACCGGAGCAATGACAAACATCTGGCTATGCTTCTTTCTGGAATTTTGATTATTTCTTCCCAGTCAGGGAAGAAAAACACAAGCTAACTAATACTTGATTCCTTCAGCATAGCGCTTAATAGGATTCAGAAGCAGCCTGTCCCCCTACTTCCCACATATTTAAGCTGTTAATACTTTTACAACACAGAGGGGAAAAAGCAGTTGAAGAGAGAGCGAGGGAGAGGCGGGAGAGCAGCTCATGCCAGAGCCTGGCTCTGCCAAAGAGGTGGCAGCAGGCTGCCTGGTCCTGCCGGAGAATCTGTAATGCCGCTAACACTGGCGACGCGCCCAGGGTTTGCCATGGCCTGCAGTAAGGATGGCCTCTCTGAAAAATCAAGAGTAAATGTTTTGCAGTGCCCACTACATGCTCTCCATTTTTAACAGATGTGTATTTCTTACTTAAAACTGCTCAATAATAGCATTTTAAGCTACATAATTTCAGCTTGAGCCCCAACAAAGTTCTTACAGGTACTAACACTACCATAAGAAGTTACAGATAAGCAGCATTTTCCAGTATGCATGAGCCAAAAACACTCTCCAAACTGCAGGAAGTCACGACACACGTACAAGCTGTCAGATTGCTTCTTCAGCTGTCCCGAAATCCCTCCTGCGCTCCTAGCCCAGCTCCTGATTTCAGGACCCTTGACTACAGTGACTCATGGTCACAGGCTCTAATGGCTGGTCGGAAACAATGAGCACCTGAAGAGGTGCCATTTTCATGACACCTTTTCAATTACAGATGCCTGCAAACTGCACAGAAACCAGAACAACTAAACATAGTTACTCTATTCTATTCTAAGCATAAGGATCTAAAGTAATTTTGCAATTTTAATAACGCAATTTGTAAATTTAAATAAACCAAGGAAGAGTCATAACGGTTGCCAGCAAAGACAGTACCAATATTGGACTGAGTAATCATCAATTAACTGTTTTCAACTTAGGACAGATTAAGTCACTTAAATTTTGTAGTAATATAATAGTAAGTGTTACAGGATACATCAGTAAAGTCCAAAATAGACACGAGCATGGAGAGGACGATACCTAATAAGTAAATACAGGGAGGAGGGGAGAAAGCGTAATCTTTTTTTGACTAGCCTTTTCTGACAAACAGCAGTGGAGTCAAGCACTTCCCTCCCAGGCAGCCCACCAGTGCTAGAGGGAGAGGGACACACTGCAAAGTGCCACAGGGATGAGGAACATGCTCTGTCTTTCACGTCCTTGGTAAGAAAATGAGAACAGATACAGCAACCTTCAAGAAAGCGAGTCATGCACAAGGGAACAGGTCTGGTAGAAATACAGAAAACAGGAAAAATCCCAACAAAACGAAGCATTTTCCTAAGGCCCAGCTTCACACTCCAAGGCACCAGAACATCTGCACTCGCCTAACCCACGAAGCCTTAAACAATACTTCAGAGCATGGTAAGACTGCAAGACAAAACTGAAATCCCAGCACAAGAAACACAAGTTAGCTCAAATCCAAGGCAAATGCAAACCAACAAAGCTAACTCGTACTATTAACGCGTGCATAATACCAAGACTTATGTTTTATTGAGACACAAGTTACTTCATTTTTTTTTAAAAAAACCACAAAACTCATAGACTTGTGTACTCAAAGCAACCCAACAAACAATAGCATGAAAGAGAATATTCTAGTTTTAAGTTTTTGCACTGAGTAGAGCAGGCAGGCAGACCCACCTGGTTTTGCTGAGCACTAACTGTGCTATTATTTTATGATGGCTATAACAGTTCTACATAATTCATTCTCCTGTAGGTAAAAATAGATAAAAGTTCAACTATAACATAACACCTAAGTATTTCACACTCTCAAATTATATTTTATGTTCAAACAGAAGGAGAAGAGGAAGTACACACAACTGAAGAAGTGTCAAGTTCTCCCCAGACAGAGTCTGATAAACCTGAAGCATGAGAATCTAAACTTCTCTTTCTGGGGCACTTTCTCAGAGCATAGAGCATAATTCATGTAAGAAAGTAAGCACACATTTCCTACATAAGAAACAACATACGGACCAAATATTAAACATCACATTATGGCAGCAATTCCATTAAACGTCTTACAAGCTAGTGCAAAGAGAAATCGGGGTCAGAGAGGCAGACCTTACAGTCTGCTTGCCTACAGACCCCCAAAAAAGTATTGCATCGGAGAAAGCAGCTGGAGGATGCGACAAGTCTGACCCCTTTCTTATTGACTAAACCATGATTTCACTTACTGGGATTTTAAGACAGCACCAGACTCTCACCTACTCAGTATCACTCTTCTTCCAACTAAGTCATGCAAAAAGACCCCTTGTTTCCTCTAACCCAGGCACTCATGCTGTACTCCATGTCTTTGACAGCCCATATGTTTGTTGCTGTAACATGCTCCGCTTCCAACTCTACCACAAATGAACGCAAAAGCTTTCAGTAAGTGTAAATCAAAACTTCCTATACCCTAAATTCCTATAGCTTAAGTTATCCTTTCTTGCAGCACCTTTTATTGTCTTCCATAACCAGCACCAGACAAGCACAATTTCTCCAAATGGTCTTTTTGGCAAATTAAACCCAGCCTAGGCCCTTCCACTTAACAGTCTGCAATATTTTTATGCTGATCAAAGGCCTCCATGCTTAACCTCTTAAGAAAATCAGGAAAGCTGGCAGAACTTCTATTGTAAAACCCTGATTACTTTTAAGTGTGCCCACGGTTTGAATTAAATTGAATTTTCCGATCATTCAGCTAGTAGTCTGCAAAACCACCCATTTGGACAGACTTAGCTTGGAGGGAATAGGACAGATACTCCGTGATATGGCACATGCAAGATTTGAACTGACTAAACAAGCTGCCTATAAAAAGGGAAACCCCACATCTCATTAAAATAATTAATATTCCAGCCTAGCTTTGGATGGATATGTTTCATTCTCTTTTCTGTTTTGGGAGGAAAAGGAGAAACCATAAACACCCAATTTTCAATTTTTTAAATCCTAGAAAACATTTGAGCATTACTCTATCCCCTAACACTCAAAATAGATTCCCTGGAGAAGAGCTCTGCCCCAGCATACCTTAAAGAACAGCTCACTCTTACTGATTAACGCGATTCATAGTTAGAAAGGAAACTTACAGTACAAATGGTGAGAGCGGACAGAGACAGTGGATTTTAGACTAAAGGCAGTGGAATGTCACCATAATGACCTTTTAACACACTGTTCTAAATACTACAATAACATGAAGGAAAGGTTGTCCTTTCCTATTGTGTTCTTGTCCCATCTGTTATGCCACTTTGTCAGTCCTTTTCTTGCTCTTTGGCAAATTAAAAAACTCAAGTGATGGGGAAGAGCTATCAAATGGGAGTATCCACCAACACCTGCTGGGAGACAAGCAAGTGTTTTAAATGCATCTTGGAGAAAGGAGGGGATAACGAGGAAAAGCTGCATGGATTATATCATCATTGCAGCAACTCTGTTTATCCCGTACAGTTAAAATTGCTGATGTGGCTCATTTTAGACAGCATCAGAAGCAAGGCAGTAAACAGGGCTCCTGCATCAGCTTCTCTACCATGCTGCACAGAGAAGACCCCTCTCCAGAAGCTGACCACTGTGCCTAGTCAGTCTCTTCCACCAACACACCACTTTTCTCAGTAAAAGGGTATTTACCATAGTTCCTAACAGAAAGAAGGGAAAATTATCTGAATAGAGGAAAAAAAAAAACCCCAAACACTTTTGCCATAAGCGACATCTCCAAAGACAGTGCCAACAGCACCTATGAGAAAGGCTTCAGTGTCCCACTACACTGTAGAATTATTACTGACCTGAATCAATACACACAAGCCCTACGAAACACATAATGACACCACCACCTCATTTCCACACCCAGTGGAAAAAAAATAATGCAGAAGCAAAGAGGAGTGGGCAAGCAGCACTACAATCAGAGCCTCAATCCCTCTAGGACAGCTGCTTAATCACTAATTTCTCCCATTGTGTTTTAAAAAAACCCAAGAACATCTGTGCTAGCCCACACCTATTCAGTAAATGTGGCTGACTCTTCCTAATTCTCTCCCACAATCCCCAAGTGAAAAATTTCAATTTTCCATCACAAACAGCAGTCAGCAGTTACTGCTATCCCAGCAGTCCACCGAACTTAGGAGGCAGAGGGTTACAATTTAATACCTCATCCCTGTTTGCTATCATTTGCTACCTCTTTAGACAAAAATGAAAGGCAATGTAGGCAGTGTATTGGCATTAGCAACATCAGAGTTGCTGACTATGGACCGTTTTGTGCTCGATGCTCTGCAGATGAACAAAGGATGACCCCTTCTCACCGCTTACAACACCAGGCAAAAGTTTCCAAGTTGTTCAGTTCCGAATGACCTTGTAAAGAAGAATAGTATGATATTAACTATGGCCTCAGCATGCTAGATGCCCAAATTCAGGTGTTTCTGTGGATGTCACAACCCAAGAGAGCTTTCCAGGTAAAAAGAGAAAACTAAGATAGCTCCTGATTAAGGGAACCTCTATTGTGATGGGAAAAAAACCACCTACAATGGTACTGCATTGTGGCCCACTTAGGGGATGGAGCCGAGTACCTTCTTGCAGGAGACTACAGACAGGGCCCTGAAGGACCTTGAAAGCGGAGGTAAGCAACCTACATTTGAAGCTACAAAGAGAGGGAGCCAGTGAAGTGAAACAAAAAATGGTCAGGCAGTAGCAGCTGCTAGGAACAACTGAGTGGGTTGATACTCACTGCAACATGCAAAACGGGTACATACAGAGCAGGACTAGAGAGGCTGAAGCCGACAAGGTGACTGCAACAACAAAGGTGTGAAATGAGGTGGTCCTGGGATGGGATCAGTTTTAGCTGTTTAGTTAAATAGTACCACCCTAGAGATTGCAAGCACGCCTGCACAGGGTGGCCTGCTAAAGGAAGTGAAGGAATCAGAGGTGAATATAAACCACATTATTGGTCAGACGGGGAGACTGGAGTATGACTCACAGCAGCCAAAAAACTAGCATGAGGAATTTATGTTTTATACATGCGAAGCTTGATGTTGACACATAAATATGAAAACCAAGTTTCACCAGGCAAAGGCTGATTTTATTTAGAGCTGAGAGACAATCCAGAGTTTAGACATCGTGAAGAACAAGCCACAGCTGAATTTACATTCAATGGTAAGACTTAACAACAAAGTCCTATAGGGCAAGACAAGGGGTTAAGGACGGAACTAAACTGGACCTGCAATGGAAGCCAGAGAGCAATGAAGATAACTGGGAGGATCTATAGCCCAGACTGTTCCAGCACATGAAGGAGAACCAGGTCAAGACAGTTTCAAAAAACAAGGTATTGTGGAAGTAGTGAACCATACCGAGCACAGGCAAGAACTAAGGGGAACCAAGGGAAGGTGCTCAGAGGTTAGAGAACAGCAGAGATGCTAGCGCAGAGCTCCAGGACAGGACCGCAGGGCCACCTGAGCATCAGCAAGTCTGAAGGCTGAAAAGGTTTCTGAGGCAAGTGTAGACAAAGCATTTTCCTTCAGCAGTAGATCAAAGACAATAAAATAGGCTTTGACTGTGTCAGAAAGAGCCAGATAAGAGTTATAAAGATGAAGAGGGTAAGGTTACTGAGGAAACTGGAAGATTTGCATGAGAAGAGCAGGCAGAGTTGGTACAGATATGACAAGGAAGAGAAGGAAAACATCTATGCTTTAGGCTATATAGGAGATTTCCAGTCATTAACTTCATGTAATAAAGCAGAGACCAGGAGTTAGAAATTCTTTCTTGATTTTAACAGTTTACAGTAGACTTGCATCAATTTTGAAAATTATAGAGTTGGGGCAGTTGCTTAGCGCTTTTTCTTCTTTTTTAAAATCAAATCACAAAAGCACCAATGTCTACACCAACTTGAAAAAAAAACCAAACAAAAAAAAAATCACACATCAAAAGAATCAAAGTCATCAGATGTGGGTTGTATGCAGTAAATGAGGGGTGGATGGGTTTGCTGTACCCTCTGTGTCCTCAGGTGGGAGGATATAGGCACAGCCTCACACTGAACCAAAAAAAAAATTTTACAAAATTAGATTTCATGTTTGAGTGTTGAACAGCTGGACAGCAATCTATAGAAGACATCCCCAAAAGCCACTATTTCTTCAAAGCTCCATATCTTTTTTACTCTACTTGGAAAAACCTGTTTACATCTGTGCAACAAACTAAGGCTACAAGTGCTAATTTAAAGTCAGTCTGATACTAACGCAGAATATCTGATAGCTGAATATCTTCACCAGAACAAGTCTGTTTTGTAACAACAGATCTTTAGCCAAGCTAAAACTAAAATCTGAGGTCAATGCTGAGAATGAAACAAGAATCTGAAGAACAAAAATATTTTTTTGTTTAAAAACAGAACCACCGCAATATGAGCACAGTTTGTATTTCTTAAGGCTGATTTCCCCAATAGCCCAGCAAGTAGAGTTTTAATAGAAATTTTCAGAAACATCACTACTCCTCTGGTGCCTTCCTCCCAAAGTGAGGCAACAAGCAAAAACTTTAAACAGGAGCTAGTTCAGTTGAAGAGGAGTGAAGAAGCCATTAAAATAATTAATAAAAAATAGTAACTAAAAGAAAGCTCCTCTGCTGTCCCAGCTGCCAAATCAACAAAGCTGCAAGTGGCTCAGGAAGCAAGAACACTTTGGCAGAAGACAGTTGGTGTTCCCCCAAAGCAAATAACAGTTAAAGCTGCTTGTTACAGTATGTGCTTGTATTTAAAGGCTGTTAAAAACACAAAACATCTGTTATACTTAAAAGATTTTAAAACAGCAAGATGTGCTACTTATTTAACTACTTCTAAGTAGGTAAAATCCCTACAGGAATCTTTATTCAAATATCGCCTCTGTACAGTAGCACATCCTATGAGCTTTACATTATTGGAGGCTAAGTGTACTTGATACCAGGTTTAAACCTCTCTTACCTCAATGTCAAGTACTTCCACCGTGTTGTCCAACATCTTTATTTTGATCGGTAGGTCCCGCTCGTGCATTTTGGCAGGAGATGATGCCACTGCAGTAGAGAGGTTCTGTCCCGGCTCCAAGGTACTCACTCCCGCATTTTTCTGGACACCCAAACGAGAGCCAGGAGTCTGCAAGACTCTGTACGTTCCTTCTATCTCTCCCATCTTTCAGCACTGAGCAGGGTCTAAAGAAACCTGGAAGAAAATAGAAGGTTACCGCCTGAAAGTTTTCCACTGACACCCCATATGAAAATAATACCCACTAAAGCACAATCACACGCCAAGTCCTTATTTAATGCTCTTCCTCCCGCTATTAAAACCAATGAAAAAGTTGATGAAACTCAAGTCAAAAATCCAGCTACTGGGAAGAAAAATAAGTGGAGGAAAAAAAACCCACCCTAAAAAACACAACTATCCCAAAACATGGCTAGGAAACAGGATACTCAAACCTGTGCCCTCTACCCACTATCATATTGACATTTTAATTTCCAATTAATTTTTCTGCCAATTTAGCTCACTAACCAAGGACACCACAAGCAGCACGAGTGCTGCTGACAGCACAAGAAAAGCCGCAGGCAGCGAAGGGTCAGGCAGGACTCTGCCTCTCACTGGTACCTAGCTATCCTGTTGACTTTGCTACAACATCGGACCACACCCCAAGATAACAGGAACAATTAACTTTCTTCATCCCCCAAAATGACGACTCATGCAAAACTGTAACTATGCCAACCAATGCTGGCTGCTCAGAGCCTTCATAATGCAGATTTCTGCAGCAGATAACAGTTCTTCACCTTATTAGCAAACCCACACTGTACCCAGATTAAGTCAGTGGACAAAAATCTCAATTACAGAAATCTACACTAGTTCAAGTAGGCTGACTCTTGTATCTTGATCCTTACTTTCATGGTTCAGTGGCAGTTGTTGAAAAGCAAATGTTTTAATTTGACACAGGGGAAAAAGACTTGCATGCCTCCCCAGCCCTCCGCGCCACAGGAACAGTGGCAATATTTGCACAGGGATTGCAGCAGGGTCGACATGAATGTGAGGCACGTGTGCTCAGGATGCAATGTGCCCAACAAAGCCACTGGCATAAAGTATTTGGCAACAGCGTGCAAGGCACTCAGCAGAAATACATGCAGAAACATACAGGCTCCTCAGTGCTTTCGGTTGCATTTCCCAAATATCACGCTCCATGTGAACTACCAAAAGTACGGGGATACTGATACTGGGACAGCCTTGGCATGGCCACCACCCTACAAAAAATTCGATGAAATGTTAGATTACTGTTTCATAATAAACGTGTTTTGTCTAAAAAGGAGTGAGGCAGATCATGAAAACATTCCTTTGTCCCTCTACGCTTTGAGTAGGCAGGCAGTCCGCACTGTGAATCTAAGTGGAGCCAACCACACATGTAGTCAAAAATTAGGGGCGGGGGGGGCGCGGGGTAGGTATTAATCTTTGTACCCACTGAGACTGGTCAAACATCTTCCTGGCTTGCAGAACAGTGGATTTCAGCTTTATGGGTTTTTTTCTTTTTATACTTGCAGACACCTGTACAGATAAACTTGTCACAGGAGAGGAGGCAGCTGCCTCCTTCCTAATTACACTACAAGGCTTGTTTGGCTTAGGTGTCTCTCAGAGCCCTTGTGAGTGCTGCAGAGCCATGATGGAGCTCAAGACCACTGCAGAGACACCTCCAGTTTCCCAACTGACAACACACAAAACGAGAAAGTGTGAGAAGGATGATCACAACCTTAGAAGTGTGTGTACGCTGCCCAGTGCCTAACCTACCAGTTTTAAGGTAACAAATTAGCAGAAATTTTCTTTCTTAGACTGTTTTGCGCACATCTTTTCACTGAACTTCCCAGTTTGCGTGGCCATGCAGCAAAGGAGAAAAACTTTTAAAATCACTGCAACAGCAAAAATCAGCAGGGCCAGCTGCCCAGGTTACACCTCTAACTGCTAATCTGAAGAGAAACCATAGCTCTGTGTCATCTATACCGCCTTGATACTGTGTCCTTGTAACTTAACCACATGGTAAAATTTTGCTACTACCATTCAGATGGAATTGAAGCTGCTCAGAATCAGTTACACTTTTCACAAGGCTATTTATTACACAACTGCTCTTACAATTAGTACTCCATGAACACACTCATCCCATTCTGAATAAAGAGCTACTAGAAGGGACAGACGCTGCAGTTACTCAAAAGGAAAAAGACATGAGCAGTGACAGCCAAGGTAGCACACGGAGCAGCCTCATGGCAGAGGGGCTTTGGCAGCCTCGCCTCTAGCAGAAGCCAGCGAGTTCCCAAAGGCAAGGCAGGCAGGCCAGCCAACTCCAGGCTAAACGAGGAGATCTTGGGTATTTCTACTAGCTTTAGATACCAGCAAGGAGAGACCAAAGTCACATCAAACAGAAACTGCAGATGTCAAAGTCCTTCCTTACAGGTCTAAACAGGAAGAGTGAACCCAGGGGGGCTAAGGACGCTTTCCTAAAAATACTTACCACTAGACTAGTCTCCAGCCAGCATATACTGATATTTTAAAGGTCTAACAAGCACCTAGGCAGAAAACACAACATGCAGAAGCAATCCATGTTTCCCTAGAAAAGCAGGGCCCTGCCCGCTGTACTGCAGTTGAAAGCATTTCTCCACGCCACATCCAATTCCTCTCCGGTGCACACTATTAAAGCCATTACAATTATTAAAAATTCCCAAATAGCCCGACCTGCTCCAATTGCCTCAAAAACCAGAAGTGTGAGAAGTACTAACCAAGCCAATCACTATTTCCAGTTTCACCACCAATCATAGAAACGCATCATGTTGTACATAAGCTGACTATAAATGACATTTTTTAACAAAAACAGTTGTGCCATGACTGAGGAAGTATTTCAGTTAAAGGGGCTGACTAAATGGAACGTGGAGGAAAACGGAAGAGTGAAGCCTGACAGGCTGCAAGCACCAGGAAGAGAGGCTCTGCGGGCAAAGCAGAGAAAGTGTCCAACAGCACCGAAAGCCTCCCACGCCAGGCAAGCTGAACAAGGTCTCATTTACCCTCTCATGAACGCAAAACTATAATGCAATGTTACCACAATATTAGCAGTTCTAAGGAAAAAATCTTCTTCCTTGCATTCACCCACCCAAAACTTCTTTGCACTAAGTGTTTATCCTGATAATTTCCTATAAATCGGGACCAGGCACCAAAGCTAAATGAGCTTCCTGAAGAACAGTAACAGAACGACCATCGCTCTCAGCCCCAACTGAAGGAGCAAATGGTACAAAAATTTACAAACTTTAAGTAGCTATGTACTTTTTATTGCCTTTTTGAAATAACTTCGAAATCACAATGAATTTTATCTTCTACTTGGATGCAACAAACTTATTTTTCAGAAGCAAACCAGTACTTTTCAGCTAGCAGCAAACCTGGAAAGGCAGCTTCCACCTGAGGGTATGCCCGCTCAAGATACCACGGGCTTTCAAAGGAACTCCTCCGACTACAGTGTCTGTTGGTCAGTCACAAAGTCACCACGATGCTCCATCCCCTGCCTGTGCAGAAGGCTGGTCTGAAGTAACACCAGTCTCCCAGCTCCCCGGTGTGAGCAGGTTGATCCGTGCCTCCCATAGGAAGGGATCCCCACCACCTGCACTCAGTGGGAGCCTGCACAGAGCAGCGAGGGAGCGGTCTCAGCAGGAGCTCTCAAACCAGGTCCCTTCAATCCACCAGAAGCAAACTTTACTCTTATTTTTTCACCAGGCAGTAACACCCCATTAGCATCACTACACCAAAATGGCACCAACCGACACATCAGGAATCCCACAACTACAACGAAGGGGGATGAAGCGACGATAAGCGTCCAGCCGCAGCCAGAGCCGCCCCCGCCGGGCCCCCGCTCCCCTTACAAACGCCGACCCCGCCGGCAGCACAAGGGGGGGCTCGGGGCTCCCTGCCGCTTGCCTGGATGGAGGATGAAGGACCGCAGCGGATGAGCGCGGCTTCAGGAGCGCTTTACCTGCCAACAGGGAGCGAGGGCGATGCAGCAGCAGCCCCTCGCAGCCTCGGCGAGCTCCGGGCGTCCCTCGCAGGGGCAGGGGCCGGGCCGGCCGCAAGTGCCCAGACGCTCCCCGCCCGAGAAGGCAGCCGCCCCGGCCAGGCCCTCGGCAGCGCGCCGAGCAGGAGCTCCGCAGCCCCCCGCCAGCCACAGCCCGCCGCGTCCTCAGGGCGGCAAGAGCGGGGACCGCGCCCCCCCCAGGGGCGCGGGGAGGGCCCCGGCCGGGCTCCTACGCGAAAGCCTCCGCCCGGGGCCGCAGCGCCCGACAGCGGCCGCGGGCGGCGGAAGCGCCAGACGCGCAGGCGGGCCGAGCCGCGCCGGGCCCCGCCGCGCCGCCGGGCCTGGGTCACCGCCGGCCGGCAGCCCCGCTCCAAGGCCCGCCCGGGGGCTGGGGACCCCCCTCAGCGCCCGGCCTGCAGGGCCGGCTGTCGGGGCGGCCCGGAGCCGCGGGCCCCGCCGCGCCTCACCTCACCTCACCGCCGACGGCCAGCGCGCCGCGCGCCGCCGCACGAGCCCCGGCCCCGCGCCGCCACCGCCCCGCCCCGCGCCGCCATTGGCTGTCCGGGGCTGGGGGGCGGGGACTCGGGGGCCGGGAGCGGGGCCGCCGCGGAGTGCCCGTGCCTGGGGGAGCGCGGGGGTCCTGGGCCCGCCGGGAGACGGAGGCGCGGCGGGGGCGACCGGCCCCTTCGCCCGAACATACCGTCCCCGGTCCCGCGCCGCCCGCAGGGCTGCCGTGGCCCGCTCCTCCCTGCGGCACCGGCCGGGCAGCTCCGCCGGACTTTCGGGGTTATTAAAAAAAAAAAAAAAGTCAACCCCCGGCACATTTTTCCAGCATGAACAGGGCGCTCGGGGTTGGAAGCTTCAAAGGAATATTTACGTCAAATCCCTCGCTGACCGAGCTGAAGGGCAGGTAGCTCACAGAGCGGCTGTCCGTTGCCCCCACCCCAACACAGGAACACAAGATCCTCCAGCCGCACGCTCGGGGCACCCCGAGCCAGAGGCACGCTGGGCCGGGGGCTAACGGGGGGGGGCTAACCCCATTTGCAGGGGAGAACGCTGCTGAGGAAGGTACCATTCCATTAACCTGCCACTGAGATACAGGCAACAAATCTCACGTTTTGCTTTGAATAACGAACATTTCAGGTCTTCGTTCAGTTAAGTCTCTCTGGTACGTACAGACAACTGGTAGGAAGAGTCAGGGCACTACGGGATGGGAGAGGGGGCACAGACGCTCCACCCGCACGCTGAGATCCAGCACGGAGGCAAGGTGCTGCCAATGGCCAAACAGGCTGAAGACCACCCAAACATCCCCAACCAGTAAGCCTGTCCCTCAGTAACACAAAGAGCCAAACACTGTAGGAACTTCAGCCTGCGAGGAGCAGAGCTCTGCCCGTACGGAGTATTGCACCCCCCAGATTCCCAGCCTGTCCAGAAGTAGCCGCCAAGGCTGGCTGACAAGAAAGGGGCCAGGACAGCTCTTCCCAAAAGGGTCCAGCCCTGGACAGACACCACCAGTCACGGCGAGGGACAACATCGCACTAGAGCCTGCTATTCAGGATAAGAGGCAACAGAAATGAGAGAAATACTTGGATTTCTCCAGGAAAGGATTGGAGGCCGATAGCACAAGAAATGCAAAGAGCCACCTTGTTTCTGAGAACTTTTTCACAACAATTTGAAAACCAAAGTATTAGCAGAGCATATGACTTTTATATTAACAAAACACATAAATAATGTAGAATAGCCCTTTCAACTGGGAGCAGCTTCATCACTCTCACCCACAGAAAGAAGCAACTCACAAATTCAATGAGTAATTCCTGACTAGCAACATTCTCATCTCTTAAAAAGAAAAGACACAAAGTTTTAAAAATGTCCCATTATTTCTTCTCCTTAAGAAGTGAAATCGAGCTGAAGAATCTCATGTGTACAAAAAATCAGGAAAGTTGCAGAAGAATACGCATCATTTTAGGTAACTCCATTCGTAATACAGTTGTGATTCAAACAAACTGAAGTGCTTTCATTACTGAAATGGATGTTTCAGTATCCTGTTTTGCCTACCATTTGCATTGCACTTCCATAGGCAATGAAAATGGAACAGTTGATTTTATTTGCAGCTTAAGTGCTAATAAGGTTTAACACCCTTTAAAGTGCAGACGCTTCAGAGTAATCTTCATTTCAATCACTTGCTTTAACATCTAAAAAGAGCACAAAAATTTTCTTGTGCAAAAAAGCAGCTGTTGCTAGGTTGGAAAACAAATCTGATGTGATCACTTTAAAAGCAACATATGATAACAATCAGAGAAAGGAAGCAATAATTACAGATATAGTAAAGTTTTTAGAAGTGTCAACACCCTGCTGTTTACGCTTTGCCGCATATTGCTGACTTTTATTGCTCACACAAAATGCATGTAATTTACTGCACTGAAACAATCCGGTAATGAAAAGGCACTGAAGGTTCTGCATGTTTAAGTGTCCACATACCCAGTACCTCTGTTCCACCTTCAGTTCCACCAGAAGCAGGAGAAGGGACAAGAAGGGACAACACTGCACTTTTACAAGCTAGAAGATGACAGCTCTGCCCTCTGCGCTCACCGAATCATCTGGCAGAGGACAGCTCAAGAACAGATGATGCGATTCTCCCCAACCAGCTAGAGCACAAATCAGAAGTGCCTTACTGAGCTGAGCCTCTGTCCTACACACTCAAGCATTTGCACAAACGCTCAGCAGCTGGAACACACGGAACATCCTTGAGACGTGGTGTGCGGTGAATCCGAGAGAATGGATGGTTATCTGACCCATCACACACAGACTCAGAACGTCCTTCACAGCTGTCCACAAAGACCTCTGAATTTCCTTGGCTCCCATGAAGGCAAACCTTCTGACCATCCAGGCAGCATGGTTGAATCGTTTGCAGGAGGAGGAAGTTCAGAGAACAAAGCTAGAAGAATAATGTTGTTAGACATGAAAGTCAGCTGTTGCTTTTGAAAGGATGCAGCGTCAGGACAAAGTACAATTTTATCCTTGTGAGATAAAATCTGATAATGAGGTATAACTCATCCACTCAACTAATACTACAGATAACTGACACCATGTTCTCCTCTTGGCCCGAATGGGACAATTAGGATTACGCTTTTACTACACTACAATGTCATGTCCTTCTTTAACCACCCCCTGAATGAGGGTGGAGGAAAGTTCTTTGGAAAAGGCTTGCCCAACCAAGAAAAACAGCAGCTGGAAAAGCTTCTTCCTGTTCAAATTCTTCATCTTGGCAAAGAGAAACTCTGCAGTCTGAAAAATTATACCTATTGCTATAATTTTTAATTTTGTTAGCACATATTTTCCAAATACATACCGCAAAGTTCTGTTTCTTAGAGGTCTCCTACCTCATAATAACAAGGCAAAAAATTCAAAAAACTTACTTCTCCCCTCCTGTCTATAGCAGAAGATAGGTATAGCTGAGAATGGAAAGATAACAACCATTTAAGCCAGTGTTTTATATCATGTACACCACACTTCCCCGCTTTAATTGGGCTGCACATCACCAATTCACTTCTCTAGCGTGTTATACTGGGACTCTATAATGACAACATGTGTAGGCATGCCCAGGCCAAAGATTTGGAGATGGACTGGTATGGATTTCATTGCAAGTAGGCCGACCGAAACACCAGAATCTGGGGTGGGGAGCGGCAGCTCACAGAGCTGTGAATACCACAGTTCACTGCCACGGTCCTACTTTGGTTCCAGCTGGTGCAGTGCCTTGTACTACAATTCTCCCATCAATTACTACCTAGAGATATTCAGCAATTTGCCATACACCTTGTTAACCTAACCCTAACCCTAGCATCAGGGGGAACTGCAAGGGCTGGCAGCTTTCTCCACAGGATGATCACTCTTCTTTCCCATCACCTTCGAGGACCTGGTGTCACAGTACCAGCCATAGAACACCTCAGAGGTCCACCAAGGGAAAAAATTATCATTTCCACAAGTGTGTTCACATCTTCGTTGGCTGTCATGACAATTAGTGACTACCCTGGTCGTATTCCTGATCTGAAAGTGTTTCATCTCGGAAGAGATCAGTCAGGTTCCTTGTAGTTTGTGATGGTCTGTGTGGCAGAACCAAGCAGGAGGCTTATTGCCTTGTCTCACTGACCCATTCTCTGGATTGCCTTCCACATTGACTCAGACATCTCATAGAGACTGGTCTGCATGGATTGCCAAATCATTCCTCAACCTGCCTCATCACTGATAAACAAGTTGTCTACCTAACAGCTCAGAATTGCATCAGACCACTTCTCAAACAGGAAACCCAAGCCAATTTCAGCAATCACAGCCAGGTGTAGTTCAGTACTCACAGCCCACTTTCACCCCAGATGGCAGGAAAATATGAAAAAGAGTGAAATCATAGAATTTAACCAATACTGTTGTAAGCAAAGGGCAAAAGACTCAAGCCCATGTGCACAGGAATGTCTGGATAACCAGAGATTTGATCCCCATGATCAGCACGAGGAATGAATAACACAGACATAGCTGTACATACCACTTTCCAGAATCACTCGCTTACACCAGACTCCTTACTGATAACACTGACCTGGAGGCACAGGAGAAACACCGTTCTGCAACAGTAATAAATAAAGATACTTCAAAAACTGGCACAATATGCCTTGTTCTGCTGGCAGAGATATGTCAAAGGCACTCACCATTAGCAACATCTTGCTAAACCAACTAGAAAAACTAGTTTCCATGCTATGGGAATTTGTAGACTCCATGCGTGGGGGGTTCCACTTCCAATCTTAACTACCTCTGCCTCCCCCACCCCAACTGTCCTACAGCACCTCTCACAGGGCTTCCTCTTTGGGCTTTTCAAGTTACTCCCCTCTGGGGCATTTTTCAGGAGCCCTCCTACACGGACTGTATCCACCAGTTACACCGTCCTTTGCAAAGTGCGAAGTCCACCAACCTCAGACCGCGACTTAGAATTAAACATTCAGCATTAACCGACTCTTTAGAACAGGCGCGAGCACTTACATAGAGGGAAAAATTCTGCGAGTCTGCTAGCAGAAAAAAAATCGCAACCCTTTTTTGCAGTCACCTAATTTGACTTTCATAATCGCACATGTATTTTAAGTTCGCCCTCATGGTGAAAGTGGCAATTAAACAAATCAAGCACGGCACATGTCCGTACCTGTGCGCGCACACACGCACGGGCTCTGCCACCTCCTCCCGCGCGGCCGGCGCCGGGCCCGAGCACGTCCCTGCCTGCGCCTGCGCCCCCCGCCCCCCCCCCCGGCCGCGCGCTGCGCACCGGCCCAGCGCCACCCGCCGCCGCCCGGTCGCTGTTGGCGCCGCGCGGGGACGTGAGCGCCCCGGAGCTGCTCTGCCTGCGCTGGGACCCGGCCCGCGGCCGCTCGGCGCCGTTGGGTCTCTGACTAAACAATAAGCGGCTGTGAAACAACGTTTTCTCCAACTGTGCAGTGTATTTCTCGTTGTTGCCCAGCACACCTGCACAGTGAGGTTAACCAAGCACAGCTGAAGGAGCAAAGCCTAAAAACCCCAAACCCCATAAAACCGGGAGTGTCAGAAAACCCCCACCCCCACCCGCGTTTTTTCTTTTTGTTTCTACACCACCAGGCCGGTGCGTGTTACCGTTCAGTCCAGCCGCAGCCTGTGCGGTGCTTCCAGGATCATCAAAAACTGCTCGGGGCGGGGCGGGGGGGGGGGGGGGGGGGGGAGGAAACAACGGACCACGACACCACCAAACAGAAACCACAGCTCCCCAACGCTGAAATTCTTAACGAGAAAAACCAACCACCTCTTTTTCACATACCAATCAGCTTTAGTCGACACAACTACATAAAAACCCAGTTAATAAGAATACATTTCAATAAAAAGTATCTTGAATATAAAGGAGAGAAAAGCCTAGTCCTGTTTCATAGACAGGATACTTCAGAACAAAAGGGAAAATTAAGAATTACTATTTTTAGCTCTTTTGTGATTAGTGTTAGTAGATCTGTGATCTACAAACCCTATTCACAGATATGCGTGGCAATTATTTTACTGCTAAATAAACCTGATGACATTTTCAGTACGAGTGACTAACGGTGCTACCTTAAGTTACTTCCCAAACTGCAGCAACCAGAAGGCAGGCTGCCGTCCAACACCCAGCTGTGCATTCCCCACTCTGCCCCCAAACCAAACAGATTGTTCCAGCTGTTTCTGCTGGGAAACAGAGCGCGCAGCTCCTCTGGAGCTGCTGGGCACAGGCACTGCTGTTCCTGCCACGCTTTTCTGACTGTGCTCCAAAACAGGTAACAGTAGGCAGCTGGAGACTATTTGCTGGGCCTGAAAGGAAGATTAAAACCAGTTTTCTTGCTCTGGGTACAAACGTCCCAAAGAGAGTCCTAGTCAGCAAGCTAACTGCTTCACTGGAATACCACTGGAGAGCCAAACCGTACGTTCTTTTCAGGGGAAAGAGCTCTGAGCATGGAGCAAGTACCACCACAGGAACAGCCTGACCTAGGTTTTAGGCTTTCTCTTATGGAAAAGCTTCTTAAAAGTAAAAATGAAAAACATTGAAACAATGGGGGAATTGCAAACTGTGAGGCGCAGGAGTGGGCATGTTCTAAACAAAGCATTTTACTGTTAGTGCCTTTCCTTTTTCTTAATAAATACACTGTTGAAGCAGCACAGTATCTGTTTTAATGAGTGTTTTGCATTAGCACTCAGGGTGTGTGTATTTACTCATTCTATGGAATATGTTGAGTTATCTTCGCATAACTTGGGAGCTCCTGTTTCCTACACGGGAATTTTCCCATGAATTTTTGGCTTCTGCTTATGAAAATTAGCCGATTCCTTCCCTTTGCCTCACCAGCCTCAATTTGTTTCTCAATAAAAAAATGGGACAACTGCCGGTCTAAAGCACTTTAAGCACAATACCTCAACACAGTGGTGTTGCTACTGGCACGCCTTACAGCTCAAAGATCTCTGACTTCTTGCCATACCTTCCTCTATTCGACTTCTGTGATTGAGCAGAGATCTGTATCTGACAGTGCAGACCCCTCTTGGAATACAGCTGCACCCTAAATGTGACGTGCCAAGCACCGGTTACATCACCACAGAAGCTATGTGCAAAGCAGAGGATCCAAGGAGGGCTGAGACTAGAGCATAACCAATTAGCTGCATCGGTCCCACAAAACCATTTATACCAGGTTTCAAGCAAAGCAAGCAGGAGTAAGGGCCAGGCTTGGCAGCGTTAGCAGCTTTCCTGTTCTTTTTCTGTCAAGGAGTTCAGTCTTTCCCACAGCAATCAAAGCACTGCACTTCTTGCTTTGCGGGACCCAACAGGCTGTCTGCAGGGCCGCCTCTGCTCTAGGCAGAGGTAGTTTCTGAAGTGTGTTGTTCTTTGTCTGAGATAGTAGGACACCTCCTCTGTCTTGCTAGATTTATGGGCTCTCATACCCGTGGGTGGAAGGGAACTTCATTTGCCTGCTGCATTTCAAGCACCGAAACCAAACTTGCAAACGTAAGAGCTACACCAGAAGATCTTGCCTTACGAAATGCTGTAGAAACTCCCCAGCACACCTGAAACTTCAATACACCCTCCCACAGCCATGAGCCAGAGCCAGGCAATCCTATCGTGTCTGGCCTGCCCCGTCAACAAAGCTGGCCACCAAACCCCTCCTTCGCCAAACCTTTCCTTCCTCCTCACACTCCTTCCATTCCCCGTTTCTGGACTTGACCCAGAATTGCACCAAATCTGACTCCGTGACACTTTCTCTCCCCCGGTTACCGTAACAACAGGCCCATTTCAGCATCATTAAAATCTTCATATAAAAGGACAGGAGCGGCTAATGGCACCTCCCATTTTCTGGATGGTGGAGAGATTCTTTAGAGCACTGTGCCCTGTAACAGCCCGCCTGCACGCTCTGGCAGCAGGTGCCACGCAGGAGACAGCTAGCCCAGCAGCACAGGGCTACAGTACCAAAGGCTGCCGCAGTGCAGGGAAGGTACCTGCCTCGCTGCTCAGCCAGGCCGTTCCCATCTGAAGGAACAGGACACGCTGCAGCCCGGAGCCACGATCCAGCATGTCCGAAGAGGTGACAGATACAGTGGGAATGGGGCTGTAAGACAAGTCATTAGCAGAACTGTTCATTTTAACGCTAAGAAACGCACTGTGAAATTGTTAGGTGTGGGAAAAGCTCTGCACCAAGTTAACTATAAAGCATTTTACTTACCCAAAAGAAACTTTTCTTTCCACTGCAGGAATCCTTTAAGAGTTTCTTTCTGGCTTTCTCTTACCGCCCATCAGCAGGAGCCCAGTGTTAAGCTCTTTGTGCACCATTCCATACACATTCCATACACAATGATGGGAAAACAGCAAATATGGAAGATCATATACTTTCATGGAGTTCTTTGTACTGAATTCCAGTACGTTGTCTTCCTGAGCAAGTTTCAGTTCTTGCCAGAGCCTTTATGAATTATATTTGTGCACATTCCCTAGACTGTCAGTAATTAACAACCTTGTTTGCCCTCTATTTCATATACTTCCATAAAGCATGCAGCATTTCAGGATCAACTAAGAAAAATGCAGGAAAAATAATGTTTTAAGTTTTTCTTTACACGGAGGTCAAGAAACAGGAGTTAGAAGGTATTTTGTTCACCTGGGGTTTTTTAACCACTAACTGTGTGAAACAAGCTAGCAAAATCCTGATGGAAATCTTCCTTCAGGGCACAGAAGCAAGATAAACCAGCAAGAATGCCAAAGAGCAGTCAACAAAATGGACAGATATGGCATGCCTAGCCACGTTCATACTAGACACTCACAAAGATCCATGCAGTATTTGTCTGGTCCACCTCATGATAAAACAGGACTGTGTGGTGCAGGACAGTGACCTGACAGCAAGACACTTCCCTGCACCCATGCTGTCTACTCAGATACAAACGACAGAGGGCTCAGCAGACATAGAGGTTACAAGTCAAAAGCCTGAACTTCATTCCTTTCAGTCTTGTGAGGGTATTCTACCAGATTTCAGCTTTTTAGAATATAAAGCTATAAAAAACTCCATCCCTTTTTGCACTGGGCCTTTTAATACTGCTGCTCAGGATAGTAAACCGACCGTGCATTATTAAGAGAAACATGGGGTATAGTCCTTTTCAGTAAAATGTGTTAACGAAATACTAAACGTTCTTTTCTCCTAGTATCACGGGATAGCTCTCTTCTCAGCCACTGACACTGAGGTCATTAGAGCGTATATGAAGAAAGCGAGAGAGGTACAACTAATTCATCTACAGGTGTCAACGAAAGCCTAGGAGCAAGGGGGATAAATTTGATCTCCAGCCCAGCCATCCTAATATTTAGCACTGGCTGAAACAGGTACAGAAGAGGCTCTAAATGATCTCCTTCCTCATTGCTTGCTGAAAAGCGGCCAGGGAGTGAGCTCCAAGTACTCTCTTCAGAAAACAGAACACTTCTATAGACAACCCACTGTTACTCTTAACTAGGACAAGCGGAACCTACCAGAATGTTACCCCAAAGGTATGGATAAAATATGAGAAAAATGCTGGGAACTTGCAGAATACCAAATGGAAGAAGCAAAGAAAGGGAAGGAATCTAAAGACACAAGAAAAAAACCCCAACCCTACGGAACAGCACAAGAGATGATCAGAAGACAATAAATCCTAAGTATATTGAAGAATGGTAGGAGTGGGGGAAAAGGACCGGAAAAGAAATATTCATACAAATGCAGGCATAAACTGGGTAAGAAATTAATTCAAAGAAAAAGGTTAAAAAATACACACATACATGGTTATACAGAAAATCTGCACTGAAATATATTCACCTGTATTATGCTACTGCATGTAAAAAACAGTTTATCTGCATAGCCATGTACTAACAATGCACTGCAATTCCTCCAAAATAATGCGACAGCCTGAGTTTATTAAGCAGATTTAAAGTAACATAAAACTTGTTCCAGCCTGTGAGCACATAAGCAACATGCTGCCCCAAAAAACTTTAGTGCAACATTCCTTCTAGCCCCGTCAATGGCAAAACAACATACAAAAGGACATTTTCAATGTAGATAGTTAGGTTTATAACTAATAATATTTATACTAAACAACCATAATATTTTTGGTTTTTTTTCCAAGCCCAACCTTTCCTTATTCTTCCTACATATGAGTGTATAATAAAAAGGTTTGAGACTACTGACACTAATTCACACTTCTGAATAGAAAGCTCACAATATATTTACCTAGTTTTGTGAGCTGTTTTACATGTCGGTTTTGATATGGTATTTCAGTCCCTGTCCACAATTACCATTGTTCTTGTTTATGCTCACAGAACAATTCTAGAACATTTTTTATAGTACATTTTCCAGTAATTATTTCATTGTGCAACTGTTAGTGCAATTCTTTTTAAGCACTCCTTTCCAGAATCAGATTTGAATTCCATGAAATTAGTTAGTCTTCTACACCTGACAGAAAGGATGCCACTCGGGAAAAAAAAAAACAGTCAGTACAAAATTTGCTTTCAAAAAGCAGGACTGATATACTCAGGATGCTTCCTTGCTTCTTCTCTCACTATAGCCTAAAACTGAAGCTTCCCTTAATATACCGGTTCCGCACTAAATACTTAAGATAAATGAAACATAAACATACTTTAAAACCATGTGCAAGTTTTACCCCTGTCGAGTGGTCTGACTGCAGAATGTGCACCCCAGCAATGCCAAGCGATCTGACACAGCAACCTGAAGTGAGCTGTCCAGACCAGGGCACATGCAAAGGCGACACATTCCAAACCTGGAGTACTGCTGTAAAATCCTCTGGTATTACCAGCTCAAGAATCCAAAACCAAGGACACAGCCTAGTGCTCTTAACCTGTAACCGCCACAGGGGTCGCTGAAGTCGTTTCACAGGAAGATGAACACTAAATCATTTTGGAATATCTAGAACAAAGATCAAACAACCTTTCATTCTCTCCATAGATGAAGCACAATTAACTGGAGAAAACAACAACCTTTAACACTTAAAGTACAACAAGTAGCTTCATTCTATGCTACCACAATAATTAAGGGCATGCAAGTTTGGTGAGAGCTGTTAAAAAAGCAAGATCCCATAGGTAGGACTCTGGCAGCTCTGGGAACACCCACAGGGAAATGCACTGTACCGATACACTTTGAGCATACAATAATGACCCTTTTATGCAGGTTCATCAATGTGTTCTCTTTCAACCACACCTGCATTTCTCCTTTATATTTAAAACATATCACCACAAACAAATTAACATTGCAAGTGTTTATTATAATAAAGAATCATAACAAAAAAAGGTTTCTTTTAGCATTTTTTATTCATAATTTTGGCTAATGGCAGTACATAAAACAGAATATAACAGATTTTTGTACCAAGAGCAAGTAATTTTTACTACCAACTATAAAACTCTGCAAATTCAAAAGTATTTTGACTCTTAAAATAAAAACCATTACGATGCTGTAACAGAAAAAGAATTGTGGCCAGTTCAGCAAACCACCAAACAACATCTACCTTTTGTCTGCAAGTTTTTCTTCTACCCAAGTCTGTCATCTACCAGTAGCTGAGTTGGTCTGAAACAGGACCTGAGACAGGTAGTCTTGCTTTTCATGTCTTAACATGCAACCATTTATTGCAAGACCATCACAAGAAAAGCAAAGGGGAAACAGACCTTCAGAGACATCAGGCACACTACAAATGACTGTCTCAAAGATCTGGGAAGAAGAAGCAATTAGCTGTCTTAAGTATTTCAGTTAAAACAGCAAGTGCCATAAACTTGCTTTTTCCTGTTAAAAAACAAAACAGCAAATGAAAATATCTCTCCTGTCAGAATTTATAGATCAAAAATTATTTGCCTAAGAATCAAATAGAATACTTCATCCTGACCAAATATTTTAATAGATACATGACATTTCAAAGAATAAGACATTGCTTAAAATAATTCCACAGGTAGTGACCAAACAGCACTAAATGCAGGGACAATCTACTTTTGTTCCCATGTTAGAAAATACAGGAAAAAAAAAAATATCGAACCAACATACACTGAAAGAGTTACATGTACAACCAGTCCCCCCTTGCATACATTTTAGATTTCACAGTTTTTCTTCAAGTATGGGTTCATGGTACTATTGCAGCTTACCATACCCTACCAAGCTTATAGGTGAAAACATAAATGTCCCAGAGTCGCTCTCCTTGGCAAAGCAGACAGCATCTGAAGCACGCTGTGTTCAAAACATTTAACCGAGAGCTACCAGACAGAGCTTAAAAGTAGATAAATGCTGCATTAACAGAAAAATAAACCCCACAACCACATTTGTGGTAACTGAAGAACAGCATGGGACTTCACAGAGTATTCAATTACTTCAGTTTATAGTAAATTCTTTTGGTAAATTTAAGACACCGATTCACAAAAATATATCAAAAGTTTTAGAAATAAATAAGGTGTTGCGGAGTGTTTTCTGACAATCCTGCCACATTACTTTGTTTCTACACTTTCTTTTGGAAAAGCAGGACAAGAACTTAGAAGTGCATGTTTTTCCATCTAAGTTTTATATGTAAATATTTGACAGAATGGGACTTAACACTTCTGTCCATCTCAACATACAAAAAGGTTCTCACTTTCACTTTTTGTCAAGGTTACAGAAGGTCAAATACGTTGTGCAAAACTTTGACAGTAACTGCTTTTGAGAAAAAACCTGGAGCTTCCTGGCAAAGGCTAAGATGCAGGATTTTACTTCTCATTTTTAGAAAGAGTCAAATTAAAACAATTCATAAACAGTAGTTTCAGGCAGGTAAAAATTTCAGTTGCTTAGCAGGTTTATATTTAATCTAGCCACTTACGTACCACTAGAATTATACGTTAGCTGTAGAAATCCTATTAGTTGTTTCAAAGAAACATTAAAAAAAATAATTATAAAAGTCACAGCTGCACCTGAGCTAAAAGAAGAGAAAGAAGCTGCAATTCTATTTATTTATTATCCATTCAGACAACAACATTTTGTGACTGATCAGATTAGGAAAGCTGATTGCTGGCTTTATCAGAAGTGGTAGAAAAACCAAGCACTGTGTATTACTGCTTACCCTATCAGCTACCACCTATGTAGCTGTATGCTATAGCTGTTATTACATACTACAAATACAGTACCAGACATGATATGTAGGAGAAGTCCAGCCAAGCTAAAAAACAGTCTCTTTTACTATCAGTGTTAAGGAAAGTGACCTTGGCCTAAGAAAAAACCCCCAAAACCCAGAAAGCGTAACTTACCAGAGTCACTTCTGAAGTAATACTGCTAACTCCATCTTGGAGCAAAACCTTAAAATACAGTTTGCATTGATCCTGTCAGGCACAGATCGCTTTAAAAAGAGAGAAGTGCGCTAGTATTTATTTTAAACTACAATTAACAGTTTGCAATGCCCTAAAAACAGTATGAAAATACTCATTAGTAATTATAGAATTTCTTATACATTTGGATATAGGAAACACCCATGCACAGAAAACTACTTTTTGGGGTTTACCTCATGTAATAATACCAGCATCATTCAAGTTTATTTGGCTGCAGTAATCCCAGAAAATAGCAGGACTGATTTGTGCAGACCTACAAGAAACTCTTTAAAAGCATCTGCAATAGAGTAAGAAATTTTAGGCCAACAATAAAGACTAAATGTCTCTCGAGATTAAATCTGAAGGAAATAATGCCTGTCATATAAAATACAGTATGCCTCTTAAAGAGGCAATTCCTCTTAGTTCTTTTGTTAAGACACAAGGCATGCTTGAATTTTGATACTTGCAGAGGCCAAGGATATCATCTGCATTGAGCAGAGACAGAAAAAGGGCTGATGGTCTCACAGACACACGCCTGTAAACACCACAAGAAACATAAAATAAAATGTGCAGGCATCCTTAGTGAGGCGAGTATTATATGTCATTGAACAAAGTATCACTGACAGCTGATTATTTCTAAACGTAATACAAAGTTAAAAGCAGGGACCTAATAAACCATATTAAAAAAAGAATTACTATCTAATGCCATATCAAGACTAAAAAAGTTTCAACATCTATTTTGTATCCCTAATACAATGGGAAATAAAAAATAAACTCAGTATAAGAATTGCTAAACAAAACCAAAGTCAAATATGTGTAATATATAAAATACCAAATGATTACATGTTACAAAATACCTATCACAAGGGTTACCACAACACATTCCCATGTTAAAGTCTAAAGCAAACCAAGTCACATGTTGAGTAAATGGCATCCTTTCTGGTGTAACACCACCATAATTCAACTCCAGAAGGTCTCCCTTAAGTAAAGGTATGAAGTAATCTAAAAACAAGACAGAAAGGTACAATTTTAAGATCAGCTATCTTCTTAAAGTTAGAAGCCCAAAAGAACTGCATACATTTAAAAGTCACAATGAAACAATGACTTCATCACAGGTTTGAGAATCACCTGTTTTTACACAATTTCAAAGACTTCTTCCATGCACATATTGTATTGACTTTCCGAAAATTTGAAAATATATAGATAGATATAAATATATATATATGCACATACACAAACAACCACACCAATGTTTAGTTTGGCTCCAAGCCATTTCACTTCAAAACCAACAGTTAAACCTTAAAAAACAAGACTGAAACATATGCAATCCCATCTCATAAACATTTTTCCAAAACTTAATACCAACCACAGTAACAAGTAGTTACAGGAAAAACCCTTTAAGTGGCTATCTCAACATCATACCAAGGACTTTATACATGGTGTCCATGAACTGCGCTGCTATCTCCTTCTCCACTTTGCATCTGCATCTGCATCTGCGCCTGCATTCTCGCAATCATCTCCTGCATGCGACGAAGCTGGAAAAGTAACACATAAGAATACTGTAACAATGAAAACTTAAACCTATGAAATGTTTTCGCTGAACTGCATTCTTGGAACGTGCTAAATTCCATGCTAATGGAGTTCCACAATTTACAATCTTAAAAGTATCTGGTTTTATTTGAAACCAGCCACCTATTAATCTCATTACAAGAACCTGTTCCTTGTACAGCATATTGCCATTCATCCTGCCGCCTATGATTATGTAAGCCCCTTAACTATATCCTTCCCCTGTCATCTGCTTCCCAGCAAAAGCATGAACCTCATCTCCCTTTGCACAGGACCTAGTTCAGATCCCCACTTCAGCTTTTCTGCCCACTTTTTGCTATTCGCTGTACTGTATTCACTACTTTCCCTAGTCCTTTTTGGGTTAGTGGGACAATAAAAACGGTGTTAGAGGATTTATTATAGTGGCAGAACAAGAATTTCTGTTTCATTCTTTATTCCTGACAATTCCTACCATTGTTTCCTCCTTTGCTGCAGAGCCAGACTTTTTCCCAATCTGCATTGCTAACTTTGGAACCTTTACTCATGTGAGGATGGCTCTCCTTCCCCACACAATGTGTACTGCATCTATCACTAATCAGTACAATGAAAGCAGGCATTTTAGCAGATTCTGTTTGTTCCAATAAATCAGTAACCTGAGACTCCTCTACACCTCTTTGCATTCTCTTGTTACTGTACCTTGAATAATGTTGTATCAGTAAATTCTGTCTTTTCCTTTACAAATTACCAAGACCATATAAATCATTTGACCAAAAGTAGCGATAAGAATAAAAATTTCCACATCGCAAAGAGTACAGAGCTCTGTCATCTTACTTCAGCTTCTTTTTCAAGCAGAATCTGGTCTTTATTGACTTCTTCATCTTCTATTTTCCTAAAATGAGATTAACATTGTTCAATGACATGCATACATTCCTGGTTTTGAACTTCCACAGAATGCTTTGTTGACAAAATCAAGGCTCTTGGAACATGTCAGGGTTTCATAATAGAAACAAAATTCATGGAAACATGTTCCCCACATAGAAAAATATAAGAAAAACATGAATTGCAGCTAATACAGTCACCTTTTTTCAAGTCCAGATTTCTTTTGTATAACATGTTAAAGTACAGTACAAACATCGATTACTCCTTTCAAAATTAAGCAAATGCTTTTGACCAGTATCTCAAACTCTTGCTTAATCGAGACATGCCAGTTTTCTGAGAAACCAAATGGAATATTTTTACGTACTATATTTTCAAGATTACCTACCACTTTGCTAATAGATTTCTCCTATCCCATGTTGCAATGAGCTATCAGATCTCATCACACAAGTGCCATCAAAAGTGAAAAGTAAACAAAGTAACACTTGTTAAAAGGTTAACAGAGAAATACATTGTCAAAAAATCCTATGTGCCCAAAAGCCTCTAAGAACATCAGTGAACAGTCAACAAGCACTAATTGCCAAGCACTGCCAGTGGGGTAAGTGCAAGTCTGAAAAATTCACACGCGAACTACCCTCACCTCTAGTAAACTTAACCACATTCTAGGACCTCTTCAGAAATGTGAAAACAAGAATGTATGGGCCACTTTGCTAGACAAGATACAAAGCCATGTTTTAGTTTCACAAAGAAATACACCCCAACTTAACCGCAACTTACTCTCAAGGGTTCTTAGCAGAGGTAACTTTAAAACCTCCAAAAACTGGGGAACATTATTTTAACTCTGGATGACCTTAGGTTACATTACTTCTAAGACCTTTGTACATACCTGTTGGATAACAGGCATGAGAACCTGGCAATTTTTTTTTTTTCTTAGCTTGAACTTCAGGAAAAGGGATTTAGAAGTCAGGGGAGAAGAGCCTGCCATCTTGCCTGAAAGGAAAACTGGACTTGTAGGCCAGTGCTACAGGCAGAGATAAAACTCCTTTTCCTGAAAACTGACTAGGCATGTGACAAAACCTATGTCAACAGCATGATGGGAAAAGCTTTGCAAAATACATCAAACCCACTGAAAAGTGCAATTATGAAACCCTCTAGTGGCTGAAGTAAGAGAAGCAACTGAAAAATCTCAACCAGGAAACACCTATTTTCAATAAGAACTCACAAACTCAACTTTACAAACCCTGCTGTTTTAGTTAAAAATGGGGTGTTCTGCCTGTCTCTTACCAGGAAAGCTGTGCCCTACCCACCACAGCTCAAAACAGGGTTGAAAGACATTATCCTGTGACTGCTATGCAAAGAAAATTATTTACGTATACCATGTTTAATAAAGCATGGCAGAAGGACTCAAATTTCTCTTTTTAAAGATGCAGTCCAAATACCCCAGCAGTTACTTCTGAAAAACCCACCCTTTTTTCCACCTACCAGCACTGACTTAACTTGCAGAATTTTTAAGACAATGTAAATCATAGACATCTGCCCTACTTGCTTGCCTCAAACAATCCAATCCAACTGCACTCAAGTGTTAAAACACAGCAGAGATCTAACTATGTCCTTTTAGTGCCACAACTGTCTCTTCAGACTTACATAATACTTTTTCTTACACCCAGTGTAAGCTGGTCAACTGAACTTGGTGCCGACTGGAGCTACAGAGCTGTCCATGATCTATCAAATCCTAGCAATGAAATGGTAGGAGAGGCAGAGAAAGAGACCAAAAAGTAAATGCAGAAGAAGAAACAGCATGTAACCATAAGATGACAACCTGCCACCTCGTTTGAGCCTCTCAGAGCGGAAGTTCTCATAGTGAAGGTCCTGGGTCACCTCCTGAAGATCCTGCATATGGGTGCTGGAGGAAGAAAAGTAATTAAAAGATAAACATAACTGTGTTACATTAGCTTGCTCAACGAACTCTCATTCAGCACTGTATTGGGTCAATCTGTTCAGCATGTACACCCATTTAACATACTAATTTAAAAGCTAATTTAAGTTAAATTGGTGCAATAAAAGACACAGAGAGAGACCACCTCAGACCCTGAGGCAGCCCTGACATAAGCTGTCCTCCTGGGTGAGGCTTTTCAGGAAGCAATGTAGGAGAAGCAAAGCCTGAAAAAAAATCAACTACTGGACTTATGAAATCTACTCCTTTGCAGATATCTACATATCAATACATTTAAATAAGCACAAGGTGTGAAGCAACCTGTTTTATGTTCCTGGGGATCTAAACAGCAATACAACGCTAACTGCCGAAAGAATTAGACAAAACATTATTTTAACAGAATCACTGAGTATTTCAGATTGGAAAGAACTTTATGGAGCCTATATGGTCCAATTCCTGCCTAGGCCAGCTAGGTTGAGGCTGCTCATGGCCTTCACCGGACAAATTCTTAATTCTCCAAGGATTCCACAACCACTCCAAACCCCCAATATGGTGTTTGGATATCTTCCTGGTCATTGTTTTTTAAACTATAATTTAACTGGGATTTTCTAACTTACATTAACATGGTCCTCAGCTTCAGGAAGTCATTATGTTCCGGATTCTCCACTTCAACTACACCCCATGGGTAGAGTCGACCTCTAACTTTTTTACCCTTGGCTTCTATGAGTTGATTAGATCCCACTACACAAAATGGAATGCTGGCCTGAAAGCCAAAAATTCAAAAATTACTCATAATGAACCAGAACAAACAACTCCAAGAACTACTCCTGTTCTGCTCAGCACTGCATATTATGGTATTAAGTTTGTAATGCTTTTAATTTGAAGGTGTAAAAAACCCCAAAGTAATAGTTACTACCATCTTCCAGATAGGGAAGCCTGGGCACACAGAGACAGTGACGCATTCAAGGACTCATCACAGGTCACAGTATGTATCTTGTTCTAAAGACATCTGAGCAGTCCAGGAAGATATACTATATATTATCCACATATGCAACCTGTGAAGCCAGTCATACCTTCAGGAGTCTGGTCTGCTCTTTAAAATCTTCATCCTCATCTGATTCAGCATCAGGCAGGTGATAAATCTTGATGCCATGTTCTTCTATTTCGTCCAGAATCTGAGATTTATAATATAAGAAATTGAGATAATATACATGTAAATTCAGTACTTTTAACTCTTAAGATAAAATTGCTTAACCAGTTATGCACAGTCTCTTCAGAAATTTGCACCTATCTCCCTGACCCAAATTACTCAGCAAATATTTGTTTTTAAACACCATATTTCCTCATGATAGTCAACAACCACTTGCCACTGACTTTCAGACAAACAAGTGTTCAAACGAGTACCGTCCTTCGGGGATTATACATAAGAAATTGTGCTTTTTTAAACCTTTACAATTGTTTGTTGGGTTTTTTTTAATTATAAAGCATTGTCTCAAAAGTTCTAATAGCTTGGAATGGCCTAAGACTTCTCGCTCTTGCCTCTGAATTGGGAGTGTTTAAAAACCTAACTGAGCTACAGACACAACAAATACTTTTTTCTGCCTTTATCACTGCTAAGAACGGCATCTGCAGCTGGAATCCATTTGTCATAAACCTAAATTTTGCTCCTTAAAAAAAAATTTTAAATCTTTATTTCTGCAGAATTCTAGCACAAGACATATATCAAACTAAAGTATACTTCTCTATTTTTATTGCAAGTTGGGGGAGAGAACTATAAGGATTTTTAGAATAACTGAAAAATTCCTAAATAAACTTTCAATCCAGTCTTAGCTGTTATATTTAAGTATGCCTTCTGACCAGTTAATTCTAACACTTTTTCCTAAATTTCATAGATGTTATTAACTCAGGATTGTTTGTTGCATTTTTCCCCCCTTGGCAAATACAGCATCAAGACTGAATGCGTCAAGGGGTCTTGCTTATGGAAAAAAGAACTGGAATGTATTAGAAGAGGGTAACGTAAAGGAAGAAAACATACCCCAAAATCAGAAAAACCTCTGAAAATCCTGTTTTTCAATCATGAGAATTCTGACTGAGTAAAAAAACACATGCACATTATAGACACAGATGCTGTCTCTGCTTTAGGACTTTACTAAACAGGTAAGGGAGCAATTAGCATTAGCAAATGCATTTAAATATTCTTCCAAAGTTCCAAAATTAACTCATAATTGTAACGATAGCAAATCTGCCATTTCGCAGGCATCATTTTAGGGGCAATTTTTCTCAGTTCAATACATAAGAAAAGAATCTACAAGATATCAAACTACATATTAAAAGATGTTACACTGTGCATGACATTAGGACTGAATAAATATGAATGAGAACACCCCTCTCTTGAGTGACCATGCTGCTATAACCAAACAACAACATCCTTCTGCAAGCTAGAAAAATACTTACCCTTTTCTTCAGTCTTTCTCTCTCTTTCAGGGAAAGCGTATCAGCTTTTGCAATCACTGGTACTATATTTACTTTGTTGTGTATGGCCTTCATAAACTCAACATCCAGAGGCTTAAGGCTAAAATCAAAATATGGAAAAAGTTTAATTTGTTTTTAATCTAAATTACCAATTTATTTTCGCACCATTGAACTCTTTTTACACAGAACGAACACACCCAATTAATTCCAGCAATTCTAGTACTTCTTTAAATAATGGCAATCTGATTTTGAAAATGTAAGTCAACAGGCACAAACCAACTCCCCAGAATAAAATAATTTAAAAAATAAAATGACAGAGAAACACCTACCCATGACCAAATGGTGAAATGAAATAGAAGCAGCAATGAACCCGGTTATCTATGATATGCCTTCTGTTCAAACCACTCTCATCATGCAGATATCGCTCAAACTGCTCATCAATGTAAGAGATTATGGTCTTAAAACTGTAAAACAAACATGGATTCAAGAAATCATGCTCATTCCCCAATGGTCAGTAATTTTAGCGATGTTTCAAAGGTAGTATAAAACACCAAGACATCCTGCTGCTGAACCAATCTGCTGATAGACAAAAATTAATGTACTGATGCTGTAAGAGTAGAAGAGCGCATATCTTAAAATTTTAATTGAATTCTAGAATAACAAACTACTATGCGCATTTTTGTTATATATCTTAAGATAAAATGCACATATATATATAACAAACATCTTAACTTCTACAGCAAATTTCTCTCAGGTTAGTATTTATCTTTTGACTAGTATTAAATCACACATGTTGAAAGTAATCTAAGCTTCTTGTTCCAAATTGATTTAAAGATCAAGAATGGTTTGGGTTGGAAGGGACCTTTAAAGATCATCTAGTCCAACCCTCCTGCCATGGACAGGGACATCTTTCAGCAGGTCAGGTTGCTCAAAGACCCATCCAACGTGACTGTGAACACTTCCAGTGATGGGGCACATCCACAGCTTCTCTGGGAAACCTGTTCCAGTGCCTCACCACCATCAATGCAAAAAACTTCTTCCTTATGTCCAACCTAAATCTATCCTCTGTTTAAAACCATGGCCCCTTGGCTCTGTTACTACTACAGGCCCTGGTAATAAATCTCTCCCCGCCTCTCCTATATGCCCCTTTAATATATTGAAAGGCCTTATTAAGGTCTCCCCATAGCCTTCTCTTCTCTAGGCTGAAGAACTCCAGCTCCCACAGTTTTTCTTCACTGCTGTTACAGCCTTCGGATCATTTTTGTGGCCCTCCTCGAGTCCCACTCTAACAGGTCCATGTCTGCCTTGTGCTGGGGGCCCCAAAGAGGGATGCAGGTCTCACAGGAGCAGCGTAGAAGGGGAAAATCACCACCTTTGACCTGCTGGGCCACGCTGCTTTTGATGCAGCCCAGGATATAAATGGCTTTCAGGGATGCAAACGCACATTGCTGGCTCGTATCCAATTTTTCATCCACCAGTAAACCTCAAATTCTTCTCAGCAGGGCTGCCCTCAAACCATTCATCTCCTAGTCTGTACTGATGTTGAGGATTTCCCCAACCCATGTGCAGGACCTTACACCTGGCCTTGAACTTCAGGAGGTTTGCATGGGCACACCCCTCAAACCTATCAAGGTCCCTCTGGATGACTTCTCTTCCCTCTAGCGATTCAACTGCACCGCTCAGCTTGGCGTCATCTGCAAACTCGCTAAAGGTGGATTCAATCCCACTACGTCAGTGATGAATATGTTAAACAGTACTGGTGCCAGTACAGACCCTTGAGAGGCACCACTCATTACTGGTTTCGACTTAGACTTTAAGCCATTGACTGTAGCTCTTTGGATGCGGCCATTCAGTCAATTCCTTATCCGTCCAACAGTCTGTCCCTCAAACCTGTATCTCTCCAATTCAGAGGCAAGAATGTTATGGTGGACCATATGAAAGGCCTTACAGAATTCCAGGTAGATGACATCAGTAGCTTTTCCTTTATCCACTCCATCATAGAAGGCCACCAGATTAGCCAGGCACAATCTGCCCTTGGTGGAGCCATCTTGGCAGGGTCCAATCATCTCCCTGTCTTCCATATGTTTCAATATACCTTCCTAGAGAATCTGTTCTATGATCTTAGAGGCTGACTGGCTGGTAGCTCCCAGGGTCCTCTGTTTTAACCCTCTTTAAAAATGGGTGTGATGTTTCCCTTTCTCCAGTCTCTGAGGACTTTGCCTGACTGCCATGACTTTTGAAATATGATGGAGAGCGGCTTGGCAACTTTATCTACTGCAGATAACCTGATGAGATGGGACACATCTTGTTGGGCCCCCCATGGACATATAAAGTCCCTTACCAAGTTCAACTTCCTCAGGTGCCCTTGTACCTGATCTTCATTTATTATGGGAGGGACTTCTTTCCCCAGCCCCTACCCTGAGGTTCAGGGGCTTGAGAGATGTGGGAAGAGGGATTACCTTTTAGAACTGATCACCATTGATCTCAAGATTATTTCTCAGTACTTATTAAAATGTAAATTTCTAAAAAAACCCAAACAATCAAACCCAAAGATGATGAAAATGCACTTAAAAATGAAGCACAGAATCTAAGAATGCCCAGATGAATGTGGACAACATCTAAAGGTGGATATTTCACTTGCACTAAAGACTAGATTAATTACTTTCTCTTGAACTTCCTGTGTCCCAGTGGTTCCATTGCTTTCTGACTATAAAAAAAAATAAAGGTCACCATTCACTTAAAACTACTTCAAACTTGAAAAAGTTAACTTGGAGGTGGGGTGGGGGGTGGAAATCTGTGCCACAAAATTTACTTCAAGTCATGTGGAAATTATTGATGCCTCTTTACATGTGTTTGAATTAACTCATAACTCTTAAATTAAGCTTCCTCAAACTTAGAAAACATGACCATCTCTCCAAAATTCAGCACTTCACATAACTCACCAAAAAAGGTAAGATAATGATTTAACACTATAATCATTTTTAATCACCTTTGGAATGGAAGCGTTTAAAAGAGACACTTATGACTTGGGACAGCCTACTTTGAACTGCGTATCATTAATATAGCCCCACTTCAGTTATTTATTACCACCTCCCCCCAGACAAATGTGAAATGGATGTCAGTTTTCATACATGGATCGATACGTGTTCTGTGTACATACCAGTCTCGACAATTGATAGCATCCCCATATCCTGGTGTATCTACAACTGTCAGACGTAGTTTCACACCCCTCTCTTCAATTTCAACTGTTGAGGCTTCAATCTGCACAGTGCGTTCAATCTTCTCTAAAAGACAATAAACTTGATCTTTCAGAATGGAATTCATAAGACTACATCATTCTGAGTTCAAAAAATTAATTGGCAGATATAACCATAGAAATATTATTCTACAGATTACCTTCTAAGGCCTGATAACAGCAAGATTCAGTACTTAATTCTTCAGGTTTTGTTAGATGATTATATGAGATTTAATACTGTTCTTAAATATAATGTACAAACTAAGGCAAAGGGACTGAGAAAAAATCTGTAGGTAATCAGCAGTTTCGAGAACAATACTAAACTACATGCGATCGACTTTTTTCTTAAGGTTGAAAGTGATAAGTAATCATCAGCTAACAATTAAAGTCATTCAACAAGCAGCAAAAAGCGAAAAACCCAGCATCTTCCCCTATTTTCTTACAATATTCTCTTTCATTGGATTATTGTATGCCTTGGTTAACTGAATAAAAAAGGGATAAGGGGCTGAAGAAGAAAAGGAGGCAAAGTTCCTTTTCACTAAACACCAACCCAAAGCAAAGGAATCAAGTCGCAAGTCCAAGCAGGCACAAACAATGCATATGTTTATAATTGCAATAGATTCAAAATTAAAGAAAGTTTCTGATTGTTTTAGCTGATTGTACCTTACTGTGACACGGTGCCATTTTGTATAGCAATAGAAGGGATCAACTTCTAGGTGCCTGAGGCCTAAACAACAAAGACCCAAAATGCATCCCCGGGTACAAAGGGAACCAATTCTATCAAACAGTTCAAGTATCAGGAAACACATTAGAAATTATTACACCTAGAAATCACTACTGGCTGTTACTAAAATCCAAAGATAAAAGCATTCAACTCCAAAAATCAAGAACAGAGAAACTAGAACAAAGGTGTTCTTACCAGCAGCTCCTGGAATTATCCTTTCTGGGTAGAGATCCGTCAAGAAGAGGCTGTTTATTAGTGTAGATTTTCCCAATCCAGATTCACCTGCGGTTCAATATAAAGATAAATTCAACATATTAACATAAATAATTTCAACTCTATCCAGTTGACAGTATCATCTGACATTTTTTAATGATAATAAAAATTCATGCTCAATTCTTGTAATTTAAAAATTTACAGCTTAAAATTGTGTATGAGAAAAGTTTGCACAAAAAGGTTGAATAATAATTTTTACATCTCAGCTTTATAATACACTTTCTCAGAGCTTTCGCCGATGATTTGTAATTAAAACTGGTAGTCAAGTGGAGTTCCAATCAATTTGGACTTAAAAATTTACCATTTCACATCTCCTGATTTTTTAAGGCGTGCTTTCCTGCTGTCATGCCAGAATGTGAAAGATCACACAGTGAGAAGCTAGATCCTGCCTAGGCTGTATCATCAATTTAAGCAACAAAAAAGGCATTGCTGAACTTCTGCACAGGCAGCCCTCATAACGTGTGATCTATTTCTGCTTTTTATGCTAATATGGCGAACAAGAACTCAAGGGAAGAGGAATATGACACTGCCACTGAGTACACACACAAGGCAATTTCAGCAATTTTTTCAGTGACAAAACAGGGGATTACCAAATTGTACCAGAAATGTATTTTTGTTTAAGAGCTACTGACTGAGCCATGAGGAAAGTTCAAAAGCCAACTAATTAGCTAGAGATCAAGAACTTAATCAGAACAAATGTTCACAGCATAAAAAAGATGAAGTACTCAATACTTGGATTCACTGAACAAGTCCTTTTTTAGAAATCTGGTTTTATTTCAGGTGTTGATAGAATTAATTAAAAAAATTAGACATTAAAAATTATGGCCTGCATGATCCCTTTGAGTAACAGAGGCTATTCTGCAATAGCAATCTCAAAAAAATATCTGAAGAAAAAAAAAAAGAAAAGAGATGGAATTATCTTTCAAATAAATATTTGACTAGAAGCTGCCAGTTTTTAATGCCTTCTAGAACTCGTCACTCAAGATCAGATTTAACAGTGCAACCCTCACCAGTGAAAGACAGATGCAGCCAGAGTAACTCAACAGTCACATGGCATCATTTCAGCCAAACATGGAAAAGCATCATTTTAACCAGTAGCACATTCCATACTTTGTCTGGGTAAATTACATGTAAAACAAATCAGTTTTCATAGTCGATGTCAAGGATTATACTGGCCACAGCAGTTAAAAGTTCAGTGACTCTTAAGTGAAATAATTATTTAGATGAAGTCATAGCTTAATAATGACAATGAACATAAAATTGTTAAGAAATACAAGTGGTTAGGATTTCTTTGGAAGCAACACAACCAAGCAGCCAAATTGCTACAAACCCAGCTCATATTTTCACAAACCACAATAAACAACATCAGAAAAAAACAATGCAAAGAAGAAAAATCATTGATTAGGACTCTGTCAGTGCAGACAGCTTTCAAAGAAACAGTCTCCTGCTCTAAAATTAAGAAGCATGGCAACTCAATAATATTTTAATACGGGCATTGTGATATAGCCCACAAGAAAACATACTTAAATCCCATGCATATTTCAAGAGAAAGAATTCACATTCCAAACTGTTGAAATAATCAACAATTTAAAGCACACTTATTTTATCTTATATTGACTGCCTCCCGCAGTGATTGACAGCATATCTGAAAATTTGGAGTAGTATTTTCAATGAAATTACTTTTCTCCAAGTTCTCTTCCTGTAGTTTTCATTTATCCTTTAGAATACCAGCAGGCAACAACTGTAAATTTTACTCTGACACATAGGTGGGGTCAATTGCCTTTCTGTTACTCTGACACCATGTCATGTCCCCCTCTATTTTCTATTTTACAAAAGCCTAGAAACAACACTTCGGTCTATAGCATCTTACATAGCTTTCTGTCAGAACTGTTTCACACAGCACTATTTGCAATTAATCACAAAGATGTTTCTGCAGCACAGAAAGTACATCTTTTGTTTCTCAGAACTGTTCAGATTTTTAGGATCAATGAACACTAAGTTCTGAAGCGTTACAGCAGATACCATAATTCAAAACACCTGCTTAGTCTGGCTTTACCCTTAGATTTTATAAGATGTCCATTACGGTATTACCCTAAGCAAATCCAATGAAAGATAAACAACTATGATAAAATTCTAGAAACACAAAACCAGGGACCAATTCTGTCCAACACTGAACTACAAAAGACAGAAACAGAATAAAGCAAAGCTAGGGCTGTCACTTGGCAAAACTAATGAAAGGTTTGTGGATAGACTCTTCTGTAACTATGGGACTCCAAAACAATTAAGAACTTAAACACCTCTTATCATGTACTGCCTCACCCCTCCTGCTCATTCCCGCTGTGATCTCTCTCAGACAAATCTAACACACAAATGGGATTTACTTCTTGTGATGGCAGGTAATAAAAAACCTAATTCTATTAGGATACTTTTTGCAAAAGCCTATTTTAAAAGCAAGAATTACAGAGTTCAAAAGTTACAGCTCCCAAGCAGTATAACCAGGAGAGATATATAAGACACCCAAGCCTAATTTGGAAAAAATACCTTGATCCTCTGAGAAGATGGTGTTATTTCTGCAGGCATACTACATTTTTCTTTCTATTCCAGATACCAACACAACTTCTCAATGAAATATAAAATAGAATTAAACTTTAAAACTGCTAACAGAAAATCAAGATCAATTTAAAAAGTAACAACTCACATTAAAACCAAATAAGCCAATTCTTATTATTCTCTTATAACAGCATTTAGAAGGAGTGGGCAGATCAGAGTTCAGACTCTTTTGAACCACAGAAGCATAAACAACATTTTTAAATAAAATAGTCTCCTTAATACTATTCTCTTAATGAAAACATGCAAGCAAACAAAGATTGTATTCAAATGCAAAACCAGTTTCAAACTATATTTTAAATGGAATACTTGAATCCTGTAAGACAGAAGGTAAGGAAGTAATGATCACTGGAGTGCACAACAGAATTTCTTCACTCACAAACTTATTAATGTATTCAAACATGGTTTTGTAGTGTGGAAAACAAGTGAATTACTAAACTATAAAAGAAAGTTCAATACTACAGTACAGAAGAGCTTTCTGATGCAAGCTCAAGCCTTAAAATAGTGGAAGTAACATTCACTTTAATTCCAATTTCCCTGTGAGCAAGTACTAATTCCGAGAAAGACTATAAAATGTTTCCTTACCAACCACCATAAGAGTAAATTCAAACCCTTTTTTCACAGACTTCCGGTGAACCTGATTGGGAAGGTTTGCAAATCCAACATAGCCAGGGGTTTCTGGATTGGTAAACTGAGCAGGCTGTTGCTAAAAATAAAATAAAGTAAGGCAATAATAAGCATCCACTCAAACATACTTGTCTGTATAACTGTTTTCCTCAGTTATTGCCAATGGTTTGAAGCTGCATGTCACACAGAGAGAAAACTACACCAGTGTTCCTACTGCTCAACAGTTTCACAATTAATTACAAAACTGCATTCACCTATAGTTTAAAAAAGTTTCATTTATTCAGCTATCCAGACAAGATCACCTCAAATTAAAAAAAAGAAACAAAATCCCAAACATTTGTTTATCAAAGTATGATACTTTTTAAAGAGTGTCTTCACACATATTTTAAATTAAAAAGCTTGTGTCCAATGTTTATGGACTTAAATAAAAAGGTGACCATTTCTAATTTGCTTTTAGCACATCCAAATGAAAATCCTGATCGACTAGTGAAGTGATAGCTATCTGCTGGAAGTCCTCTTTAGAGATCTCTTTTAAAAGGGGAAGAAGGGGAGTTTACACAGTAATGTTTCAAACATCCACTGCTACAAACACTGCAGAGAAATCTTTGCATCTATTAGTTTTCCTCCTTAAACACACTACTTAAGTACCTTTTATCATTCATTTCACTCCAGTAAGCTAATACGCTTTTTTTACCCATTATATCAAATGCAGGGGACCAAGAATTAGATGAATTCCAGCATGACAGAAATACTTTAAAAGTTGCCACACTGTTTACGGAGGATTTTACCAGAAGATCAGTTGACGCTAACAGTAAATGAAGAAATTAAATCTAAGAACATCCACTTCCTAAATGATTCCCACCCAAAATACAGTAGCAAAATGGAAATTTCAATGAAAATGCACCAGAGAGCTTACAGGCAACTTCACAACCAAGATTAAATCCTTTCAAGAGTATTAGTTAACTGCAGCGGTTTGTATTTGTAGGAAACTACTTTAATATATACTTTACATCACTTATCCTTCAATCTCACGTCTTCTAAATGTGAATTCTCTCTTATTTATGACCCATAAATTTAGGACACACATCACCATCAAGCACAATGCAAGTTACATATTCTGCCCTTGCAGATTAATATTTAAAAACAAGTATCTGTTTTACATTGTTACATTGGAAGACACAAATGTTACTCCTACCTTGGACATTTTTATGGAAGGTCAGGAACAAATCTGGAAAAAGAATAATGTTTGTCAGTTTATTAAAAATTGTATGAGGACAAAAAAAACCACAAAACAATAAAATATCCACTGTTGCCCACTAAATCAAAAAAGAAGCATCCTTGACTGGATGTCCAGATTTTGAAATGGTGTCAATTGCTTACAGAGTACAAGTATTTGACTCTTTGGTACTAAAGAGGGGCAGAATTTTCAGCAACCACTGTTCCTATTAACATCATCAGGCAATAAATTCATGCAACGTGAATGTGGGGTGCTAAAGGCACCAGATGTATGACAAACCATTTTGAAGCCTAAAAAAGAAAACTTCACATCCTTTCCGGAAACTAACCAAACCAAACACACTGCTTAAAGACATCTTACTATTTACAGGAAACAGTTTTTTCAAAGCTAAAATAAACCCAACAACTAATGTATTATTTTGTTTCTTTTTAAGCCTCCTTCCCCTCAAATTTCCTTTCATGCTTGAGTGTTCTGTACAGAGCTGACAGCTTCAGAATTAAACATTTTTTCCTCCTCTTTGGTCTGGATCTTTGAAAACTCAGTCATTTTAACTTCTGTTGCCAAGATAAGATTTTCACATGCAGCCGCATCACTTTGAAATACAAAGCAGACAGGCAAAAAATAATAAAAAAAAATCATCTCTCGTCTAACACCTTTATGCAAAAAAGTGTCTCGACAAAGACCTGCCAACACTTCTATCACATTAACTTGCATGAGTTCAAGAGATCATATAATTCACTACGGCAACATAAAAATGTCAGCATATACTGTACCTTCAAGTGATGAGTGCTCCAAGTCCCCTTTCCTAGTCCTTCCCCTGGCTTGCCCTCTAACCCCAAACGTGTTTGTTCCCACTCACAAAGCCCACAGACCATAGCCACCTCTCACCTACCTGGCTCACTCACACGTTCATTCCACAGATTTGAAATTATCATCGTCTGCTTCTTTCCATCTTCCAAGCAGATTTTTTGTCATCCAGTTCAGCTTCATGTGAAATGACACCAAATTACTTCAACGTACAGCACCCTTAAGTCTGTCCCTCCCATCAAAAAACCACCCTGAAATCAAAGCAAACTGCCCAGTGTCAGAAGGACAGGAGCCCAACATTTTTGTGCTAGGCAGAAGGCAAAGTTGTTTTCAAATTGGTGACGATTTCTGGCAGCTATGGCATTTGCTTCTCAAAGCTACTCTATATGTAAATATATACCAGTGTGACCTCATTAGGTTTGTTAAGATGCAACTTTTCAGCTCACCACGATTACTTCACTGTTAACAGGTACCAAGCTGCCTGCCTGCCCCTGCCCCTCCCCCCACGATAAGGATGAGGTCAGTTCTGAGGAAGGCTTTTTGATGGGAGGACCAGACTGAAGGCTCTAAACTGAAGCAATTTGGTGTCGTTTCACATGAAGCTGAACCTGCTGACAGAAATCTGGCATCCTGATTACACACATGGAATAAAAACTGGCTAACATGCTTCTCAAGTGAGATTTCATGCTAAAAATAAAATCCAGTATCTGCAATGCCTTTCAGTCAATAAGCTAGTCTATGACCTATGAAGTACTCAACTACTGAAGAGGTTATCGGTGTGACTTTTATCATCATGTAAGACTGCTCTGACAGCAACTCTTCCTTCCAAGAATGTTTCCTGCTGGGTGATGTCATTGATCCCTGCTTAACCATTCTCCATGGGAGATTTTCAATGCCAAACAAAACTATCTTCTGCTAGAACAGAGAAGAACATTCTTTCAATGCATGAGGCTTGTCTGTCACCCAACTTTTCTCAGAGGCAGGCTAACAGCAGATGAAAGTTTCTCACAGCCAGCAAGAAACAGAGGAAAGCTATTTATGCAGATGGCAGCAGTTACATTATGCTTTAATACATGGACCAAGCACAGAAATATTTCATGAAAGATCTTTCCCAGAGCATTCCCCTCAAGCTGAGCACTCCCACACAGGCAGGATCACAGTTTCCGAGCAGTCCCGATTTTCCTCTGAAGCTGGTCGATCACGTTTCTTACCCTCCGGTTTCAACAACCCGGCTGGGGCTTTCAACAACAGCGTCTTCTGGAGCGTTGCGTGCAAACGGCGCAGCAGAGACTGCCTCACCCGCTCGGCAGGAAGGAACCGCACGCCCAGGCCCGCCGGGGGGTACCTCAGGCGGCTCAGGCGACAAGGCCCCGCGCCGGGCGGAGGCGGGCAAGGCGCTGCCGACCCACTTCGACACCCCCAAGCAGCTGGCGGCTCTACAGCCGGCGCCGTCCATCGCCGCCCCGCCCCGCAGCTCCCATCGACCGCTTCCTCCTCGCCAGCACCCCTCCCGGCCGCCCCGCCGCCCTCCCTCAGGGCCGCCCTCCCTCAGCCCCGGCCTGCCGAGCGCGGCCGGCGGGAGCGCCCAGAGGAGCTTCCCGGAGAGTTCCCGGAGAGCCAGGGAAGGGGCTGTCCCGCACCGCCCCTCCAGACGGGGGCCGCGCAGGCAGACCCTCGAGCCCCGCCGAGAGAGAGCAGCGCCGCTCGCCGCCCCCCTCCCGTGGCGCCTCCTCACCTGCGCCTCACGCAGCCAGCGACCCCGACCACCGCTCCCACGCGCGCGCTGGGCCGGCGGGAAGAGGCGGTGCCGCCCCGCCCCAGGCCCCGCCCCTGCCCCGGGGCGGAGCGAGAGGCGCGGCGCCAGCTCCTGCGCACATGCACCGCCCATAGCAACCGACCGGCAAAGGGCACGTGGGGGCGGGACCTCTTCGTTACCAAGATGGCGGCAGGCTCCTCGGTCTCGTACCCAGCATAGGCTTCGCTGCGGGCCTACTAGAGGTAAAGCCGGTCCCGGCACCCGGTGGCGCCTGCCGCTATCTTGGTGAAGAAGAGAGATGTGCGTGACCTACCAACATACGGGTGGTCCCGCCCCCACGTGCCCTTTGTCGGTCGGTTGCTATGGGAACGGGCCGGGCGCATGCGTGCCGGAACTCCGCCCCGTTCCCCTAGCAACCGGCCGACAAAGGGCACATAGGGGAGGGACCACCCGTATGTTGGTAGGTCACGCACATCTCTCTTCTTTACCAAGATGGCGGCAGGCCCCTCGGCCTCGTACCCAGCATAGGCTTTGCTGCGGGCCTACTAGAGGTAAAACCGGTCCCGGGGCACCCGGTGGCGCCGGCCGCGCGGGGCGGGCGGCGGGGGTTGGGCGTATAGCCTCAGCTATAGCGGGAGGAGGGCGCGGGTCTGCCTCTGCGGCCGGGCGGGTTGCGCTGCCTCGAACAAGACAGCGGCAGCAGAGAGACGGGCTCCGCGGGCGGCACGTCCAGCGAGCGCCCGGCTCCGCTCTATGGTCTCGGCCTGTCCCGTTGGCGCGGTGTGGCCCACGTGCCGCTGGGGCGACCCTCCGCAGCGAGCGGGGGTGCGGGGGCTGCGCGGAGGCGCTCGCCCCACCGGCCTCTTGCACCCGCCCCACCCGGCGGCCACCCCGGCCGCTCCCCCAGGCAGTGGCCGCCCCGCGCTGCGCCGGCGACGTGGAGCGCTCCGGCGGCACCCAGGGCGCGGACAAAAGCCCTGAGTCATTTCGCGCTTCCCCTCCCTGCGGCAGCCGCCCCGCGGGCCGGTGGGGATGACGGGGCCGCCCCCGAGGGGACGGGGCTGCGGGGGGCGGTCGCCCCGTGTCCCCAGGCCCGGCCCGCTGCGGGCTCTGCAGAGTTGGAGCCTGAGCGTGGCTTGGCGGGGCGGGGGGGCCCGGGGCCGAGGCTCCGCTCCGGGCCGCTCCGGAGAGGGGGTTCTGCGGGGGTTCTGCTTCACCTGTGGCCTCTCGCCCTCAGTGGGACGGGGGGGAAATTCTGCCCCTTTACTCAATTGCGCTCTAGTCCCTTAGCGTGGCTTGATTGCAGCTTCGATAGCAGCCTGATCCAGCAATCGGGCAGGACAGACGAGGGCTGAGCGCCAGGCGCTGGTGATCCTTGGGCCCAGCCTGGCTATAGCTGAAGCGGCCTGGCCGTGAGAAGCAGCACTTCCTATGCAGGCCTTCCCCAAGGAGCAGGGAAGCGTTCCCGACTGGCACGGGTAATTCCTTCCGCTGGCAGGGGAGAAGCAAGAGAGAGGCTCATGCTGGGAATGTCAGGAATGGCAAGAGCAGTTTGCTCGGAACTGATGAGGTGAGCCAGGGTCCTTGAATTCGCAGCTCTAGGTGAGAATTTGATTAAAATTCACGACTCTGGGGCTGGGAAGTGACAATTAGAGACACTCAGTCCCAAGGAGGTTGAAGGAGTCGCTTCTTTCCTGATACTGTTGTGTAAGGACAGAGAACATTCTGCATACTGCTCTGTGCTATATTGCTTTATCGCGTGTTTTCTCTTTAGTGAGACGGGTGTAGCTTCTGCCTGATGATTTAGTCTCAGGTTTGCCTACTGTTGCTGTCCAAATGCTACACAATAGTTCTGTTAGAAGACAATTTAACAGATGGTATAACAGTTCCCCCCTCCCCCAAATCAGACTGGAAGGTGGTGTTTCATGTATTGTTCATAGGTGGATTGGATATCCCTTCCTCTGGTAGAGGAATATGCATCAGAGGCAAGGCAGGAAAGGAAGCAGTAACAAAATGTGTAGCTGTGTGTCTGTTAAAGTTCTGTATCTCCAATCCTTTGCCTGTTCAGGTTTAAGCTGCTAGAAAAAGAGAATCCTCTAGTTTGTATGTGGATTTTCATGCAGCATGGCCCAAATCATAGACAGGGCCACCCATGTACTCAAGCCACAAAAAAACCTCCAACCTTTTCCTTCCAAAAAAGTCCACAGTAGTATAGTTTTTCACAGATCAGAATGACAGGCAGAGGAAAAGCTCTCTGCTAGATGTGGAGGTAACAATATCTGGAGGCCTGTAAATACAGTCTGGAACAGAGGCAGTGTAACCACCTAGCCTGAGCTTTGCCATTGCGGCAAGATACTGTAAGCCTAGATCATTCTCAAAAGACAGTTTTTCTGAGTGGCTTCTAAGAAGCAGTTAAAAGATTGCTCTGTGTTTGTCCGATATAAATTGTTCTGGTATTTCACTCCTAATAGTATGACACATACTCCTGTCTCCTCCTTTGTTGCAAGTTAAGTGATTTTTTGCTGTCATCTTTTCTTCCTCTCCTAATTCTGCCTGAAAAGGTGAAAAAATTACAACACTACTACTTATGTATTAAAGGCTGTTATGTTCCCTGCTTTTTCATTGGCCTTGCTTATCTAGACTGGGATGATCAAGGAAGAGATTTCTCCTTGATCTGGAATTGGATCATTATGTTGTGTAGCATAATGCTAACAATAGTAACTTTTTCTTTGATAGGATAAGGGCAGTTGTTCTTAGTCAAGTAGCTAGTCTTTTTTTTTTTTTTCCAATGCCCATTAAGCTGCTTCTGAAGACAGTATGGTCTATTAGAAGAGAGATCTGTAACCCTGGATTTTACAGCTGTTATCAGAGTGGAGAGCCATCCCAGATAAGCCCTCCTGCGAGGGTTTACACCTTTTCAGAGAAAATCAGGATGTGTTATTGGTTACAGTATTTCAGCTGATACTGGCATATAGAAGCATCTTAAGCTGATAGAAGTGTAGTTAGGATTGTGCTACTGCGAGGATTCAGGTAATTCACCCAGGTCGCTACCAGTCAGGTGGTTAGAGCAGTCAGCAGCTGCACTGAGACCAGTCTAACATGTTCAAACTGAATGCGAGTGTATGGTTGAAAAAGTTCGTTCACCGTGGCTGGGAGGGTATCTGACAATTTGATCTGTGGGTTTCTGCAAAATACCAGCTTTATGTGAAAGCATTGTTTCTCTTAAAAAGTACTCAACAAAGGTTCAAATTTGTTTTGTGTTCAAGAATTCTACAGAAGGAAATCCTCAGGCCTATACTGTGCAGAGCTTATAAAATGAACCTTAAAGCTAAATAGCAAGACTCTGGCAAGTGTCTGCATGGCTGTTTTGAAGCTGACAAGCAGTAAAGGCAGGATCTGGAAGCTGCCTTTGCACTTTCCTTGCGGCCAGAGAGAAGTTGCAGATCAGTTGGTCTCATGCTTATCAGGAGTAGGCACCCAAGCATGGCCTGAGAAGACACTGTAACAAGAAATACAAGCCTTTTAGCCCCTGTGGATCAGGCACAAGAATAGCCTTCTTTCTGGAGCATTACCCTTATAGAAATGCTGTTATAACCTTGACAAAGACATGCGCTGCTGCAGAAGTTGCAACAGGGGTTTTCTAAAGTGGGCTGGGAAAGGCATGTTCACCTGGGATGTAAGGAGCCTAACTTGTCCAAGAGCATGTCACTGAGAGGCCCAGAGCCTGTAAAACTTTTGCAACATGGGTCTGTGCAAGAAGTAGGGAGGTGTTCTTTGTATTAAAATATGAAAACAGATAAAGAAGAGATAGGTAAAACCCAGCTGCAGGATTAGGCCTCTGTTCCTAATTATCCTAACCTTGAGAGAAGAAATTGTTAGGCTGTATGATGTAGTATAGTGGGGTTTGCAGGTCGTTTTTTGTTTGGCTGATTGTTTTTCTGGGGCTTTGGTCTAGAAGCAGTTCCAGCAGAGTCTGTTACCGGGAGGCTGCGGTATTTACTGTGGGCTGTGAGACTGTATTTGGAGTGGAAGGGAAGGTCATGCTCAGTAGAGCCAGTTGTGGGAGGGATTACAGAGGAGCTTGAGACACCAGGAGCTGGTCTCTGGGCCCCAGGTGCTCATGCTAGGTTGGTAATTAATGTAAGAGTCTAGTCGCCTGAGTTTGGGGCTTGTTTCCAGAGCTTTTTTCATTTTAGAAATTCCTAGGTTTAGAAGAATAATTTTGGGTTACAGGCTTACCCTGGATGTGGAATTATACCTGAGAGAATTCAGCATGTGGCTTTATATTTAGCTGTCTTTTAACTTTAAAAGAAAGACTGTTTATGTCCGAAAAATCTCCTATTTAAATCTTGTGATTTACTTTACCGTCTTAAACAGGAAAGTCCTGCATGCCTAATAATTCTAGTGACCTTTTTCCCCATCCGCCTTCTGTGAACTCGTGTTGCCCCATAGCTCTCATGGTGTGACTGCCATGGAAGAGAATCGGGGAGTCAGGCTGGGAAAAGGTGTGCCAATAACCAAGGAGGAAAAGTTCTATCCAAAACAAGGGGAAGAAGCCTCTTCATTTATAATATTTTATGTTTATAGGCAACTTCGGGTTGTGGAAGATTTATGTGTTTAAGGTTTTAATTCTAACAAGGAAAAGTGGTCAGGCTGTGATGAGTGTTCTTAGTCTATTTTGTTTCATAAGAAACTTAAGTATGTTGAAGCTGAAGTGGTTCTTTTCCCCTTCATTTAGATGATCTTTGGTGTTTCTACCCATACAAGCTCTGGTATTTTCCCAGCAGTCTCACATAAATATGAGTATCCTTTCTAGCAGCTACCATAATATACATACTTTTCTTTGAACTTGCTGCTGTTATACATCACTTGTCTCTCATGACAGGTTCAATTTTGTTGAATCTTGCATCTGGTAGATCTTTCAAGCCTTGAAGATATCTACTAATATTTTGCAAATTATTACTAGATTATTAGCATGTAAATAATTTAGGTACATTTATACCTCGCAGTGCTAATTTCTTGACTTCAGCCACTTCAAAAAAACATTTGGTTGGTTTAATCTAGGTGTACTGCAACTTTTTGTGTCTGTGTGTTCCTGCATTGTGGGGAGGGCTGAATAGGTAGCTGCTTTGGCAAAGAAGGCAGGGGATGTGTGTTTATGTATGTGTTTGTGTGTATGAAAGCCAGTTGGTTTTCTGCTTACTACTATAAGTAAAGCAAAATGGTAGTGGTATTGGGAGGTGGGGGGTGTCAGAGAAAAGTTTGTCATTACACTTAAGGTCCTAGCAATGCTCTTGCCTCAGTGAAGTCCCTTTAATTGCGCTTTTGGCAATTGTTGGACTTGGGAAGAAACCTCTGGCCCCGGCAGGAGCAGCACGTGGCCCCGGTGCCAGGAGCAGGCTGCGGAGCCGCCAGGGCAGTCTCAGTCCAACGGCTGTGCATGGGGCGGGCTGATCTTGGCCACAGCTGCCCGTACCACGGGGCTGGCTCTGTTGCTGAGGCAGCGACAGAAGCATGTCACACTTTTGTGAGGAGCAGGGGTTGAAGCAAGGAGTTATGTCCAGCTGTAGTCACAAAAGAGGTGTTTACAAAGCAGCAGGCAGAAACAAGGAGAAACCTGAGAGAAAAGATGGACCTCAAAAGGCTTGGTTAGAAGAAATCACGATGAGTTTAACTTCAATGGAAAAACAGCACTGGAAGAAGGGAAGTGATTGGTTCAGTTGCTGTAAGGCACCAAGAAATGATGATTCACAGGAAAAGTTTTGTCTTTGAGAGAATTGAATAGTGCAGTAATATTCACGTGACCTCCCTTAATGACACTGTTTAATTTAATTATAAAGTAAAATGGATTTACCTGTTGACACAAAATGGCAGCAGTACCAGATTCTCTTACACTTATCAGCACGGTGTCTGGAACTGTTTTCCTGCAACAGTTTGGTTGTCTTTACTGAAGATTTTTCACTGATGAGAAAGAACCATTTGGGAAAAGTTTGGGGATGGAATGGATAGATATATTTATTAGTGGAAGCAAAGAAGGAAACACCCAAACAAAAAAACCACAGGAAAGTCAACAAACAGAACACCGTAAGTGACTGGCATGCAAACATATGTCACAAATTGGGGCGATTCTGGTAAAAGCATCTACGCATATAACATGTGTGTACACCATACCTTTTACCTGCACAGGAAATACCTGTGCATTGAAATTTCTGGAAGCATGTACTGATATCACAACAGTTGATACTTGTGTTCTGTAGCTATGCATTTAGCAACATCCCAGCTATTAACTAGCTTTTAAGGAGGAAATACTTGGAATCCTGTCATGTTTTGACTATTGCTATTCAGCTTGGAGGTGACAGGACGCAGCCTTCTCCTTGTGTTATTAAGCTGATAATTGCTTGTCAAGGTCTCTGTCAGAGCCCGTGAAAGTGCTGCCTGGCATGTATGCAGACCAGGTGATAAAGGTGCATATCAGGACTCTGGTTTTAAAGGAAGGTTACTGGTGTAATATCTCACAGTAAATATCATGAGGCAGGTATGGCTAGCTTTCACAAAGCTAAACTGGCATATTTTTCAGCAGAGATTGGATAACTAGAATAATCTCATCGCATCATTGAAATGTCAGGCTTGGTTTAGGGTATTGGCATGCAGCATGGGCATCACTCCCCTGTCTGCTTTCCCGCACCCCTGCTATGTTTGGTTGACTGGTATTTCAAATGTTTTGCAGTGGGTTGTCTGAAAAATCAGCAAAGGCCTTTTTTTGGAGGAACGCTGAACACCTGGACAGCTGCTGCTCAATTTCAGGTGGTGGTACCTGCAGTAGTGCCACTTGCTGGTTCCTGCTGTTGTTTCTGCTGCTGTGTTTCTGTCTGTCTCTGCATTTCTGGCACTGAGAATTAAACAGGATATTTCACAAAATAAACTGGATATTTGCCAAAGATGAGCAACGAACAAAGCCTAGGCCATGCTGTGTGGCACGAACAGGGACATCGGGCATGGGATGGGTACATGGGTCAAGTTAGGAAAAAGGAAGAGAGTAAGGGTCAGAGTTAATGCAAGGAAGGTTTCCCTGCTGGCAGGGACAGAGGCAAAGCCAATAGAAAGCCCCAGTGGGGTGAGAGGCCAGGAGCGATGAAAATGGGCTTGTTGCTGCATGCCCCAGCTGCAGCCTGGGGTGAGGAGCTTGCGGGGTGGGGGTGGGGGTGTGTGCCTGTCTCCAGCAGGCACTGGAGAGCTGGTGGGCTGTCTGGCCGACCTCCCCTGCACTTCCCAGAGAGGGGAGCGGGACTCTGCCCTGGGCAAACCAGCCCTGGCTGTTCCCGTTGCACAGTAGAAAGTAAGTTTGTTGTTATCTCTGTTCAAGTGATAAAGCTGAAGGTAAACCTGCATTGGAGCAGCTGAAAGGAAAGCTGAGAAGAACTCACAGAGCAGGCACAGTGAGAGTACGGCTGGGGATATGTTATGGCTGGCCTGCTATTGCGTATGCTTTTGTTTTCAAAGTGAATGCTTCAGCAATCGGTATAGCCTGCTGGGATTTAGGGGCATGGTCTTACAAGGGCCCTTGAGATCTCTGGAGAATAGCAAGTTGTAGATATTTGAGTGTTGCTTAAAAGTAGAGCTGGTTAAATAGCATTGAGGAAACTTAAAAGTAACATTCTACACCTGCTGCTTTTTCACAAAATTAAAATACTGAGTTAATGGCTCTGTTGATGGCAGCAGAGTTGTGGGTGAAAATGAGAGCAAGCAGTGAGTATTCAGAGAAGATTAGAAGTTCTTGGAAATTTTAAGAATGTTAACCCATTTATTTCATTTGAAAACTCGGATTGCTCAGGGCACTGTTCTGTTAATCCAAAAGGCAGTAACAGTGTGTGGGTGGAGGATGTATGGCATAAGGTGTCAAAGCAAAAAAATTGTTTCTAGAATGGCACATGTACCCTTCTAGTTCAGCCCAAAGATGACCAGGGTGGGACTGGAAATGATTTGGTTATGAAAAGAGGTTTTAAACATAAAATAATATTATTTGTAACAATTAGTGGACATAGTTTTACTCTGGGTTCTCGCTCTCTCACTTTTCTTTTATAGCAGGCTTAGAGTGGCCTTGCAGATTTGGAAGAGAAGACTGTCTGGTTTTTTCACTGTCAGTTTAGATCACCGTGATGTAATTCTGTCTAACACATGAAGAGCTGTTTGCTTGGCCTAGTAGAGATTAGGAATTAGTGCTTGTCAGTGGATATGTTGAGCCCCTGTTGCATGTGCTATGAATAGGACAAAGGGAAGGCTGCGCTTAAATAGCAAGGGGCCTATCATCACTTTTTAAAAGTGGCAGTTGGAATCAGATATTTACTTTAAAGCCTTTTCAGAGGAATTGTTGCCAAACTGAAGATTCTTTTTTTCAACTTGGAATTGGTCCTCTCCAAACAAAGCACTAGCCTCCCTGCAAGTTAAATTATTTTATTCTTTGAGGTTTTTGTTTGTCACAATAATGGTTATTTTTCTGGGTCATATTTTCAAACTGCTTATTGTAACTGAAAGATAGAAATAAAGAAAAAAAATTACAAAATTGGACAGTGTTGTGAAGCTGTGCAGCTTGGGGAACTGGAACTCTGAGGAAAACATACCAGAGCACATAAAAAGTTTATAAAAATGGAGCTGCAGCATTCTTAAGTCTTTGTTATCCAGTAAACATTAGTAACTGAGGAATCCTTAAAATCTTTCACAGGAGCTGTGAACAACCTTGTTTAGGTTTTTCTCTACAATACCTAGAATTAAAGTAGCTAAGCAAGATTTTTTTAAAAAAAGACTAAACCAAATGTTTGTTTACAGTTTCCATGCTTAAGTTGCAAATTGTTCCCTGTCCCCCTGAAAAATGTCATTTGGGGTGTCTCATTTAGTTTGCCACTTTTATCTTTTTTTTTTCATTTGCTGTATACATTTACCTAATTGAATCTCTGTGAAGAGATGTAGTTGTCATTTTTACAAACTGCTGCAAGCAGCAATTCTGCCCTATAAAACATCAGCTTAAAGAGTACCTGTAAGAGGGACTTAGGGAGCACGGCGACAGGTTCAAGCTAAGGGATGTGGTCAGCTTTGAATTTTTGAAATATATGACAGTTAATACAAAAAAGGGGTAAGTTTAGGACTTGCAAGTCCCTTGCTTTTCCAAGCTGTGGGATGTGTAGTACATGAGAGCTTCTGGCAACATCTCTTTAAAGAGAGAGACGGAGAGAAAATTGCCACGTGTTCATTTTATATTGCAGTGTCCAAGGGAGAAGGGAGCAAGAGATGCTGAAGACATAAACAAAAGAACTCCAACCCAGTAGCCAAAGGAGGGTGAAATGAAAGTTCTTTTTGAAGAACAGAAAGCAAACTGTGTGTGTGTTCTGCAGTGTCTCTGCAGTCCTCACTTCTTGGGTAACTGTGATATTAACAGACTTTGCTCTCAGCTAATTATTTGTGGAAGGTGGTTTTTTTCCCTTCTGCAGTGCAGGTTGAACAGAGAGCAGTGCTGCAGCAGCACTCTGAAAGCACCAGTGTGTGATGAGCACACAGTATGGCAGATACTTAAATTAAAAAGCAAGTTGAGATTGGCATGAAGAGCCAAAATTGAAACTAAAGGTTCTGACTGCAAGTAAGAAACCTTTTTCACTGTTAGGATAGTCAGGTATTGGAATAGGTTGCCCAGGAAGTTTGTGCAGTTTTAAGGTTTTCAAGTTAATACTTGGACTTCACGATCTCAAAGGTCTTTTCCAGCCTAAACAATTCTATGATTCTGAAACCTGACTGAAGAAAGCCCTGAATGCCCTGGTCTGACCCTGCTTCAAGCAGGATGTTGGACTAGAGATACCAGAGTCTGAGACCTCCAGCCTGTTGTCAGATGTTCTGAATTTCTGTGATTGCTTTCACTTGTGCTACTCTGTGCTATTGCCACTTTCCAGGCAATATATCAGGAGTCTTAGTTTCCAAATCTCTCTTCCCATTCTTGAGTCAGGTTAGTGTTTTCCATGACTGTGAAACTGTAAGGCAACACAGGAACAAAGTGAAATAAAGTAACTTCCTCTATTTAAAAAGTATTCCTCTTAAAATTGGCTCCCCCAGGGCCAAGTACCTGAAATTTGCGTCTACTTTGACAACCTTTTCAATTCCTAAATTTGCCTATAACCATCTCAGAAATACAGGTGGGAAATTCATCTCAGTTGTTCTTGGTCTGAATGTATTACTTCTGTTTTCATCTCATTCCATTTTATCTATTCCATTTTATCTTGGTTATTTGCAATCCTAACTTCTCCTGAAAGCCAAATAATCAGATTTCTCTCCCAGTGTAAGTGGAAGGATGGACTCTGACCTGTGGCTTCCTTTTGCTTTGCTTTTGGATTGATTTTATTAAACTGTCCATTGACTTTCTTCCTCATCTCTGAAACAGCATTTGTTTTGCCAAAGCACCTGGCATCCAAGAATCACAGCTTTCTGAACAACCTGAAATGAAATGATGAGTCCACAGAGTAAATAAAGATGGCTGTGTGTGCATAGCCGGGACAACTGAGAGAATTTTACTGGTCAATTCGCCAAATCGGCAGCAAAACTAAGAGTAGAGCTTAAGTTTCTTGACTAATTTGTCTGCATTAACCACTACATCTTGCTTTCTTGTGGTGTCCCTGTGTGAAATGTGTATCTACCCCTTACACTAGCAGCTTCTCCTTTCTCTGCAGAGGGCTTGAAGCTACTTGTTTACGCTACGACGCTGCACCAGTAAGTTTCTGCTGTTGTTCCTACCTATTTTGCTTGCCCCTTTTTATAGAGCACCCTGAGATCGTCTAGCAAGAGCAGCATACATATTTTTTGCTAGCTGATGATTGCATAATTTTATTGTCAGGGTGCCCAGGAAATAAGTCAGTCTTTTAAACAAGCATTTTGGCTTGAGAGTCCTGCTGAGGTTAGTCACCTGCTTTCAGTGTCTGGTCAGCTCTTCTGCTTGTGCAAGAGAATCGCCCTCAATAAACAATGTAAGTTTACCAGGAGAAAGGCAAGTGGTGTTGCACTCCCCTGGGACCTCTTATTTACACCACCTAGGTCCCATGTGAGACAAACACATGCAGCCGCTCAGCTTCCTTCCACCTCCCCCCCTTCTTTCACAACATGACTAAATGGTTGGCATTGAGATTAGTATATAGGCTTGGGTAGACTTTTTTTCTTTCTACCAGCAGTTCTCTAGTTGAGCATTTACAGCGGGCTTCTGAAGATGGTGGAGTTGCATGAAGTACAGCCAAGGGACAGTATTTAGCCTATGGAATCATTTTTTCCCAGAACTGATGTGTGAATGGGGAAGAGAGGTGCCCGACTTGCACATCCCTGGAAGTTTTCTTCCTCATGGTGAATAAAGAAAATCTGGCCTCAAAGTAACTGAGACATAAGCAACGTGGACTCATGTTCAGTCATTTTTCATGATGGAACTATTTTCATTCTCTTAGCAGAAGGATCTGTATGATTTGACCCTTAACTTCAATTTAATAGAGGTTTTCCTGTAGAAATAAAAACATTTTATTGGAAGATCCCGTGGCAAGCCACAGCAATAGCTTTAGAGCTGAGAGGCATATATTGCTTGCTTTGGCTGAGAACCTCACCACTCTCCAGCATGAGTGCCCTGCCTCCTGAATCCTCTTCCACTTCTTTTTCTAGTGTGATGCAAAGTATTTCCCCACCCTTTTTCTCTTTATACCACTGGTGAGGGATGTGCCGAAATGGATACTTTCATGGGTAGTTCTTTGGTGGTGGTGACTTCAGTGTGTGAGATAAGGGTGCTTGTTTGTACAGTTTCAGAAACCTGGAGTTACATTTAACAGGAAATGAAGTCACAGCACACGCTTTTTGGAGCATGGTTGGGTTGCTTTCCAAATAAGGCTTGCAGTTTCTGGCAGGAAAAATACGGATCTCTTATAACAGTAGAAAATAAGAATGGTCTAGAAGAAACCCTTTGCAGAATTCTACCTCAGCTGAGGGTGAATGTGCCAGGAAAGACTAACCTTTTTGTGGTCTTTGCTCCAGTGATTTAAGGAGCTGAAAGTTTCTTCTCCTTTCCCCAGGAGTCCTGCAGTGGCGTGATTATGGAAAGCTTCTTAACTCCTTTGCTTTCACACTGGTGAACACATGTTCCAAAACACCAAACCCCAAACCTGTTCTGTTTGTTTTATCTCTGTGTGTGTTTCATATTTTTGCTGGTCCCATTTCTGTGCCCTCCCGCAGACTGCTGATAAGAGCTGCCAATTTGATAAGCCATGGAAACTATGCAGTACCCAGTCTTTCACCCTTTCTGTTGCACACTTGTGCTCTTCTTGGGAGCCTTCCTATTCAGTTGTTCTTGCAAGTTGTGAAGCCAGGCTCTGACATAATGCTGCCAAAATATTGGGATGCTAGAGGGAGGAGGGGCAGGTTAGTGTTTGTCCAGGGGTTGGATACCTTCTTCTGTTTCCTTTCCCCTTAGCTACCAAAAGTTCCTGCGCCTGGCTTACAGAGGAACCATTTTACACTCATCTCCATGACCAGCATATTTTGTTGTTGTTAATGTGAGATTGCACTTGTGAGCAGGTAGACATAACCAGGCACTTAGAAGCCCCTGCAGGCCTCTCTCTGCCTGTATCCCATTGCCTTATTGAAGAAGAGGGACGGGGTGAGACGCAGATGTTTGATGTTGTGCTGGCAGGATGAGCAGCAGGTTGAAACAGGCCTCCTAACACCCTCTAAATGTGCTTTTGTCCATGTGTGGGACACTTCTGTACTTGATGAATGCAGGAGGAAACGTGAACTCTTCCCCTGTGGAAGATCTTCCTCTAAGGAGAACAGCCTGCGACAGGTTTCCTTCAGCAGAAATCATTTGAGGGTGGCATGCAGTGAGATGCTCTAGGCCTTCCAGTTAACTTCTGGGCCTGGCAGGCTTCCCTCCCACCACTTGCAGCTACAAATAATGGAAGAGCTACAGAAACAGTTGGGGAAGATTCCTCTTAAACAGTCCTGGAGAGGAAGCCATGATAAAAGCCAGAAATCCATCATGTCCTGGCAACCTCGGTGACTGCAGCAGCACTACGCAGGCTGAGCAGGAGAGGGGCATATGGTTGTCTCATAGGCAGAAGGTGGCATGTCCCCCCAGAGGGTCCCTGCTGAACCAGGTGAGGAGATGGAGCTTAGGGAGAAGGATGTTGGTGTTTTGGTAAGATATTCCTCCGGTTCCCCGGCACAAGGGATCGCAGTACTTGCTTATGTCAGAGTTAATTGGACGCAACAAAGTTAGAGCGTTGAAAGGAGGCTGCTTGCTTTGCACTGGGGAGATAAACACAAGGGAAGGAAAGCTCCAGAAAAGCCTTGTGCATCTTGAGTGAAGTTCAGAGCATTTGTCTCAAAGTCCTGAATTGCACCACCCCTCCACACTCCCTGCTGCTGCCTGGAAGCAAAGTTGTCCAAACTCTGGAGGTGCTGTTGTTTGCCCCAGTCCCTGAAGCTCTGCTTTTGCATGGGCTGCCTCTGTCTCCATAGGCATCAGCCTGCTCGTGTGTCGTATGGGGTGCTGCTGGCATCCACAGCCCAGTTTTTGTTGGAGGAGCCTGAGCCAGCTCTTGGACCATATATGACGTGGCAGCAGTAGTTGCTGCCTTTCTGTGCGGCAGCCCCGTGCTTGGAGCAGTGTCCCTGCATCCTTGCAGAGACCGGCCAGACTTTGTGAGGAGAGGCCGGGTGGGGGGGGAGATGGATCATTGTGGTGCCTGGGCAGGGTGTCAACTCTTCGCGACTGTTCTCCTCCTCCCTTTGACTGACTTCCCGATCTCACCCACAAGTGTATTTTTATTTCCAGTGATAAATTGTTTGTGTCAAAAAGTTCAAGTGCTTTAATGATGTCGTTCCAGCGGCAGGATTAAAAGGAAAACTGGAGAAATCTCCTATTCTTGGTTCAATAAGTAATCATAATTTTACTTCAGGCTAAATACCATCTATGTTTCCATAAATACAGCACATGAATATTTCTAAAAATTACTATGTGTAATCAAAAGCAGTTATTCCAAAGACCTCGAATTTCTGTGGTCAGAGCTCCACAAAGCAGGTTCTTGCGTTTCGTTTGCCAGGGCCTGGGAGAGAGCAAGGTGTGAATGAGAAAACCAGTCACTAAGTGCAAGTTATGAATGATGAGGAAAATTAATCCTGTGTAGGAAAATGGGCAGAGACTGAGCTAATGCAAAAATCAGTGCAAATTCCAAGTATTTTTACACTGATGCGACTCCCCCCCTCAGTTCCTTGAGGGTGCAAGGCTAATAATTAAAAACATCTATATTGCACAAACTTTAATAAACATCCCCTCAGCAGGAAGGGAGGGTATGGTGCTTGCTGGCTCGCCTTTCCCCTCCTTCACTTTTCCCCATTTCCAAATTAGAGATTGGAATAAGAGGAGCTCTTGGGGGAGGCGGGGGTGTGATTTTTTTGTTGGTTTTGTTTTAATGTAGCTGTTACCTTGCCCCTTCTCCTGTCTGCAGCCTCAGCAGAGGGTGACCGCAGCTGTGACACCGGCTGCAGGAGGAGAACGAGCCGCCCGGGGCCGGGTTCCGGCTGTGGGACGAGACAGTGGCGGCGGGGCCGCCGGTCCGTGGGCCTGCCGGGCTTCTGGGGCTGATGGAGCTCTCGGGCGCCGCTCACGCTCGCCCACCCTGCGCGGCGCCAGTGGTTCTGGGCTCCGGGAGCGGCGGGGGACCGGCCCCTGTCGGGCGGGCGGCGCTTTCTGCCCGTCGGTGCGTTGCTGAAGGGAGGGGGCCGGGGCTTTCCCGCCGGTGTCAGCGCGGGGCGGGGAGCGGGCGGCGGCTGGGCCCCGGGGCCGCGCAGCGCTGGTGCGAGCCGCCCGCCGCCAAGCTCCGTGGGCCGGGCCGCTGCGGGCAGGCGGCGGGGCGCCCCCGGTGGCGCGGGGCACGCGTGGCGGGCCGGCCCCGCCGGGAAGGGGCATGTCCCGCTGACGTGCGGGCCGGGGATTGGCAGCGGCCCGGCCTATATAGGTGCTGGGGCGGGCGCCGCGCCGCTCTCCCAGGAGCGCTCCGGTTCTCCAGCAGAGCGGGCGAGCGGGCACCGGCCGGAGTGAGTCACGGGAGGGGGGGGCGGCCCCTCCGCCGCGGCGCCGACGTGGAGGCTGGCGGGGGGTGGGGGGGAGGGCGGCACGTCGCGGCGCGGCCTCGCTTCCTCCCTCTGGGCACCGACGTGTTGGCGCCACCGGGAAACTCCGGGCCAACTTCCCGCCGGCCGGCCGGGCAAAGTCCGTCGGGAGCCGCTCGGGGCAGCCGGCGGCGCGGCCTCGGCCGGTACCGGCAGCAGCTGTCGGGCAGCGCTTGCTTGCGGCGCCGTCCCGTAGCCGCGCTGCTGGGCCCTGCGCCTGCGTGGGGAGGGGGCGGCCCGGCCCGGGACGCGGCGTGGCTCTTCTCGCCGGGCGGAGAGGGCTAGCGGCACGGGGCAGGGCGGCCCGGCCGCTCGGAGGGTTTGCGCCCGACACGAGCCAAAACGGCCGGCGCGGGCGTTTGTCCGGCACCCGATCATCCCTCGCAGCGCCGCAGGCGGGGCAGCCTGCCCCCGGGTGGCGGCGGCCGGGCGGCCCGCTCCCGTCGTGGCTAGAGGGGGCTAGCGCCTCGGCCCTGCTCCCTGGGCCCCCGGGAACGTGCTTACGCGGACGCGGGGGGACCCAGTCCGTGCCTGCCCAGCCCCGCGCCCGCCTCGCTGCCGGCGCGGAGCCGTGCTCGGGGGCTGTCACCTGGACCCCCGCGGGAGCATCTTCCCTCCGCTTAGCCTGATGCGGCCGCCCCCGGCCTGCACCCCGGAGGGCCGCGCCGGGCCGGGGCTGCCACTGCCCCGCGGCTGCCGCCGGCCCCGGTGCCACCCGGGGGATGCGTCGGTGCGCGCCCCCCTCCCCCCCCGCCCCGGCTCGGCCCGCGCGGGGGGCGCGGGTGACAGCGGGGCCCGGCCGAGCTCTTTAAGGGCGCCGCCCCGCCCCGCCGCCCCGCCCCCGGTGCCGGCAAGTGCTGAGGTGGCGCTGGCGGCGCCGCCCGGCCTGGCCTGGCCTGGCCCGTGGAGGCCGGTGCTCCCTCGCCCCGCCTCGCCTCGGCCTGGTGTCCTGGGCCAGGCCCTAGAGGGCCGCGGGCGCTGCCGCACGCCGGAGGCGCTCCCCGAGGCTGCTGCCCCTGGAGTGCGCGGCCCCCCTGCCCCGGGCCCGGTGGGAGGTAGCGGCAGAGCTCGGCACAGCCCGGGAGCTGGCGGGTCGTGGCGGTAGTGGGCGAGTAAACGCAGGGCTCGGCCCGGTGTGCGTCTGGCTGCGTGCGGGGCACCGGCCGCTTCAGGAGCCGGTGCAGAGGGACGGGCTCGGCCCTGCCCCGTTGCCGCCTGCGCCACCCCGGCCACGGGGCCCGGGCCCTCGGGCTCCGGGAGAGCCCAGTCTTCAGAAAGCAAGTGTGGCCCCTGGCCTGCCGAGGGGTCGCCTGCACTGCACAAGGGCCTGGCGGCAGAAGGCGGCTGCCACAGCCAGCCCAGCCCTGCTGCTGCCTGCCATCCTAGCTGCGTCTGGCTGCAGCTGACTCGATTAGCAAAATGCTAATATTTTTATTATATATAGTTTAGATAACACACAACTGACGCTTCTGTCCACAAGTACTGATTGTGTTGGCAATGTAACTCATGACTCTGCTTTAGTTTCTCTTTGTACAAATATTTCCCGTGTGGTTAGGTCTGGCCCTTGCTGGAGGTTATTTTTAGGATGATTTCGTTCTCTTTAAGCGCGCCCCAGACTTCTGAAACTTCTTGTGGCACACAAAACCAGCACTATATACGGTGTATAAACTAGGCAGTTTAAAACCTGTTGACCCAGTCAGCCACACGCTGGCATGACGTAGCTGTAACCTTAGTTTCAAAACCTAAAGTGGGAAGTTGGGGACGTGTAGGCTCCAGATGTGATGCCTGGGCTGCTGGTTTTGATGTTACATTTGAAATGCCGTTCCGATGGCCACCTCCGATTTTGGCCAGAGATGAATCCCTGAGGCCTACAATAAATATACCAGATGTTTGAGGTTACTGGAGATGAAGAGCATTTGTTTTTAGCTTGCTGTATGGGTGATGAAGCAGAAATTCATTTGCTGCCCTTAGATTTCTCTTTGAATGTCTAGCTGTTCTCCGAGGTGGAGGCTACAGGGAAGAAAGATCTCTGCAGCAGGTGTGAACACAGTGAAACCAGCAGCTGTGCCTTGAGGTTGTGGCACTCTGGCAGGAGCTATATTGGGTGTCACTCGCTGACTTGTCATCCTTACCCTCCTCCTCTAAGGAGCAGAGCACATGCAAGATGAGCCAGGTGGTGCTTTCCTCAGAAATGAGAGTTATGAGCACATCCATGCATGCTGTTAGCAAGGCTTTAGCCAGACTTCATCAGCTGCTTGCAATGTCTAGGATGCTTCTTGCTCCTGCCCTCGTTCCTGTCTGCAGCTTGCAGTGAGGTGGTGGCACCTCAGTAGTGACCCAGTGGGCTGGAGGAGCCAAGACTGAGTCTGCAGGCCTTGCTGGAATACCCTGGGGCAGGTGCGTTACTGTGCTTTCCTTGGTTCTGCGTTGCACCTTGGGGTAACCACCACTAGTGAGGAGAACTCGGGTACTTCTCTGAGATCAGATTCTGAGCCACCCTTTCCTATATACCAGCAAATGTCTTGCAGAGCCTCTTGATGCTGCAGCAGCTGTGCTTCAAACAGCATGGTGGGCTGGCTGGCCGGCCGGCCTGGTAGCTGCTACTTCATTGTGGCAGATCATTACAGGATTAATTGCAGCATTAGCTCTGTTGCTTCGATAGCGCAGGTGGTGTTACCTTGTGCCTGATAAGAGACATGTTGAAGTGGGGGAAAATACTCCACCCTTCACTGAGGTGGAGATCAGGCCTGTGTGGCCCTGTTGCATTACCGCTGTCCTTGTTCTTCCCTCCGTTCCTTCTGCTGCTGTCACCTTCCTGTACTGTGACACAATGTAAGCGTGATGTAGGACACCACATCAATGATGCTGTGGTTTTGGGAGCCTTTTCTGGCGCACTTGGAGGTCAGAAATGGCAACTGTCAGTTTACTGAAAAGTGTCCGAGTTTGCTGTTCAGAAGAAGGTCTGAGCAGCACTTGCAGGGTTCGTGCGGGAGAGGGCTGCTGGTCACATGAGCTGTCAGAAGCACTGACTGGATTTTAGAAGAGTGCGAGACCTGCCAGAGCATGTGTAACTGCTGGGGGGGACTCCAGGTGTGGGGAAGTGTTGTACATCTGGAAGAGTGTATACTGTACCAGCTTTTACATATTTAGTTATATTCCTAAGTACTTTTTCAGTTGATCTGCAGATCCGGATACAGGAGATTTAAAGCTCCCACCAACAGCGATGTTTTTTTCCTGGTTCCATCTTGTTGTATGCATTTAAAATTGCCCATGTAAACCACCATGGGCTTTGTTCTTCTGACTTGCAGACTTAGGTCTGGAGACAGTTCAGTGTCTGGTGCATGATCTTACTACAATAAAAAATGAAGAGGTGGACTGACCAGCAGCTGTGTGTGGATAGCCCTAGTGTTTGCCTTAGTTTGTGAGGATGTCTGTGTTGATTCACCCAAGCTCCACTAAACTACATTCCTAACTTCTGACTGATGGCAGTGTTGCTGGCAGGTTTTCAGGTTGTTAGTCTCCTCTGACTAGATGTTGATGCTCTTGCTTGCAACCCTGAAATTTCATGTCTGTCTTGCACATCTGTTATTAATTGACTGTATTTTTGCCTGATACTGGATGGCTGCTCTTGTCGCTGGTGTGATGAAAGAGTAGCTACTCCAGGCTTCCTGCTGGTGAGGTTGAAATAGATAGTGGTGGTGTTGCCTGTAGCTCTAGTAAAACATGACAGGTAAAGTGTGGTGAGATATGACTCAGTGTGAGAATGTTTTGGATAGGGTGCAAGTTGGAAACACAGTATAGGTGGTACTCTTTCGAAAGGTACAGTAAGAGGGGTGTCATGTTTTCCTGTTGTCTTGGAGCAGTCACTTTTTTTTTTTCTTTCCTATAAAGCAAAAGCTGGCAGGCTGACAAACGGGCAGCTTACAGGACGGACTCTCTGGCTACTGACCATTTAGCTGGTAAGTTCTTATTTTGGGAGAGTCAAAAGATCTTGCTGTTGCTGAGCTTGCTTGTCACAGGGGCTTTCTGAGTGTATCCCTAAGTCAGTGGGAGTTCAGGCACCTAAATAAGTTTTTCAGGAAGAGGCAGCATCCTGGGCCCTTTTTTGTTTTCTCTCCAGGGTTACACAATGGTCTTGCACTGACTGCGTGTACCTTCGGATACTAGTCTTAAAATTGCACACCATTAATAATTGATAGATTAATTAGAATATGCTTTAACAGCTTCTGGTGTCCCCCTTTCCAACAGCCACCTTAGACTGCACATCCTCTGCCTTCTTAATGAGGAGCTTCGGTTTTGATGCCCACTGTGCTATGAGGAAAAATCCCCCTGAGTTTCTGTGTGGTTCAGCAAGAGAACAGGGCAGCAGACTGGCACTGTAGGTGCTTTTCAAGAGGCCAACTGGAAAAGTGCTCAGTAAACACATAATTTGTCTTCCTGGAGTGACTTGTGTGCATCTTGAGTGGTGCTGGTAATAGTGTTGCTTCCTCTGTCTCTTCCAGTGGCATACCCGGATTGTGTGTGGGTGGGAAGTCGACGATGAGCTCCGTGGCAGTTTTGACCCAGGAGAGCTTTGCCGAACACCGCAGTGGCCTGACTCAGCAGCAGGTGAAAGGTGAGGAGACACAGTTGGGTTCCTGTGATGTGCAGGCAAGGTTCCTTGCTGTTAGCTAAGCTCGCTCCATGCCTCCGGCTCCCCCTAAGTGTCCAGGCACGGCGTTCGCCATTCCTAGACTGGTGGCCTGCCAGACACTGGCTTTCCACCAACAGGAGCACATCGGTGGTGCTGCACAGTGCAGGGCCAGGCAGAGGCAAGCGTCAGATCTTCACAGAGCTCTGGCTAGCGATGCTGTCAACCATGGGGCAGGGCATGTGCAAGCATGGGTCATTGGGCTGCAAGAGAGCCTCGTGGGATCAGTGTGCTGGATTGTCACTTCCTCCTTTGCTCAGCCAGGTGCTGGGGAAAGTCAGTATAACTGTATTAACTGACTCACTGATGGGTCTCGGCACCCATTCTCCAGCTGCGAGCTGGCCCGCTTGGCACAGCCCAGTGCACAGCTGAGTCGAACATAAGGTACAGGCTTTCCCTGGACTCCGCCCCAACTAGAGTGCTTCTGCTTCTCTCTGCCTTCTTCCTGGGCATATGTCTGTCTTGTCCCCTTCTGACCTACAGCCTTGCTCTGTTCCTTTTGATTTCTTTCTGCTCGGCCTGTTCTCCCCTGATTAAGCTCCTCTCAACAAAGTTGGCGATAATGTGCTGTGTTTGCTGCCACCATTCACTTGCACGTTTGCTTCCTGCATCCATAGTGCCAGCTCAGACAAGGCTGGTTGTTCATGGCACCTACTGCAATCTGTGCTGTGCTGGGGTCAGTTGTGCTCCAGACTTGGCTGCTCCACAAGCATAACTGTAATAGGATTAATAGTAGTGGACAAGTCATTTGTTGTCCTTTGTTAATGATGTCTAAATAGAGTTGCACTGCCTACGAATAGGGGCATTTCTGTGGGGAGAGCATCTCAATTGCCTTGTTTGCTTCACCCCAGTAACAGCTTTAAACTCTGAAGAAGAGAATGATCCTCCAACCTACAAGGAAGCCTTCCCTCCGCTCCCTGAAAAAGCCCCATGTTTGGAAGCTGCCCAGGAACCTGCTGGGCCCTGGAGCAAAATCCGACCAATAAAGGCTTCTGTCATCACTCAGGTTGGTGGAAGTGGGTGTCTTATATCCCTCCTTTTCATCCCTCCCCAAAGTAGGTAAAGTGAAGCTTTCCCTGGAGTATGAAATCCCTTAGCGTGTCAGATTAACTGCGTCTTTGCTGTACTTTGCCCTGGGGCACAAGGAAGACTGCAGCTGAATGCTAGGACTGCTCTGCAGGGGAGGGATGTGTTGAAAAACTGTCCAGAAAAAGCTCTGCATCCCTGTTGCACAGATAGCTGGAACAGGCCTGAAGGGAGGACTGCAAAATGCAAGGAGTGAGTGCTAATCCCTTAGAGTATTCCCCCGCCCCCCCACCCCAGCACGTTCTTTAGGAAGGCACTCAGTTTGGGACAGACTACCTGCTGCAGTGCCCTCGTACTTTCCTTAGTTGCAGCTGGTGTCTCCACTGGAAAGGCTGATGGGTCACATGAATCTGGGAACTTAGTACGCCAGTGAAGTCCTCCTGTATGGCAATAAGAGAGGGAGGCACTGACAATCAAAAGCACACTGACACCTTGCTGTGCCCTGCTTTTGTCTGTCCCGTGGCTGAGCAGGTGTTCCATGTGCCGCTGGAGGAGAGGAAATACAAGGACATGAATCAGTTTGGAGAAGGCGAGCAGGCCAAGATCTGCCTTGACATCATGCAGAAGACAGGAGCTCACCTGGAGCTGTCTCTCGCGAAGGACCAGGGCCTTTCGATCATGGTCTCTGGCAAGCTGGAAGCAGTCATGAAGGCTCGGAAGGAGATTGTCGCTCGACTGCAGACTCAGGTGAGGGCATCTAACTGTTTCTGCCTTCATCTTTGCTCTTCCCCAAGACTCGCAAATGCTTTGAGGCCCTTGGGCATGTGTGCTTGTAAGCCAAAGAGGTACGTTATTACATGACTAATTCAGCTTTGCCATATATTTTCAAAGCACACAATTGGCAGTTTGGAATGGAAATGAGGCTTAAAATAGGGTTCCAAGGTAATTACAGGCCGTGGTGTTGCATGAAGCGTGGAGTCTGCAATCTCTGGAACACTTGAATTGCAAACAGTGGCTTTGTACTGAGGTGCTGGTGCTGGAGGGGGTGCAGGAGCCTCACACACAAAGCTAGTAGTGTGTGAGAACGGGACTGTGCTTTTCCTGAAGTCCTTCAGAGGAGAATGTGGAAGGCTGGGAGAAAGAAAAGTAGAGAAAAGGAAGTCCTGCCACAAGCCGAAAGCTTCGGGTCACGGTTCTGCATTGTGTAACTCAAGCCACACTGGTAAGGAGCCACAAACCTGTTGTTTAAGTTGCTTCAGTCCTCTAGGTTTTGACCTCTTACCTTAAGATTCTTGAGCTCATAATCAAGGTGGTAGCTCTTGTTAGGATGTATCGCAGCCAGGTGTTACAGTGTGTTTTAAAGTATAATGTCAAAGGTAGTTAATGCGATGTTAATACCATGTCTGCTTAGTGCTGTTCAGCCCCTGTGTCATACCCTGCCAGAGGAAAGAGAAAGGAACAAAACTACATAATGTGCATCTGAAAAAACAGTTCAGGTCATACCACCACAGATCCATGAGCCACTGTTCTTAAATATACCTCCTACTGCCCTGGTCCCAGGTCTGGAAGGTGTGTCTGTATTCCAGCTTCTCTGAGGCTTGGCTGGCTCCAGTACAGGTACACAGAGCTGAAAAGTCACACCAAGTGATCTTTTATTTTTTCTATTATAGCTTAATTTGTAATTGTCTGATTGCTGTTAGTAGTTACATAATCACAGGAATCAAGAGCACGATAGCAGTCGTCAGCTACCAGACCTGTAAAACCTCAGTGAGAAGGGAAGAAGTCAGGAACCCCTTTTATAGACCAGCCCTTTAATAGTAGATTGAGAGAAGCTCTTGGGACCCCTTTTCCATGTGGGGCCTTCTAGAAGCAGTCCCAGGAGCAGCATGTGCTACACTGAAGACACCTTACCACTAAGTAGCGGTAAGCATCTTCTAGCTGCCTGCCTCCTGGAGTAGGTTTCTGGTGTTGAATTTCTGTTTCCTAGGAGTCATACTGCATGTCTTGTTCTCTGTAGCCTTGGCAGCAGATGTCAGAGTTCAGATAAACTCCACCTGTGAGCTGTCATCTCAGTTGTTGTCTGGTGTACTGATGCAGTGTCTTACACTGGAGGAGAGGCACCTCCTCATCTGTATCTAAAGGCCTTTGCTAATTCAGAGTGCTACTCCTGCGCAAACAGAAGGGTTTTGAGGGAAAGGTGGGGTTTATACCCCTGGTATATAGGCACTGTAGATCAACTGGTACAGTGTCAGCCCTCAAACAAAATGTGCTGGGAAGGCGTTGTGTTTGCTCCTCAGTAGTACCACTGAGCAGCATCTAACTTGCTTTCCCTGGCTCTGTTCCTGTGGATCTGCCAGTGCAGGCAAGGCTTTTCACAGATGCTTGGTTCTCGTGTTGCAGGCTTCAGCGACAGTTGCCATCCCCAAGGAGCACCACCGTTTTGTCATTGGAAAGAATGGTGAGAAGCTGCAGGACCTGGAGCTCAAAACTGCAACTAAAATCCAGATCCCCCGCCCAGATGACCCCAGCAACCAGATCAAGATCACCGGCACTAAAGAAGGGATTGAGAAGGCCCGGCACGAGATCCTGCTTATCTCTGCTGAGCAGGTACCTCAGTACAGTGATCTCTCTCATGGCATTAGCTGGTCAGCTATTTTGCTTCCCCATGGTATAGTCGAAGTTTGTAGCCACCGTGGCTACAGTCAGTGGCTTATGTTAGTCTGAATGGAGACTTATACTGTGCCACTGGCTGTATGAGCACCGCTGCCAGGTCCTGCAACTTCTTGTGCTGCGTTTTGTCCATCTCTGAAGTCAAAACAAGCATTTGATAGTTGAAGTGAAGTGTCTTAGGTGCCAGCTGAGATAAGGCAGGAGATCACAGGGGTGAGTATCGTAAATAAGGAGCAGCAGCAGCAACCGTATTTGTAGATTGAAAGAGGTGGAGATCTACAAGCCCGCAAACTGAGAAGGTTGCTTGGGCCAGAGTGTCAGGCAGGACAGCCCTGGGAACTTAGCTGTGTCTGGCAGAGACTGTAATATAGAGGGCAGTTCCCACCAAGGTCTGTTGTGGGCTCTTCCAGGATAAGCGTGCCGTGGAGCGGCTGGACGTGGAGAAAGTGTACCACCCTTTCATTGCTGGCCCTTACAACAAGCTGGTGAGTGAGCTCATGCAGGACACAGGGACGCGCATCAACATTCCTCCACCCAGCGTCAACAAGACAGAGATAGTCTTCACAGGAGAAAAGGAGCAGCTAGCCCAGGCTGTGGCTCGAGTTAAGAAGATCTATGAGGAGAAGGTACGGATGGTCCATAAAGCTTCCCACCTTCCCCTGGCACCTGCTCCTAGGCACTCTTCCCTTCTTGTTCTACTTTTGTGCATCCCTCTGTTGCATCTGGCTCAGCAGCCCTTGCAGTACATGACCCCGAATCTTACCATTTCCTCACTCAGCAGAGTGGGAGCTGGGCTGATACTATCAGGGAGGTGACAGATTTCTCGCTTTTCTGTATCGTGGGACTTAGCAGGCCACCAAGAGCTCCCCTGGCTCTTGTTCACACCGGTGCTACTAAGGAAGGATAGAAGTGTGACGTCTACAGTGGTGGCCAGCTGACAGTATCAAAGTTGCTACAGAAGTAGAAGTTGCTGAAGAGTGAATGTCACTCCAGTTTATTTCCCACAGCCAACGTTGCTGTGAATATCCTTGTTGTGGGTTGTTGGGCTGTTTTTCCTTGTGGAAAATATATTTCCTTTCCTGTTTTTCCCTATAGAAAAAGAAGACTACTACCATTGCAGTGGAGGTGAAGAAGTCCCAGCACAAGTATGTCATCGGCCCCAAGGGGAATTCCCTGCAGGAGATCTTGGAGAAGACTGGAGTCTCTGTCGAGATCCCACCCACTGACAGTAGCTCGGAGACGGTGATACTGCGAGGCGAGCCTGAAAAACTTGGGCAAGCATTGACTGAAGTCTATGCAAAGGTACTGACAAGATGGGCTAGGCCTCCTTTGAAGGTCCCATGAAGATACATTTGTGAGCACTGACAGGTGTAGCGGGGGTGGTCTCTCTTGGGCCATTAGAGGTGCAGCTTAGAAGTCAATACCGGAGGTGCAGCATGGGAATTGGAACAGAATTGTTGTGAAGGCCTCTTCCAGTTTTTCCATCAAACAGCTGCTCTGTTTTTCTGTCTCTCAGGCCAACAGTTTTACCGTCTCCTCGGTCTCTGCCCCCTCTTGGCTTCATCGTTTCATTATTGGAAAGAAAGGACAGAACCTGGCCAAAATAACTCAGCAGATGCCAAAGGTATGGATGAGCTGGTTAGCTTAGCACCCCCGGCGTAGAAAAAGGTTTAGTCCAGATCACTCGTCACGGAAGAGAGAGGTGTCTTCTAGCGTGGGTAAACCCAGGGGGAAATGACACAGATCTTTGCTGTTCAAGGGAACCCTCTCTTTTACTGCTGCAAACACTGCTCATCCTATGTTATTGTCATGGTTGAGCCCTTCCAAGGAAGCTTTGTGTGGTGCTGTTTTGAGAACTGATGTAGTAGGATACCTGGAAATGCCGACTGCAACAAGGCTTCTCCCTCGTGAGTTAGATGGTATCTAGATAAAGGCTAGATGAGTAACTTCTCCAAAGCCCTTGCAGACTCCGGGACAGCACCAGAGCCTTGGGCTCTAGGCACTGCCATATGGCCAAAATTGTTAAGTTACTGACTTCTAAAATTGCGGGAATTTTGTTTGTACTTTTTGGGAAGGAGCGCATCTCTTAGTGGCAGGGATCGATGGTGTAGGCCTGACCGACAGCATTGGCCTGGCTTCGATCTTGGAAAATTCTTAAGAGATTCATTGTCTTTCATCTCAAGGTTCACATTGAATTCACTGAAGGAGAGGATAAAATCACTTTGGAAGGACCTACAGAGGATGTGAATGTGGCTCAGGAACAGATTGAAGTCATGGTCAAGGATCTGGTGAGTTGGTATTATTAGTTCCAGTAAGAAACTGGGGGAAGAAGGGGCAACAGAGCAGAGATGATCAGGTGTTTATCACATCCATATGATGTCTTGACATGCTTAATAGAACTTGCAGAAGACAAATTGTGTGGCAGGTGGATGAGACCCCTTGGTTATGAAACTCATCCATAGCATTCTTAAAAAATGAGCAGCTGGTCTTAAATTTTTTGATACAGAGAAGGAAGGATTCTCCTTGTTATAGCTGGAGAGGCATATAAATCAGTCTTTTAAATGTTTCATGAGCATAATGCTCTCTTCTCAAACCAGAGGAATGCTTGTGCTCTGCTTAATAGCAGGAGAAGTGCTTGTAGCTGACTGCTGGTGAGTCAGTGCCGATACTGGCAGTAGGCAGTTACTTAGGGCACGAGACAGAAGCCGTGGCCTACCCTACCTGGCCCTATACAATTCTTTTTAGATCAACCGGATGGATTACGCAGAAATCAACGTTGACCACAAATTCCACCGACACCTCATTGGCAAGAATGGAGCTAACAGTAAGTGGAGTGCCTTTCTAGTCCTTCCCATGCTCAGACTCTCCATGTTTAGTAGATCGTATCGGGGGCTGTGTAGCTCACCCAGTGTGCTGTCTCCATCACATTTCCTCTGCTTTTCTGGAGTGGTGGTGGTACAAGGAGATAAATGGGCAGTGAGGCCTTGCAATGGCTTTAATGTGTGAAAGTATCTTGGGAGCTTGAACAGTAGCGGAATTACTTTGATGTGTCCTGGAGGAAATGTTTTGAATTTTTTTTTGTTATAATTATTTTGAAGTTGCTCTGTGTGGATTACATTTTAGCAGCCAGTTGTGGGTGGTGGAAATCTGCTTGGTGAGCTTCTCCCCAGAAAAGAATTTGGGATAGAAATGAATGATTATCTTCTGCTCTAAATGTGATACTGTTTGGGGAAGAAACATGCCTCGCTCTGACAAGTGAACAATTGGCTCTGTAGATGCCACAGTATTTACTTGTACAGGTTCTTGTGTGGCACAGATCTGCTCTCGCTGAACTCCAGGGTGAAGAGGCAATTTCCCCTGTCTCAACCCTACCCCACTGAGCCCTCCTCAGAGGCAGGTTTACTTCTTAAACAGCCTCTGAGCAGTGATAATCAAGGTGCCTTGCTTCCAAGTCTTTGCCTGGCAGACTGCGTCATCACAGTCCTTGCCTTGAAGTTAACAGGATTAAGGACCTGTACAAGGTGTCTGTGCGCATTCCCCCGGACAATGAGAAGAGCAACCTGATCAGAATTGAAGGAGACCCACAGGGGGTCCAACAGGCCAAGAAAGAGCTGCTGGAACTCGCTTCCCGTATGGTAAGTGAGTAGGATGTGATGTTTGGGAGACTGCAGGGTTTGGGCTCTCGTGTTCCCTTGTAACCTTCTGGTGCGAGTGTGCGCCCCTTGCCCACCGAGCACTTGGGTCTCATGACAAGTGCAAGTTCCTCTTCGCAAACGTCTTCCTCTATTCCCTTGGGTAGCCCTTCTCTGTCAACCTAGAGTGAATGTTGTCTAGAGAAAAGAGGGACAGTGCTGGCAAGTAAACTGTCAGGCAGCAAACTGGTAATTAAAAGTATATGGCTCTCCTGCTGAACACTCAGTGTGAGCTCTGTTCTCATCAGGAAAATGAACGCACCAAGGACCTAATCATTGAGCAGAAATTCCACCGGACCATCATTGGACAGAAGGGTGAGCGGATCCGGGAAATCCGGGAGAAATTCCCAGAGGTAAGGCTTTTTAGGAATCCAGAGGGGTTATTTCCTACATGGTTAGTAGGCCTGTCGTCACTGAAGTCGTAACTTTAGTGGCTCTGTAGCTCAGAGAAGTGTCTGAGAAGATAGTTCTTTTAGCTAGAGGCCGCTAACACCGTTACCCTTTTCTGAATGGGAAAAGGGAATGTGTAGGATCCCCCCAACCTTTGCATGTGTCTGACACAAGGGTTCTTGCATTTGCTTGAGTTGACTATAAATGACCGCTCCTGCAGGTTATCATCAACTTCCCAGACCCTGCACACAAGAGTGACATCGTCCAACTGAGAGGTCCCAAAAATGAGGTGGAGAAGTGCACCAAGTACATGCAAAAGATGGTGGCAGACCTGGTAAGGAGGTCTTCTGTCTGCTGTTCCCTCCTACGTGCCTGGATAACCCTGGGGCAAAGCAGAGCTCTACTGGCTTGGGTAGAGCTAAAACACCTCAAGAGGGAGGGAGCTGTTGACGCTGTTTTGGCTGAATAGAGGCAGGGGGGTAGTACCTGTTATTGAAGGCTATAGGGGAACGTACTTGCCTTTGTTTATTCTTGCAAGTCTCTCGTATAGAGAACTTCCTTGGGTCTAAGCCTGTTGTCAGAAGCTTGTTTATCAGAGTTCCTGAGATCAGGCCTCACTTCCACGACAGCATAAACTTCAGTTCTCTCTTCCTTTCTCCCTTAGGTTGAAAACAGCTTTTCTATTTCTGTCCCCATCTTCAAACAGTTCCACAAGAACATCATAGGGAAAGGAGGTGCCAACATCAAGAAGGTGAGATATTTTTCCTATCTCAAGTGCTTATGATGATCACTGCCTGCAGCAAAATCCCACTGGATGCTCTCTCCTGCTCATTGGTGATGTCAAATATAGCCTGCAAGGGCTTTTTTCTGACATGGGACACTTCTGAGATGATTTTTTTTTTTTCCTTTGTGGCAGATTCGTGAAGAAAGCAACACCAAAATTGATCTCCCAGCAGAGAACAGCAACTCGGAGACAATTGTTATCACAGGCAAGAGGGCAAACTGTGAGGCTGCTCGCCACAGGATTCTTGCCATCCAGAAGGAGCTGGTAAGTGAAGCAACTGGCCTTTTGCAGTTGAGGGACCGAAAAATGTTGCTAGAAGACAGAGATACAGACGTGGTTGTATTGGGTGAGGGCAGGGAGGAGACAAATGTGTCAGTCTGTTTTTGACTCATAAACCTAAGTTTGTGGCTGATCCTGTCAGGAGTAGCCAGTCTAAAACCCCTCTGGTCAGGCATTTCTTCCAGATCTATAAAGCTCCTAGCAAGGTGGGAGTTAGAGGGTAAGCAGAGTGGGTGCAAACACATTTCTGCAGCTTGACTCAAGAGGCTGGTACTGTCCTGTCTTAGGCCAACATCACAGAGGTGGAGGTCTCTATTCCTTCCAAACTGCACAATTCCCTCATTGGTGCCAAAGGCCGCTTCATCCGTTCCATCATGGAGGAGTGTGGTGGAGTCCACATCCACTTCCCCACCGAGGGCTCTGGCAGTGACACCGTGACCATCAGGGGCCCAGCACAGGATGTGGAGAAAGCCAAGAAACAGCTGCTGCATCTGGCAGAGGAGAAGGTGAGACTTGTCTCATAGGGGAAGGAGCAGATTGTTTGGGCTAGCTGTTTTTTGGGGGGTGTTGAAGTGTTTCCCCCTGCCTCTGGCAGGGGACAACCTAATCCTCTTTCAAGGGATTTGAGTACAGTTTGGATGATGAAAAAACTATGCTTCCATCCTTGTGAAAATTAGTTCTTCCCCCATGTGTAGAACTGGCTGTAATGCTTCTCTGCCCAGGCTGGAGACATACTCAAAGAGTTAAGGCTCCCTGCTCCTGTGGTGTGAATGCTGTTGGGTATCCACAGTTCTCCAAAACAGCCTACTCTGCATGTCTCCTTTACTTTTTTCTTGATCTCTGAATTCCAGCTCCAGTTCTTCCATTTCACTGCATATATCCAGGTTTGAGAACGTTGGGTGACCAAACCTTGCCCTGAGTTGTGACTGATTGGTTATTTTAACAGCGAGAAAAAAAACCTTTCTAATATCAGCATGTCAACATGTTCTCCTGATCAGTTGGTTGCCTCTGCTGCCTGGCTTGCAGCAGTTGGTTAGCAAATGGTTATGCTGCCTTGTGTGAGTGTCAGACCCTTCTATTTTCGGCTCATATTCTCACCATTTGTGCTGCATGTAGAGTTGTCTTTTCAGCCCTGAGAACATCTTTTGGGTAACATTTTTAATTTAAGACATTGTAAACCTTTTTGACTTTGACAGCGCGCTGCATCTACTTTGTTCTTGCAGTGCTGTGTATGTGGGTGCAGATAACATAACTCCATGCTTACTATGGATGCTGATCTGTACTTTCTACATATTGACATGTTTCATGGGTATCTGACTCCTTTCAGCAAACAAAGAGTTACACTGTGGACCTTCGTGCAAAGCCAGAGTACCACAAATTCCTTATTGGTAAGGGTGGTGGCAACATCCGTAAGGTGCGTGACAACACTGGGGCCCGCATCATCTTCCCAACCTCTGAGGACAAAGATCAGGAGCTGATTACTATCATGGGAACGGAGGAGGCTGTCAAAGAGGCACAGAAGGAGTTGGAGGCCCTCATCAAGAACCTGGTATGAACTATTTTTTCTACTTCCTTGCCTATCATGGTAGCAAGATGTAACGAGTCAGTATGAAAGACCTGCTTGTCCTAAAACCATCTGCTGCCCTTCATGGTAGCTCAGGAAGATCCTCCTTGCTGTTACTTGTTGGGGTAAGGTTGTAAACTGATTGTGGTTGAGTGCAGCAAACTTGTGCTTATCACCAGGACAGGCAGGATTGACTGGCTGTCATCTGTTGGCAGGATAACGTGGTTGAAGACTCCATGGTGGTTGACCCCAAGCACCACCGCCACTTTGTCATCCGGAGAGGGCAAGTTCTGCGTGAGATTGCAGATGAGTATGGTGGTGTGATGGTCAGCTTCCCACGCTCTGGCACCCAGAGCGACAAAGTCACTCTCAAGGGAGCCAAGGACTGTGTGGAGGCAGCCAAGAAACGCATTCAGGAGATCATCGAGGACCTGGTACGTTGCAGGAAAAGTCTCTTCTATACTTAGTTGATTCAGCAGTGCCCTCCTTGAATCTGCTGTACAGCCAAGCGTCATGTGAACAAGTCTCACAGTAGTTCTGGGATTTGAAGCTTGGCTATCAACATACAGGGTCTGCAGATGTTAGATCCCAGCCTGACGAATGGCAGCTGACTCCAGAATGGCAATACTGTATGAATGAATTGCCTCCTCTGACCGTCATCTTAGTTTTTAGGAGCGGAAACAGGAGACCCTTCCTTGATGTACTTCTAGGTATTAAAAGACTGAAGCCTTCTTGTGGCCTTTGGTAGTGGTTGCTCTCTGGGGTTTCCTGTGCTGTTAGTATTGACTTTTGGAAGCAGCCAGCTGTTAAACCTGTTCTCTTCCCTTCCTTCCTTCTTTTATCTTTTTCCTTTCTTCTAATGCTTCCTCCCCTTCAGGGCAATAGAGAGCTTGAGCTGTGGTCTCAGAAGCCTTTAATATCATGGGCTGGAGGCAGCCTTCATTAAGAAATCCTCTGCTAACTTTTCTGAGAGAAGAAAGAATCTAGGAAACTTTCAGTTCTTCCCCTGCCAGCAGCTGTTATCTTTTCTAACTCCTCTCTATGTCCGTTACGGATTTCACCATGCACGAGCATCCTGTTCTCTGGTGTGAAAGAGGCTGTGTCACAGTAAAACAACTCTCCTTTCTCATAGGAAGCTCAAGTGACAATCGAGTGCACCATCCCACAAAAGTTCCACCGCTCCATTATGGGCCCCAAAGGATCCCGGATCCAGCAGATCACCCGGGACTATGGTGTGCAGATCAAGTTCCCTGACAGGGAGGAGAACCCAGGTATACCTGTGGATGCATGTTTGCATGGTATTTGGGGTAGTGCAGCCTACATTCCGTATCAGTGGAGATGTTATGTGTAAAATTGATGTAGAACTGATCCCAGGTGTTCCCTGCAGCGTCCTTGAATCTGGGCTTAGCATCAGCCTTGCCCTCTTGGAACGAGGGAATAATTTTGTGACATAAAACTGCAGGCCTAGGCGTTGTGAATGTGCTCTCACCACACAGTGCAGGGAGTATGAGGACCTACTCTGGCAAAAAAGGTTTACCAAGGTCTCTCTGAGCTCTCATGCGTTTGTTGCTGGGTGTACTGAACTCAGCACAACTGGGGCCTGCTGCATACTGCAGCCGAGCACCAGCCAGCCTGCTGTGACATCCAGTGCTGTGCTGTTGAGCTTCTGTGTTGGAGAGGAAACTGCCAGCCTCACTAACAGCCTCTGCTTCCACAGTGCAGCTGCAGGTCCTTCCTGTGCAGGCAGAGGCATTATCAGCGCTGTGCAGAGAGGTGTGGAGCAGACATCTCAGTGGATGTCCTTGTTCTGCTCATTCCAGGCCAAGCCATGGCAAGCTGCCTGTGCTAGGAGTGACCTCCTCCATAGCAGGCAGTAGTGTCTGACCATCTGTGTCAAAGCCCAGGCTAGGCCTAAGGATCTAGAGGGGAAGATAATTAGCAAGGAGTGGGCTCTGTGCGTTTAACATGAGACTTCCCATGTTTCCAGCCCCTGTTGCAGAAGCAGTTGTACAGGAGAATGGTGAGGAAGGTGGGGAAGGCAAGGATGTGAAGGATGCAGATCCCAGCTCTCCAAAGAAGTGTGATATCATCATCATCTCTGGCCGCAGGGAGAAGTGCGAGGCAGCAAAGGAGGCGCTGCAGGTATGTGGCTTTCTAAGCCCCTTAGCCCTGTAATGTAGTGATGCCCTGATGCAAGAAGCTCACTGCAGGCTTTACTGGTGGTAATAAAAGCTACTCAGTCAAGATTGCAATCCAGGTGATCACTGATGCTAACTGTAGAGTTGGTGTGTACTGCTCAAGGGAAACCCTCTGCTCCGTGATTTAGACTGGCAGCTTGAATCATAGCGCCTGACCTCGCAATTGCTAGAGCTTGTAGGCAGCCCCAAGTTATGTGCCATAAAAGCATGACATGCTTGTTTCATGGAGCACAGCTGGAAAGAGGAGTCTGGTTGGGGCCGAATCATTCTAACTTTAGCAGACCTTGCCATGCTTCTTTAGTGATGTTTCCCATGTCTCTGCTAGATGGAAGCCAAGGATGTGCAAACGGCCTGTCCCCAGAGGCAGGTTTTAAGATAGCTTGTTTGGAAAAAATGCTTTAACACCCAACAAGTCATCTTGGTGTTCGCAGCTGTGTTCTCTTTTCCTGTAGAGTTTGTATCCTGACTACAAAGGAATGTACCTCAGTTCAGCAACACGTTCTTTTGGGCAAGTATATGGCAAGCTGAAAGACACTAGAAAGACTTCTGGTAAACTTTGCTCCCTCCCCTGCAGGCTCTGGTTCCTGTCACCATTGAGGTGGAAGTTCCCTTTGATCTTCACCGTTACATCATTGGTCAGAAAGGAAGTGGGATTCGCAAAATGATGGATGAGTTTGAAGTAAGTTGTGGCCCTTCCTCCCATCTCCTCTGTCCTGGAGAATCTAAGCGACCATGTCTGTGGCGGTGGCAGTCAGGTGGGACGTACTCAGGACTGTTGTGGCTTGGCCATGAAATATACAGGCTCTGTAGGAAGAAAATGATTCAGTCCCTGGCTCCAGGACTCAATAGGTTTCACGCTGAAGCTGTATGGCTGGTGTTGATGCATTGAGTGTTGCATGACCAGTGTGAGAACAGTTTTCCTCCTAGGCCATGGGAAACATCCCTGCTGTGCCTGCTACCTGTTTGGGAGAATTCCCCAGAAGCCCACAGAGACTCTTGGGGCTGACACAGGTTGGCTGCAGACAGCGCTACTGAACACGTATTTGTTTCCTAGCCTCTCCAGGCTGACAGACACTGGTGAGGGGCTGAAGCCCTGCAGCACTGCAATCTGATAATGGCTGAAGAAACAGGTTTCTATTAAAAAACCGTCTAGTCCTGGGCAACTGACTCTAGGTGGCCCTGCTTGAGCAGGGGGGTTGGACCAGATGACCTCCAGAGGTCCCTGCCAGCCTCAGCCATTCTGCGAGTCTGTGGTTTAGGCTGTCTGGATGGGAGCTGGTCTTGGCAGCAGGAGAGATCAGCGAGATGCCAACCTGCAGTGACAGGCATCACAAGTGATACAAAACGAGTAGTGATACAAAATGATAATTGCTACTTGTCACTCAGGTGAACATCCAGGTCCCTGCTCCTGAGCTGCAGTCAGATATCATCACCATCACTGGGCTGGCCACCAACCTGGACCGTGCCAAGGCCGGGCTGATGGAAAGAGTGAAGGAGCTGCAGGCTGAACAAGAGGATCGGGTAAGGCCTGTGCCTGTCCTCCTTCCTTCCAGCCAATCAAGGCTTTAGCCTCTGGGTGTTCCTTTCAGAAGTTGCAGACTCCTTGAGCCCTTCACTTTTTAAGAGCACCCTTAGTTGCTCTGTGGGTATGGGGTGCTCATAAGTGCGTTACCCAAATGTCAGTCATTTAACATGAACTGACAGGAGGATTTTGAGATTCTGCGTAGGTAACTTTGGACTGTCCAGGGCTCTGTCACACCTTCATGTACCTTTGAGACACTGCAGGGTGGGAACCTCGTTGTGCTGGGAGTCTCTTTGTACCTGTTCTCATTGAATTCTTATCATAGCTCTGAATAAACAGGTGAGGAATGAGTTGGATGGTTGTTTGCTACTTGTAGTTTCCCGCCCAACTTGGCGAAAGCACAAGGCCCTAGCAAATGGATACCTTGGGTACTTCTCTGTAGCCGTGTACACTCAAGCATGGCCCTGCAGAATCTGTTCCTTGCAGCTCAGAAGCCAGAAGGAGATGCTGGCACTTTAGATCGACATCACTGGACTAGCTGTGGTTTGTTCCCTGCTGTTGTATCTCACTCTGCTTCTCCTGTTCTAGGCCTTGCGAAGCTTCAAGCTGACAGTCACTGTGGATCCCAAGTATCATCCTAAAATCATTGGGCGGAAGGGAGCAGTGATCACCCAGATACGCACAGAGCATGAGGTCAACATCCAGTTCCCCGACAAGGATGATGAAAGCCAGGTGAGAGGTCAAGAGAGGGTGCAAGGAGGGATGCTGTTTGTCTCTAAGCATAGGAAGCACAACATGTTCTCTGGGGCTCCAAACTCCCTACGCTGCTTTTGGATAAGGTGGAGGGTATGAGGGAGTAGCAGGGAGGAGGCTTGCTCAGCTGCTTATGAGCCTGGTCTCTTCACACATTTGCCTGTGCCCCAGGCCCAAGACCAGATCACCATCACTGGCTATGAGAAGAATGCCGAGGCTGCCCGGGATGCCATCATGAAGATCGTTGGTGAGCTGGAGCAGATGGTCTCTGAGGATGTGACTCTGGACCATCGTGTTCACGCACGCATCATTGGTGCACGTGGTAAAGCCATCCGCAAGATCATGGATGAGTTCAAGGTGAGCAGTGGAGCAATGCAGCACAGGTTGGGCAGGGCCCGGATGGCCACTGGTGCCACTTGCTCACTGCACTAAGAGCTTAGTAGCAGCTTGGCACTAGGGGCTGAATTCAGGAGTGTGAGGCTCACATCTTGTGGTCCTCCTGTCTTTTGCTTTTTGAGCACCTCCAGTTCTGTCTCCACAAGCTTATGAGCAGAATCCCGGGGCTAGGGCATTCCCGGTATGCCCTGGGCAGCTGGGCTATCTGAAGGTGGAGTATCCCCACATGACCTCAGCTGCGAGTCACCCTTCTTCTGGGAGCTCGGCAGGGAGGAGGCCGAGCTCTTCCTGTCCTGCTGGAACACAGCTGGAAGAGGAACCTGGAAATGCTTCCTTGATGCTCTGGGGTAGCCCTGCAAACAGCTCTGAGCTCTGTCCCTCTGTGCAGCCCTTTTAGTGGGTTTCTTGCAGACAGGGTCCCAGATAGCCTTCAAAGGGAGAAGGCGGTTATATCAGTTACTCTGTTACTGGAAGAGGACAGCCAGGCCTGTTGCTGGGGGGGCTCTGCAAGGAAACTTTTCAGACCCCCCAACTTGAGTTTCACTCGAGGAAGTCATCTGGATTTCTTTGTCTCTCTAGGCCACTGTTGATTCCCTTGACTTTGGGAATCTTGAGTCACTCTCAGGGCTCCAGATGTGGCAAAGTCAGTTGACTATGGGAGGGCCAGGGACCTTTGCTCCTGACAGCGTGTGGCAGTAGCGGCGTGCTTTACTGCAGTGGCAGTAGTGAATGTGAATCCAGAGTGATGAAGCTTTGGAGACTTGCATCTTGGCTGGGCTCCGTTACTGAAACAAGCTGTTTGGCTCCCAAATGAGCAGCCTTTGGTTGTGGCCCTGTCTTACGTGGCTTCCCTGCACCCATCTGGAAAGCAAGCTGTGAGAGAGTTCTGTGGGTATCTACAGGGTACACCAAGCCAGCTCCATAAAATGATTGTCAGCTGGGATTACTCTCTCTGTGGAGGAGACAGCTTACCGTGCTTCATGCTAGTGGCTTGATGGTGAAAATGCAGCAGTGTGAGGACACTGCCTGGAAATGCAGGCCTGTCGTGTCTCTGCTGCAAGTGCTGCACAGAGAGCAGTGGGCCTCTGGGCAATCGGCACAGCAGAGGCTGCTGGAAGAAGACGGGTCGTTACTCCAGGCTCGGTTCTGTCTCCCTTCGCAGGGGGAACCAGACAAGCTTTGGGGCCAGGTATATGTCATTGCACCCCCCAGCATCTGAACTATGGAGGTCCTAAACAGACTTGGGGCAGTGAACAGATCAGGGCCTTCCTCTTCTGTGATTCTAATGATGAGGGTGTGGGGAGTCTGTGGCTTTTCAAATCAAGTCCCATCCTGTTCCTTGTGTTGCAGGTGGATATTCGCTTTCCCCAGAGTGGAGCTCCTGACCCCAACTGTGTGACTGTAACAGGACTCCCTGAGAACGTGGAAGAAGCTATCGATCACATCCTAAACTTGGAGGAGGAATATGTAAGTGTTCAGCTAGTCTGTGCAGGGGCTTAGCAGGATTTCCTCCGCCAGAGAGCTGAATGTCTGAACTATCTCCATGTGGTATTTTCTACCACTGTGTCTGAGACCTTGAGCCCTGCGCAGGTGGCAGTCAGCCCTTATCTGCAACTGTCCCTCAGACCAGCTGGGTGCAGAGCCTCTGGCTTTGCTCCGCAAAGCAGTGCAAGAACTGACCCCAGTGTCCAGGAGAGGACAATGAAGGAGAATGCTGGGACACCACCAGGATGTGCACATGCTTGCCTTCCTGCAGCTTGTATCATTTAGGAGTTGGTGGCTGTTAGACTAGTGCAGAAGCACTGTGTTCTGTCACCGTAGAACAGGCTGGTGACCTTGGATGGGTTGCAGCGCGGCAAGATGGCAGGGGGGAGGCGTGTTGTACCAGTTTGAGGAACTGTCAAGATTCCCCCCTAACTAGGCTGTGTCACTGCAGCTTGCAGATGTGGTGGACAACGAGGCAATGCAGGTGTACATGAAGCCCTCTTCACATGAAGAGTCCAAGGCCCCATCCAAGGGCTTTGTGGTGAGAGATGCCCCTTGGGCCACTGTCAACAATGAGAAGGTGAGTGCTACTGCTGCTGCAGGCCTCAGAGCACGGGGCGTGTGGCACCCTCTGCCAGGGACTCTGAGGTCTGGCCCTCCTGTGTGGGCTAGGGAGACAGCACTCTCCCTTCCTTGATGGCAGAGAAGGTAGTGAAGGGCCCTCCTGCTCTTCATGGCCCATGCGAGCTGAGAGCAGGCCTGGGCTCTGCCTCTCCAGCTTCCAAAGCACTGCTGTCTCTTCCTTCCAAACGTCTTGCCCACACTGACTGCTCTCCCAGTATGGAGCGGTGGGGGTGTGGGGGGACCCTTACCAGAAAGTGCCCTGCCAGGTCTTGTTGTGTTTAGGAGTAGGGAATGTACCCTGGGACTTCTGCCTCTGCTGCTGCAGCACAGAACTGGCTCAGTGTTGCTGGGAGCAGTGAGCTGGCACGCGCGGCGGCTCCATCCTCGGCTGCCCCGGCACTGCTGCAGGACTGGCCTCACCCCACTCCACTGCCTGAGTTACTGAGGCTGGACCTTCGGAGCCCTTCCTCTGCCTGCCGTTTGCTCCTGTCTGCACCCTCCTAAATGTCACCTCTAGGTGGCCTGACTGTCCGCTCTGGGCAGTCCTAAAGACGTAACGATCCTTTTTGGCCCTCACCCATTGTCACTGCTCACTGGACATCAGGAATGCTGCTTAGCTCAGGGGTGCACCGTGCAGGTTTGCAGCAGGGCGGGAGCTTAACTTGTTCCCTTTTTGTTTGCTCTAGGCCCCTGATATGAGCAGTTCTGAAGACTTCCCCAGCTTTGGGGCTCAAGTGGCCCCCAAGACTCTTCCCTGGGGACCCAAACGATAATGACCTGGAAGCAGAAACTCCTCCAGCCTGCTGACCTGACACTAACCTGCCACAAATACTTCCTGTCTGAAATCTGACCCAGCGGCTGGAGCACAAGTCAATTGCCCCAAGAGGTCTCCTAATGGTGTCTGGAGTGCTAGACCCCATCCTGCTCCCCTCAGCTATCACCATGGCTAGGACTCACCCTCATCTCTTGATGGATATTCTTTCCTCCTTTGGAACAAGACTTCCACTCAGATTCAAACACTAAATGTGTGTGGTTTTGTTAGAAACTTCATAATTGACTCAAAGTGGCTAAGATTTGCAGCTTCCCAAGCGCTAGCAGAGCAATCTGCTCTCTTGAGCATGTCTTACTAGGCATTCTCGCCTTCATTAGGAGACCTCCTTTACTGTGGCTAGGAATCTACTTCCTGTCTCATGACCTCAGGAAATAAATTTCCTTGACTTTCTAAAGCCAAAACGTTTGCCCTCTTTCCTTTGTGTTTATCCCAGGCCTTACCTTACCTTTGTAGAGTGCAATCAACTTTTTTCCTTTTAACTGCCAAATATTCATTTAATGCTGATATCTGACTGTGGGGAGAGCTTAAAATAATCTAAAAGGTCAGAAACTTGCTTTCAAGGAACAAAACCTTCAATAGACTGTAGAGGCAGCAGAGATGGAAGGGACCAGAAAAACATATGGCTACCCTGGTCAGGTAAAACACCTTTGAGTGCAGCGTGTAGTGAGTGCACCCTTGCGCCCCTCCAAGCACAGTCCCAGCCTGCACACTTGACGAGTCTTCCAGTGCGTGATGACAGACCCCACTCCTAGTTCCCCACGTTCCCTCCCTTCACCCTTCCCAACAGCCAACAGCGTGAGCAGGCAGGCAAGCCAGCACATGACAGTATTTACTGGATGGGACAGATTTGGGTTGGCCAAGGTTGCTGCATGGCCCAGGAGAAGCTGTAGTCCTCTGCTAGCACTGCGGCACCTAGGCATGAGCGGTAGGGACACCTGTTACTGTTGCCTTCTTTCTACCTCAAAAGTCAGTACGATGGTGGCCTCTCGGCGTGAGTGGGCAAGCAGCTGTTCCAGCTCTTGCCCTGGCATCCAGAGCAGAAGCGTGCAGGAGAAGCAAGAGGAGCCTTTTGTTTCCAAGTGGCCGTGGGAGCTCCGCCGGAGGGAAGCCGAGCGCAGTGAGTGAGGCAGGCTGTGAGTCGGGACTGTAGGACTGCGTGCTGAGCTAGAACGGGGCTGGGCCCCAAGGCCGTAGGCGCAGCCTTGCCACAGCCCTTGGCTGCAGAGGCGGTGAGCCAGGGTTCTGCTCTGAGGGTGCTGCAGGGGCTGGCAGCGTGGTGCATTGAGCCCTCCCCGAGGCCTCCATCGTATGGGCGGTAGAGGGTGATCTGTGCTCTGTACTGTGGGCTGCTTGCACCTAGGTCGTGCCGCGGCTTCCTCGAAGGGGGCTGCGTCCGGGCTCCTCCAGCCAGTAAGAGGAAAACCACATCTTATTGGAGGGAGTCAGGGAGCGTAGGGTCTGTTCCCTTCTTCCCCTGCCTCAGTCCTGCAGAGGCTGCAGTGTGAGCCGTTCCTCAGTCTCTGCTGCTTCAGCTCTTGGGCCAGCAGGAGTCCCTGGCCTCTCTTCTCTAGGGCTGCTTACGCAGCGAAGGCCCCAAACTCTGGCAAGCTGAGCCCAGCATTCTTGCCTTTCCCGCTGTCTGGCAGGCCTGGTGTGCCAGCGCTTCTCCTTCCCATGCCAGCTCTTCTTGGAAGAGGCTGCTATGCCGAACCAAAACCTCGCAGTGCTCTCCTTTAGTCTGAGAAACGAGTGAAGCTGACCACGACCCGTTGCAGGGCACCTGGCTGCCCTCAGAGGACAGGGTGGCCTTGCCTCCAGGGTGGGGGGCAGGGTGGGTCAGACAGAACTAGGGTGACACCCTCTCATCCGCATCTGTCAGAAAATGGTTATTACCCCTGTAGCTTAGGTCTGTCCTACGTCACCAAGCCTATCGCCCCCTCTTCCTCTTTATGCCCCCCTGCCCCCCGTGCCCTCGCCAGTTGCACAGCTAGGCTTGAGTTACATTCGGGGCACCACCGTCTGGGCTCGTGCCCCACAGCCCAACCCTCCACTCTAAAGAAGGTCATGAAGTGATTGTACCTAGTACTGTCGCGCCACCGCCCTCCTTCCGCAGCAGACTGTGGCATGTGTCCATTTCCTCTCTTTGACGTCTTCCATATTGTACGTTTCCATAGCAATGATCCCTTGGCCTTAACTTTGGAATTTGGAGACTATATGCAAACATGTAAAAAGGCTCATGAGTATGGATGACACTGGAATTTTATAAATTCTAAAATAAAACCTGAAACAGCTTGGAGCGTCATGAATATTATTTATACTGGTGTGTTGATATCCAAGGCAGCCCTTGCTCAACTGGGTTTAGTAAAGTCTGAGGAGTTGCAGCTTGTGTGCTCTGCTGCGGCAGCGCACTTGCTCAGGCGGGACTTGTGCAGCATGTGGCTGGGCCGAGGGCGGAGGTGAGAGCAGCGCTGGGCAGTGGGACAGCTGTGCCCTCCTTGTGGGGAGGCAGCGACCTGCTTAACCCAGGGAGGTGGTGCTGGGGATGCTGCCCGTAGGGGAGGAGCGGGAGGCACCAGCTGTGGTTCCTCTTGCTCACCTCCTCCACAACCAGGGCCTCTCGCCTGCTCTCTGTGCCTGGTGCCCACCAGCTGGGGCCAAGCTGCTGCTCTCCAGCAGGCAAAGCTTGGCTCAGGGGCTGCCACACTGGCGGGTCACCGTAGCTCTTCCCCTCCCTCCCTGCCGGAGCTCCAGCTGTGGTTCCATCCAGCGCGGGCGGGTGCGGCTGTACCTTTGCTTGCCCCAAGAGGCGAGCAGGGCTGCGGCTGCGCTTGGGGGCACTGCCCTGCAGCCGCTGGGCACAGCTCAGGGACGCTCGGCCTCTAATGCGCTGCCCGCCAGGGCGCCTGTGCAGCGCTGGGGTTCCCTTGCGAACAAACACCCGGCACCCGCTGCGTCCTTCCCTGCCTTTAGCAAGAGCCGCCCCCCCAGCCCGTGTGCCAGCCCAGCTGGCACGGCTCGCCTGCTGGCCCGTGGCTCCAGGCTGGCCCGAGGAGGGGCCGGTCACCGCGCCATGGGCCGCAGGGCGCGTGTGGTGCTCAGCTGCCGGCAAACTGCTCAGTTTCCCAGTCTCTGCCTGCTACCAGATCTGTGACGCTGGCTTTGCTGCTTGTCTCCCATCTCTCCAAAAGGACCTGAACCACAGGAAAAGGGAGCCAGTGTTTGCACTAGTGCAAGCTGTTGCATCTCCTTACAGGACGGCCTGCTGGCTCACCTGTGCCTCTGCACAAGTTTAAAGCAAAAAAGGCATCAAAGGAGGCAGCTGAGGAGCTGCTGCAGCCCACGTTGTTGTCAAGCCATGGTGTCCTTGGCCAGGTGCTGTTCATGCTTCACCTTGACCTCCATGCACTCAGGAATGTCAGGTACCAGCCGTGCAACCACACGTCCAGTAGAGAAAGCCACATGCTGGAAGTGAGCGGGAACGTGCAGCTTGGCCGAGGTGGCAGGTCCTCGCCCCCCCACCCCAGCGCTGTGTCCTGGGCCGCCCTGCGGGGGTGGGCAGTGGGTACCTCGGACATGAACATGACGATGAAACCCAAGCGTATGGCCAGCAGCTGCCAATAAATCAAGGTCAAGTTGTCATCCCAGTCCCTAAACACTGTATCTGGGGGAGCAAATGCAGCTGTTGCTGCCTCTGCCTGCCCCGGGGTGGGTGTCACAGCGGTGGGAGCTCCGGTCACAGCTGCCAGCCCAGCATGCTGGAACGCAGCAAAACCAGACCTTGACCAGCCTCAGCCGGGACCAGGGCGCTGCAGGCAGCCTGGCCCAGGGGGGCTTTCTCCTTTGCAGAAGTGCCTTCCTCCAGCGCCGCGAGCTTTTGCTCCAGCCCTGGGTCAGGCCGGGTCAGCAGCCCCCCCCCCCCCCCCCCCCCCCCCCCTCCCCATGCTACCCTGCACACAGGCACATTCAGCAGGTGCTCAGCCCTGGGACGAGTGAGGACCCCAAGGGCAGGTGGGCATCCTGGACGTGGCTAAATGCTGCTGTGCTGAAAACAGTTGCTGTGGCAGAAAAAAGCAAACACAAGCCTAAGCAAGCAAGGAGAGGAGCCAGATGAGGCAGAAGGGGGCTCCCACCTGCACATGGTGTTGCTCTGCAGGACAAAGTCCCATGGCACATGTGCCAAGGTGAAGTTCACACAGCCACGCAGGCTGCTGTCATGGGTGTACTTGTAGTACACGTGGGGCAGGAAATCAGAGATGAAGGAGATGAGGAAGGCCTGGGAGCAGGGAGATGTGCTGCAGCAGATCCTGCAGGCAGGGGATGCCTCATCCCCGCTGGCTGGACCTGCTCCGTGTCCTGTGCTCCTGAGGTGGCTTTCCGCCTCTCATGCCCTCAGTCTGAGAAACCGGACACGTGCGCCACTTGGTCTTAGACAGCAGCTTCCTGCTGATGGCATTGTGTCCTGCCCTCACGCCTCCATTAAACCCAAGCAGGGCCACACACGCTGGGAGGGGTGATGGCTTCCCACCTCCCGTGGCAGAGCTCTGGTGGGCCCATCCCAGGCACGCAGCTCCCCTCCTCACCCAGTGTCCTACATTGGCCAAACACATTTTTCTCCCCTAATTCCCCTACTCTGCTTGCAGCCCTCTGACTACCTGCCTGCCGTCCCAGCGTGTTGCTGGTGATGGCCAGGTGCGTGATGGTCTCCAGGATGGAGAACCAGATACTGATGCCCTGCACCCACTTGGCCACAGGCCACCAGTAATCACAGATGAACTGGTGGGCATCCAGGTGGATCTCCACCCTGTTACTGAGCACAGAGGATGGAGGGTGGTGAGCAGGCCCAGCAAGCAAAGCAGGTCCCGGAGGACCTCCAGCCACCTCTTACCAAAGCCACAAACTGAAAGTACCCTGAGCCGGAGAGGAGGACAATGACCACTGCCTGGCAGAAGATAACAGAGACCATGAACGTCACCACCGTGGCAATCTGCAAACACAGCATGTGGGGTATGAGCAGCTGGTGCCGGGCAGGAAAACTCCACCCTTAACCCAGGGCACTACAAGTGCCAGGAAAACGCCAGGGCAGGCTACCGAGCCTGGGTGCAGCAGGTTGCAGGCTGAGCTGGCAGAGAGCCACCGGTGCCACCAGAGGCCAGGGGTACCCGTCTTCATCCTCAGCTTAACCCATGCTCTCTTACCCCACACTGATCCCATCCCACCATGTCCTGCTGCCCCAGGACAGACGCTGGGCAGATGCTGCTCCAGCTCCCACAATCTCGCCATCGTTACGATGACCATTGAACAGCCGTAATCTGGTGGAGCCAGCTGCATTTGGGGAAATACAGCTCCTCTGCCCCCATTCCAGGTTTTATATTGTCACAGGAGCCATGGCCATGAACTGGGACTGCGGCCACTCCTGGGGAAGAGGGGAAAAGGTGTCAGGGGCACCTGGTAGCTTTGGTCCATGCTGTTTGGGGAGGTGCTGCAGAGAGCCAAATCCCACCTCGATGTCCTCAGACTTGGAGCAGTCCCAGTGGTGAGTCAGAGACGTATTGCTCCACTTCCAGAGCAGCACTGCCCACAGGGACATGAAGAAGCTGAAGAAGGTGATCAAAGAGCTGTCCCACCTGTGGGCAGAGTGGGGCTGAGGGACTGGCGGGAGACCAGGCAGGGCAACAGGGGCTTTGCACAGCTGCTGTGATGAATGCCAAGTCCTCAGTGTCCCTGAACCATGGGGCAGGTGGAGAGGGAAGGTGGAAGGGGCCGCTGGGATCCTTCACTAGGGAGGGAGGGGTGGGAAGATGGGTGGGAGAGGAAGTCCCAGAGCATCAGGGGCCAAGGCCAAGGAGCTAAATGTGCTTGGACCATGAAGAGGTGTAAAGGTGCCATGAAGAGCTTGAGCTTCTGAATGTTGCACCACTCAAAATATGCCCATCTGAGCTCCTTGAGAAGGCCAAGTCCTTCCTGAGGAGGTGGCCCTGTGCCCATGCTGTGAATCCCACCAGGGATCTGATGAACCACATGAGGCAGCCAGCAAGAGACCCGCATGACAAGATGAAATGGCACCTGGGATTGCAACAAAGGCAAAGTTAGTCCTGCTGGGAGGAGGTGCTGGGGGCCTGGGAAACCAGAAATGTGCTGGGGAATTGGGGCAGACCGCACATCCACCACCTGCTTCTCCCGGGCTGGGCAGAGAGTGGGAAGCGCCACCCCACTGCTCCAACCCACCAGCCTTGGGGACCCGACCCAACCTGCCCTGGGGAACAGCCGGCTTGTGTCGGACGGGTATAGCCTGGGCGGGGAGGAGGAAGAGGGATGGAAAACAGGTTTGCACGCGAGCACCTTCCTCAGAGCAGCCTGGGGGAGGCCCTGCCTTTGTTTCAGCTGCAGATGGACACCTGAGTGGCCCTGACCAGACAGGGTTCAGCGGAGCTCAGGGCCACACGCGGAACAAACCACAGAGAGGCAGCACGGGGCAGTGGGTCCCCCCTGCACCCCAGAGGGTCTGGTGCCTGGCCGAGGCACGAGAGCCAGGGAAGCTTTAAGCGCCATGCTCACCTGCTCACTTCACTTGCAAGGGAAACGTTTCTGCTGGTTTCTGCAGCTTTGGGGAGGGAAGAGGGAAACCCCAACTCTGTTTGGCCCTCCAAGCGCTGCCGGCCGAGCTTCGCGCTGGCAGCCAGCAGCCCAGGGAACAGGGTGGGCACGCAGCAGTTGATGGCCCCTTGGCGGCTGGGATGCTCCTCTCCCCTGGGAGAGCTCATGGAGCCCTGGGGGGACTCAGGGCAACTCATCCCACCAGGCACACAACCCTGTGGCAGGATGAGGGGAATCACCCTGGTTTAGGGGCACGGCAGGGGTGCAGCTCCTCCCAGCCAAGCCTGGCATCACCCCACCCCTTCCAGCAGCTCCTGTGGCATCACCATGTGTGGCAGAACCACGCCAGGTGAGCAAGAGGAACGCAGACCACGAAGGGAACCTCCAGAAGCTTTCACAGGGCCACGCTGTCCTGCTTAACACTACCAGTCTCTTGCTGAAGAAGGGATTCACCCCACTCTTTCAAAGGTTCAAATCCACGTCAGATCAGAATGAATCAAAATACCACCAAAAGCAAATTTTCAAACACCCCTCCCATTTTTTTCTTGTTTTAGGTCTCTATCATTTGACAGGGCAGCAACACAGAACACAGCTCCCATGGGCCGTGGCCCAGTGAAACCTTTGAGGTTGACATGACCAGCATGTCTGCTAACACCAAGGCCCTGTCACTATTGGCTCCGGTCCAATCCCTGACAGAGGGAAGGGATCTGCTACCTTAAAAAACAACCAGAATTTGCATTTTTTTGCCTGAGAAGTTGAAACTTGCACATGCCTTGAGCAGCTTTCATAATTAAAATATATGTTTCATTACCACGTTCCTCTGCAAGCGCTATGGACCACGTCGGAAATGTCTCCCAGCTACCTCACAGGTTCACTGAACAGAAAATTCCTAAAGGCTGGCATGCATAGAAATCTCCCCCTGTCTGCTGGCGACACGCCCTCTTAACTCTTCTCCCTGCCAGCGGACACAACACCAGCCACACCGGTGTGGCCAGGGCAGCCCCTCTGTGCCCGGGCTGATGGCACGGCTGTCAGACCAGCACGGCGGCAGAGGGCTGATGCTCCCAGGGAGGTTTTCCAGCTGCTGCAGGTGCGACCTTCAATCGCCTGGGTCAACCACGAGTACAGAGGGACAGCAACGCTGCATCACGGTGTTTAGGGGAAGCAGGACACGATTCACATTGTTTCCTGAGGGCAAACACCGTCTGTAACAAAGCGCCACCAGAACCTGACCTTGCTGACCAGTTGCATTAATGCATTTAATGTATTAATAGCAGTTGTATTAATTTAGTGTTATACATACATAACAAGCAAACAACTATGCTAAGACAATGCTGAATGCATTGGCCGCAGAAGAGTCCTGACCAATTCCTCAATACCGCAAGAGGCTGGATTCACAAGAGTGCCTGAGGAGTCCCACCGCAAACAGCCCCCCCGTGGAAGACACGGCTATCACTCCGCAGAGATCAAATATCCAATGAGACATACGTAGAGCAGGGGAACAAGCAGCAGCTTTCACTACACCACAGCAGTTCGCCGTCTCCTCCCCCACCAGTGCAAAGCCCTTCCAGGCCCCTTACAGAGGGCAGAGCCTCCCCCCCCTCCGGATCACGCTGCCAAACCGCAGTCCACGCACGCGGCCCCGCACGCAGGTGGGCTTTATAGGGAGCTTCTACCAAGGGAACCTCAATGGCATTTGTCAGATGAACATGGACACGTTCGAAGTCATCCTAAATCAACGGCTCCCTCTAGAGTCGGCCCAACATTTTCACATAAAAATCAGAACATCCACTGAGCCTTTCAGCTTCACCTCGGGCAGTGATATTATTATGACCACGGAGGAGCTCAGGCATATCCAGCCAGCACTCCCCTGCTCCCGAAGTGGCCTCAGCTTCAGCCCAGGAAGGAGGTACTTTAGTCTGACAAATCCTGGGAAATCAGGAGGCAAAGGAAGCTACAACCTACCCATACAGAACTGTAAGCATAAACTAGACCCCTCACCTCTTCAGCTGGAGCCCACAGCCCCTCAGACCTTACCCCTTTTAACCCCTTTTCTAGCTCCCACCTCGGTCTGCAGCACCACATTTACACACGGAAGCCCAACCACCAGTGGCTCCATGAAGGCCATTAGCTTACCCAGGTACATACATCCCCACACTGCTTTCGTACCTCGAGGTATTTGTCCTCATTCCTCTAATGAGCCTGTTGCTGTGTTTAAAAAAAGTCAACTAAACACTTGCTATGGAAAAGCTAACCTTCCTGCCGCCCCCCCCCTTCCCCTGCCAGGGGTTGCACAAGCAGGTATTTAGCACTGACCTACACGTGATAACCTGGATGGGCATCTTTGTTGGATTCTTCCCACAGAAACACTGTCACTGTCCTTTCACATTTTAACAGACTACTGTTAAGCCTGGATTCAGCAGCAATGTTTGCAAGGACATTACTAACTTAAAGGTGTGTCCGAGAGTCAATAAAAGTCAGCAAATGCCTCCAAGTGGCTTCAGCCTGTTGCTAACACTTTCTGGGAAAACCTTGCCCATAAATAACAGATGCAAGCACAAGGAAGTCTCTTGTGTTAAGATTTAATAATAATAACAACAACAACATTTCAAAAACAATGAGTGCATTGTACACAAGATCTGGTATTCAGTGCTTTTTATTGACTATTTGCCCTGCGAGTGTCAGTGTACTGAAGACCTGGGGAGTGGTAAGTGGATAAAAAACCCAGCTGGGACATTTCTTCAAGGAGCGGGAGAGAGGGAGGGCAGCAGGAGGTTCAGAATCGAACAAACGTGGCATCAATCTGCCGGACAGTGGGGAGGGCCAGCATTATTTTGCGCCGGTACTGGGGATCCTTCTGCAAGGGGTTGCGTTCCAGATATACGGTTTCCAAGTTTTTCGCTCCTTTCAGCTCATCCAGGTCACTCCAGCTCTCGACAAGATTATCGTTCATCTGCAGAGCACATACAGGCACGCTCACACAAACAGATACTTCCAAGCCAAGCCTGGTTAGCAGGAACCTAGCCACGCCGATACTGCTCAGGAGGATTACTCCTACCCAGGGACAGCAATGCTTCACGCGCATGTAAGACAACCCTGGCTATATGATCCTTCTCCCCCTGGAGCCTCAGAATGTGCTTTCCTGTCTCACACTCCAGGCCTTGCTAATCCATCTTCACTTCCCACAACAGGTTTTCTCTGCCCCGCCTCAACAACTGTTCTTCCTCACATCAGGCACCCACAGTAAACTGAAAACTGTGCACCCTGTTTGCCGTGTGGCAGGTAAGTGGCTCTATTTTTTCCTGCTGCCTCCTTCCAGCTAGTTCAGTCAAAGAAAACTGCTTCATCATTGGGACCAGTGTTCCAGCTGAAGACTGCTTTGTAGTTAAGACCCTGGACTAAGATTCTGAAGAACACCTGCTAGCCTTTTCATTCTGCTACAGCTCATCACAACACTGCTTCAGCAAAGTCACTTGACCCTAAGAAGTCCCAGTCCCTCCACAGGGGAGGTGGTACTGGGAAAGTTAGATTTCCATGGTATACAGGATTTGAAATTCTGCTTCCTTAAGGTGTCAAAGGACTTTGTCATGTGACTTCATCTCCACAGTCAGTGAAAAAAATATAGATTAGTAGATGCAACACTTTTTCTCAAAGAAAATTCTGCCTTGCTCTCATCAAAAAGCACATAACTTTTTTTTTTTTTTTTCTCAACACAGCGCAAAAAGAGCTAGGAGGGCATTTTCTGCGTTCTGCTAATGGATCTTGGCCAATGCTCTGCCTTGAGAAAGGACTCTTTTAGTTTGCAAAAACAGTAGCACATTTAAGTCCAATGAGGTTAGGATCTTCCCTTTACTTTCTGTAAAACAAGCGAAACCAGCTGTGCAATGCCGCCTTCCATAAGCAGAGCAACAGTAAAGAGGACGACTGGAGGAAATTGCAAAGGATCACAAAAGGTCCCATGCCAGCCACATTGCACTGTCTCATTCTTACCCCCCAAAAGATGTCACGTTAAATGGGCTTCTCTGCTCCTGCTATTTAAAGACACCCTTATGGAACAGGCACGGCCAGATCAGCACTAGCTGTCTAAGTCACACTGCAAGATGAGGAAAATTGTCCAAACAGCCTCAAATACAGGCTCTAGCTTAGCATCATTTGCCGTTGCCTTTCACTACTTTTATCTCAGCCTCTGCCCCAGAGTTCAAATAACAGAACTCCAAGTGACCGACATGAAGCAACACAACTCTTATTCTCAGCCTTGACATGCAGAAACTCTACAAGAGCTAAAGCACACACCAGCTCAAGAACATCTGCTGCTTCTTCCCCCAAATGAGCAGATTTGTAAACAGCTCCCAAACGTGGCAGGGTACTGATGTTTTAGGAGGGGTGTCTCTGCTTATTTCCTGACAAGACTTATGAATGACAAAGGGCTTAACTGTTTAGGGTGCCAGAAAGAAACCCAAGCAACCCTGAACAGTTATCTCCCTCACAGGAATGGAAGTAAACCATTTTGATGGTTTCATTTTCTTCATATTTATGATGACGTGAATGTATTTACTCTGCTCTGAGCAGGTGTTGTGCAGTGGGGAGACAATATCAGCTTCCCCCGTTACATCGTTACGCTCACTTAGAGAAAGAGGAGATCTGCAAAAATAGGACACAGTCAGGCTGTTTCATAGCCACCACACACGAAGGCAGGGCCTCTTTCCTAGACGGAGACAGGCTCATTACCTCCAAGCAAAGCCCTGCAAAGAATTTTTTAAGCTCAACTCTTTCCTTAAGGGAAACCATCATATACTCTATCCATGTAGGCTGTCAAGATCTTCAAGTTGGTCACCAGTAGAAGAGATACTCTACGACATACACGTACACCCACCCACGGCCCCCCACACTGCTCCCCATCAGAAGGGTTTCTTTCACCATTGTACGGACATCTCAGGGAACAGCTCCATCCTGCACTTACCCAGAATTCCTGCAGCTCCGTTAGATGACCGATATTTTCAATCTTCTTGATTCTGTTGGATGCAATATCCAGCATTGTGAGTTTGTTCTAGACAAGCAAACACAAAAACATTAGACCGGATTTCTTTTCATCTTCTCTGTCCCACTTTTTTCAGGTCTAGAGTTTGAAACTGTCAGAAGCAAAGACACATTATTGCCAGCTGCTTACAGGCAGCACAAGAACTCTCACTGTCTAAATATAGCAAGGAAGACTTTTAAATTAAGCTGGGTTACTGATCTCCCAGCAGCCATGTGACGAAAATGAAAGCAGTTACTGGCCAGATGGCAACTGCCAGCCAAGGAGTCCTGAACAGCAGCTTTGCTCACAGTACATTAAGAAGAGAAATCCATTAGAAATCAGATCACAAGCATCTTCTTTAGCAGCAGAGTTGGAAGAAACTTTTTGCAGCAGGAAACTCAACAATTTTAGAGAAAGGGGGTTTTTTTCTGCCTTGCACACAGCCAACTAAGTTCCAGATTGTCTCTGCTCTCTAACAATGCCATCTACTGCTGGGTGAGAGTGAAAACGCTACAAGCTTCTGTGAAATCAATCCTAACCAGTAATCTAGAAATGCATACTGACACAGGCAAGCCACATGACACAGCTTGTTTCTCTTATTCTCCCACGTCCAGTTGTCCTATTGAAAAGAACTCACGATTATCTACAAACTGCTGCCCAAAAGGCTGCAGCAGAGGCAGCCAGCTGCCGCCATCAGTCTTTCCATTGCTGATCACCCAAGGATGCTGTATTAACCACATCTTGTGCTTCCCCTTTCCCAGGTCATGAACAGTTCTGCTCCAGAAGATCTGGAGAAGCTTCACTCATGCAAGATGCTTTAGCCTAAGAAACACTTAAGATCTTTGTGGTCTTTTCAAGAGATTCAGGACCTCATATGTAGCTGGGGAAGCTAAAGAACAAAAACTTCCAGAAAAGCACAGCCGCTAACAGGAGCGGTTTACTGCCACAGTTCTGTCACACAGTTTGCAAAAGCCTGCTCACATTGTTCTCCAGTCCCTCGATGACTTCGATGCCATTGTGGCTAAGGTACAACTCACGCAAATTCACCAAGCTCTGCAGCCCCTCAATCTTGGTCAGACGGTTATTCTGAAAGTGTAAGAGCAATTTAAGTCCACACTAAACAAGCCAAAACACAAGTGAGTCAGTGGAAAAAAAGCATTTCTCTGAAGTATGGATGGGAAGAGGAACCAGTCTGCTTGGGTCTCCATTGATCTCACAAGCTCAGCTCATTTAATCTCTGTACCACTGATGCACAAGGAAGTTCCACGAGAGCCTAAAACTAAGTTTAGAAGAAATGGACTGACCTTCCCATCAAAAGTTGTAGCCTGAAAGTTTTACGTTTGGTGTCTTCAGAAACAACAGGCCCACACATTAATAGCATTCATTTTGTAGGTCTTTTTAACGGTATGTTCAAAAGGGAAGTTATAACACTTCAATCCCGATACACTCTGATGTATGTAATTCTTTATGTCCTGTAGCATAATGATGCACAGAGATACTACAACACATAGCAAGTTCACCCTTCCAGCCAACGGCTGCAAGAGGTACTACGACATACTAGCACTGTCACAGGGATGAGAAGACTCAACGAAAGGAATGAGTTGAGTATGTTTTACTTCACCTTTCAAAAAGGCAGAACATTTCCATAAGGTCATTAAGGACAGATTTCATTTAGCACAGGCTTGTTTACAGTTCTTCCCTCCTCAGGAAGAAGGCAGTGACGTTGAGCCCACTGCCATTATGACTTCCCTGGCATAATTCATTTGGTGTTATTGCAATATATTAGCAAACAGTATTTGACGAAGGAAATGGGAGATAACATTCTTTTCCTGTTCTTCCATAAAAATCACACATTTGTATTATCATTTTATCACTGTCAGTCTCATTTAATATGAAAGGATGAGAAAAGTAACACAAAGTTATTACACTTTCTTCCAGTACAAGAGTTCAACTCAAACACCAGACCTGCTGATTCAGAAAAGCTTATCATAAATTACAAGACTGTTCATGTAACCAAGGCTGTTCAAAATGTTACAGTACAAGTAGAATCAATACCTGTATACTGAGCACAGTCAAGTTTGTCAGCGCATCCAAGTTCTGGAGCTTGGTGATTTTATTCTTTCCAAGGAACAGACTGTCAAGATTAGCCAAGGCATCTATGTTTTCAATTGCCTGGAAAAAGACCAAAGGAGACAGTGTTATTACTGTGATTTGGAACTCCAGCCTGTACATGTGGTTGGCATTTCATAGCCTTGGCCCAGGGAGCTGCACTCCTGAGAAACAAAAGCCTGCCAGTTCCACAGCACAAAGCGCACACAAGGCAGGGCCTCCCTCATGACCCTAGAGCAGAGAAAGTGCAGGACTTTGTGCAGTGACAGTGAACCTCAGTCCGTGTGACAGCTGGCTTGTGGCACTACTATTCACTGATTTTCAGCAAGGGTCATACTGCTTTGTCCCAGCTGTTGCCTCCACTGTCTGGGCAGCAAAAGCAGAGAATGAAAAGGCTCAAAAAGCACCGCAAGTAACGTTCCCTGGGCCACGAGGGGCAGGAAATACCCTTTTGTGAAGCAAGAGCAATCTGTCACTAGTGAACAGAAAGAAAGCCTGGGAGAAGAAAATACAATTTGCAAATTTAGTCCTGACCATCAGTGACTGCATAATACAGTCAGAGGCAAGGTCTTCAGATTCTCTGCACAACAGCTTCTATCATAAGCACGGCTAACTGTCTCATGGGTGTATGTGATAGTATATTTAACTACCAGCTACACATTCATGCTACTGTCAGAACATACACACACCAATTTAAGTGATATACATGTTTCAAATATACATGCTACTATCTTAAATTTACATCCTACTGGCAGAACATATACTACACTATACCAGTTTAAGTCCTAAGGTCACCCTTCAGTGGGAGAAAATTAGGATCTCTGTGAGGCATGAGGAGAAGGGACACCAGAAAGGAGAACAAAAGGGGAAAAGAGTATTGGGCTTTTCAGAAGGAAAGAAAACCATTTTTTTTTCAGGGGAAAGCCTCTTAATTAAAAAAAAGTGCTGTTAAAAGAATTTTAAAAATAGACTTCAGCTCACAGAAGAGCAGTAATATGGATATAGATACACACATAACTGTGCATCTTAATACACACAGAGCTTGTGACACCTCTGCTTTTCCACACCCTTCTTGCCTGGCAGAGTTTCAGAGACTAATAGTACTGGTGAGACAGGCCACGGAGTCCTAGCACTGATGACATTACTCAGTGTGTGTGCACACACGTTTACCTGTGCACGTATAAAGGAAGGACAAGGAAGATGGACACAAAACACACACATTACTCTATCCCACAATTGCCAATAGATTCAGCATAAGGTGTTTATCAGATCTGGATTCACCCTCCTTCCAGCCTGTGGACTTACCCCTGTTTTGACCTTGCAAGAAAATGATAGATTTGCTGCTCATTGGTAGCTCTCCCAGCCCTGAGGAGGAAATACTTGTGACTCTGAGGATACTGAGAAGAAACAGTCAGGGGAAAAAAAAAAAAAGAAAAAAAAAAAAAAAAAGACTGCTTAAAGCTATAAAAAAAGCCACATTTAAGTTAAGAGTATCAAACAGATGGACATGAGGGGAAAAAAACCTAAGGAACAAATAAAAAAGTGCTTGCCTTATAGTAACCTCAGTCCAACTTTGGAAAAAAAAGCATGAAATGTATCAGCTCAAGCATGAAGTTCTGCTTCCCCATTATTCAGATGAGAGGAACAGAACTATAAATGCTTAGTAAGTCATGATGGACTTCAGGGCAAGTGCACTCTGAAAGGTTAGAGTCTGCAACAAAATGACTAAGACAGCATTACTGCAGAAGCTTTAATACATATGAGTGGAGTGTATCAGGCATCTCAGGGCCAAGAACGCTGCCCATAGGCTTCTACCCTAAAGAATTAAGGATATGCCCACCTGTAAAGCACATGGCCAGGTCACCCTACCAACAGAGAACTACTAAAAGAGTCTAGATGCCCCCAAATAACATGAGATGTATTTCTTCATGCCTAGCCTAGGCACAGGTTACTCACTCAAATAAAGCAATTAGAAGCTTAGAGCAGTGCTGTTTGAAGAAGCCAGAACAGAATTAACAAATAAACAGAAAAAATGCTAAAAATAATTTTAAAAGCTTGTGTTACCCATACACTGATAACTTCAGGATTTTTGGTTATTTTGTTTTGTTAACAAGCTCAGGCTCAACAAGAAAACATACATAAAGTAAATCTAACCCAACTGTTTAAAATATATTCTTTGGCTTGACAACATTGGTGGCAACGTACCACCAGTATGCACCAACTCGGAAATCTAGCTGCTTTTTTTTTTTTTTTCCCCTGAAGGTAACGATGCTTAGATATGGAATACAGTAGTTTTGCTTCACCCAGCTTTTGAAAGGTAAGGATCAGTGTGCTTAGCCTGTTATGTTTCTGAAAAAAGCAAAGTGCATCTCTAACTCCTGTTGCCCCGACATATGCAAACTCATAAGATTCCTAATCACTCATCTGATCTGGCTGACGTTCTCACACTTTAGATTTATTCCTCCTACGTAATTTTGTTTCCAAAGTAAAAAATCCTCTGGATGGAAAAAAAATTCAGTCTAGTTTAGCTTTAGGAGCAAAATAAAGTTTTTCCAGTTCATAAAAGCAGCACACATTTCTGCCTTAAAAGGTTTACAATAACTGAAGTTTCCTTCTTTTCTAGAAAAAGCAGTGTGCTTCCACAAGGCTTGAAATACAGACAGCTATTTTTCTAATTTGCTCTTTCAGCATAACAAGTAATTTTTCAGAGACTGTAAATGGGGAGCGACAGCTTCGACAATTTTTAGATTGAAATGCACTCACCCATTACAAGTATTTTCTAAAGTACACATAATTTAAAAAGCTTCTAAAAAAATTAGTAGTTTACTTTTTATGCTGCAGGTCTTTTGTGTCATCTGTTTCACCAGTTCTCTTAAACTGGGCAAAATGCAGAAAAGCGTACTTTAACGGTAGGAGGCGCTACTCAGAATTGCTTCCCTTTAAGTGGCAGATTTATCACCTAAATAGAAAAAGTCACAAACTGCACAATAAAGAAAAAGTAATCTGCAGTACACTACCAGGTTTTTGAGGCATTTCAGAGCACAGCCTCAAGAAAAAAATTTTTCTGAGTGAGACTGATTGTTGTAGCAGGCTATCCATTACACATACAAATCAAACTAAAACCTGCTGAATGCAAACTTAATTCTATCAACACAATGCCAGCCTCTAGGAAGGTAAGAGAAAACTAATTGCTGGATTTGATAGGCTTGGCTCTCTAGCAGGAGCAAAGAGTCATCTGCAAAAGGCAGCACACAGGGGATGCATGAGTTCATTAAAGAGAGAAATGCATAAATAGTAATTCAGTAGCCAGGCACCACATGCATACATTAATTAAAGGATCCAGCATGCACAGCAATAAGCAATTACACATTAAATAACTGGAACAGTTCTTTTTAGAATAACATTGAAGGTAAATGTCAACAAAGTGCACTGTCAGAGAAGGCTAATCACAAGCCAAAGAGCTTAAAATTCTCCAGCTAACATTCTGTACATCAAACCTACCCGAATTCGATTGGATCCCAACTCTAACATCTGTAGCATCTGCAAGTTGCTCAGATTCTCAATTTTGCTGATTTTGTTGTTGACAAGGAATAGTTTTTTAAGTTGAGTAAGCCGATCTAGTCCCTCAATGTGTCGCAGAACATTAAAGGAGATGTCCAGGATCCTGAGGTAAAGCAAAACAAAGGTCTCTTCAGTCCATCAGGCATGGATGATTCTGGAACAGGCACTTGTAAATTAGTGGACTTCACTATCTGCAGATCAAGCACTTTGCTAGGCCTTGAAGCTAGTCACAAGTGGGGTTTTTTTGATCAGAAATTACAACAAATATAACTTCCAAAATACCTTTATAGTGTGTCTGGGCCAGGGGAGCGAGGCAGTAAAAAAATAACAACTGTCACAGGCAGAAGATAGCCATCATTTTGCCCAGTCATAGAACTGCCACTGTGAGAGGAAGCCAATCTTCAATATTGCATGTTCTTTGGGAAAGATACAAGCCTACAAGATCTACCTCTGACAGGACAATGTCAAGGCCTCCCATAAGGACGACTGTGGGAAGCAGGTCAGTCCTCCTGGCCCCAGTGGGAAGAGTTCTGTAACATACCTCCAGAGTGATCAGACAAGTGCCAGAAACTGGGAAGAGCACTACTCCTTTCCTAACACCCTCCAAAAAAAGTCCTAATGTCACCTGAAATCTCTTGGCATTTTTTGCAGGAATAAAAATCGCTTATACGGAGCTCTCACTGCCAAGAGCAAGGGGTGCCTGAGCGCTTCCACACCTGCACAGAATCTGCAGCTATCATTCTCGCTGCCTTATACAGCACATGTACCATTTCCAGCTGACTGCCCCTGGTGAGCTTTGGGATAATGAAACTAGTTTACTGCACAGGTTAAATATCAATGGAGAACTGACACTACCCTCTCACAGAGCACCCAAACGAATCATAAGAAAGGCCTAGGTGATAAATACAGTAATAAGTACAGTGTGATAAACTCAGTGAGTGGTAAACCACCCTCAACCTAAGCCTGGTGATTCCCCTGGACTCACTCAAGTTCCACCAGGGACTCCAAGTTCTCGATCTTCCGAATTTGATTGTCATAGAGATCTAGTTCCCGCAAGGTGTGCAATTGCTCCAGGTTCTCAATGCACTTAATCAAATTCTGACGGAGGCATAGAGTCTAACGGTTGGGGAAAAGTTTGAAAACAAACAGGAAAATAGATACGAATGAGAGCATGCAATGCCTTCTGGCATACTGACAATAATGTTGGGCTTTCCCCCCCCACCAGTGAGTTTTATGGGGTTTTGTTTGTTTGTGGATTGGGGTATTTTTTTTAATAGAATCTTTTATTTCAACTCTACATAAGGAAATCTTTTTACCACAAACATGGTCAGACAGCAACTCAAAGAAGCTATGTAATTCTTGGAAATACTCAAGAGCTTGACTGGAGAAGGTCTAAAGCAACATGCTTTAGCTGGACCTGCTTTGAGCAGGAGTTTACTAGAGACCTCCAGAGGTCCTTTCCGACTTACGTTATTCTACATTAAGCCTGCTGCACAAGTCAGAATGTATCTCTTAGAATGAGCCCTGATGAGTTGTCACTCATCCACTTCCAAAACCAGCTTGCAAAACCCCAGGATTTATTACTACTTGACAAATGTGTAAACACTACCTGCTTCCATTAAACATGAAGTGAACTCATTTGTATCTCAGCCAAAAAGGGACTCATGTATCTTTCCTCTTACAGGTTAGATATGCAAAATCTCCATCCAAGAGGCATTCTCTATTCCTTAGAACTGTTACCTTCACTTTCTTGAGCACCTCAAATCCTTCAATCTTCCCAATTCGGAAATGATTCAAGTCAACATCCTGAAAGACAAATGGAGGGACTCAGCAATTGTTTCAAAACACTCTTCAAAGACCAACCTGGTACTGTGTTCTAAGGAAAATTACTGTTACAAAATGTGTAGCTCATTAAAACTTTCCTTCAAAGAGCTTCTGAAAATTGGGTTTGGCACATGATTTTACCACCACAGGTGAAGCACGTGGCCTAAGCTTGTTAACTAACTGCAAATACAGTGTGTGCCAAAAGGCAACAGCCCTTTCCTGAGTCTGAGCATTGTTTTGCCAAAATCAGAAATCTTTTGCAGTAAATTCTGAATTTTCTAAGACAAATTCTGTTGCTAAGCTCAAATGAAGTGTTGCATAAAATTCTCTCACTCACTTTTCTGGGGCTTACCTGGAACACACCTTGCTATTTCCAGTTCCAGGCCTCAGATGAACAGGAACCACTGATAATTCAAATAATCTGGTGGTTCTGTGAACGTTAACTTTGCACTGGCAATCAGCCGATACACTTCACATCTGTGCTGTCTAGCCCCAGATGTTCCAATTTTGCAGGTCAAAGAGAAAGACAGCACTTCACCCAAGCTCAAAAACTCTCCAGCTAACAGGCTGATGACGCCACCAAGGCTGGTTAAGTAGCTGTGCCTATTACAAATCATGGGTCCAACAGGAGCAACCTGTTCATTAAATATATTCTCACAAAAGCTTGTAGCGTGTCAATAATGCTTGCAGCATAGCCCTACTTTCAGTGCCTCCATGTTTAATTTAAAATTCTAAATTACTAACAATGTTTCAGCTACGGATCATGAATAAAACACTTCTAAAGGCTCTCAATCAATTCTGAGGAAAACCATGGTAGCCAGCACCTTCAGAAGAATTCAGTCTTTTAATCAGGTCTCAATACTTGCCTTTGCCTACCTTTTCTTCCTGCTGTATAAAGCCCGTAATGACAAAAATCTGCCTTTACCTCGGCTTCTGGGTCCAGGCTAATTGTCTCCATGTCCACTGGTGTCTCTGCTTCCCCTGCAGGAGAAGCAAATACATTATAAACTTTTGCTACAAAGAGGGCAAATGCTGCTTGGAAGCAGCAGCACATGAGATACACAGATATTCGACTGCATTAAAAATATACCTCACCTATTTGGCTTTCATTGTGACAGGCAGTTGTGAAAAAAAGTTTTTTTAATGACAGAATTTCACATTTAGATGCAAAAGATGGAAAGAACAGCATCTTCCCCAGCCTGCCTCTGTGGCTGCTGAGTAACACTAGCTTAGGACTGATCTGGGCAGGATTCCTTTTTTTTTTTTTTTTTTAAGACTTAGGGCCATCTTCCCTCCAAAGATGCACCATTCAGAGTGTCTGTGCTCCTCTGAACCTAATACAACACTACCAAGAAGGAATCTAAACTGTCTAGAAATAGTGCCAGGAATGGCCAAGCAATCTCAGTAACCCCACCCTTCGGCATTTCTTCCATAAATTCTGCCAGTTTATGTCAGTCGTGTACCCTTTTGCGTGGACCTCCCTTCTTTTGTTTGAATGAACTCACTAATATGCTAGAAAATGTTGTTTATCACACTGCGTACATTTTCCTGGGAAATGCCTTCATGGCTCTGGAAGACTGCCCAACATTTGCTGTGCTTCTATCACAGCACAAGAGGGAGTGAAGTTTACTGGATAAATTCATGCTGAATAATTCAAACCCAGCTCCCATTTGTTGAAGACTGTGGGCTGGTTGCATCAATTTCAAAAGAAAGTCTAATTTGACTTTGCAAAAAGACATACAACATGCAAACCTTTTCTACTTCATCTGTGTAGCTTCTGTACTACCAAAAAACCAAGGAACTTTAATTACAGTCAAGTCCCAAAGGCTTTGCATTAACTCCTGCATTACTGTATGCAAGCTCATTCCATTAACTGAGAAGTAATAGCTATTTTTATAGCCCAGCACGGTTACAACATCCTTGTAAATGCCAAATGCCCCCTATACTTAACGAGTATTTCTCCTACTCATGCTTGGCATTGTAAGTAGTATTGCCAGGATGAACAACACAAGCATTACCATTTTTCATATTGCCAAACTCCAAGGTTTCAAAAACTCCACACACCACCATTTACCTTGCTGTATGTGGGCTACTGCTCTTGCCTGGGCATTCAAACAGGAAAGAGCACTAACTGAACTGACTTACGGAAGTCAAGACTGAGAAGTAATCCTCTGTCCCTCATCTTTTAATATTTTTTTATAGCATAAAGTAGCAGGGAGCATAAATTACATTTTGGGGATGCAAAATGAGCTGGTAGGCTTGGTGACACTGAATGGCGGTACAGAAATGCCACCGGAACACACATACATATGCCTGTCAGCATTTTAGCAGTGGGCAATGCTTGAATTGTCTTATTTTTCTTCCAGATAAGAAGCTATGCACTTCAGTAGGGGAGAAGAATACCCTACTCTGCTGCTACCAAGGCTGTACCTCCTTGGACCTATTTCTAGGGTGCAAAGGCTGCCAGTACAAAGCGCTCCAAGCCAAACAAGCACCCTAGCTGAATTTACAGCCGACAGGAACACAGCCCAGGTTTGGAACAACAGTTATTTGAGATATCGCATAAAACCTCCAAACCCCCAAGCTGTACTTGCAGTAACTTAGTGCTTATAGTGAAGGAACTTCTCCTTTTGAGACTTTAAAGTTGTCCAGCAACAAGTAAAGCCAGTCATGCACTCAGTAAAGAAAACACTCTTCAACAAAAAATTCTTCAACTTTGTTTGGCTAGCAGGTTTCTCTATAAAATGATGCATTTAATCACAGCACCCATTACAGACCATTCATACACATTTGGTTTTGGCGATGTGTTAAGTACTCTGTTTTGGGATCTGTCAAAGGGTAACCCCTCATATCTTTGCAATACGGCTTCGAGTGACCGGTCCTGGTAGAGTCAGCATGGGAAAGAAGTGCTCAAGTCTGAAGGTGCAAAACCAAATCACATAGGATATGTATATGGAATTCACTGAAACAGAAGCAATTTAGAACTGTACAGAGGCACTAGCATTTATGTAATAAGGCCAACTCTCATTAAGTTTATGTAACTGTGTATAAAACACTGTCCATATAGCAGCCTGAGTGAGGTGTATACCAACAACACTGTTAAGTATTGGTACAAGAACATTAAAGTACATTTTCTCTCAAAGAAGAGAAACTAAAATAGTTCTAGAAAATTTACAGTCCTATTGTCAACCAACATTTTATTTTTTAACCAAGTGTACATAAACACCGTTACCTGACCCTTCTACAATCACTTTACAAACAGAACTGCAATTTTACTTGCATACATTAAGTATGCAAACAGCACTTCAGTCCACAATTTTTAGAGCAGCAGGTTTCTCAAGGGGAAAAAAACACTACTCTGGCAGCGAAGTTACTTAAGTGAATTTCTGTGTAACCCATGCCTGCAAGCTACACAGCTTCGCAGATGTAGGGAAAAAATACAACATTCAGGAACCACAAATTCCACAATATGAAACAGTAGTTACTGCGTTACATAAGTTCACAGTACCACAAGCATTTAAAGCAACTAAAAGCCTAACGACACTTTTAAACTGCATTTGCATGAAAAATATTATAAATAGCTAAGTTATAAGCTTTCTAAACAGAGGCGCTATTCCTCAGAGAATTAGCTAAATGATGAATTTGAAATTTCAACTGCTTGAGCTTTTTCTATTTATGATCTTCTATGAAGAATGTGGAAAACTCCATTTTCCTTTCAGCTGAGAAACTCAAAGCTGGCTGTGGAAACTCAAACGTTCCAAAAATCAATCCTCCGCTTGGTTTCTGCCCTAGTAGGAGTTTCCTGAATCCTAACAGGACGGAAGAAGTAGCAATACAGTCATTACATTATCCAGTGTAATCCATCAACCAAATCTGAATATGTATTTCTTGCTTCAATTGATGTACCTTTATTCCAGTGAAGGCATTTTCTCTAATATTATAATTCCCAGGGGAACAACATACAAAATATAACCTTAAACACATAACTAAATTACATAAGTTGAATGAACATTTAATGTTACACATATGCATAGGAAAACTGTGACTGACTGACCTGCATGGTTATATTAATCATAGAGTGCTCAGGATGTAGTTTACGAGGTGTTCTCTTATACTTCTACAGACATCACCACAGCATATTTTTTTTTTAAATTAATTTATAGGGGTTTTTTGCAATCAACAATGAACTAGACCTAGATAGAGTTCATTTAGTTAAGAGATGAGATTTTAAATTCTTCTAATTTACTAGTTTGGAAGACACTTTTGCAAATTCTGAAGGGCCAGGCTAAGATTAGGAGGGATCTGCAGCAGATGCACAGTCAAAAAGGATTAAAATTTGCTGCAGAAAGTTTGCTGCAGTATTTCACTTCCATTTCAGACGAATAATCATCACATGAACATCTCTATCAGAAGGATGCTGTTATATCTCAGGTTGTTAGCTGGCAACAAAAGCCCAGATCATACTGCCATACTGGGTCTTCAGAAATGGATTTGCTCTGACAAATTCTATACAAGCTACTGAAAAGCAAACCCTTCCAAACATGCACAGGCTTAAAAGAATCTGTCAGCCCTTCTACTCAATGTTCTAATACAAATAGTAAAAAGAGTAGCAAAAGTTTAAAGTCAAGAGGATTCAGACAGATATAATTTTGACGCATCTAAGAATTTTAAAATTAAAAAAATAAAATTGAGAGCTTTTTTCAGTCTATCTAGAAATAGTTGTCTTCGCCTTCCACAGGAATCTGCCAACCCTTTAGCTGAAAAACTACATATGCTAAAGCAGAATGATGAAAAGCTGCTTTTGTTTATTTCTAATGAACATTTCCAGCACCTTGCCACAGAAAGTTACTATGTTTCTGCTGAAAAAGTACGAATAAAGATACTCTGCATTAAATATTTCAAAGAGAAATGTAGATGGATAAATAAATAAGAAAAAGCCTAAAGGTCTAATATCAGTGGTTCCATAAAAAGGCGGCAGCTTTATTTTAGCAATAACAACACTACCATTTATTCATTTTTAAAGAAGATTACTCTAGGGCAGATTCACATTGTTAACTAATATTGATACAACTACCACGTAGCCACAAGAAACACAAAGGGCTGATACATATACATTACTGTACACACCAGTAAGACAACACTTCCCAATGCAAACATTTAGGTTGGCAAGCTACCTGCGGAGTTCTCGCCGTTCTGCTCATCTCTCAGGCTCTGCTGACTGAGGTCCGTTACTAAGCGAACTGCTTGCTTCTTCCCTTCTTCGTCTCCCGACTCCTCCGATTCAATCCGCTTATCAACTGTGTAAGATACATAATAGCAGAATTAGGTGATTTTCAGCAATGAGGTAGGGCGAAGAAGCAGCAAGTAGATATAATAACCAGGATTCACATAAACCACTATGCAGTTAGTAGAAATCCTAAATTAGCTAAATGAAAGGTTTAGTCTTAAATAAAAGGCCTCTTACCCCTTGTTTCTACTTTGATTTTGGATGCACTTTTTCCTCCCCTCACATCTTCCTAAAACCAACAATCTGGGAAGAAGACTGGAGGAAAAAGGAAATTTCTTAGATCAATGAAGTGCAATTCCAAAGACTACGGAGATGGAATTAGAACTATTACATTTTAAAAGCTTTTAGAAAAAAAAAATATCAGTATAATGCAGAATAGTACCAACGACACAAAGAAGTGAAGGCATAAAAAAGAAAAAAATCCCTGCAGATAAAAGCAACAGTCTCCCAGCACAACCTGCAAGATCCCTTCACTATTTACCCAGCCACAACTATGATTGCCATGATTGCCACCCTGACCCTGGGGACCTGAAGCGCCTCACTCCTCCTCACCCCCCCCCCCCCCCCGCCCAGTATTTGCTTTCGTTTCACGGGGCGACTGAGAAAAAGCACCGCCATGCTGGGGGCTTCTTTCTCAGTGCCTTTGGCTTTACATCACAACCATGTTCAGAAACCCCCTTCTTCCACCTCTCGCGCGTGGAGCCCCCGGGGAGGGGGCAGGCACCACGCCACACCCCAGGTAACGCGCACGTCGCCCCAGGGCTCGGGCGGCGCGGCCCGGCCCGGCGGCAGCCAGGCCCCGGCTCCCCGGGCAGACGTCCTCGGGGTGGGCATCTGGGGGCCGCCTGGCCGCGGAAGGCCCACAAGCCCTACTGCGCGCAGCTGGCAGCCACCCCGCAGAGTAGCATTGCCCAAGAGGCGAGCCGTCCCGACCCCCTCAGCGGCCGCGGCCGTGCCGACCCCCACCGGGCTCTCACCCTCCATCATCTCCTGTGGTCCCTCTCCGCTCTCCGCCGCCATATTGCTTCTCCTCCCACCGCCCCCTTCCGGAAACCTCCTCAGCCGCCGCCACCAATCAGAAGGCAGCCCTGGCGGCGCGCCACAGCCAATCACCTCTGCAGGTGATGTGCCCGGGGGCGGGGCAGCGCCCCGGCCGCAGCCTCCTGCGCGGCCCGCCGGGAGCTGTAGTTCTTGGCGGGGAGGCGGGAAGCGGCCAGAGCGCCAGGCGCTCACTCCTCGCTAGTGCCGCGGGCCTGAGACGTTACGAGCCGCTTTCGACCTCGCCGTTCCGCCTGCAGATTCTTCGGAGGATGGGGGGGATAGCTGCCATCAGGCGGAGGAGATGTAGCCTTCCACCGCTGGAGCGGGGAGCCCGGCCGGGGCGGCCTGGGGCCGGCGGCCCGAAGCAGGGCACTGCTGGCGGCAGTGGGGCAAGGGGAGGCCGGAGGGCGCCGCGGGGCTGACTCCGGATCAGTTTTGCCTCCTCCCGCGCCGGCACTCCATTGGCTCTTCCCCGTGCCGCTCTCTTGCTGCCTTCGCTTATTGGGTGGCGCTTGTTGCCGAGTCCCGCCCCTTACTTCCTCGCGCCCGCCGGTGGTGCGGCGGCCGCCTGGAGGAGCGGCGGGGTGGCTGTGGCTGTCCTGGTGGGGCCGGGGCCGGGCAGGCGGGCTGGGGCTGCAGCCCCGGGAGGCTGGGCGGTGCGGGCGGCACCCTGGGTGGGCAGGAGGCTGTGCTACACTTGCTTCCTCACGAGAGCTTTCACTTTTAAAGCGAGCAGGAACGTGCTGACTGGGTGCTTGGTAGGTCTTACGGAAATACGGTGGACACGTCCTGCCAGTCACGGGCATCCCGTGCCCCCGGGCAGGACGGTGGCCAGCGTGAGCCAGCTTTGCTTTAACGCCGCAGGCCAAATGTTGATCATTGATCAGGACGCGCAAGAGCAAGCGGCAGTCTTGCCATAACTTACAGGGCTATGCTTTGCCTTCGAACACATCGCTACCTGCCAGCGTCCTGAGCGGTAGTGCCTGGCTGTAAGGCTGACTGAATTTGTTGTGCTTCTCTTACAGGTGGTGGCTCCCTAGGCAACCAGAGTGTGATCATGGCAGCCAAGGCTTACAGCCCTTCTGAAGGGGGCCTTCTGCCTCCATCAGTAGGCCTAGTCCTTACTCACTTGAATAGCTCCGATAAGCTAAGTAGATCCTACCCCTGGGCCCGCAAAAGCAGGAAAAGTCAGCTTTCTGAACTCTGCCGGCTTAAAGCATCTCTGTGTGGTGAGCACCGTATTTTGAGATTGAGCTCATGTGTCATCAGTGAAGGTGATGTGTTTCAGATCTTCCTCTTCCCCTCCCTCAAACCTAGGGGTAATAGCAATAAATAGCTGTCAGAAAGTGCTTGTTCAGTAAGCCTCTGAGCCATAGATTACTGCAAGCTGGGAGAGTTTACAGGGGATGTGTTGCTGAATAGGTGCTCTGCACTTGTATTTGTCCCTGGGCAACCTTTACTGGCTTCCACTGGACTGCCCTCCATCTTGTATTATTATCTGAACCATGAAAAATCCCCAAATGAGGAGAAAGATATTGTTATGCTGGATTCTGTTAGGAGGGGAAGAACCTTGCAGTTTACAATGCGTCCAGATACTGGTCTCCCTGTTTTATTGTGGTGAGCATATTCATACTGTATGCGATGCATAAATGCAGAGATGTCCTTGTGAGGAGTTGTTCGTGATGCTTCTTCGAGTACTGCTAAACCTTCAAAGCTGCTTCGTGTTTTGGGAGTGGAGTGATGGCATTTGGCTGCTGATGCCACTTGCCAAAGAAACATTTTTTACAAACAGAACCTTTGAAAATTTTAGTACAATCGCTTGGCATTGTGTGACATAAAACATAGGTGTGGGCTCAGGTGTTTTAGTGTCTTATCTTGTGAGCAGTTAATTAACTGGCTTCCGACTAATACAGTATTTAACAAGAGCTTGAACACTTACTAAATTATATTTAATAACAGTTTCAATTTTAACTTGAAAGATTTTAAACCCTTTTAAAATCTGTTAAGTGAAAAGTTAAAGAAAAATAGAAGTTAACTAGTCTGCTTGAATCTTACGGATATTGGCAATGTTTTTCTAGGCTATGGACAGAGTTTAATTGTTCCAGTGGCTGTCATTCAAGATATGTTTATTAGAATTGTTTCTGTTTTCTTCGGTTTCATTGATTTGTATTTTCTTGTAATTTTTTTACAAATCTAGAAGCGTATATTCTGGGACTACTTGAAAGTTGCTTCAGCTGACAACTAATTTTTTTATCCATTCCTCTTAATACTCCTGTCATAGACTGTTACAGCTACATAGCTGATCTTTTATCTTCTCACAGGGGAGAAGTGGAACTCCTACTGTTTGTCTTCACTGGCAGCTCGTAACATTTGTACCAGCAAAAGTGGTAACTCATGGGCTCGGTGGGATTCTGCCTCTCGCTCCACTTTTGTTGGAAGTTCTGCTTCTTGCTCCTTTTTGCATGCCCTCACTGTGGAGGAATCCAGCCAGCACCTCTCAACTGCTGCACGCAATCCAAACAAAGCCATCTTCACTGTGGATGTCAACACAACAGAGGTATTTGCAGTAGTAACTGCTAAACTAAGCAGGCCATGACTGGTATAGGTTGTGTGACATCAGACAGGCTAAAATGCCTGTTATTCTTATGTGTATCTGCAGGCAATCAGAGCGTCATGAAGGCATTTTATAGTCTGCTCAAGCTCAGTAGTCTTCTGGAGAATGACAACACATTTATTTCCATTGCAGGTTGTACTTAGCAAAATATACAAGACAGTAGCGGAAGCACAGATGTCTTGAATCTTTTTTCAAACAGAAAAAAGGAATAAAGAAGAATGAGCTGTGAAGTGGCATGAGGGAAGGAAGGAAAAGCAGAATGTGCTTCAGGTCTTCTGTCTGTTAAGTGCCAGCCCTGGGATGGGTTTGTGATGGCACTAAGTCTCAGTCTGCCCCAGTAAATATGCCTTTTTGCACTGGGAGGGAGAGAATTTCTCTGTTTCTGCCATGAGAGTAAATTAATATAAAACTGAGTACTGAAAACTTGAAAGAGCTGTGCCACTTTTAGCTAGAACTGACAGCTCAGGCTTACCCACCTTAAAGGCATTAAATAATCCTGACTTGCTCTGTAACACAGGCTTAATATGTCAATAGCTGGTGGAATTACTGCCTGCCTTCAGCTGTGGGCAAAATTTTGTGGCTTGCCCAGGCTTTGCTTGCAAATACAACTTGGTAATTTTGCCTTCATGGGTGTAATCATTTACAGTTAAAAGAAAGCAGGAAACCTACAAGGAAAGCAATGTCTCAAACCCTCTTAACCAAGAAGATGCGTAGGAAAGGGATGTCCTAGAATAAAGCTTTAGTGAACTGTTTTTGAAAAAATCAAAATTTTAAAGAACCACCCCATTTCCACCAAGAGGAAGGGATATTATAATGACATTAAAGCAACACTATGAGATGATGATCTATTAACAAAACCTAGGGCTTTTATTCTTTTGTTTTGGTTGGGGTTTTTTCTCCTTTTCTAGATCCTAATGGCTAATGACAAAGCCTGCAAGCTGCTTGGGTGTAGCAGCCAGGAACTCATTGGTAAAAAGCTGTCCCACTTGATATCCAAATCCAGTCAAGAGGTATGGGAAGCAGTGGGTGAGGAGTACATAGAAACAGAAGAAAGTTCACCGGTGGTTTCAGGAACTGTGGTATGTGAAATGTTGAAGGAGTTATTGTAGGCTTTGGTTTGGAGTTTTGGGGTTGGGTTGGTTTTGACATTTTCAGTATCATTTCCTGATATATTTAACTTCATGGGCATTTGGCAATTATTTCATTTGTAGAACTAATTAAATTAAAAGTTTGCAGATTTGAGAATTTAGAGGGCAAAAGATGGCTTGGGAGACAGCTGTGAGAGCCTTGCAGCTGCCAACTTCTATAGTCATGGTGACTTGACCAAATCAGAACCTAAAGGACATCAGATTGGGAAAAAAAAAGATAATAAAAAAGAATAAATACATTTATTTGTAATTGCTTAACATGGAAAAACCTGTTAAGGAAAAGTTCCCGATTGTCTGGTCTTTTAAAAATTATTTGAAAATTTATCTTAAACTGGATTGTGAATATTAAGAAGTTACAAGTCAGTCAAATACTGTGAAATGTCTGTGCCAAAACACCCTAATTGGTGCGAAAGAGTAGAATTGATACTTTGCCTGTAGTGGGGTTGTTTATAAGAGAACTGCATGAGAAACGTCACAAAATTATTTTCTTTTGCTGCTGTTGTGAGCTGTCACTAGCAGATACTTGGAAAATGAGCTCATATTCTTCCTGGTGTTTTATTTTTATACTGAAAGTGTCAGCATCTCAGAGCTTGATCTTCCTATTACTCAATTGGATGGGGGGGTGGGGGGTGCAATATCTAAGTTTGATTCTGTGTAATCCAGGATTAAAGTTAAATGTCTGACAAAGGCACAAATTCTAAGCTGCAGCTATTCCAAGTACTTTATAGGAGTCACTGCGTAATTCTTAAACCCATTCTATCAAGATCATGTAAAAATGATAAAAAGCTTGATATGAAACATGGCAGGTTATAAGATGAATAAACATTTTCTGATTTGAGAAGAATCTCCTCCCATAAGAAATTAAACTGCTATTCTTGCAGCTGAAAGTAAGAACTATGTTACTAACGTGGAGTATTCATTAGCACCGTGGGGCAGCCCTTAAAAATAAGGCATCTCTGAAAGGCATTTCTCTCTGGCACAAGGTATTGGATTGGCACATTTATTATGCTGAAGGAAATGCCTTTAGTCTTCGTGACCAGGGGGAGAAGATACAAAAGCAACGACATTTTGTGTATGAGCAATGAATTATTTGCAAACTTTTTCACCGCTATCTTAACACTATGTTTCTTCCAATAAAAAACTAGTAAGTAGTCAAGAAACAGTATTTTTCTAACAATGACAGGGAGATATCTTGGTTTAATATTTTATTCTTGTTTGAAATTCTTGCGAAGTAACCACAGTCTTAGTAAATTATGACTACAACTCTGAATCCTCTGGAAAGGTAGATATTGTAGGCCGTCTCAACGAGAAGATCCCTGTCTCCGTCTGGCTGAGGAAAATAAGAAGCAAGGAGAACCCGTGTTGTGTGGTTGTACTGGAACCAGTTGAAAGACTTTCAGCTTCTGTTTCCTTCAGGGTTGATGTGAGTGTTTTCCTAATGATCAAATGAGACGACAGTTTGTGAGAGTTTGTGGGAATGGAACATGTCTAAAAGCCAGTAGGCACAGTACTGTTTGTGAACACGAAGGTGTACATAGCACTTACTGAGACTGGGACTGCACAGTGTAGGACCTGTGCATATATCTCCCATGAAGCTCATGTTGACATATTCGACAAGTCACATTAAAATACATTGTCTGTCTTCTGGGGAAATCTTAGTCTTGAACAGTGACAGTTCTACAGGGGGTTGGTTATTCATGGCAGGGGTGCCCTTATGAAGGGATCAGCTTGCTGAGGAAAAGTTCTGGGAAGTTCGTTGGACTCCCCTGCCTCTCCCCTGTGGCAAGGGGCAGGCTCTACATGGCAATGTTGGAGAAGTATTGCATTATGCTATGTCTGCTTTTACTGAATTAGTTGTGTCCACAGAGAGACTGCAGAATGAAACTTGCAGTTTCATTCTTGCCATTTGCTTAGATATTTGCAGAAATTGTTGTTAAAGGATTGAGTGGACTGTGGCTAAAATGATAAAATTAAAATAGTCCTGTAAATTTTCTTCCCAAGGGAAAGATTACATCATGTGACCTTCTTTTTGCACATCTCCATGGCTACCCAACATTGGAAGAAGTAGTTGGGCTACACATAAAGGACTTGATTCCTTCTGTGCAGATACCTCCTCTAGGCAAAAAAATCCCAAAGGTATAGTATAAGCACCAGCCAGGTTCTTCCATTCCCTTCCCATTTGGAACACGTGCACACTGTTTTCCCTCCTTACATAACAGAAGAAAGCCTTTTCAGAGAGAAGTGTAAGTCTCCTGAAAAAGGGTGTGCTGCTTACTTGTGGAGCTGCTGTCTGAGTATTTCCTAACTAAAAATGAAACCAAACCCTGACCTCTCACTGTGGAATCTGTCCTGGTGAAAGACATTTTTCTCCAGTCCTGGCTTTTTAAGAAAACATGCTGTCTATGTCAGCTCCCTAAAATTATTTTGAATTCTTTAGTCTGTTTCAGTCATGTCTGTCTGAGGAGTGAAACTAAAGAATACCCAAATCTTGCAAATGAAAACAGGCAGCTAGGTAGTTGAAAGAGGCCTTACTAAAGCCTTGTTTGCTGAAAAGCGGCAGCATGGACTTGCCTGGTTTCGTCATCAGGATATTCAACACTGGATTCCAAATCCTTAGAAGACCAGACTTTGTTCACTTTGATACTCACAGGACTGGTTCATTTTTCTTTTTCTGCTCCTTTTTCCAGAGGATGTTCCTGTGTAATTTTATGTGAATACTGAAATAAAACAAAAACATTTGGTTAGTTAGAGGTTTTCTATCTGGTTTTTGTTTTTTGCTTTAATTTAGAACCTCAGGATCCAGCAGGCTGTAGGCCAGTCCAGAGAGGGTAACATGTTTCCTCTCAGTTTAAAGCTGCAAGTAAGCCTTCTGGAGGAGAGCCAAGTAGCAGAACAGAAAGATGGTGTTCTGCAGACGGAAGAAGTTGGCTCTTTCACAGGCGGTCATTACTCTGCTACAGCTGTGGTTTTCTCCACCATCAGTGGTCTTATTACTGTCCAGTCAGATGGAACCATCTGTGGCATCAAGGATAGTTTTGCTTTAATGCTGTTTGGCTATGAGAAGAAAGAACTGTTGGGAAAGGTAAGATATGAGTTTTAATTCCTCCCCGAAGACTGCTGTGTCTGCCAGCATATCCATTGGAATTGTAAAGTCGTCTTTTACACTCCTTCCTGTCTGTCACAAAACCTCTGTGTTCTGTGTATTCAGCGAGTAAGCTGTAAGATATGCAGATTCCCTTGTTGTAATTGCGAAGTCTTGCACTGCTGAGGAGCTGGTGTGGATTTCAAGTAGCCTAAAGCAAGCTGCACACATACATGTTCTCCATAGTCATGTTGATCACTTTTGCCTGGCTATCCATGAGGATCAGGTTCACAAACATGGACTCTTAGCATTTGCCCCCAACCTTTGAGAGCCAGCTCAGCTTTATAAGGTTTTGTTCTGTGTTTTAGAACATTATGTTCCTGATCCCTGGTTTCTATAACAACATGGAGAGAAGCAGCGGTTGTTCTTTGCTGTTACCTCGTCTTGACGACTCCAGAGGGACAGAGAGTGAGTGCATCTTTGAAGGTGTTACTGCCTGCCATACAAATGGCTCTGGCTGCTGTGACAAAGGTAAAATAATGAGAGGCGAGAGATTTGCCTATGAACACGGGAGCATGCTTTGTAAATGTAATGCACCTCCATGCAGGTTTTAAATTGGATTTCCACTATAACCCAAGGTAAACAGAATTGTTCGCCTAAGGTTGTGTTTCTCTCTTTGTTGCTAAGAAGATGAAACTGAATGCCCAAGTTGGAAACTACGCTGTTAATAGAGAATGCTTTGTACTTAACAAGCACTTCCCTGTCCCTCCCTCCCCTGTTAGGATCTCTGAGTATTTTAAGGCATGTAAAATATGGCATTTGTGACAGTATTGCTGCAGAGCTGTACTTAGGACTACTCTTTTAAGGGAAAATACTAATATTCTTCTGAATTGTCTCATGTTGCTGGTTAATATTCAATGTCATGTTGCTGTGATGTTTCAGTTAGGAGGCATCACATAGTCTTCTGATGCAGATTGCCGCATTTACAAATAATTTATCAAAATTATATTTCGCTGAACGTAACAGGAATAAGCAGAAGCAAGAAAGCTTCATGTCTCCAAATCTGTTTTTCCAGCTAGCGCTGCCCATAGCAGAGAACACAAGTCCATACTTCCATCTGTATTGCAAGAGATCTTTTGTGCTGGTTTTGTCTCCTTTGTTGTTGTTTTTTTTCCAATTTTCTTTTTCTCTTTGCTAAGAAATGCACAGCTGCATTGAAACCAATGCACACTACTGGAACAAAGAAGAGTTAGTAGACAGTGTGCAGTTTCTTAGGTAATTTTTTGGTGAAGTGATGCCTCTAATCCAAGAGTGAATCTAATTCAGTTCTTTAGTGAGGAAGCATTGTTGGCATTCAGCCTTTACTAAGTGGAAGGATTGCTCTAGACCTGAATCTAGATTTGTTCACTCGTTGCCGCCTTCTGCAGCAACAATACTTGGGTTACTTCACTTTGCAAACCTGTGTTTTTCACTTTTGATCTGTTGCCACTGGGGAAGGAAAGTAGTTTTTGTCTTAATCTTTCTCTTAAATGTTTAGACTGTATACTTCTTTGTCTTGCAGTTTCAGTGAGTTATATAAGTGCAGTCTAAACCTTTTCATTTTAAGTGTTTGAAATGGGGAATGTATGTGTGTTTTGGGCTTTTTTTTTTTTTTTTCCTGCTGCAATTTGTATGATCACTTTAATTCCAGTCATTGGCCTTTTTTTTAGGTCTCTTAACTTCAATCCCAGTAGCTAACCCAGAAGGCTAATACATGTCCAAGAGCTTTGATAGGAATGCAAATTTTAGCAAATTAGATTCCTGCATGTGATGATTTCTCAGGTGAGTGGAGTGGATTTCTCCAGTAGAGTGGAGTGTTCATATTTGGACCACTTTGCCTTAACCACATCTTTTATACTCAGTTCCATAGGGTTGAGACAGACCAAGGCAGTTCCGAGATCGTTTTTAATCACTGTAGTCTCTGAAGCCTAAACATAAAAGATGAAATTGGTATCGTTTTATTTCTTGTTTGGTACAGACAGCAGCTTCTTGGCTGCATCTTTGGCAAGCCTACCCTCAAGAGATGAAGAGCAGAAATTGAAACATAGACACAAAGACAACAAATTAATACATGACGAGACTAAACAAAAGAATGGGACTAACTTCTTTTCTACTCCCTCACCTCCTGAAATGGTATCCACACCTTCTAACAGGTAGGCATTTCACAGACTGCATATTCACTTTGAAAAATGAAGAGCCGTGGTGGTAATCGCCAGCAAAAACTGTTTTTTCACCTCTGTGATGTCTGTGGGAAGGTGTAACAAGAGCCTTCCACATTTTGCTCTCTTCAGAATCTGAGCACCATTTGCAAGACAGATTGTGTTTTGCCTACTTTCAGATTTTTTGTTTAGATCTGTACAACCTACAATTGTAAAGTTACAGAGGTTCCATCTCTAAAGGGACTAAATACTTCACCCAGATTAGGGAAAGTAATTAGGCTCTATGCTTGCTAGATCAGAAACAGTGGATGTTTATCTCCTGTGATATCTGCCAGCTGGTGTTATGCTGAAGCCAGGTTACCTGGAATGAATTCTAAATGTTATTCCTTCCAGTGCTTGGTGTAACTGGCAGGTCATCCATTAAAACAGGGTACTGTGTTACTTCAGCCATTTTTACTGTACATTTCCAGGTCTTTTTCCTGTTACAAGGTCAGAAATTCTGCACAGGTACCTATATGATGCATATAGTTTATCTTAAGTCAAATTTGAAGCCTTCCACGTTAACAATTCTAACCCTCAGAAAATATTTACTGCCCATTTTAATATATAAACTATTACCGCACAGTTGTTGTTGCTTTTTAAGGAGACTGACAGTCTCATTGTTTCCTTGTCCTCTCCTGGATATGTCTCTCACATCATACTTGGATTGTAAGTGCTCTGCTGCATGGATTGTTTTTTCTACTCTGCATTTTCACTAATAGAAATGTTTGTAAAATACCTTGTGGTATGGGCTTCGTTGAACCATGTTTACATTGATGGATGGGGACATCCATCTTCTGTTGGACAGACAAGGGATCTTCTGTTCTCAGGGTTGTAAGTATCCTGCCGCATGTATGGTTTTTTTTGTTGTGGTAAATGATCTATATTTAGAAATTAAGCTAGAGAAGGAAGTAATCCATAGGGAAAGAGTGCCATTTGAGTGTACCTGCTCTTCTTTGGTCAAGATGGAATTTATTAGGATTTTGGATGCCTGTGCCAACAGCTTTCTGCCTTTTTCTTTTAAACTTTAGAATAAAACAATTAGTGCATGTTTTAAATAGTGACCATAGTAACAGAAGAACGGGTGGTATGCAGTATGATGGTTTTCTCATCCTTTTGTCATCATTATATTACTAATAACTTTGAATCCTTGCAGTGAAGACAGCATTGCCACCAATGGACTGTCAGCCCACCATAGAGAGTCTTACCCTGACACTTGGCTTGACAGAATCAGAGCAGTGGAACAGCGTAGAACAGTGGAAACTGCAGGATCAAATAATTCTCAAACCCTCTGCGAGGCACTCTCCCATGTCATTTGATTCAGAACAGTTGGGTTTAAGTCAGAACATGAAGATTCTAGTAAGAAGCAGTGACAGTGCAGTATGTGGTGCATCTAAGATTGAAATGCCAGTGACACTAGTGTCTTGTCTAACCAGTTACAAGTTCATCGTCAAGAACTCAAGGAAGTAAATTGTCAGCATATCTGTAGGTTACCATATGAAATGCTGAAGCATCAGCACCACACTGATGCCTGGGGACAGGCTTCTTCAGTAAATGTTGCCTTGTTGTCTGTTTGTTCTAGGCTAGAAGACAATCTAGGTACTGCATCCTATGGCCTGGTTAAGCTGCCTGCTGATGTTACTTGTAACTCACCTGAAACACCAACAATAGATGAGCCATGGTCTGGGACCACAGTGGACTGCAGACAAGACTTCCAAAGCCACATGGTTAAAGGGCAGTTGTCAAAACCAAACTTGTATGATGCAAAACATGCCAGCCTTGAGCACGTTGTTGTTGAAAACTGCCTGCTAAATGATGCTTCATCCTTCTTTGCAAACGGAACACACACTATCCATAATGTTTGCTCAGGAAATAAAATGGGTTGCAGTGCTTCTGCACCAGGAGTTGCCACAACCTCTGAAGATGTTAAAGAATCAGACACTGAGCTGAACTGTGTTTGCTGTGGTCTTGAGGTACTGAATCTGAATGCTGATGTCAAGGGGAACTCCGACAATCGTTCAGGTATTACTGCAGCTCCTGTAAGAACATCTTTCTCTAATGCAGCAGACTCAGCTGTGGACTATATGCGAACTCCAAGTAACAGTGCCTTTTCAACAGGGCAAGAAAAGGATCTGTTGAATGGTGTTGCTGTAGAAGATGGTTCTGGGTTGCTGGCCTCCCAAAGGCATTTAGAAAACTCTGAAGAATCCTCAAAAGTGTTTCTTGAGAAGCCAGAAACTCTTGTACAAGAGCCCATGGGTGACAACATCAACAGAAACATACTGAAGGGCAAAGGTAGTCCTCAAGAAGACTGTCAGTTGCATGGCCAGCAAAATATGGCGATAAAAGTAACATCAACCCCGGTGAGACAAGAAGGAAGGCTGAATCCAGCAGATCCTTTGACCTTGGAGATTCTGGAAGGCAGCTACACTGGGAATTGCCGTCACAGAGATGGTTCACAATTAAGTAAGTTAAACCTGTTTCTCCCCTTCCCAAAATTAATGAGGGGTGCTCTTTTTCACCTACATTTTTGCAGGAGGCAGACAGTTCTGGTTAGAAGCTCACAGTGGAGAGGAAGGAAGAAGCTCTCTAGCATCTAGAAGATAAAATTGTATTTAAGTCTACTCAGGGGGTATTAGAAAAGCAGGTGGTATAAAATACAAAATTACTAAGAAATTAATCCAGACTGAATAGTCAGAAATATTTTTAAAGCACAATTAAAAAATTTGAACCTGATAACTTTTCCTGAACAGACTTGTATGAAAATTGTGTAACGGAATGTATTTCATTCACTCCTTCAGCTGGATTCAGTGGCTTGTTGTATAAAATTCCTGATTTTTTGTAATTTAGAATAACAATGTGAGATTAATAATCACAATTGGGCACTGACAAGTTTCTGCAGGGGGTTGGGAACTATGGGGGTAGCTGCCAAGTAATAGCTGTGCTGTTGTCAGCCCATCAGATGATTCCTTGCTGAGTAGGTGTTCCCCAAATAAATAATGGAGTAATTCACTTTAAGAACTCGGAATTTTGAGCTAAACTGTCTGTGGTTCAACACTAAAGTTTCATTCTACCATTTTAACTTCCTCACCTGTTTCTACAGGTATACTCTTTGAAGTGAAACAGGTAGAGCTGCAGGACCCTACCGTACTTTTCTGTGTCTGGGTGGTGAAAGACCTTCTACAGAGCCAGAAGGAAGTGGTAGCAAAGACTCAGCTTTTGCTTTCCAGTCTAGCAAGCTCTGCTGACTCTATTGCCGATCTTTCCACAAATAGTCTTGGAGAAGTAAGAAATCCTACTATGGTATAATATTGAGCATTTCTCTCCTTGTTTGACTGTTAAGCTGAAGCTAAAGTTGAAAAGATTTTCAGATTAAAATAATGTTGTGAGGTGGTGGATGGATATTGCTGTTACTTTGTTTCACCAGTTTTATGTCAAAAGAAATATTTCAGATTGCTGTTTTGTAACATTTCTGGTAGCGTGTGTTTGTCTTGGTGTAGTACAATGAAAGCACCTAATTTTAAATTTGTCCTTAGGCTGGTTTAAGTACATCTACAATAGAAGTTTGCAGCAATCTAATCACACTGGCACCAATGACACAACGTTATTTAGAAAGGAAATATTAGGTTGAAAACTTCCATTGACTGACTTGTGTCAACAAAAGAAACCTGCAGTTTTTAGCTGCCTCCTGAGAGGCTGCATTCAGGATGGTGTATAGAAAGCTAACACCACACAGCTGAGCAGTAGGTACATGTCAGTGCTGTCAAACCCGAACACAGAACTGCTCAGGCCTGCTTTTGGTTAGTAGTGGAATGTAAAACTGACAGGACTTTGACCAAGGCTGTAGAGGAAAATAGTATTTTTGATCAATTGAAATAGGTAATGGTGATGATCTAGATCCCTTGAATAAATCTGTGCATTTCTTAGATCTTTACATAGCTGGATTTTATAATGACCTTAACAGAGAATTACCTAGATATTTAGATACCGCATGTGTAATGTGTATAGTGGTGACAGTTCCAAACTGGCACTGCAAGAAGCTGTTGCTTAATGCAATGCGCTGCAAATTAGACATGTAGTTTCCCTCCCCTGCCTTGCCTTTAATTAGTGAGCTGGAAGATAAAGTAGGTATTTGAATGAAAAGCTTGGCTATTGGCAAAACCTCCTATTTGGAGTATTTTTTGATGAGACTTTTGAGAGCTAAGTAGTAAGGTGGCTCTTGTTTTCCTTTAAAAAAATTATCTTCCATGCATATGTCAAAATATAAGCAGTTCTGATTGTTTCATGTATAACTTCAAATTTCATTATTCAAAACAAATGTCCCCATGAGATTTGCTGTGTTTCCTCTCAGTATGACATACTGTGTATGTCATAAAGATGTTCTGTGATCACGCATTTTAGATGCCATCTTTGGTGGAGAAACCTAATAATCCCCAAAACGAACAATCCCAACCCTGTCCTCAGAGCGAGAAAAACTTCTGTTATGTTTAATTTCTCATGCAGTGTTGCAGGCCTTGGTAGGAAGGCATGTATTGTTTGCTTATTAGGAATTTTACTGGGGTGTTAAAATTTAGGAGGGTTTACTTCAAACTTGTTTGCTCTTCATGTCTACTGAGAGACCAATCTACAGAAGTAAAATGCTGTTTTACCAGAAAGTTTGGAAAACACTGGGAATTTAATATCTTTTATAAATGAAATCTTTTTAGATTTACTGAGGCAAACAGAAATTGCAAAATTTATAGACAAGGCTTAAAGCAGCACCTTTTAAATTCTGTCCATCTAGAATACACTTACTTGGAAAAATTACAACATTGAAAGTAACCTACTTCTTGTTCATCAAATAAAATTACCATTTGGTGATAGACCACAATGAATTCATTATCCTACTGGCACAGAGAATTTTGTGTGAACATCTAAGGTGCATATGCTTCTGTTTTCTTTACCTTTCTCTGAATTAAGCAGTATTTATAGCTGCTGAATGCTGACTGTTGACTTGATTTGTCTCATACTGTGACGGTTACATCAACGTGCAGTTCTTGCTGTCAGAAACAAAGATCACTCCTTTCAGCTATTCTTGCAGATGTGTACTTTCTCGTCATTATTTACTTGATTTTATAAATGTTACTTTGTGGCTTGCTTTATTTTTTTTGCTTTTTTATCTATACCTAGGCCATCAGATCAACTTCATTGTTTGAGAATTCTCGAAGAGCTGAAGATCTTGCAGGATTAAGGGCATGTGAGGGAGAGTACGCAAAAAATTACAACACTCTCAGTCTAATTGGCAAAGGGTCTTTTGGCTTTGTGTGGACTGCCAGGAGCAAGAAAGATCACCAGGAGGTTAAATGTTTCTTTTAGATCTCCTTGCAATAACTATTTAGGATGAAAACTGGAAAGTTAGTGTGTTCATATTCTGTCAATACTACACTATTAAAAGTGGCTGTTTGGTAGTTTGGGGGTTTCCTTTGTTTAAACAAAAATCTGAAATCACTGACTTCATGGAAACAGAACAGGAAAATATTTGCATTGATGTAGTATATGACCGTTACCCAAGACAACAGGCACAGAGTAAGTCTGACCATGTAAGCTAATTTAACGTGTTGAAAGAAGTATACATTAAGCTTAACAGAGTGACAGGTTTTAGTCTTCTGTTCCTAAAGAAAATTACAAACTTCAAAGTCTTTATCGTGCCATGACTCAAGAATGTGGACTAGACATGTTGAGGTTATGAAACCCTCCTTTTTATCAGCAGAAGTATTTTGGGTGTTGAGAGGCAAGCTGTGGTGTTTCTCTGCATGGATATGGATGTTAAGTGCCAATTTCCCTCCTCTGTACCCCTATGCCAGAAGTCACCACTGCTGTAATTGGGTTGATAAGAGAGCTGGCCTGGCAAAGCCTTTGGAATTCAGAGCATCAATAAAAAGAAAATAAATACATTCCATTTCTGTGCATCATTTGGCTTCTAGGACTAAATTAATTTAAATATGTTTAAATATACTATAAGCAATGCACATTGGGTTGCTTCTGTCCTTCTAGTAATATGAATCACTAACATTTTCCCTGGAAATTAATTTACCAGACACTTAAAACCATGCTTTTGCAGGTGATGCTGAATGCTGTTTTCTGTGTAGGTTGTCGTAAAGTTCATCTGGAAGGAGAGGGTGCTTGAGGACTGCTGGGTAGATGATCCTGATCGAGGGAGAGTTACGCAAGAAATTGCAATCCTGTTGAAGCTGCGGCACCCCAGTATCATTAAGGTACAGTGAACTCAGAGGGAATGTAGTTTGAACTGCATTGTATGGTTCGTTTGAGTACTTGGTGTCTCACGTTCCTCTTCAGGAGTGAGGAATTGTCCTGTATTAAATCTATGTTTTCAGGAAAGAAAGGAATCCTGCTTTGTTTTGGAGGGTATATTACAGCAGACTGTCGTTTGCCTTGACACTTTTACACCAAACATAGATCTGAAGGTGTAACTTGACAGAAAAAAAGCCTGTATGTTATTTCAAGATGATAGGATGCGTATCTTGGAAGTATGATGTTACATCTGACCATGTACTAGTTCTGTACATAATCTGGATACGTATCTTGATTCCTCCTTTTTGGTTTGGGGTTTGGATTTTTTTTCCCCAGAGAGAGAATTCCTCTTGGCTTCAATTCTGCTCTCCGTTTTAATTATGCTCTTTTTTTCAAGAAAGATTTGTGCTCAGTGAAATGAGACTTCAAAGATTATAATACATGTTGATTAAATCTCCAAGAGGAGAGCAGTGTTTGTTTAAAAAAAAAAAAGGCAATTTTAAGATGAAGCACATGAATAAAAAAGTCTGTTATTTATAGGTGCTGGACGTATTTGAAAATGAACACTTCTTCCAGCTGGTGATGGAGAAGCATGGGTCTGGTCTGGATCTCTTTACATTCATTGATAATCAGCCCAACTTGGATGAGCCATTAGCGAGCTATATATTCAGACAGGTGAGAGCTGGGAATGTACAGCTGCTACATGCAGGAAAGATTTGGTTAATTTAAGAACAAGGATCCTCTTACACTCAAAAGAATTCCTGGCTAATCAGTAGGCGTGCTGAATCAGAGTCATGCTCAATACCTGCAGAACTTTTCCTCGTTATTCTGTAGAGCTCATTTCTAGCTAATTGAAATGCTACCGGTAGAAACCTTCTTAAGGTTTACCTAGAGACTTGTAACAAAGAAACCTTTAGAGGACCTTATTTCATAGGAGGATTTCCTATAGAGCCATCACCTCTTTGCCTGTGATTGTGGCAGCACACACTACCTGTCACCAGGACGCCCATTCATCTCGCAGCAGTCACGCTTCTGCTGTGGGAGGAGGAAAGTGCATGGAAATTGCCCCAAGCCTCACTAAAAGCCACACTTCCACTTAGGTCAGTGCTTGGTTTAGATTTGTTGTGGTAGTAAAGGGCTTTCCTCTTTTTAAAGAATTTAAAATCAAGAAGTTATCTTGGATTTTAACGTGGCATAATGCAAAATAACTCAAAGTAGTTTACTGTGAGTCAGGAGCTTGCCTGAGAGCTGAGTTGTCCTTTGTTCATTGAGTTAACTGCAACAGTAGTCCCCAAGTAATTCCCCCTCACATGTTCTGGAGTAAATTCCTTGCTCTAAGGTATTCAAGAATTACTTTGCACCTGGTAACCCACCACTGTGTCCACACTCCTCTCACTGGAGTGCTCAGGGAAGCTGGTAACCAAAGTGATGCACCTTCTCTGTGTCTGCTGTGCAGTGTGCATTCACAAATTGCAGTCAGTGGTCCCTTTAAACTTCTGACAGGTAAGCCCTTTTCCTAAACCAACCCTGAGCTGGTAGGGGTGCTTTGTTACTTCAGACCTCTACAGTATTTCTCTGCAGAGGGAGCTTTGTAGTATAAATAGAAACTTTTCTCCCTCAGCCATCTGTTTTTCTTGCTCGAATGTATTGCGGTAGGGATCACGATTGTCTCCAAGGTGATATAATTTTGATGGTATTCTTAATTATGACACTAAAGCATGAATCGTGCAGAAAGAAGAATGGAATTTAGGAGTGACTGTATTATTTATACCAATCTTCACTTTTAAATGCTTTGTCATCCTGCAGTATCAGAGGCACACAGTAATATCTTCCAAATGAGTGTAATGATCCTCCAGATGAAGCTGGGATAAAAATAGAGTAACCTGCAGAACTGTAACAGTAAGCGCTTATGCTTCTAACCAAAAAAACAAGGGCATCGTGACTACAGCATACCCTTTTCCTGCACATTTGTGAGAGGAAAGAAAGCAAAGGCTTTTTTAAGTCTCTCTCCCAAGAGCATTGCAACACCCACTGCAGCAATGCTGACAGGCATGCCTGAGTTCATTTCCAGTTACCGAAATTGGGATCTATCTTGTTTATATAGTGTCAAAACAAGCCAAAGTGTGGCTGTCAGATGTGTCTCTGTGATGCCACGCAGATTATCCAGAAGGACACCTCTGTGTAGTAACACCTAATTCTTTCCTCCTTTATCAGCTTGTGTCAGCTGTTGGGTACCTCCACTGTAGAAACATCCTTCACAGAGACATCAAGGATGAAAACATTGTCATTGCTGAAGATTTCACAATCAAATTAGTAGACTTTGGTTCAGCTGCCTACCTGGAACCTGGCAAACTGTTTTATACCTTCTGTGGGACAATTGAATACTGCTCACCAGAAGTGCTGTCTGGCAAACCGTATGTAACCCTCTGGAAAGTAATTTTTGTGTCCATTGCACCAAAAACGTATGTGCAGGGCTGGAACAGAGAAGCCAAGCTGCATTGCCATTGGTACTCTTGCTAGAGTTATCTAACCACAGAAAACTGCAGCAAGATTTAGGGCACCACACTGACAGAAATTCCTTGTAAGGGTTTGAATGTGTATAAAGTTGGGCACTGCAGTGACAGAAATTACTTGTAAAGGCTTGAATATGTACAGAGTGTTTCTGACCGAGTCTGTTGACTGGCTTTCTTGTTCTGGTCAGGTGTTTTGCAACTCCTGTCTGTCCTGCTGCAGAGCTGAGTTCAAGAACAAGCCTATGATTTTAATTTCCAGCCTGATAGAAGAGTCTAGATGAGTTGTATTGTGACTTGAATGTGTCCCTTTTCCTTAATCTTTTGTAATATGTAATATGTACATCAGCTTGCTAATCTTCTCTTCATACCTGTGTATGAACGTGCTGATAGGTCTCTAGCAAAAGCTGCTCTTTTAGAGAGATGGTATGAGCAAGTATTGCTGTATAGCATCTGCCCCTTACCATGTCTGTGTTTTGTATTGCTCCCACTCTCAGCTCGTCTCTTCCCTTCTTCCCTATGTGCTTCCCTGTATGAACTTTTGCAGTTTGATAGTGTTCATCTCCCCATTGATTTTTGTGCTCCTCTGGACTCAAGGATTCTTCCTTTGCAGCTTGTCTTCCTGCTATCTTGGATGTGCTGCCCAAATCTTAGCTGTCTTTTCCCCGATTTTCTCCTTCTCTGACTGCTCTTCACCTGGAGGCTGACAGTGTCATACCTGCTCCTGGAGGGAAGCCGTGCCATCACAGGGTGGCAAACATTAATTGTACTTGCAATATATTATCTTGCTCCCATTTCACAGCTGTTTTCATGGCTCCTTCAGGCAGCTCCTCTTAAACGGGGACAGGGACCGGGGGTGGGGCAGAAGCAATGCAAGATGGAGAGGAAGTTCCTGCTGGTAATGAGATGGAAGATGAAGCAGCACTGCCCTGGGAAATTCAGCCTGTTACTGTGTGGAGAAACTTCCCCTTTTTCTTAGATGAAATCTAGATAGTATTTATTTCCACATAACTTTTGTTTTGAAATGGATGGGAAAAGATAAGGATTCCACTTAATATTTTACTTGATAGTTTTGGCTTACGGTGAAGAAGGAGGTGGCTTAAGTTCTCGTCACCAGATTATCCATGTGGAAGTCTAGTTGCATACTATACATACTCATCAACCAAAACTGGTTGGCCATTCTTATTCTTTGGTTGTTTTTCTTTCATGGAGAAGGATAGTACAGACTTCTCAAAAACACTGAGAACCTTATTAGAAGTCTTGAAGCTTCCTATGTTAAAATAAAAATTGGAAACAAGGGCTATCAACTGCCTGTTTTCTTTTTACTTTATTTAGCACACAATTATGTATTTGCAGTCTGAGTTTACACAGGTTTATATCTGCATAGGTACTGTGGCCCTGAGCTGGAGATGTGGTCACTTGGTGTCACGCTGTATACCCTGGTATTTGGAGAGAATCCCTTCTGTGAGCTGGAGGAGACCATGGCAGCTGTCCTGAATCCTCCTTGGCCTGTGTCAAAAGGTAAATTTTTCCCATTTGTTTTTCTAAAGATGCAGATCTCTTGGGAAAGTATGAGCAGTATTTATTCTCCAGAAATAGAGGGGAAGGCTGGAAAAATGCTTCCAAATGTGCTCAGCAATGATTTTTAAAGCTGCTCACTGAAGCAGAGTTAGCCGAGGTGTCCTTTTCAGGTAAGTTCTGCAGTTCTTCATGCCTGCAATGAATACAGCTATCTGCCATATATTTCATTAGTTTCAAATTCCAGGCCTCCCATTTTTTATGATGACTCAATTTACTAGCTTGTCAAGCGTCAGTGAGGTTTATATCTGAGAAAATCAGAACAACTAATGCCTGACGGGAAGGTTCACTCTTGTAAAGAACTTTAAGATCAGTCATGGCAGTCTTGTAACACTAAGGCAAGTTTTATCTCACTATTGCCAATGAATGCCACGTCACTTTTGGGACAGATGATAATGTGTTAATGTATAATTTCTGAATGAATTGTGTGGCTTGACCTTACAGGAAAAATACACTGGCTGTTTTCTGTTGGAGGCATAGAAAACTAATGGCGTGTTAGGCTAAAGAAACTTTCATCAACAAATTCTCTGGGATCCTTAGGAGCGCTATGGTTGTAAAGCAGGGTGCTGCAATTGGCTGGTAGATTCTTGAAGCTTTCCCTGAACCCTGAGTGCACCTTTAATCGCAGATCAAACACAGGATGACTGCAGGACAAGAACTGGGCTTGGAAGCACCAAGTCAGGCTTGCCGCGCTGGCCTTTGTTTCTACTTCTCTCCTCCTGGGCATCCTAACTCTGCGCCCCGTTCTCTGTTTTCACAACCTGGAAATGTCAGATCATTTCCAGAGCAGAGCTCATGTGACTAAGACTCTGGTAGAACAGGTACTGCACAAGGGATTAGCAGGGAGGATTTGTTATTAAAAATCTTCACTTTTTTGGAATATGAAGTGTGTTTTGCATTCCCAGCATGCCTAAAATACAGCCTGAGGCATTCCTCTTAATACTCTCTCTGCCCAGGTCTCATGAACATCATGGCTGGGCTTCTGCATCCTGTTCCGGAGCGGCGCACAACTCTCACAGTGTTAGCAGAGGATCATTGGCTGAAGCAGCCTGTGAACCTGGGTGATTATACCTGGGAAGAGGTATACGTGTCTGCTGAGACAGGTGAGACGTTGTTCTGAAGGCTTTCTCCTTCACCTGGGTCCCACCAAGCACACGGGAATGATTTATAAGAGAAGACTGAGCTGTGGTTAGCGAGATACTGCTCATCGGGCACACGCCAATAGCCAAATGTGCTCAGTTTGATGACACACTTGTCGGCCAGCTGGACCTATGGCTCACCCCTCGCTGTCTGTCTTTCTCCATAGAAAGCAGCAGATTCAGAAACAGTTCTGGTGGGTGCATACACGAAGACAGGCTCCTGGCTCCTCACGTGGAGAATGAGCCGTGCTTGAACACTTCTGACTGCGAGCGTGCAGCTCCCCGCCAGGAAGGAGCAGCGGCTGTGGAGTGCCAGGGCTCGGGCATGGGAAGTCGCTGCAGTCCTTCTCTGCAGCGCTACTAACGGAGTGGTAACTCCCCTACTGCAGGACACAGACAGTCACTCAAGAGCCAACAGGAATTAATTGTAAGCGCTTCCATCTCATGGGAAGATTGCTACTGCTTCTCTCTTGCAGACAGATCTGGTGGCTGGCACCAAGCGGTAGGCAGGGCAGCCCTGAGCTGCTTGGCCTGGGCATGATTCCTCTAGGAAAGCTTGTTGCTAATAAGCATTTATTATTGTTCTTATGTAGGATCTGTTTTAAAGTTGTGAGGCAAAGATTTTAATGTCATCTTTAAATTATTTGTAACTATATTTTTATGGGCTGGATTTACTTTTTATGTGTAGTTTCACTCTTGCTGAAAATTAAATGAATAAATGCCTTTGTCTCCTTGTGGGCTGGAGTTTGTGTGCATAAAGAGGCCTCAGAACCAGATGCAGCTGCAGGATGGGGGGTGCCTGCCCCCCCCCCCCCCCCCTTTTTTTTTGTAATGAAAGTGTTAAGGCCCCAAACCCAAGGAAGATGTTGTAGTTGTAAATACCTTAGGTACTTAGAGGCTGGGATGGTTGTAGGATAAGGGATGGGGGTGAGATGGGGGGAGATAATCTCCCTGTAGGCAACGCAGATCTTGAGAAGGGATGCACAGGACCACAGAGATGAGAAAGTTACAAGAGGATGGGAACAGTAATCGGGCAGGCTGTGGTCTACTGATCCCAGAACTGAGTTTGCGCAGAAGTAAAGGTCAGTCAGGGGACGCAGCAAACAAGACTAGAAGCTTTCATCTGAAGACTCCAATGACCATCCAAAGACCACCAGGGAAGATGATTGTGCGTGCAGACCAGACATTTGCATATAGTAATGAGTTCCAGGAAATCTCATGTGTATGTAAATGAGTTCACAGAAATTTTATGAGTATGTATAACTTCATGGTACATAGTCTCTAAAAGTTTGCCAGGTTGTTGGAGCACTTATGTTGGGGCTGCCCCCAACGCTGCAATAAAGGCTGCTTGGCTTACTAGGCCTGCTGTTCCTGAGTGTTGTTACACTGGGCTCCTTAACCAGCCTCCCGCTGCGGCAGGAGGTCAGGATGCTGCTCGTCCTTATATCGGTTTCTCCGTCCTCTCCATAGCCCTTGGTTTTGATGAGGCAAAGGCAGCGGGAAAAAGAAATAGATTCAATAAAGAGGATTTTAACCAGTTCCCAATACTGAGGTGTGGGCAACAGGCCTGCGTGGTGAGTGGCTCGGCCGGGACTGGGCTTCTGGGAGGGCAGTGGGGCAAGTGCGGTGGGTCTGTCCCGCTGCTGCCGCAGGTCTGCGCGGCTCAGCCGGGCGCTCAGGCCCCTGCAGCCCCCCAGGGTCCTGCAGCGGCGCCCCCGCGCCCAGCCCTTGGCCCCGGCACCTCCGCCCCGGCTCGCAGCTGCGTGACCCCGGGCTACGACGCGCTCCGCAGCCCAGCGGCGGCACCGAGGGGGCTGCCCGCCCTCCGGCCCCGCCAGCGCTGCCCGTCGCCGCGCCCCGCTCCGGCGGCAGCGGCCGGTGGGCCCGACCGAGGCGGGGGGGGGGAGGGGCGGGGCAGGAGGCTCCGCCTGTTTCACTGCGGGCTCCGCTGGGCCCGAGCGCGCCCCCGGTGCGCGGACAACGGCGGGAGGGCGCCGCGGGACCGGCCGCGGGCTCCTGGGGCGTCGAGCGCGGCCCCAGGCCCCGAGGCGAGGGCGGAGCGCGGCCTCGGCGGGGCCCCCCGGCTCCTCCCCGCGGCGGCCGAGACATGGCGGGGCTGCTGCTGCGCGGCGGCGGGCGGGCGGCCGCGGCGGGCCTGGCGCCGGGGCTGGGCCGCGGCTGCTGCGGGGAGGCGGCGGGGCTGCGGGCCATGGGCTTCAGCGAGGAGCAGGCCCGGCGGCTCCGCGGGCTCCAGCCGCGGCTCGGGCCTGAGCGCCGGGAGGCGGCTGCGGCGCAGCTGCTGCTGCTGGGGCTCAGCGCCGAGGCCGCGCTGGGGCTGCTGGAGCGGAGCCCGGAGCTGCTGCGGCTGCCGCCGGAGCAGCTGCAGGAGCGCGCCGCGGAACTGCGGCGCCTGGGGCTGCAGGGAGGTAGGGCGGCGGGGCCTGGGGGGTGGGGGGCGGGGGGACACCGGCCCCCCCCGCCCGCTCAGCCCGGTGCCCGCAGGCCGGCTGCGGCGGGCGGTGAGCCGCTGCCCCCAGCTCTTCACGCTGCCCCGGAGGCGGATGGCGGCGGTCGTGCGGCTGCTGCGGGAGCGGTGCCTGTTCACGGCGGAGCAGCTGCAGGAGGTGCTGGGGACCTGCCCCGCCGTGCTGCTGGAGGAGCCCGCCCGCCTCCACCTCCACTTCCAGGTGCGGGGCCGGGGGCGCGCGGGGCCGGGGGAGCGCGGGGCCGCGGTGACCCTGGAACGCCCTGTCCCGCCTGTAGTATGCCTACTTCAGGATGGGGGTCCAGCAGAAGGAGATGGTGAAGGCCCAGCTTTTCCGAACGCCCTTCGCCGAGCTCAGGAACCGGCACATCTTCCTGGAGCGGCGGGGGCTCTACCAGACCCCACACAAAGGCCAGACCCAAACCAGCAACCCAAAGCTGAAGGACATCCTGGAGCTCCCGGAGGGAGCCTTCCTGGCCAGCCTGGCCCGTTCCACCCCAGAGGAGTATGAGGTCTTCAAGCAGCTGCTGGCTCGAGAGGAGGAAGAGGAGGAGGAGGAGGACAGGGATGCACTGTACAAAGAGGAAGATGAAGACCTGGATAGGGAAGGAAGTAAAGCAGCCTGGGAGTGAGGAGGTGAGGCTCCAAGGTGCCCGAGCTCTCCCATGCTGCTGCCCAGCCCCACTGCTCTCGTGGGTGCACCAGGCCCCCACCTCATGCAGGCACCAGCTGTGGTGGCTGCAGGACCTGTGGGCTGCCGGGCTCCCTGTGCAGGGCAGCAATAAATTCCATATTCCAGAATTCAACAATTAACCCTCGTTCCTCCTCATTGACCAAGTACTTTAAAAAATATCCAGTTTCCATGAAGTGTTTTTATTTAAAAAAAAACAACCAACAAACAAAACCAAACCAAAATAACTAATTAATTTCCAAGGCTAGGTTAAAACCCTCTGGCTGCATTACATGCTGTGCTGGTGGTGGGCCGGGAGGGAGGCAGCAGGCTGCTGTGCGGGCTCGCAGCAGAGCCATGCATCCCATGGCTGCAGGGACAGGCCCTCCAGCAGCACTGACTGGTCTGGGGGTGGCACTGACCCAGCGCTGTCCTGTGGCAGGGCTGCGTCCACCTTCACAGCCCGCGTTGGCGCTGGCCTTGTGGCTGCCAAGGCAGGGGTGCAAACCTGCAGCCCCCAAACCTCCCCTCCCCTGTGGATAGCAGAGGCTGTTCTGGCTTTCCCCTCACCCTGCTCTTCCAGGCAAGGGCTAGTTTCTTCCTGTGCCCTTGCGGCAGGGGGCTGGAGCAGGGTCAGGCAGCCTTGGAGGAAAACGAGGCGTGTGTCGCCATCTCGGACTCTAGCTCTCCTCTGGGAGAAGAGCTAGAGCCTGCGCAGGAGGGGAGCATTGCACCGGCCTGCTGATTGTGGCTTCACATTGTCCCTGCCGCTCCCAGGCTGCTGCCAGATGCCTTGGCAGCTGCTTCTCTGGGACAAGCACTGTCAGGCTGCTCCCCAAAGCTCCTGCACCTGTTCTGCTCCAAGAGCATCTTCTGAGCTGCAGCTCAACATGCGTGGCTGAACAACAAAGCGCTCTGCGATGCTCGCAGGAGGGGAAGGCTGCCCCGTGAGGATGCCCCCCACACTGCTGGGGAAATAACACTCTATACCATAACTACAATATATCTCTGGTAGATATTAATTTATAATATACACTGTGTACATTAATACACAAATCTATGCTTAACTAGTGTTGTCATACAAACTCACAAAAACTAGGAATGTTTCTAAGCTACACTTTTTCCTTGTCTGCCCTGCCACAGCTGTTGGACAGCCACCGTGTGCATGCCGATTCTCTCCTCCACAAACAGTGCTGGCACCTCAGCACCACATGGTGCCACAGGGAATGCAAACAGGATGGCAACAGAGCTCGCTTCCTCACTGAGCCCATGATGTGCCCTGCACTGGCTTGGAGGTGATTAGTGTCAGAACAAGCATGGTGTTACACCTCAGCTGATGAACTTCACCCTACACATCGCTTTTAAAATTCTTTCTAGGTGCTATATTGCTTTCTGAGCTGGAAGTTTGGTTAAAACCACGGATTGTTTACAAAGCAAAGAAGAAAAGGCAGGCAGTAGAAGCTGCCCAAACGTGCCCCACTAGAGCAGAGGAGACAGGGACGTGCCCCCACTGCCCACACTTCACTGCTCAGGGGGGCTGTTCACCATTTCCAAGTCCATCTACATAGGGAAGGTCTTCTCCAACCAGACTGTTGTGGGCCACCTTCCAGGTGATAGCTAAGGCTTTTTGGTCTGCATTATATTTGTTGTATCTGTTGTATTTGGGGGTTATAGGTAATTTATAACCTTGGATTACAGAAACAGGTTGGTACAGATGCTGTTGGCAGGGAGCTGGGGTCAGCCCCGCTGATGCCTGAGCAGAGCTGGGAGCCTGTCACTTGTGCAGAGTGGCTGGGAGGGACCAAGTGGGGCTGGACCCTCAGGGGGCTGCTGCAGTACACTGGTGCTCAGCTCCTCGGGGGCAGAGAGGCGGCCAGAGTAAGGCAAGCCAGAGCAAAGGCAGTGCTGGTCCGGCGGAGGGAAGGGACTGCTGCTTGGCGTGCCGATCCAGCTGCATGTGCCTAACGGGCTGGAGGAGAGGGAGAGGCTGATGCCAGGCAAGAAGGTTCCCCTGCTGTGTTCAACCCAGTGAGCAGATCTGATCTTCCTGGTGTTTTAAAAAGCCCTTAGATGTGGAAAGATGAAGCTTCTACTGCTTTGAACCCTGTGAAGGAGCAGGAGGAGAATGAGCTGATGTGCAGAGTTCCCCACTGCTGCCTCTTCCCACCCTCTGCACCTGTCTCAGGCTGGGAGAAGGGGACCTGCCCCCTCCGGAGTTCCAGCCTTTGCCTTGCTCAGGCAGGCAATGCTTGGGCCCTTTTTGTGCAGAAATCACTTGTTCATGGGGCTGCAGAGCTGCAGGGAAGCATAGCATCGCCCCTGCTCCTCCAACCCAGCTGTGACCAGGAGCCATCAGCTGCATGCCCAAGCCTGACAAGCACAGCAGCTGGAGAGCCCCTGCACGCCCTCAACGTGGCAGCATGAGCCTGGGCTGTGCTCTGGCCTCCAGCCTCCTCCCCAGCTCCCTGCACAGAGATGCGCACAGCCACAGGCAGGAACTGCCCCTGCCTGCAGCTGAGGAGAGCCTGGAGCAGGTACTTACTCTACGGCTTCTTCAGTGTGTGACTGTTGCTTGGTTTTCTGAAAGAGAAGGGAGGAGAGCACCATCAGCCAGTGCTCACAGGGAGGGAGGGCATGCTGAGCCAACATCTAAGCCACGGTCATGCGCTCCTCATGCTCTGCTCTGCACAGGGTGCTTGCAGTCCGCCCCCAGCCTAAGCACCCCTTCGTGTGTGGGGTGACACTGCCAAGCTGCATCCTCCCATCCCTGGCCACAGGACAGTGCACTCAGTACGCTGCCGCTGCCAGCCATACCTGCTGGTTGTCTTCTCAGAACTGGTGCTCGCACAGCTCTCCTTGTAGCAGATGTCCTGGTGTACCTTGTAGACTCTCCTGTACCTACACACACACAGAGGTGAGTTCTAGGGAATAACGGGGACAGATTTGCTTTTATAAGTGTAAGGTGGGAGTCTGGGGGCCTCCTCCATTTCCTTCCAGACTGTGGTAGCCAGCCTTAGTAGGAATGGGGCTGAGCCTGCTGTGTTTGAGGGCTGGCAGCACATAGCCAGGCCCCCTGCGCCTCCATCACGGGAAGGCTGGGGAGGGGCAGGGCTCAGAGCAGAGGCCCCCCTGCTCTGATGCTGCAGGAGGGCTGGCCCTGGCCCTCTGCTTGCAGATGGGGAGGCAGTAGGCAGGGGATCTGCTGCTGCCTGGGGGTCACACACACAAAATCCAAACTTGCTGTCACGTAGGTGGCTAACACTGCTACGGGGCTGTCATTTCAGCAGCACCCTGCCCTGACACGCAGCTGGCAGGGCAGCCCCGGGGGCTCGAGGGCACATGAGGTGGCTCAGCCTGTGCTGGGGAGGGGGCAGCTGCAGCCACCTGGCAGCTGCCAGCCAGAGTCTGAGACAGCCTCACGCATGCTCTCCCCTCCCCAGAGTCGAGCTGCAGGGAGACATCCCTGGCTCTGACCACAAGAGGAAGGGGGGAGCACAACCCGCAGGCAGTACTCACAAGTAGTGGCAGGTGCCTCCTTCCCACACGGGGAATGACTTGGTTTCCGAGTACAGCCGTGTGCACGAGTGTGGCACGTTCTTGCAAGCTGCTTGGGGAATAGGAGAGGGGAGCTATCAACAAGCCCATCTCTGGCCCTGCCTGCCTGTGTCCTGTGGCAAGGGGCTGGTAAGTCCCCCCAGCTTCCCCTCTGCTCTCCTGGAGGGCTAGGCTCAACAGAGCTGACCCGCTGGCAGCAGCAGAGCCCCCAGCCTCACTATAGTGGGCAGGACACGAGCCTGGCAGAGGCAGAGGGCTTGGCCAGGAGCGGGGAGCAGACCTGCACTCCCAGATCTGCCTCAACTGGCAAGAGCAGAGCCCAGCCCCTCTCTCTGCAGCCGGCAGAGCCCAGCCCTCTCTAGTGGAGCCTAGGCATGGTGGGAGCCCCTCGGCCAGGATGAGCTGGGTGCTGACAGGGTGTACTCCTTGACCTGCACCCTGCAGGATCTGTGGCTGGGATTGCTGCCAGGCTGGGCACATGCCATCCACCTGCCGGAGGGAGCTCAGCCCTCCAGCAGCAGTGCAGCACTCACCCAGCTCACAGAGCCGGCCCTTGAATCCTGTGCGGCAGTCACAGTGGTAGGACTCAGCATTTCTGCTGCAGGTGCCTCCGTTCCTGCAGGGGTTCGTGGAGCAGTTCTGCCCCTCACCTGCAAACCACATATGGCTGTCAGACCCTGGGGCCAGGACACAGCCCTACCCACCCCCTGGCATACGAGGGTGCTCCTGGGGACCACACTGTGTGACCCTTGTGCATCTCCCAAAAGGGCAGCAACAAAGAGGGCAGGCTGGTGCCAAACGCCCTGCCTGCTTGTGGGGCCTCAGCTGAGTCCCTGCTGCTCCTGTGGCTCCCTCTAGACTTACTCTTGCTCTTTGCCTTGTGCAGCTGCAGTGCCAGACTGCCCTGGCTGGACACCTCCACATTCTCCAGCTTCACTGGAGCCTCCGGCTCTGGGAAACAAGAGGGTCAAATGTCACATCCAGCTGCGGCCAGATCCAAAGACTGCCCCTCTGATGGGATTCAGCCTGCTCGCAGCACAAGGGGGCTGGTCAGGCCTCAGGCAGTGGTTTAGCCCTTCCCCGTTGGCACCCCATAGAATTAGGGTGACCACCCTGCCCTTCCTGGGCATCTGTGGGACATGGAACCCTGCGGAGGCAGGGGCAGAAGAGAGATGTGCAGCAAGCTGCCATCAGGTGTGCTGGCCCCCTCCCCACCCCATGGTGGAGGTGGGGGTCCCAGGCCTGGTAGGATATATCTCGGGCCGGCACTTGCATCCCTGGTATTCTGGGGATGACAAATAGGGGACTGGGCCTGTGCCAGCAAGGGGCTTCTTGTCCAGGTGCTCTCCTCGATTGCGAGGCTGTGCTTGGGGCTGGGGGCTGGGGGCATGGGGGTGTCAGGCTGCTGGGCAGGCAGGGGCTGTACTGGAGGGCTGCAGGGTCACTGCCTGGGCTCCTGCAGCTGCTGGCAGGGAAGAAGGCCAGCCCCTGCTGCAGCCAGCACTGCCTCCCATCAGCAAGAGCTGGGCTCCCCAACCAGCTGTGCGTTACCCCTGTCCCTGGGCAAGGGTCTAGAAGCAGGGCAGAGGTTTGTTTGCCCAGGGAGAGATCGGAGGGCTCTGCCCTCCCCTATGGCTGCCCCAGCCCTACAGCAGCCTGCCCAGCTGCCACCCTGTCCCTGGGGGGAGGCCTAACAGAGGGCACTGGGTGACAGGAACGGGCCAGAAAGGCAGCAGAGCTCTTACGCGTCTTCACAGTGATGGATTTGCCCAGCGTAGTGCTGAACCTGGCGCTGATCCTCCCTCTGCCATCCACCAGCTCGGTGAACCTGGGATAGGAGAGCCATGAGGGTACAGGGCACTGCAGGTTCCCCAGGCCACAGCCACCCCATGTGCTATGGCTGGAAGCAGTTGGATAAAGCACTCGCTGGTGGCATCAGGCTTTGGTGCAAGCACTGTAGGCTCAGCTGTGGGCAACATGAGGGGGCCTGCTCACCGGGCAAGGGCCTGCCTGGCTCAGGACCCCAGCAGGTGGGCAAGAGGCTGCAACCCAGCAGGAGCATGGCTTGACCCTGTGCGCGCCCAGACAGGGGAGCTGGAAAAAGGGGCTGTGCTCAGCCCAGTGCCTGGGCCAAGTGCTAGTGGAAGAACCAGGAGTGATGGAGCAGTGCCTACCTGGGGGCTGATGAGGGCTCCTCAGCTGTGTCATGATCTGCTAGCAAGCGCAGTTCAGGTAGGAAAGCTGGGGGCAGCCTGTTGCGCAGGACCCGGGGGTGTCCAGTTTGGCTCCACCGTCTCTCTGGAGCCCCATCCCTCTGCACTGCAGACCAAATTATTAGGCTTAGCAGGGAGCAGGCCCCAAGTCAGCACAGCAATGCAACTCTCTGCCTCTCCCCTCATCCCCAGGCTGCCTTTTAGGGCTGTCTGGGGACCTATGCACACTCTCCACACACCTGGGCTGCAAGTGCCTGTCCCCGTGAAGCACCACTGAGCTGTAACTCTGCATCTGCCCTCTGCTAACAGAGGTGGAACCCCGCCACCCCCACCTCCCTTTGCAGGGGACTTGTGTCCTGCCCCCGCAGCCTGCTGCAGGCACCTGCTTCTGGGGCAGCAGGTCCCCGCGGACTCATTATTCTGTTGGTCAACTGGTTTCCTACGCCCTGCCCTGATTCTCTGCTAGCCAGTCAATCTCTCATGCTGCAGCAAACCGGCACCACCCCAGCCCTGGCAAGCTAGGCACTCACAGGTGGCGACGTAGAGGTGGATGGGCTCACTGTGCACTTGGCCTTGCTCCGTGTTCTGCACAGCTGTCACGGACAGGCGGTACCGCTGCCCAGGGAGCAGGTCCCGCACTGTGTAGGACACAAGCTTCCCGTTGGGCACATAGCGGCTCTTCACACTCTGAGCAGTGGTAACATTGATGATGTACCCCTCCACGGCACCGGCGGGCGGCTGCTCCCATGCCATGGACACGGAGGTGGCAGTGACGCGGGAGGCAGTGAGGTTTTGCGGGGGGAGAGGCCCTGGGGCAGGCAGGAGGAGGGGAGAAAAAGGGTCAGCACTGGTGTCCTTGAACGGTGACTGCCCGGCTCGCCCACACACCGCTTTACAAGCAAGCCACGCCCCCAGCTTGCCTAGCCACGCCCCAGCCAGCCCTCGGCTCGGCTCCAGCCACGCGATGTGCCCGGAGGATGCTCGGCGCTGGGCGGGCAGGCGAACCCCCAGCTCCGGTCCCTGTCCTCCACCTGCCTTACAGCAAGGGATGAGTCAGGCCCGTGTGCGCCCCACGTGGGGCTGAGCTCATGCCGGTCTTCAGCAGCAAACAGCATCTGGCAAGGGAGGACACGCCGCTGCCCTTCCTGCCTGCGTGCCTCCTGCCCGCCCTGCTGGCCAGACGGGCTGCCTGCCCTTGCAGCTCCCCCTCCCTGCAGCTTTCCTGCTGGCCTTGAGCCGCACCTGCCCTGCGCCTGCTAAACCCCTGGGCCCCTGCCATGGCACGGGGGCAGCGAAGGCAACCCCACTCACTCGTCCACACATGGAAGGGGGCTGTGGCCAGGCTCTCTGAGGGGTGGTCTTCTGTCCCCAGGCCGCTCAGTGTCGTGACATGGACAATGTACCTCTCTCCTGGCTGCAGGTCCCTGCAGGAGAGGAAGGCAGGGTGGGAAGGGGTGAGGCTGGGCAGCCTCAGAGGGCCACCTGGCCCAGCACCCGCCTGCTGCCCCACTCACAGGAAGGTGTACTTGGCCACGCTGCTGTTCAGCTCCACGGTGTGGTCTGCCAGGTCTCCTGGCTGGTGGATGGAGACACGCACCCTACTGACAGTGGAGTGCTTGACCCGGTGGAGAGCCCACTGCACCGTGATGGCGCTGGCCGTCACGTTTGTGATCTCAAAGCCTTCCACCGGACGCGGTCCTGGCCGGAGCAAGTACAGAAGTCTGTGGTCAACCACTGGTCACTGTGGGTCACCCTGTCCCTTCCCCATGCCCCTGCAAGGTGGGTCCTGCCTGTCCCTTTGCATTCGCTTCCCCAGTGGGAACAGCTCAGCACCACCTACCCCACCAAACTCACACCCCCTATACCACTGTCCGGGAGCAGGGGTGTGGGCAGGTGGGATGCACACCTGTCTGCCTGCCTACAAGGCCTCATGCCACCCACGGCACCATTGGGACCATCCTCAGTGGACTGGCTCCAACCCCCTGCTACCAGCTCCAAAGGGACTGCAGTGCCTGGCCCTGAGCCCACCGCACAGCCCAGGCTGCCATCCCGAGCCCAGATCTCACTGCCTCTGGCCCCGGCTCAGGGCCTCCCAAGACTGTGGCTGGGGGCATAGGCCCTTGCCCTGCCCAGTGTCACCATTGCCTTCTCCCCCAGCCCTCACTCAGCCGCAGCCTGCTGGGGGGGGGGGATCTGGCCCAGGGGCTTCTCCCACCACCCCCTTCTCTCTTCAGAGGGCACTTTTCTAGGTCTAATCCCCTCCATTCTCAGTTTGTGCTCCATTTCTACATCCACCTGCCCTAGAACGCAGAACCAGAACCTCAGCTGTGCCACCTGCTCGTGCCCTGCCCCCGGAGGCCTCACCAAGCCTCCTGCCCTCCACCTGTGGAGCAGAGGTCCTGCCAGCCCTTGCCCACCCTGGCACACCCCCACACCAGGCTGGGCAGGATGCAGGGATGACTTGCCCATGGGGCCCCGCTACCCAGCACCGGGGCTTCCTCCAGCTCAGCCCCACAGCACCAGGGATGTGTGCTACCCCAGGTCCAGTGTCAAGAAGTAACTGGTGTGGTGGGCGCAGCCTGGCTTTGATGAACAGGATCTGGGAGCGGTCCCCGCTGCCGGCTCCCTTACCAGCCCCTGGGCAGGGGCCCAGTGAGCCTTGGGGGGTTTGGTCCCCTTTTACTCACAGCAGAGAGAACAGCAAGCCTCTGTGCCAAGCGCTTTCCAAAGACTCCCAGCTGGATTTTAGGATCTGCGCCACCAAACCCACCAGGGTCTGACACCAGGCTGGGCTGTGGCTGGAGCCGGCGGCGGGGAGGAAGAGGCACAAGCCCCAGCACTGCAGGGGCTGCATGTGCTCACAACCGCGAGTCCCCCTGGGACACTACTCACTAGTGCGCGTGGTGAGCATGATGGGCCTGCTGATATCATTCTTGTTGTTCACGTTGCGTTTGACTGAAAAGACAGAAATATTGTAGGCTCTGCCGGAGGCTAGTGCCCGCAATTGGTGGGCAGAACGACTTCGGTCCACAAAATCTGTCCTGCGGTAAGAGCCGTCGAGGGATACGTACGTCACGGCGTAGCCGTCAATGAGTTGCCTGGCAGCTGCGTCCTCAGGTGGGTGCCAAGAAATCAATACACCAGTGTCCTCCACCCTTTCCACCTTTAATGAGGTTGGTGGCAGCAATTCTTCAGGGTGTGGGCAAAAGCAAAGGGGAGAGGTAATGCCATGAATCTTTAGAGAACAGACCCCGGCAGCAAGAGGCAGAGCGGCAGCAATGGAAGATGGGGCCCTTGCTCTCTCTCCCTCAGTGCGCCCAGCAGGAGCCCTGCAGGCACCAGCTACCACAGGCCTGGCAGGCACAGGACGAGTCAGGGCACCAGCAGCGCTCCCCGCCACTGCAACCCAGCAGCACCAGTGGCCAGGCATTTGCCACCACCTGCCAGGATTGGGGCGCCAGCAAGACAGGCCAAAGACCACACAGAAGCCAGTGCTGGCCATGAGAGGCTTCCCTCGGGTGCCTCAGCCTCCCCTCCTGAGGGCATCCGAGGGATTGCCATCGCTGCTGGGGGCCAGGGACACCTGTCCCCAGTGTCCTCATGCCAAGCCTGGCACCTGCAGCAGCAGCTCAACACACCAGCACCTGCCTGCAGCATCGGTGGGGCCCAGGCTGCCCCCCATGGAGACAAGGCCCCAGCCCTGCCTGCCTCAAGGAGAGCTGCTGGTCCCGGATGGCGTCAAGCCCCATGTAGGTGGTGGCCACTGCCAGGTCAGTGTCGAGCCCCATGCCATGTCCTGGTGCCGCTGATGAGGGCCTTTACCTTTTTCGCAGCTCTTGCCTGTGTAGCTGACTTTGCAGGTGCAGCTGTGGGTGCCATTGCCAGGCAGGCAGTAGCCTCTGCTCCCGCAGGGGCTGGAGAAGCACGGGTCGCTGGCTGTGGGAGAGGTGCCGGGCCCAGCGGTGTTAGCAGTGCTGGCTGGCCCAGGGGCCGCCCAGCACCGAGCTGCCCTGCCCGCCTCACCTGTCTCGCAGTGGTAGCCGAAGAAACCCTCCGGGCATACGCAGAGGTAGGAGCCCCCATAGCTCTCACACTCCCCTCCATTTCGGCAAGGGCCCGACTCACAGGCGTCCACTTCTGGAGGCAGGGGGAGGCCAGCAGTGAGCAGGGGCCCCAGCGTGCCAGCAGCCAGCCCCGCAGGCCAGAAACAGCCCCTCCAAGGGGGCAGCAGGACAGACATGCAGCCTGGGGCTCAGTGCAGCCCATCTGGGCCCAGAACCCCACCCAAGTGCCACGGTCACCGCATCCCCTGGCAAGGGGTGGATGCCTTCAAAAGGGCATCACCAGCAGACACCTTGTTCCTTGCTCCCTCCCCACTGGATCGGTTTCAGCTCTGCCCCCAGCACCAGAGGCCAGGAGGTGCACGAGGCACCAAGCACATGGAGCAATGGCTCAGGTTCAAGGTCCCCAAGAGCTGACCAGCTGCCTGGTTCGGTGCCAGTCCTGGCCACATGCTGCGGCCCACAGCCCAGCCTCCTGCCACCCTGGTAAGGGCAGGTCCCTACCTGTCTCACACTGTGTCCCCACAAAGCCCTCAGGACAGAAGCAAGCGAAAGACCCAGGGAGGTCCCGGCAGGTCCCTCCATTCTTGCAGGGTTCTGAATGGCATTCGTCAACATCTGGGGAGTTATGGGAGGAAAGAGTGCCAGCTCAGCCCGAGACAGGGGGCTCAGAGAGGCAGCACTTCTCCCACAGGGTGCAGACCCTCCCCACATCACTTGCTACCCCAAAGCCCGCTGGCCAGGAACAGCCCTGCTCCTAGGGCCGTTGGGAGCCCACTGCCCCACACCTGCCCCTCCGCAGGGGCTGCGTTGGGAGCTGGCCATGAGGAAATGCACTCAGGGACACCTGGCAGTGTAGGACTGTGCCAAGAGGTCCCATAGGGTGCCTGTAGCATGTCCCCTCCTCTAACCCCTGGCAGGTACCCCACCTTCTGTCACCACTGTCCCCTGCCAGGCCCTGAGGAGCTGGGCTAGAGATGCCTGCCAGAGTCCCACCAGCCCTGAGGCTGCCCATTACCCCTTCAATGAGCACCCACACACAACCACAACCACATGCATACACAGGAGCAGGAGCACAGGGCAGCCAAAGATGTGCAGCCTCAAGTTGAATTTCCTCCCCGGTCTTAGCTGACAGCTTTGGAACCATGCAGCGCACTTCCTACCCAGATCCCGAGATCAAGGGCTTGTCTGCACAGGCTTGGCATGCATCAGAAGCCACTGCCCCCTCAGCGATGGGGGATGCCCACACAGCATCCACTTGTGGGAGGACGCAAGTAGCACACCTGCCCCTGCAGCCCCGACCGGAAGCAGCATCTCCCCACTGGCTCACCCCACAGCTGGCTGGGAGCTCTTGGAGAGAAGCCCTTGCCACAGACTGATCTGAGCACAGACAGAGGACCGAAGCCAGTGCATGCAACTGCAGGCAACCCAGCTCCTGACCGTGGGGGTTGTTCCCCGGGGGCTGGCAGGTGAAGCAGGGTTTGCTATGGCCACCTGTGGCAGCCCCGAAGCATTCCTGGCACAGTCTCTCACCTGACTCGCAGCGGTGGCCCACGTAACCCGGCTCACACAGGCACAGGAAGCCAGCGATGCGGTCCTTGCACTGGCCACCATTCAGGCAGGGCTGGGACCAGCACTCATCAATCTCTGCAGGCATTTGGGCAGGGGAGAGACAAGGTGAGAGCTATGAATGCTGGGCAGGGGTCCCCAGTGGGGTTAGGACCAAAGTATGTGTCCTGGGGTCACCAAGCCATGGTTGTGACCACAGTCCACTGGGACATCACCGCAGAGCTTGGCCACTCCTCACCATCACATTCGGGGGGGTCACTCCAGATGCCTGGCAAGTGGCAGACGCGTGGGTGGTTGTGCTGGCTGAGGGCATAGCCCAGCTCACACTGGTATTCAGCCAGCGAGCCCACCCTGGTGGAGTTGAAAGAGGCCTGGGCATGCTTCACCTCACTGGGGACACCGCAGTCAACCTCTGGGGAGAGACAGGGGGGTGAGGGGGGCCTGCAGAAGTACCCCGAGCCCCTGGCTAGCAGGGGCAGCACAAGGCCCTTACCAGACTGGCAGTGCTTCCCTACATAGCCCACTGGGCACGTGCAAGTATAGCTCCCGCCAAGGTCCTCGCAAGTAGCGCCATTCTCGCAGGGACTAAGGAAGCACGGGGAGGGCACTAGAAGAAAGCGGAGCAAACTGCAGAGCTGACAGAGCCCAGGAACCAGAGCCACCCCTCTTCCCCCTCCAGCAGTGCTGCCCTGGCCTCCAGCAAGGAAGAGTCAAAGCACTCCAAATTACGGGGAGGGGGGTTCAAAGCAAGCAGCGAGGCTCGCCTGCTGCTGCCATGGCTGTCAGCTCTACCAGCTGTCCCATCCCCTCCCCAGGCAGCCCCAGCCCTGGCACATCCTGCTTACACCCACCAATCTCGCAGTGCCGGCCGGCGTAGCCTGGGGGACAGTCACACTTGTACTTGCCGATGTAATGGAAGCAGGTGCCCCCATTCTGGCAGGGCCCTGAAGCGCAGGGGTCCGGCTTACCTGGGGGCAGAGGGTAGGCGGGAGCTGAACAAGCGAGTGGGACAACTGCCACCTCTCCTCCCCGGGTGGGGGCCAGGGGGCCGTACCAATCTCGCAGTGCTTGCCGGTGAAGCGGTAAGGGCAGGTGCAGTGGTACTCGCCATCCGCCTCCCTGCAGGTGCCCCCGTTGCGACAGGGCCCCGTGCTGCAGAGCCGTGGCTTGGCTGCAGAGAGAGTGCCAAAAGCAGGGGTCACCCACTGCTGCAGGCACACTGAGAGCCACCTCCTCCTGCCAGCGGCCTGCCAAGTCCCTTGCTGTTGCAAAGCCGAGCACTCCTGGGCCTCACAGCCCTGGGCTCAGCAATACTGCAAAACAACATCCCAGCAGATGCACACCAGGGCTGCCGGGGGAGGGGGCACGGGACAGGTGGCTGCTCCTGAGGCCAGAAGCTCAGGCATGTAAAAACTCCAACACAGATGGTGTTGCACAGGAAACACAACAACTACATCGGCTGACTGACTGTCAGGGACTGTGAAGGGAGCCATGCAATCCTCCCTCCACCCTGCAGGATGGGATGGGATGGGATAACACACTCCCAGCTGCAGTTCAGCAAGCAGCCACCCATCTCCCACAAGGGTCCAAGCTCTTCTCCCACCCTCTGCCAGGTCCTGGGGCTGGCAGGGAGCTCCATGTGGATACCTTTCTCACAGTGCTTGCCAAGGAAGCCTCGAGGACATTCGCAGGTGTACGAGTCATCGTGAACCTCACAGGACCCCCCATTCAGGCAGGGCTCAGAGTCGCAGGGGGATGGCATCGCTGCAAAGCCAAACACACAGGGCGTCACCGAGCACGTACAACCAGGGGTGCAAGGGCTGTTCCCCGGCTGATGATGGTTATAACCCTGCTCGCCCTTCCAGCCCCTGCCAAGCGTCCTTCCCTGGGGATGGTCCTGCATGCCCATGGACGAGAAACTTACTGTGGTTGGTGCCATAGTCAGTGTGGCAGACGCAGAGGTAGCTCCCACCATACTCCATGCAATACCCGCCATCCGGGCACTGCGTGTTCATGTTGCACGGTGTGGTGGTGACTTCTGCAAACACATGGCCAGCGCCAGCCTCCATCAGCCAGTGGCAGGAAGACACCCAGCCAGCTGCCTGGCCAGAAACAGGAGTCTCCTAACTTTGCAGGGTCTGATGAGACAGGAGGGACCTTATGTACCCCACACCACAGACAGTGCAAATGGCAAGGGCCAGCCTGGATGCCCCACAAAGCTGCAGGGTGGAAGTGTACAAAGACTGTGGTTCCCTCCCTACCCAGGGGAGCCAAGATGGGGCCAGGGGCTGGGAGATGCATGTCTCAAGGGGGAGCGATGGAGATGGAAGCATTGCCTCCTCACTAGGGGACAGTATTTCCAGGCTCAAATTTAGCGCGTGCCCCCGGTACTGTCGTAGGTTCAGGCACAGACAGTCTCCTTGCTTGCCTGCAGCCCGCTTGGCTCAAGCATCCCAGAGAGGGTGCAACGACAGTGAACAAGAAGCTTTCACCTACCGAATTCACAGAGGAGACCAAAAAAGCCAGGTGGGCACTGGCAGATGGTAACATTCCCTTCCAGACAACTGCCCCCGTTGCGGCACTCGCAGCCTTCTGAGAGCTCTGCAAGACAGGAGACGGGAGCTTCCCAGGACCCTCCTGCTTGCGGGACTGGGACAGCCAAGCAGCCTTGCCAGATACCACCCATGGGAGAGGCTCAGGTGGGCAGCAGCCACGAACCCCCGAGGCATGGCCTCCTTCAGTGGGATGGACCCGCTGTTTAGTCCAGGAGCCCTGAACAGGATCTCTGGGGTTGCTGCTTCCCCTTCTCAGGAGCACGAGGGCTCCCCTAGAGATGCCACACACCCCCAGAGACACCCCCCAGTACTCACTGTCTCGACAGTCTTGCCCAGTGTAGCCCTGCTGGCATTCGCAGACATAGCCCTGCTCCGTCTCCAGGCAGCTGCCTGCATTCTGGCATGGGTGGGAGAGGCAGGCACCGGGCACACGGGGCCCACCTGTGGGGAAGGGGGAGGCTGAGCCAGAGCCATCCCAGCCTGAGGGTGGAACATCCCCTGTCCCAGGGGCTGGGCAGAGCCAGTCTAGCCTAGCTTCATGCTGGAGACCCTGACATTGCCGAGCACCCACTGGAATGAACTCCATCTCAGCAGCACCACAACCCCTCTGCATAAGCTGCCCGCCAGCTTTTGGCGGTGCCTACAGCTGACCTTTTTAGCCATTTGCCTCTTGCTGCCTGGCTCCCCCAAAACCAGCTCCTGGGCTGGGCTGAGCTGAGCATCTCCACTCACCGTACTGGCAGTTGTTGCCGTAATAACCTGGGGAGCAGGTGCAGATGTAGCGGCCGGGGCGGATGTAGTTGCATGTCTGACGGTTCTGGCAGCTCCGGTCCTCGCAGGAAGACGAGTCTGGGCAGGGAAAGCAAGCGTGCAAGTGATGAGCACAGCCTGGCTCTGAGAGAGGGACTGTGACAGCCAACAGAGCATGGGGGACACAGTCCCTGGCATGGGTGGTCCTGGGGTGCAGGCAGAAGCAGGCACCTGTCTCACAGCGCTGTCCCACGAAAGGCTCCAGGCACATACAAGTGTAGTTATTGACCAGGTCAACACAGTGCCCACCGTTCAGGCACGGGCTGGACTCACACTCATTCATCTCTGCAAGGGGAGGTCAGGAGAAGCTGTCAGGCCACACGCAGGCACTGCCGGGCTGTTGGTTCACCCACTGCCTCCCATACTGAACGATGCTCAGGAGGCAGAAAGCCACAGTCGGGGAAGGCAGGGGAAGAAAATAAATAAATAAAATCGGCACCACTGGCAACATTGAGCGCTCCTCTCCCAAAACTCTGGCCAGGAGTGAAGCACAGTGGGAAGGCAGCTTGTCAAGGCATGAAGCGCCACCATCTCCCCACCCATGGCTGCTCCTGCCACCCACCTGTCTGGCAGTCTGCACCCGTGTACCCTGGCTGGCACAAGCACTCTGCTGTTCCATTCACCACCTGGCACCTCCCGCCATTCTGGCACACCCTGCTCTCACATGGAGACTCTTCTACAGCAGGACACCAAGAAAAGAAAAAAAAAAAAAGAGGGGGTGTCAACTCAGGCACAGGACCAGCACACAGAATCGTCTGCACACAGGGTGATGCTAGGGCTGGGCAGAGAGCACAGCTCACAGCCATCAACACTCCCTCCGGCAGGAGACAGCCATGTCCCCAGGCACGGCTCTTCCCAAAACCCTTCCCTCGGCAGCTCAGCCCTTTGATCCCCCTGCGCCTCTTGGATGCCATCGTGCCATCGTGCTGCACTGGGCGTTTCTCCCTCCCTCCATTCCCCAAAAGTCAACTCCCTGCTCACCATCTCCACCACCGCGGGGGCTCACTGGGAGCCAAGTGCTTTGGCGGCACCTCCACCAGCAGGTGGAGGCCAGCGGAGGGGGAAACCAGCCACCACGGCCTCTGCCAGGGACTGGGAGAGTCCCCACTGGCTTCAAAGGGCTTGGGACCAGAGCATCACCTGCAACAGCAGGGCCTCCGAGACTTGTTTAAGCACTAATCGCCAGCTTTCCTCACTGAGGGAGTGGTGGTGGGAAGAAGTGCTGGCAGCAGCGCTAAGCGGAGCCCTCAGCGGAGAGGGCTGCCAGCAGCAGGAAGGGCTCATGGCCAGAGCAAAGCTTCCTTTGCCTGCAGCAAGCTGAAATCCAAGACGGCTGTTGCAAAGTGCTCGAGCCCAGCAGCTGCCGCAGCAGCCCTGGTCTCAAAGAGCCCCCCACCAAGAGCAGCAGTGCCCCCTGAGCCTGGGGTCTCAGCTCTTCATGCGCGGCAGAGAGCCAGCCCTGCTGTGCCGGCAGCCCTGCACTCACCAGTCTCACAGCTGGCACCTCTGAAGCCCAGCGGGCACCTGCAGCTGAAGCTGCCAGCACCATTGAGGCAGGTGGCTCCGTTCTGACATGGGTGGGAGAGACACTCATCCACATCTGAAACAGAGCCCCAGGTTGGGGCAAGCGCTCAGGGCAGGGACAGGGACAACCTGAGGGACAGACAGACTGCCAGCATACAGCGGTCATGCCAGCAGCGAGACCTGCTCCCCATGGCAAAATGCCGGGAGGGAGCTTGGGGCCGGCACTCACCGACGTGGCACCTCTTCCCGGTAAAGCCAGCCAGGCAGGAGCAGGTGTAGGAGGGGTTCCCCGTGATGCAGTCCTCGATACACTTCCCCCCATTGAGGCAGGGCCGCAGTGTCAGGCAGACAGAGGCTGTGGGGACAGGCAGTGCCCCCCTGTCAGCCTGTGCCCCAGCAGTGCTCACCCACCACCTTCCAGCCACACCAGCGCCAGGGTCTGTCCCTGAGCCCGCCCAGCTCCCTGGGGTGCTCGGGAAGCCCATGGGGGCCACCTGCCTCACGGTGGGGCAGGGTCTGCTCCTCACAGGCTCCCCTGGGACAAGGGGGGCAGTTTTATTCCTCATGTGCAAGGGTGAGAGGCTGCACAGGGTCAGCCCTGCCAGCCAGGGGACATAGATGACGTGCCTTCACCTATCACCCGAGACAGAGGGAAAGGTGGTGGCAGAGCCCCTGTACAGCAAACCCACCAGTAACGCGAGACATGCGCAGATCACAGGTGGGAAAAGATGGCTGGGGGGAGCAGGGACGAGGAACGGGAGACCAGCAGCTCCGTGGGGAAGGTGTCAGGACCCCTGGGGTGGGGAGCGTGGCTCAGCCCTGGCACCCTGGCCCCGTGGGGGAGGGTGGCACCAGCCTCCTAGGACTTATGGAGATGTGCATCCCCCAAGGGTGTCAGCCCCTTGCACCCTGCCCTGCCTGCCAGTGGGGTCCCACCTAGGCACCATCACCTCCTCCCCAGCCTCCCTAATCACTCCCCGCAGGCTCTTTTATCTCAAAAGTCTTCCTCCCCACCCCATTTGCTCTCCCAGCCCCTTCCCAGCCCCAGGGCACCCATGGGTGCCATTCCCAACCACGGCAGGCAATGAGGACAGTCCCCCCATGGCTGCCTCCCCTCCCTCCCCAAGCCCTTCAAGCAGTTTCCTCCACCCCGTGGAGGTGGGGGTTGAAGCAGGGAAAGACGGGGCTGGAGAACAGTATGGGGTTGGGTTGGGAGTTAAATAAACCTAACTGCTGTCCTCTTACTTGTATTGCTGCAGCCCCCCACTTGCACCTGGGCATCATCGATTCTGAACACCCAGCGCCCGGGGATACCCACATTTGTCGTCATCTCCACGTCAGCGATGTCATCGGTGCGGGATCCAGGGATGTTGAAGTAGCGCTTTCCATCACCAGCGTTAAAACCTGCCTGGGAGGACAACAGCAGAGGGTAACAAGACATCACTAGTGTACAGAGGGAGGCGGCTGGAGCTTGAGGGCTCATGTCTCTCGCCCCTCAGCACCACTCGGACCAACTGTCCCATTCCACACAGCACCAGCCAACGCCCAGCCCTGTCCACACGCTGGGACAGCAGATGGTGCACGGGGGTGAAGTGGCCACCCTGCCTGCACGGTCCCTCCCCTGGGATTCAAAACCCATCTGCTTCCTCTCCACCTGCAGCATCCTGCCTGCTGCAGGCTGGCAGGCAGGGGGCCAAGCACAGATCAACTGCCACTAAATTCACATATCCAAACGGGTACTAGCGGTTTTGTGGGTGTGGGTGTTGGCTTTTTTTCCCTTAAACACAACAACGCACACAAGGATTAAATAAAAATACAAGCAAAAGCTATGCTGGCTATAGCAGCTGCTCTTAAAGGCTGAAGTTAGGAAGGAAAAGGGACTACAAGGCAGCAGCCAAGGCAAAGACCTGTGGTTTCAGGACAACAAAGCCCCCTGTATGATCTCGGCTTTGGGAGCCAGAGCACACACAGATATTTAAGAACTTTTTTTTTTAAAAAAAAAAAAAAAGTGCAGAGGGAGCCAAACCAGGAACTGCAAACTTGCAGGGCGAATAGGCTACCTGGGCGCTCTAGGGGCTGTGTTTGCCGCTTACCTGTGCTGCGATGCCGCCGAGCCCGGCAAAGTCCCCCCCACTGCTGGCGTGCATACCCGTGGTCCAGGTGATGGACTCATAGTTGAAGATGGTGAAGGACAGCTTGCCATCCGTGATGAGGACAATCTGGAAAGTGTTTACCTGCAGCGGGGAGGGGAAGAAAGCAGTGAGCAGGCAGGCGAACTTGTCAGAAAATAAAATGGCGAAAGCATTTAGCAAAGGAGTGTTTCTTTCAGCCCCAGTCCTCCTCTGCTAGAAAAGGCAGTTGGGTTTAATTATTTTTAATCCTAAGGTGTTGCGATTCCCCTGGCCTAGCACCCCAGCCAGCCGAACAACTCTATTCTCCTCCCAGGGGAATGGGAAAAATGGGGAGGAAACATGGTTATTTGGCCTCTGGAAAAAAGTCACCAAATGCCACATGCGACCCACTCCTCAGCACAGGCAGGCAGGCAAATGCTGTCCTGCTGCTGCCCAAGAAGGGGAACGCAGCCTCCACGTGGCACAAAGAGGAGTGTTTGGATTTGCCAGCTCAGCGCTGCTCTGTCACGGCAAGGTGTCGTGACAGAGACACTGGGGTTGGCTTATCCCTACTGACAACTCCATACCATGTGCAGCTGGAGCACCACTGCCATGAAAGGCACCAAAGCTCTGGTGGGATGCCCCTTTTAAAAAAACCCTACCCCTAAACTAATGGCTGCTTTGCCCCACCTACTCACCGGCGAAAATGAACTGCCCCCAAAGAAGGTCACTCGGTACCAGGTGGCAATGAACACCCACTGCGCAGAAAACCCCGGGAACTCGGGGAAATACTGTGCGATGTCCCTGCTTGCTCTCTCCAAGATGGGCTGTTCAGTGCTCTCCCGGTAATACACATCGCCTGCCCGCCGGTTATCCACATCTGCCCAGAAAGCCGCCACCACACGCCGGTCCTTGGAGATGGGGAAGGCCACCGGGGTGAACTGGGAGACCTCCTTCAAGAATGAGATAATCCCATTGTTGTTCACCTGCAGAGAGGGAGGGAAAGAAATGGGCTGCCACAGCTGATTCCTGCCACCGGCAGGAATCCATGTTTTAAAGGCACTTTCCATTTCACCATTCCTTCCCACCACCACCACCACCCACCACCACCCCCCGCTTTCCACAAATATTGGAGCGCTTCCCCTTCCTGCCTTTGGAAGCGGAGACGTGCCCCGGCACCCGCAGCCCCCTGCCTCAGCCACTTGCTTGCTGGAGTGCGGCTGTGGGGAGGCAGCCACACGAACAAACCCAGCCCTGTTCTCCGCCGCGGCCGGGCCAGGGAAAGGGGGAACAGCTGAGAAAACTGCAGCAGCCCCGGTGCTTTAAACAAACAGCACCCAGCACACTTGGCCAGCTCACACCGATGCTCTATTGGCAGGGACAAGGGGCTGTTTCGCTTGCTCCCTGCTCTCTTACAGCTGACATGCAGCCTGCAGGGCTGGGGTCTAGGGCTGAGCATTGCTGCCATCCCCCTGGCAGAGGGGGTCGTACCCATGCCAGACAGCCGCCAGCCCAGGACAGGGGGAGTCTTGCTGGGCAGCAAGCCATCCACCGGTATGCAGCAGTCTGAGCGAGTTAACAGGTCCCCAGGTAACCAAGTGCCACCATCCCATCCAAAGCCCCCTGTGCTGTCTGGGCCTCGACAGGCTGCTCTCATTAGAGTGGGGGATGCCAGACACCCGGGGTGAGATACTGCAAGCTCCAAGCTCTCCCCAGCACTAATTAACTGGGGCAATTAAGGTCCTGGGATGCCCAGCCCAGGGACACATAGCAGAGGCAGCCCTCAGTCCAAGGAAGGAAGCTGGACACAATGGATGCTGCTGCCAGTAGTGCTGCCTCCTGGCTCAGGGATGCAGTGGGAGCGAGGAAGGGGAGGAAAACCCTGCCTGCACTGCTGCCTGAGCAGGGAGCGAAGGGGCAGGGATCAAAGGGAAACACTCTCGCCTTCAGCCCCATGTTCCCAGGAAGAGATCCCTGCTGCAGTGGCAACCCAGCGGGGCAGGAGGCTCCCAGCAGCTTCGGTCCCCTGCCCACAGTGCTGCCTGCAAGCAACAGCAGGACAGGCAGAGGCATACAGCCCCCCAGCTGAGCTCCCTGGCGTGCAACGCCTGGCACCAGCAGCATCAGCCTGGCAAGCCCTTGGGCTGCAGGGTGATAAAGGGAGGGCACAGTACAGGCAAGAGGCTCTCAAGCAGACAGCGCAGCCCTGGCACACAGCAGGCAGGGGCAGGCAGTGGTGTCACGCTTGCGTGCTGACAAGAAGCCAGGAGCCAGTGTCCTGCCAGGAGCCACGCTGAAGCCAGGGTGCCTGGATGCTCAGGCAGGGGCAATTGGACTGTGAAAGTCCCATGCAGCCCCTGAGAAAGATCCCCAGTCCCTCCATGCAACAGGGCAGTCCTTGCTGTGACTAAGGGGAAGAGGATTCCTGTTTCCCAAAGCCTCCGTAACCCCACAGTGTCCACAGAGGAACATTCTTCCCCTGATTAAAGCAAGATGGGAGAGAGCTGGAGCCAAGAAGGGCTTTTTTTATTGTTGCTGGTTTTTGCAAAGGAGGAGGGGGAGGTTGAAGGCAGCCCTCGAGGACAGAGGTTTCCAGGTGAGCACAGCCCCGTGCCAGCTCCCCCAGGACAGTGGCTCCCCAGGGAGGAGCAGCCCTGCCACACAGACCTCCATGCTGGGAGCCCACGAGCTGGTGCTGCAGAGCCAGGGGGATGCACTGCCTTTGGACCCCTGCAGCCCCTCCAAGACCCAGAACTGTGCTGCAGATCCAGTATGGAATGGCCATCACATCACCTGGCTTCTCCCAGCCTCGTCTATCTTCCCACTGTTGCTTAAGCCCCAAGCCCACATCCCCCCCACCCAATGGCAACTTTTATTGGGGGGCGGAGGGGAAAGGCACCGGAGAGGACCAAGGACCTCCTGTGCTTAGCCCAGGTGGTGGGATGACGCACAAGTCTGAGACGGCATTGAGGTGATACTGAGCCCTCTCCTCCACCAGCCAGGTCTGGATTGTCAGTCAGCCCAAGCAAACCAGGGAAAAGAGAAGGAACAAGGATGCTGGAAGATTCACTGCACCAGGTGGGAGCTGGCAGGGGGAGCACGGACTCCACCCCAGGATGCAAAGGCAAGAGTTCAGAGCCAGCACCACCCAAAATGCTCTGGGGACAACCAGGCAGTCGGGGCTGCTCCTCTGCCTGATGGGGGACACGATAGGCTGCTTCTCTAACTTTTGGGGGACATGACAGTCCTGGTGTGACTCGAGTTCTCAGGCTGCAGTCGAGGTGGCTCGGGGGCTGCAAGGGAGCACCCTGCCAGGGGCCCCAGAAGCCCAGCCATCCTGACGGGCACAGGGAGGAGAGGGAGCGGGATGTGCTGAATGCCCAGCCGAGCCTGCTGCAACACAACCCAAAGGGCAGCTGTGTTCATTCTGCACGGCACCCGGAGCCCCGCCACCTCCTCCCCAGAACACCCGCCATCTGGGGGACGCGACACGCCTGCTCCGAGCTCTCACCCACCCGCCCGCCCAGCCCTGCTCGCTGCCGCTGGGACCCCCACGGCACCCCGCTGCTGGGCCAGTCCCATCGGGCGAGGGAATTTCTGGCTCCAGCCAGGGCTGCGCTCGGGGCTCCCGGCTGCAGGCGAGCACTTCAGCCGGCATCCCCAGCACGGCGGGGCCGGGACCCTCGCCAGGGCCGGGACCCCTGTTGCGCTCCCTGAGGCTGCCCCCGCGCCGCCAAGCCAGGGCTCCGGCATGGCCAGCGTGCCTCCGAGCCCCGGCACATCGCCCCTCCGCCGTCAGCACACCGGTATTCCGCTGACGCTCCGAGTTACATGGGGACCACCCAACAGCCCCGGGGAAACTCGGATGCACTTGGACGCATCCAAGCAGGACTGTATTTTAAAAACAATGAAAATACATAAAATGAAACGGGAGGCCCCGGGGGAGGCCGCCCCCCCAGCCCCCGGTACTCACATAGAGGCCGGTGTGGCCCGCGCCGAAGAAGGGGAAGGGGACAGAGAGGGGCCGCAGCTCGGAGCCGCCGTCGTCCTGCTTCCGCGTGGCGGCGTCGCCCTGTGCCGGCCCGAAGGGGTAGAAGTCGGCCAGGGGCACCACGCCGCCCGCCCACAGCCACTCGCCCAGGGCCACCAGCACGACCCAGCCCGCCAGGCCCCGCATGGCCGCCGGGACCCGCCGCTCGCCTCTCACGCCGGCACCGGCCACCACAGCATGACGGGGGAAAGGCACACGCCGGCGGGCGCGGAGCTGAGAGGCGGCGGCGGCGGCTGCGCGGGGCGGGGCGCGCGGGGCCACGGCTCGAACCAGGCGCCCGCTACAGCTCGATGCGCCGCCGCCGCGCTCCTTCACCCCGCTGGCCTCGCCCCGCCGCGGAACATTTGCATAGCCCGGGCGAGCAGCCAATGGGTGGCCCGCGCGCTGGGAGGGCGGGGGCAGAGGGGCGGGGCATGCAAATGTCGCGGGGCCAGGGGTGGGATGGGCGGAGCGGAGGCGGCAGCGCCCACCGTAATGTCCCCCCGCCCCCCCCGCCAGCGCCCCGCAGGGCTCCCCTGCTACCGCCCTCAACGCCCCCCGCAGGGTCCCCCGGCGGCCCCCGCGGAGGGACCCTCCGCCTCCCCCCTGCCCACGGGGGAGAAGCAGCCACCGCCCCAATACAGGCGTGGGTGCAGAGCCCCTCAGGGGCCAGCCGCTGCCCCGCTCCCCGCAGCTGCAGTTCAGCAGCGGCTCTTCGCTGCTGCTTTAAAACAGCGGGCTGGAGGGGAGAAGAAAAAAGAGTGGAAGAGAAAAAAAATGGTGTTATTTGCTTTTTTTTGCCCCCCTCCCCCTTTTTTTTTTTCAGGTGCTAAAAATATTATCAGGAAATTCTTTTCAGGAATGCCATGTTTTAAGTTATGCTTTAGGCTCAAGGGCCTCTTTGTCTCCGCTGGAGAAAAAAAAAACCAACCCACAACACACCCACCCTGCATTTATCATCAGTAAAGGGTTTTATCAAGAAAGCCCGAGTTTCCCAGGGCACTGTGGGGGCTGCTCCCCAGGGGACCCCACTAAAACGCACCACTGGTTTTGGTAGTTCATTGACAGTGAGCGGGGGGCGCTGCCTGCAGCATGCCAGGCAGGTGCTGAGGTGGGGTGTCCGGCCGCCCCAAGGGCTCGGTGCCCCTTCGCCTCCCAGTGCCCAACCTGTTCCAGGGGGGCCTGGGCACAGCCGGGGGGGCCGGGAGGGGACCCCATCTGGCCCCATCCAGGGTCCCTGCAAACCAGGGAGGGCTGTCGCCTGCTCCTGGCACTGGGATGACGCTGGAATCTGGTCCCCGGCTCCAGAGGTTTTCTGTGTTATTCCACACTCCCGCTGCATAAATATCCTCTGCTGTAACGATTGCAAGGCACATTTGAAAAGGGGCCAAGGAACAAATTATGTAAAGAGTGAAGCAGAGGAGCAAACAACAGTGGGACTGGGTTAGGACCAGCCGCAGATGCTGCCGTGGAAAGTCTGCCTCACCAGGGGCCCAGCTCTGTCATTGGTGCGAGGGTGCTCCCAAAAGCCTCGCCCCCACGCCGCTGGCCACCCCGAGTGGGATCACCACCTCTCTGCAGAAAGGAGAAACTGAGGCACGGGGGAGGGGCCGGCAGTGAGGCTGGGCACCGGGGGGACCTTGCGGGCAGCAGGGATGCAGCACCCGAGACAGAGCTGGGTGGGCTCCAAAGCTCCAAAACCCCTGGCCACACCAGGACCTGCCCCTCCCCCCCCCCCATCAGAGGGGCCCCGAAGCCGGACCACGAGGTCTGCCCAATGCCTTGAGACACCAGAGCACCTTGGCGGGACCCAAGGTCCTACGTACTGCCAGCCCCCACCCAGCCCTGCTGCCAAACTCGGCGAGTTGTCCCTGTCCCTTTAAAAATCTCCTGGAAGAAAGTGTTAAAAGGAAAGGGAGGGGGGGAGGGGGAAGCGAAATCCAAAATAAATAAGCGGCCACATCCGGATTTCTCCCTCGAGACACTAATAAAGGCTTTATGAGTTTGATATGAATTACCCTCCCCAGCCATTTACAGCTGATCTTCTGGAAGGTATTAGGCTGCTCGCCCCTTCCCCGGCCCAAGGGATGCCGGGGCAGGGGGATACAGTGGGGGCACTGCCACCCCTCCATGCAGCCCATTCACAGCTTAGGGGTGTCAACTGAGACCCCTCTCTTCTGGGGAGCAATGTTGGGTGTGGGGGTCCTCTGGGCTGTTGCAGTCCACCACCTTGCACCCAGGAGGCTGAGCCCTGCACTCCTGTGGTGAGGGTTGCACCCACCTTGTGCCACACACTCCCAAAAGCTCTGTGTCCTGGCGCTGCCACGCCATGCCATGCTATGCCATGCCATGCCACGCCATGCCACGCCAGGCCCCGCTGCCAGCACAGCTCCCAAGAGACATGGGGACATCTGGCACCCACCTGGCCCCCCACTGCCAGCATCCCCCACAGGGGCTATCCTGGGTTTCTGCCAGCGGGTTTTTCCTCCAGAGCCAGGCAGGGCAGGCAGCAGTGAGCAGCCCTGCCAGCAGCCATCCCAGGCGTGAGGGAAGGATTTTCTTCCAGGCAGGCTTCGCACGGGAAAGCACTGCAATGCTCCCCCTGCATTGTCCCAGCCCAGCTCACTGGGACGTTAAATTGAAAGCAGCAAATGGAGCAGGGAAAACAGCTGTGGGCCCCAGCCAGCAGCCATTTCCTCTGGGCCAGGAGCTGAAGCCGTTGCGAAGCCGGGCTCTGTGCTGGGAAGGCTGGGAGGAGTGCGGAGGGAAGCAGTCCTTTTCCATCCCCGCACCATTTGGCCAAGCTCTGGCCGCCACCGCCCACTTCCTCTCCAGAAGCAAATGCCCCTTTCCTCCACCTGTAGCTGTGTTTAGGGTGTCCAACTTCTTGGTGGCCTCTGAAATGAGGCTGGGACCCCCCATGCCCACCCTGGGTGATGGGTTTGGTGGGCTGTCACTGGGGTGAGGACCAAGCAGATCCTGGGGGCACCCCAGGTGCTCATCCCAGTCTTCCCCTGCCCTTCCTGGCACACGCTCCCAGTGATGCTCCTCAGCAAAACACCTCGGCATGGGTGCCAGCAGTGTTCGGACAGGGTGCTTCCCCCTGGGCTCTGCAGGCACCCAGTGAGCAGGTTACGGAGGCCAGCAGGCATCAGGCACACTGTGGCACAGGCTCGCCTACTGCAAAGCTGCACTGGTGGAAGAGGTGGATCTCACCTCCAGGAGCAAAGGATGGAGGTGGAGATCCTTTGGCCGACCCCAGGCCTCTCTCTCCCTGGTATCACAGCACTGGGGTTACCCCAAATCTACAGGCAGTTGCCTGCCCACAGTTCCTCCTGGCTCACAGCCCCAGGGTCACCTGCTGCCTCCCACAAAAGGCAGCCATGGAAAATGGTTGGGAAAGAGCACAAAGCCCTTTCCATGCTCCCCCACCCCGCCCCCACCCCATTCAAGGCTCCATGCGTTTCAGAGGGGACGTGTGGAAAGGACCCAGGGAGCTGTTAATGATCCAGAGAGCATTCAGCATGGATGCTTTCGGGTGGGGGGGCCTGCAGGTCAGCACATGGTTTGGATTTTGCTCTCCCCCACCCTTACAGCTAATTAGGCTGAGCGCAGGGAGCGTTCCCTGCGGATGTGGAACATGTGCACAGCACAAGCATCACCTCCCGCAGGGGGGAGCCGGCCCCAGGAGCCCCCTCCCTGGGGTGGGTGAGGCAGCCAGGTAGCCCAGGGAGGTGCACAGGCATCTGGGGGGGAGCGGAGGTTTTAATGAAGGGGTTTGAACTCGTTATCTGGCCTGGGTTCAAAAAATGCAAGAACACAAATCACATGCATAAATGCGGGTGGTGGGAAGGGGCTGGAGGGCAGCCAGGAGGACTGAGGTTACTGCAACACATGGCTCCCACTCTGCCCACGCTGCCCAAGCATGCAGTAGTGCTTGCCTCTGCCCTCTGGCTCTACGGGGCTATGGGAACATGGGGGACCCCTTCCCCTCTCCCACCCTCTCATCTCCCCCTGCCACCCTGGGACATCCCCAAAGCGTGTGGCCAAGGCATTTAGTGGCTGTGGGTTGGCTGAGCTATGGCAGCGGGGTCATCACTAGGTGGCAATTGTGTCCCCAGCCTTGCCCCAGCCAGGGGAAACTGAAGCAAGCAGAAGGAGATGGGGCTGGGAGATCTCAAGGCGCTGCCTGTTCCTCCACCTCCCTGCACACCAGCAGCTCAGGGCTTCTCAGTGGTGCTGGTGGGGGGGATGTGGGGCCACCAGGACAAAGTGTCACTGGGACACAGGAGGTCAGCTGTGGCTGTGCTGACAATTGGTAACACCAGTGCAAATGGGGATGTGGGACCATTCAGATGGACACAAATCTCATTCCCTGGGGGAAGCCCTAGCACAAGGCTCTCACCTCAGCACTGCAAAGCTGAGCTTTTGAAATGCTGAGGGTGCTGCCAGTCCTAAAAAGGCCCGGCTGCCACTCTATCACTCCCTGTGCCAGTTCCCAGCCCCACCATGCAGCTCAGGGGAGGACAGGGGTGCAGCACTTCACCCAAGGGCGGCTCCAGCTCCTGGTGCCATCCCAGTGCAGGGGCAGTGCTGAAACCAGTATGTGAGGCTGAAAACAGTGCATGGCAAAGTCCCATCCTCGGCTGGGGCTCCTGGCAGCAGGCAGCTCGAGTTGGTGCAAGAGAAAGACACCCATTGCCGTGGGGTTCCCAAACCACATTAATGGAAGACCTCAAACCTGCTGTGAACCCGCACCAGCAAGTTCGGCAGCACTTGAGGCTGAGACTGGCCATGGGCACCTCCAGCATCGCAGCATGGTGTTGGAAAGCAATACCGGATTTCCCAATCCAGCTGAAAGCTCCTCAGATGCTCTGTTGCTTTGATTATGACAGACCATGTTTTTTAAATCATTCTTGTATAAATATTTACACGTTTTTACAAGAACCATGCTTTGAGCAACAGGCCATGGCAGAAGAAGGGCCAGAAGGGAGGGAGCTGGATGCTAGATCGCTCCATCCCTGCTTCAGCAGGTCAGCTGGGGGTTGAGCATGACTGGCGGGGGACGCTGGGCTGCACCCATGCCCGGGACCCCAGGGCAATACATGCTATGTGCTGACAGCACCCTCACAACGGAAGGTGGCTGTTTGGTCTTATCCTGCCCCTTCCTCTCGCTCCCCTGGCTTTCCCCTCCTCAGGGAGCAGAGCCCAGCCAAGCACCAGAGCCGGTGGGGGCCAAACCGCCTGCTGCAGGTTACATTGCTGCCTGCTGCTGGGAGCCTCATGCAGCCCTACATGTGTTCTCAGCCTCGTCCCTGGCCTCATGCCCAGCCAGGTCTGCAAACTACCATGTGCAGCCCCCACAAGCTGAGAAAGCCCCTTTGCCACCCACCACCAGGCAACAAGGGATGACATGGTTGCAGGTGGGATGGAGACCATCCTCTGCCCCCACTTCCACCCCGGGCACAGTTCCTCTGTCCCTTACTCCCACCCCAGCACTGCACCCCGGCCCAGCCCTTGAGCCTTGGGCCAGGTCAGGGAGAAGGCAGTGGGTGCCAGAAACCCCTGTGGGTCTTCTGGAGAGAGGAAGGGATGGGGCAGGGGTGTCCAGGGGTCACTGCATCCCCCATATCTACTCCCAAAGCCCCAGAGCTGGAGCTGCAGGGACAGTGGCTGCAAAAAAGCCTCCCAGTGTCATGGGGACACTCCCCCACCAGCCTCATCGTGCTCCCCAGAACTGTTGCTGTGTTTTTTGGGAATGATGAGGGTAAACTCCCCTCCTCCCCTCCCCCACCCACAGATGGGATCCACAACCCAGCCTGGCTTTTTCCGCCAAGCTCAGCAGAAATTCACCCAGAAGGTCAGTGACCAGAGAAAGGGACGATCCATCATTAAATAAATTGTTTTCATTTCCCAGGATAAAGGGGAAGAAAAGGGGGGGGGTGGTGGTGGGGGGGTGTTGGACCAGGACTGAAAAAAAAAGAACACAAGGCAGGAAAACCACCCGCCACGCTCCATGCCATTTGCAGCCTCGGCTCCTTCCCTGCAATCTCGCAGGGCTTTTACAGCCAAAGCTCTTAATATGATTATAATAATAATTTCTTCCCTAGCGATTTTTTTTTTTTTTAATAAACAGTCTCTTTTGAAATGTCACTGGGGAAGCCAAGAATCCAGCTGAGCCCTGGCTCAGAGGAAGGAGCAGGGGCTGGGGGAGTGTGCGAACGTGCACGGGTGCGTGCAGGCAAGCACGTGCGTGCGGGAGCGCGCAGGCCCCCATGGGGGCACCCTGGAGGGGGGGACTCCACCGGAGCATGAGAGCATACCCAGGACAGTGAAAACCCAGCAGTTCCCTGGGGACAAGCAAGCAGGGGGTTCCTCTCCACCTCTCAGTCTGGGTGTCTCATTGAACCCCCGCCTCACACCCCTGCTCTCCCACTCCTCTGTGTGGTCCCCCCCCAGCTTCAGGGCTGGGCTTTGAAATCTGTTGAAAAGAGAGCCTTTTTGCCAAAATAAACAGCCTGTCATGTTAAATTACTCTCCCTTCCTCTCTGCCTCCCCTGCCTGTGTCCCCCCGCCCCATCCTGGCCTTTTTACCGGGGTCCACACCACTCCAGGCGAACTCCTGACTCCAGTGGGAGGCTCGTGGGATGCAGGAGTGCCAGCACTGGGGCTGGCGCAGTCGGGGTGCTGGGGCAGAGCTTCACCTACCGCCTGCATCCCAGTCTCCCTGCCCCTTGCCAGCTCCTCAACCCCCTGAAGTCTTTCTGCTGGGTGGTGGTGACAGCATCTTGCAGGGTCCTGGGCTCAGCAGTGATGCTGCACATGGCATCCTACAGAGGGGCAAGTTGGGTGAGGGATGCCGGGGAATTGCTGCAGCCCCTTGCCCATCCCTGCTATGTTGAGTGCTCTCATTGCCCCAGGATTTTTTCCTCTCTCTTGCTTGCCCTTGCTCTTGTTTTTGGGTTGTTTTCTCTCTCCTGTTTCTAACAGAGCAAAAATTCATAGAACCATAAAACGCTGAGATGGAAAACGAGCGATTAGCTCATTCAGCCCAGCCCCTCTGCCAATGCCAGGCCGCTCCCCGCCAGCCTCCCAGTGACTCGTCCAGACCTAGCACTGCGCACTCCAGCCATGTCTTCCATGGCCAAACTGACCTTCTCGCTAGGAAACTTTTCCTGGTGCCTCACCTCCCATGGAGATGTGCGATGTTTGGGCCCATTGCTGGGTTACCTGTCCTGGTGCTTCCCTGAGTGCCCAGCCCTGCACTGGACCTTGTGAGCAGCTTGCCCCCCACCACTGCTTGGCCCTGGCCAGGGCTCAGCCCCCCAGTTTTGTTGTTTCGTCTGTACAAGATGGAGCTTCTGCTGCCTCCCCACCACACCGACCTGTGCCATGCCCTCCCCACGCCACTTCTCTCCCTGCTGCTGGGTTGGTCTCCCGCGGTGCTCGGCTCAGATGGGGAGGGATGCATGCAGTGGCCTTTTGGCTTCATGGCCCCTGTGCACAGAACAGCGCCGGACATGCTCCCTGGCAGGCAAAGTGCAGGCAGGGGCCAGACCATGCTCCCCTCCGTGGCTCATACTACAGGCACATGAATAGGCTCTGTGAGTTGAAGCTCTGGCCCTGCTCCCTCTTGGAAGGCAGGGAAGGCAGCCAGGACTCCCTGGAGCTCTGCGGGCGGAAGGACAGACAGTCGTGAGGGACAGCACCCTACCTGGAGGGTGTCTCTCCAGCCACGTGGGAGAGACAACTGGAAACAACCCTGGGGAGATCCAGAAGCCTTGTCTGGGCTATATAAAAGGGCCATAAAGAGCCTGAGTCACAGGAGGTGGGAGGACCAGCTGTGAGCCCCATGTCTCTCTCTCCCCTCCCCAGAAGAGGTCCCATGGCTCCACACTTGGCTGTGACCCCCTTCCCACATGGGTTCCTACTGCCACAGAGCCCCCCTTACTCCCTTCCCTGGTCTGACCAAGGGCAGGAATGGTTTGCAGGGAAGCCTGGGATTACTGAACCATGCTGTCCTGCTGGGACACCCCTGCCTTCCATTCACAGGCTGTAATTATTAAGAACTCTCACTCAGGGGCCATGAAGCTGGAGAACCTGCCTGGGGAAGGGCATGGTGTGCACCCCCCACTCCAGGATTTGTGGGAGATGCTGGGGAACTGAGGGCAGGTACAGCCAGAAAGGCTGTGTGGAAACAACATGCTGTGGCTGGAGCTGCCGTGACTCCAGGTGCGTTGCGGGCTAAGCCTGTCCCAGGCAGCTCTCAGGAGGCAGGCAGTGACTGAGACCCTGCTGAGATGTGAGCGTGGCCCGAAGTGCTGCCAGCAGCGCGGCCCTTGCTTCTGCAGCCGCTGCTCCTCCTGGCGGCGGCCAGGCTGGGGAACGCCACCCCAGGCGCCGCGGCCCGCGCCCATCCCGCTGCCTGGCGGTTCTGGGGCCGAAGGCGCCAGTTTGTGTGGCCTCCCGTGGGATGCTCCCCGCGGGACAGCGCTGTCGCCAGCCGACCGCGCCGCCGGGCCCCGCCGTCGCCATGACGACCGCAGCAGCCGCGCTTCGTGCGGTGCGGGGCCGTGCTGCTGGGGCTGGGCGGGGCCGTGCTGCTGGGGCGGGGCCGGGGGGCGGGGCCGTGCTGCTGGGGCTGGGCGGGGCTGTGCTGCTGGGGCGGGGCCGGGGGGCGGGGCCGTGCTGCTGGGGCTGGGCGGGGCCGTGCTGCTGGGGCGGGGCCGGGGGGGCGGGCCTGTGCTGCTGGGGCGGGGCGGGGCGGGCCCAAGCAGGCAGGCAGGACGAGCCCGAGGCTCCTGTCCGGCCCAGGGGCGCCGGGAGCTACCGGCTGTGGGCGTGGGCCGGGGCCTGGGTCTCATCCTGATCCTGATCCTGATCCTGGGCCTAGGTCTGTGCCTGATCCTGATCCTGGAACTGGACCTGATCCTGATCCTTGGCCTGGGCTCGATCCTGATCCTGATTCTGGGCCTGGGCCTGGACCTCGGCTTGATCCTGATCCTGCGACTGGGATTTGGCCTTAACCTGGGCCTGAGCAAGCTGTGGGCTGGTTGCACAGCTGGACGCAGGGGCCTCTGCACCGCCGAGGGGCACCAGGGGCTGCCCACATCTTGCAGGCTTGAGCCTGAGCCTGATGGAGCCAGGGGCTGGGCACAGGGCTGGGCCTGCAGGGGTGTGCTGGGCACCTGCATGGTGGGCACAGGGTCCCTTGTCCCTCCCAGAGCCACTACAGCATGCCACGGCTCCTGCACGAGCCTGCTCCCAGCTCCTGTGGGCATAACACAACTTGGGAGCAGACCTGCCCTGGCAGCCCCAGGCAGCTGGTCCTGCCGAGCTGAGCTGGGCCAGGGTGGGAGGGCAGTGGGTCACCTCTGTTCAGCACTGGCTTTGAGGGGATGCTGCTGGCACGCAGCCCCAGTGCCAGGAGAGGCATGGGAGACCTCGGTGTCATCCTGGCATGACCCATCAGCTGAGCATCCCTTCTTATCCTGTTGGACTGAAGTGGCGGGGGTGGGGCACAGTGTTAATTGGTCCCCCTGCCCTGGGTCTGCTCTGGGGGGACACGGTGCTCCCAGCAGCTCTCTCTGGCACTTGCCCAGCAGTGGTGCTTGTCAACGCCTGACTGGTGCTTCCCTCCACCCACACCACACCGACTCCCAGCCCTGCCCTTCCTACCCATGTATTTTTACTCCTGTTCAGAGCAGGCTCAGGACAGCAGCGGAGCTGCCATGGCAGCCAGCACTTCCCACTGGCACAGCTACCTAGGGGTGATTGTGTCCCGTGAAAGGCAGTGGCTAGAGCATTTCCAGCAGGCCGAGAACATCCTGCTGACTCTACTGGAGGTTGTCCATGCCAGGGAGCCCCGCTTCCTTGTGGATTATGCCAGGAACCTGGAAGCCTTCGAGTTTGCTCTCTGTGCCTCCGAGGATGCTGTCACTGTGGAGGTCCCTCTGCGGATTGATGGCGATGCCCTGAGGGTGCTGGCCTGCCAACCTGGGGACACCTCAGTTGGGCACCTCCCGGGGCCGGGCACCTGCTATCTACAAGTGTCCCCTTCAAGGACTGACTTGGAGGACTGGACCAGCGCCATGGGCGTGATGGAGCATGGAGGTGGTGCAGGGTGCTTGGTTCCGGGCAAAGTCCTCCAGCACCTGAAAGAGCTCCTTGTTTCAGCCATCGTGCACTGCCAGCGCTGCTTCCTGCTTCAGCCAGGTGCGTACAAGGTGGGGCGCTTCCCTGGCCAGGAGCTGCCTCCAGCACAGCTGGGGAGCCCAGCATGGTGGTGGTCCCTGCGCAGATGGGCTGGGATGCAAGTCCCTGGGCACGAGGCCCAAAGCGTGCAGGAGTGAGCACCCTGCTGTATGCTGGGACAGGCTTTGCCCTCAGCTAAGGGTGGGGAGATGCAAACTAGTCCCTGCCATCCCATGGCAGCAGAGTCATCCTCAGGCACCTTCACCCTGGGCTGCTGGCACCCTCCTTTGCAGGTGGCAGCTGAACGCCAGGGTTCAGCCACCCTTGCCGTCAGTCCCCAGGGAGGGTTTGCTCAGGGACTTGGCATGCTTGGCTCACCCTAACCACATTCCTCCTGGCTCTTCTGGCCTTTGAGTGCCCTCTGTTCCCTGGAGGAGGCTGTTTGGAGGGTGAGATGGAAAAGTGTCAGGGTTGGACTGGGACCTTGGGGCATGAGTCTAATCCTGTGTGCACACAGGCTCCAGCTGAGAGCAGTGTCCCTAGGGAGGACACGGTGGGGAAGGTACCCTAGGAATGGCCATAGAAGTCCCATCAGGCTCTTCATGCATTTCCGTCTCCAAAGGTGGTTCTTGAAGTAAATCTCAGTGTTGATGGAAAGATGATGTGAGAGGACCAGCAGGTCTGAAAACCTCTTAACCCAGCCCCAGCGAGCCCACCGTTCCCTCCTTCCTCCACGGCCAAGCCAGAGTCCTTCATCTTCCTCTACCCCCACAACCTGAGACCTTTCCTGGTCCATATTTCTTGGATCAGCTTGTTTTTCTTGGCACTGTTCAGCCACCCAGCAGCATGGCCCCATGTGGCTGCTTGGGGGGCTTCCTGCTGTGCCCACACCCACTCGTCTGGCCCTGAGCCCTGCTGGAGCGATGCTCCTTCCCCAGAATCACCCCAGAGGGAGTTGGACAATGGTTTTTGCTGGGGAGCCACAGCCAAACCACAGCATTGGAACGGGATGAGTTGGGCAGGACGGGACGTGCCCGTGGGTGTTGCAGCACACACCCGGTTCAGCCTGTGGGACCAGCTGTGGTAATCTCCCAACTGCAGCCAAACGCTCCATGTCTAGGTGACCTCAGTGCCGAACATCTGCAGGAAGATGCCATGGAGCTCTCCCTGCTGATCCGTAGCAGCTGGAAGACCATCCGCTTTGACATCATCCCCGTGGTGAGGAGGCAGCAGGAGCCACTCCAGCTCAAGGGGCGGCAGAGTGACAGGGGCTTCCCTGAAGGCAGCCTCAGGAAGGCCACGGAAGAGGCCCACTTCGTCCCTGCCTCTCCCCATTGCTGGAGGTGAGCAGCTCAGCTGTGTGCATTGTGGGGTGATGCTGCCCTGAGGATCCCCCCCCGGGCGACAGCACTGCCGGGTGTAGGGAAAAAGGAGATGGGAAAGTGGAGGGACATGTCAACAGGGGGGTGAATTCACCCCCTCATGATGCCCAAACCTGCTGTCCTGTTTTGGGGAAAAAACCTCAGCCAAATTTCAGGCAGCTCAAGGAAAGAGGGAGGGGATGCAACTGAAGGTAACCCCCCAAATGTGTTTGCAGGAGCTGAACCCTGGCTGTGCGGAGCCCTGCTCAGGCTTCGGGAGCAAGCCTGAGCATCTGGCAGCAGCAGGGTAATAAGGTGCCTCCCAGGGCGAGCTGCAGGACTGAGCAGGGCTGGGGTGACACATCTGCCTGCCAGCACAGCTACCCAGCCCCCAGGAAGGGCTGAGCATCTGGCTGGACCAGCCCAGGCCTATTTTGGGCACCATGTGGTCTAGCTTGATGGTCAGCCCTTTCTTGGGGCCCAATCCAGCCCCCCCTCCAGGGCAGGCTGCAGCCCTCCCTGCTGCACTTAGGGGAGCACAACCCTGCTTTGTCTCCTCTCTTGTCCCTCCTGGGAAGGCAGGAGCTGCTCAGCAGCATTTCCATCATGCTGCAAATCTTTTTTTTCCTTTTCGTTAGAAGTGGGTGCAGGAGATGGATCCAGGATACTGCATGTCTGAGGCCATGTGGGTGGCTGGGGGTGTGTGTCTCCTCACACATGCCAGGTCACTGCAGGTATCCTCTCCCCAGCTGGGAGGATGCAGGCCTCTCCCCCAGCTGGGAGGGTGCAGGTCTCCTTCCTCCCTCTCATCTGACCCCATTTTCTCTTGCCAGATCCTCTACTCACGTCCCCATCCTGAAGCTGCTCCAGGCGGTGGACACGCTGAAGGGACCCCGTCTGGACAGCCTTCGCCTGCTCAACCAGCTGCACAGCCAGGACTGGGGAGAGGAGGGTGGGAAAGGTGGTCTCACCTTCAACCACCTGAAGGTAGGTAGGTTCTGCTAGTGGGACCACGGCTCTCTGGGCAGGCAGAGCCAAGACTGCTTCTCTGCACCCTGCTGCAGCTTAGTCACTGCTGGAAGAAGATCCCAAACAACAAGCCTGAGTTCCTGCAGTGCTTTGGGATGTACCAGCCTATGGCTGCATCTAGAATGGATGCACGCCACTGGCCATGGTCAGAGGGGTTTGATACTTCTTCCTTGCAAGTAGCAGATGCTTCCAGGATCGAGCCAGCAACTTCCAGCCTGAAATGCCCTGAGCATTAAGAGTTGGGGCTCTGTGCTGATATGCCAGGCATCCCCTGGCACAGGCTGCCTGTGTCTGCAGGGGCCATGCTGGGGATTGCATTGCTGTGCCTGCCATGCCGCAGGCCACCTTGTGCCCTGGTGTGCTGGGGGGTGCTCATACAGGGCTGAGGGTGGCGTTTCTTCTGACAAAGCCCTCCTCTCCCCATCCAACCTGTTTTTGGCACTCTGGACCCATGCCAGCTGGTGACGCTGGTCAGGAAAGGGGCCGTGCTGGGGACAGCACCTGGTGACACAATCCAGGTGTGCCTTGCCTTGTGGTGACTCTCTGGGTCAGGGGTGGAGAAGGTGGCAAAGTTGTCTTCTGCCAAGAGAACAACTCTAGCTCCAAGTAACCCAAATCTTGTGGGTTTTGCTTTATGTTGCATTCTTCAATGTTTGGGGTATTTTTTTTTAAAAAAAGGCACAGTATGCATCTGCCCTTCAAAAAAGCATCTTCTGCTCCAGCCCACTGTATGCATTGCCCATAACACTATGTCTCCAAAAAGCACCTGTGCCAAGCCATTTGCCAGCACAACACCAAAGAATCTGGCATAGCAGCTGCAGGGGGTTCACCTGCTTTGCCAGCAGCTGACAGAAATCACAAGCAGGGCTTTTTACTATTGCTTAGTGCTTGTGGAAAGCTTGGGTGTGTTGTTTGAGAGCTGCTTTGGAGCTGAGACAGGCACTCTTCAGGGAGTGAAGCAAAGGTTCAAAAGTAAGGAGCAGTGGGGCATCAGCTGTGCCTGCAGCAGCCAAAGCAGAGTTTCGAGAGCCTGCACAGCCCTAGGCTGCAGAGGGTGTGATGTCTGTGTTAAAAGCTCAGGCCCATGGGTGGTTGTGTGGTGACCTGCAGGGTCTGAAGGCACGGCCTTTGTGGCGAGTGCCTGATCCTGCACCCTTCTCTCCCTCCTCACAGATGGTGCTGCTGTGGAGCACAGAGTTCTTCCCCTCCCCAGAGGACTGGCAGGACCTGGAGGGCTCTGTCTACAGGCTCTTGGTGATTCTCCTCCGCTGTCTGGCCACCCGGCACCTGCCCCACTTTCTGCACCCAGAGGAGAACCTCTTTCAAGGAGAGGCCCTGGACTTTGCCTCCATCTACTGTAAGGTGGACAGCTTTGCCCGGGAGCCCCAGCGCTTCCTCCGCTTCCATTTTGGCCTCCCTGAACGCACTGTGAGCTGGCAGGCAGACCCCAGCACACAAGCCCTCCTGCAGCTCCCCACTGAGAACAGGTCCTACTGGGACACAGCCTACTTTGACATCTTGCTCAGCCAGGTAATGCCAGACCCTCGGCTGGTCTTGCGAGGCAGCGTGCAACAGCACCAGAAACCACCTGGGCCGGGCAGCATAGGATGTGCTGGAATTTTCCCCCTGGAGCCCTCCAGCCGCTGGCAGCTGGCTGGCACGCGCTGCCTAACCCTGCTGCGGAGGCTGCAGGAGGCTGGCAATGCTGGGCTCAAGCAGAGCAGGGCGTCCTCTCCCCTCACTCCCCACCTGCCTCTGCTTAGTTCCAGGTGTACCAGATCCAGGACGGCATGCGCCACTCAGCAATGTCCCAGCTCCTCTCCAAGATCCAGGAAGAAATCCCCCAGCAGAGCTGAATGGGACCCCACTGCCACCCCATCTGGGGGTCTTGAAACTCAGGGGGATGCAAGGCAAGCTATGGAGCCATGGAGCAGCACACTGCCATGTTGCTTTATTGAGGAAAGATGGTACCAGGAAACAAGTGCATGTCTGCTCCCCTGGTAGAGCTGGGTGTGTCATTCCAGGGTACCTAATCTTGGGGGGGTGGCTGGCGTCCTGGGCTGCTGGGCTCTGGTGCAGGGATGGCCAAAGTTGATGGCAGTGGGAGGGAAGGGACCTGTGGTCAGACCCTGCATCCAGCCCTTGTGTCATCTTGCAGTAAGGCTGCCATGCACTGGGGCCAGGGGAAGGGGAGTAAATGGGGGCCAGGCCATCAGGGTAAGGAGCGACCCTGCACAGGAGAAGGGGTTTTGAGCCCTGTCCTGCATCTGCTGAGCTGTAGCTCTCACCTCCATGTCCCCTGCTCTTCTACCTTCTCCTCGCTCTGTCTTGGGCTGCTGGGTGTTGCAGTGTTTTCTGCCAGCACCCTGGGGAGGCAGGGGAACCCCTCTGCCTGCCAGCCGCTCGCAGCCAGGCATGGGGGGAGAGCTGCACCTCCTTGTCCAGACCCCTTTGCAGGGGTGCTCACAGCCTGCTGTGGCGGCAGTGCCTGAGGGCGTCTCTCAGGGCACACAGCACACGGTCCACATTGCCACTGGTCGAGTTGCAGCCCATGAGGCCGATTCGCAGGACCTGGGAGGAGAAGGGTGAATGTCTCCCTGCAGCACCCACCTTTGCGGCCATGCCCCGGTGCTGTTTCCCTGTGGCCTGGCAGCAAAGCACAGGCTCCCACATGAAGCAGGGGGGCATGTGAGGAACAGCCATGCAAGCAGCCCAGTATGAGTGCGTGCACAACTCCCTGCTTGCTCCTATTTAACATGCGGTTCCTCTAAAGACATGTCACCCCCGCTAATTATGTGTGCAGTTATCCAATTATGCCCGGCAATTGTGTGTGATTAGGAGCCGCTATGTATTGCTGCAGGCGATGGGATGCATCCAGCCGTGTGTTTGCTGTTTGCAGCCAGAGAGCACCCGTTAATCGTGGGGTGTGCTGCTGATGGATGTGGCTGCAGCTGGGTTCCGTGCCCAGATGTGGCCAGTGAGAGGGGAGGATGCAGCCCACCTTGCCCACCGAGGGCCCCAGGCCCCCAGCGATCTCAATGGAATAGTTGTCCATGAGAAAGGCTGTGATCTCCTTCCAGTCATAGCCCTCGGGCACCCTGACAGTGGTGACAGTGGGAAGCCTTGCCTTCTGTGGAAGAGAGAAAGTGGGTTAAATCTGCATCTCCTGGCCATGGCCCTGTCTCCCGGTGAGCCCCGCCGCCTGCCAGGAGAGAGTATTACTGGGGGCGGGGAGGCATATTGTTTTTCTCCACCACCAAAAGCTGCCCAGCCTTGTAGGGCCATGCCCTCACACTGCCCCTGCACCATGATGGTGGGCTCACCCAGCACTCACCTCCTCCTTCACGAAGAGCTCAAGCCCCAGGTCGCACAGCCCCTGGCACAGCTGGGTGCAGTTGGCCCGGTGGCGTTCCCAAGAGTTCTCTAGACCCTGCGGGCAGAGAGGAGCGAGAAGGTCCCCGCCACTGGTGGGCATCTCCTGGCACCCACCATTCCCCCAAGCCCCACTGGCACGGCCACTGCCCTCCATCTGTGTGGTGCTGCTCACCAGCTCTGCCAGCATGGCCAAGCCTTCCCGCAGGCTGAAGAAGCTGTTGATCGGTGCTGTGTGGTGGTACCTGCAAAACCCAAGGGGCACCCAGGTGGGTTCAGCCCAGCCCATGGCAGAGCAGTACTCCAGCTCATAGTGGGGGGAACCAGGGCACAGCATCCTCCCTCCTCTTCATCCAGCGCAGAGGGGATGCAAATCCCCCATGACTGCTTTGCAACCATTAGAGAGGGTGATGGGGAGACAGGGCCTGAGCCGTGCAGGGCAGGCAGCCCCCGAGTAGGGTGAAGTCTGTGGCCAGGATGGCTGCAGCCATCTGTCCCAGACAGCCTGCCCTCACCTTCGCAGCTCCCCATCGCAGCCCCAGTAGTTTGCCAACCAGCTCATGTCCAGATAGAAGGACAGGGGCTTCGTCTTCCTCCTCAGCATCTTCTCCCTGCAAAGCAGAGTGATGGGGAGGAGCTGGACCTTGACCCCGCCAGCTCGAGGGGGGGGGGGGTGTCAGTCCTGCGGGAGGACCCTCCTAAAGCAACACTAGGCCCTCAAAGCCAGTGCAGAGGTTGGCTCTGGTACCCATCGCTGCCCAAGGATGGGCCAGGCTCTGACCCTGCAGAACTGCTGCTGGGCATGTTCTCCAGAGCTGGGCTGTAGTGGATGGCTGGCAAAGCAGGTGGGTGACAGCCTCCCTCAGCCCCCCTGCCTTCCCCCCGGGGTGGGGCAGGGCTGCCCTTACCTGGCTCGCTCGCTGAACGAGATGGGGGCACTGCCAGGGGGGGCGTTGAGGACTTTCTGAGACCCCGAGTACAGGACGTCAACCTCTGCTTGGGAGGGGAGGCAGCTCCTTAGGGACTGGGGGCTCCCAGCAGGCACATGCTGAACCTCCCCAGTCCAGCTGCAAGTGTTGGGTGGGAAGCACAGAGTGGCACACGCTGCAGATCCTGCTTTTGTCTGTCCTGCTTTCGGGGGACACTCTGGCACTGCTGACAGTCCCCGAGGGGAACAGCAGGTGGACCAGTCTATAGTGCTGCTAGCCTGAAATGCAGGCAGTAGGACTGATCCCACTGCCCTCCCTCTCTGGCCCAGGTGTGAGCCCCCTTGTCCTGGGAGTGCCTGCGGTGGCACTGTGGCTCTTACCCTGCTGGTCCATGAAGATGGGGGCTCCCCCGAGTGATGCCACCGCATCCACAAGCAGCAGGCAGCCATGGCTGTGGGAGGACAAAGCTCAGATAGGTGTCCCTGCCACCTCCTCTTGCCACCCCTCTGCCTGCAGGCCTGGCATCCTGGTCCTCCCGAGGCCGCGTGTCTCATACGAGCCACTTCCAGCATCACAGAACAAGAGAAGAGGCTGGGCCATGTAAACCCCCATGCCCTGATCCCCAACGGCAACCTTGGGGTGCCGCTAGACCCTGTGGGTGCCTGCTATGCACTGACCGGTGGCAAAGCTCGCCCAGCCCCTCCAGTGGCTGCAGCACCCCTGTGGAGGACTCGCCGTGCGTGATGAAGAGCACCGAGGGCTTGTGCTGCACCAGGCCCTGCATGAAACAGAGGGGAAGGTGACCACCCTTGCTGCCAGCTCATGCCCACCACCCTGCACCATGGCTGACACTCACTTCCTCAATGTCCCACAGAGTGAAGTACTCGCCTGGGGGCTTCAGCAGCTCATGGACATTGGCTCCTGGAAGGGATTTGGGCAGAGGGAGAGTGAGGCTTGGTCAGGCTTCCCACTGGGCAGCTACCTGCTCTGCAGGAAAATTGGTCATGCATGAACCAGGAGTATGGCTGCCCACCAGAGTCTTGCCTCCCATGGATTTGCCCCATGGAAAAGCCATAAACCACCATAAAAGGAGGGACATCACCTCAGAAAAAACCTGCAGTGCTCTCCAGTTACAGAAGATGTGCTGCTGGTCACTTGTCACAGCACTCTCCAAACTATCAAGCTGCAACAAGGTCTTTTACCATCACATACCAACACACTCTTCACGCCAGTTCTGCTGCCTTTGTCTCATCCAGGACACACTCTCTCTTCTCTTGTTTCTTCCTTGGCTGCTCTCTTCATTGGCTCTCAACCACTTAACAGAACCAGCCACAGCTGCACCTTATCTACATCGGCCAACCTGTGGCCCCTGAAGCCAACCCACAGTTGTATATTATCAATGCTAATTAACCCAGCTTCATTCCTCTACAGTCACTGCCACTGGGATGGGGAGACAGAGACCCAGAGGTCACATCCTGGCATCCTGTCCACAAGCCTGGTTCCCTGAGCCCTGCCAGTACCATCCAGCTGTCCCTGGCATACCCAGCCTCCTGGCAATGTCGGCAGCACGTTGTCCCCAGATGCCGTTGACAGCCACCAGTGCAGTGTCATCACGGTCCAGCAGGTTGAGGAGGGCAGCCTCCATAGCACAGTGGCCAGTGCCACTGATGGCCAGGGTCAGCCGGTTCCGCGTCTGGAAGGCATACTGGATGCCCGCCTTGATCTCATCCATCACCTGTGGCAGCAGGGGAACAGCCAGCACTGCTATTGTACCCCTCGCTCTGGCAGAGCTGGCCCAGTCCCTTGCAGGGGGCAGGGGAGGGGAGGAGAGGAAGGCTGGGCTGGGGCAGCTTACCTGCAGCACCTCGGGGTGCATGTGGCCCAGGAGCTGCTGGCTGCCTGCAGCCAGGATGCGGGGGGGCACGTTGCTGGGCCCTGGCCCAAGCAGCAGCCTCTCTGGCACAGCCAGGGGCCGAAGCAGCACCTGGGGCGGAGGGACGCAGAGCAGGCTGGTGGCCATGGCACGCCTTGCCATTCCCAGGAGCCGAGCCTGGAGGAGAGCAGCAGTGGAGGCTGCCTGTGCAGCACCCAGCACAGCGGTGCAGTGCATCTTGCGCCAGCAGTGTCCAGTGTCCTTGTGGACCCTGACCCCAAGGCTCAGTGCTCCCCGCCACAGGCCCGGACTCTGCCCCCGGCCGCCTACTTGTCCGGTTAATGTGCCACCAGTGCCATCCCTGCTGTCTCGGCCCCCTCATTTTGGGGGGGTCTCCCCTTGCTACTGCTGGAGGTTTGCTCCCCAGGCACTCCAGCCTCTGGGACTGCAAGGACTCACGCAGACTCTGTCCCCATGGGCCCCAGGACACTGTGGCTGATTGTTCCCAGCACTATCTCAGCAGGTGGGATCCCTGCTCCTGAGCACACAGGTCCTGTGCCATGGGATGGTTGTGCCAGAGCTGTCCCAGCACAGCTGCCACAGTCACGAGTCCTCCAGCAGTACAAAGGACTTTCCCTGACCAAAGGGCGCATGGCTAAGTGACAGCTCCTGGAGGAGGCTGGCCAGTGGGATGGTTTGCACAAGGGCAGAGCCTTGGGGTGGGACATGGCCACAGTCCCTGCTGCAGCGAGTTGTGCTCTGCAGGCATTACAGCCTGATGATGATGCCACTGACCACGTGTGCTCGCTCAGTATGCTGTGCTTGTCACCTGCCATGTGTACCCATGGTCCATCATATCATGCCCTTCCTCTGGCATGTTCTCTGCCATCCATACTCTGAAACACAAATGAGCTGCCTGCTTCCATCTCCTGGCCCTGCCAGGAGATGGTCCCTGGCTGGAGGGGCCACTGAGTGAGCAAAGCTTTGGGCTGAGGGTGACAGCTATGGGGTGGGGTGGGAAGGCTTGGCACCAGCAACTGGTGCTGAAGGTGTTTGGGACAGATGTGTGGTGCTGGCAACAGTGCCAGGTGAATGCACTTCTGCCTGGGCAGCCAGATGGCAGCCACCTCTGAGTGGGAGCCAGTGTGGCTATCACCACATGGATTATGGAAACCAGTTATCCTGGAGACTGCTGCCAGGTTATCATCTACCAAAGTGAATACAAAAAGTCGTGGTGTCCTGAGCCAGCCAGCCCCTCATCCCGTGCCCCAACCATGTGTTCCTCCTGCTGAGGACACTTGCTGCTGCCAGGATTGATGCTGGATGCTTGCAGGGTCTTTGAAACGCTCAGTCCCTAAAAGGAAAGACTTGCTGGAGACCCACCACTGCTGTGGCCAGTGGGTGGATGAAGACATCTCCACAGCCTGGGCCCCAGGGAGATTTGGGGAAAGTCTGGGGCAGGGAGGAGATGTGAGGCCTCGCAGTTGGTGTAGTGGTGCAAGGGAGGATGCGCTGCTGGAAACAGCTGGTGACAAAGCCCTAATCTTCTTTCTGCGCTGGCTCTAAATTCCTTGGCGCAGATGGACCAGGAGCTGGCCGTGCCGCCCTGGGCCCTGGGGCTGCAGAGCACGGGGCTCATGGGCCCCGAGGGGTGAATCAGCCCTGCACCAGAGGTGGGTGCGGGCCGGCGGGGGCTGGGGGCCGGCGGGGGCTGGGGGCCGGGGCCAGAGAAGGGGGGCTGGGGCCAGCGGGGTGCCCTGGAGGGGGCAGCTCTTCCCAGGGTACCGCGCCGGGGGGCGCCGGAGACGTGGGGGATGCGGTTGCTGGGCGACGGTTGCCAGGCGACGGTTGCCGGGCGACACTGGGCCCCGTGCCCCTCCCCGCGCCCTTGCGGCGGTTCCGCAGCGCGGACCGGGGGTGGGGGGGATGCGCTGACGTCACCGCTCCATCCCGGGCTCGCGCCCTCCCGGTCCCCCCCCCCCACTTCCCCCCGGCGGCGGCGGCCAACCAGAGCGTGGGGCGGCGCGGGCGGGGACCGCAGGGGCGGGTCTGCCGCCACCCGCACCGGCACCGGCACCGGCACCGGCACCGGCACCGCACCGCGCCGCACCGCACCGCACGCGCGGCTCGGCCCCATGCCGGCGTCCCCCGCGCACGGCTGAGCGCTGCGCCCCGCCGAACCGGGCACGAGCGCGGGCACGGGCACAGGTAGGGGCGGGCGGCACCGTGCGGGACGGGGCAGCCCCGGCACGCCCGGCCGCGGCTGCGGCAGTACGGGCGCGGTCCGCGGGCTCCGTCAGAGGGGGGGCTCTCGGGGCTGCCCGGGATGGCGGGACCGCCCCGCCCGGCACCGGCGGGGGCGAGGCGTGGCGGGGGGAACCGGGACGCGCCCTCCCTGGGGCCCGGCAGGGCGAGGGGCTGCGGCCGGCGGCCATTTTGCGGGGCCCCCGAGGTGCGGGGGAGGGGGGGCCGGGTGGGGGCTGCCCGTGGGTCCCCAGCGCGGCGCCCGGCGGGTGCCTCCTCGACTTCCAGAAGGATCCCGCCGCGGGGGCCCCTCCCGGGAACGGGGCGACGCCTTTGCGGCCTCGGCACCATCCTGCGGTGGGGAGGGGGAGGGTGGCGGCCCCGTCGCCCGCGGGAGGGGGCACACGTGCCCGTTTTCACCCCCGAGCCGCCCCCACTCCCGCCTGTGGGGCAGGTGGCGCAGCCATGAAGCTAAGCTCTCTTGTGGCATCATTATTACGCCTCAGAGTCAACGGCAGCGCAGGAAGGAGCAGGGGGTGCCCAAGGGGGGGTCTCTGGCTGCAGGGTGGGGGCTGGCAAGTGCTGCTACCTCGAGGCTCTTGCTTCACAAGGACGAGTCGCTGCCGCTGACGATGCGCTTGGGGCAGCTGGGCGAGGGCCGCCATGTCACTGCAGGCCAGCACTGATGGCTGCTGGCTGGAGGAGGGGTTGGTGCAGAGCCCTGTGCTTGGCCGCCCTGGCTCCCAGCGAGCAGCCCTGCACCTGCCACATTGTCTTCCTCTGCTGCCGCTGCCTGCCTCCTCCTCCTCCTCCCCCTTGGGGCAGCATCCCTTCCCCCAGACCCAGCAGACCCCCTCTGTGCTGGGGTCTCCTGCCTGCTCAGGTCCCATGCCTTGGCTGCAGGGTTCCGTGTGGACAAGGAACCAGCCAAACATCTCCCCTGCCACTCCAGGGCCATCCTTCCATGCCCCAGTGCCCAGAGCAGCCCCTTGGCAGGTGGCCTCAGTGGCATGGGGATGAGTGGGGGTGTAGCAGACACCCCCACACACCCTCTGCTGGGGTATGGCTAGGGGTGTGGTGGGCTCTGCCATCCCCGCAGGCTGTTGTTGACCTCCATTTTGTCTGGGAGGTGACAGCTGGCGCTGGCACAGATGCTGCCACCACCCTGCTGCCTCCCTGTGTGTGGCCAGAGCTCCCAAACCCTTGGGGATGTCAGAACCTGGTGTTTCCTGCCCCCCTGGCTGTCCACCCGTCTCCATGCCCAGTCATGCTGGTGATCCACAGAATGTTGCTGCCTTTTCCATGCAGCTTTTCCCTGCTGCAGGCTTTAGTGTGTGGAAGAGAGGGAGGATGTAGAGAGTAGGTGACGGCGTGTGAGGTGACTTGCCTTTGCAGCAGGGATAGGGAGCTGGCTGGTGGTAAGCAAAACCCTTCATCTACGGCCTTAAATTTGCCACCTGCAAATTTAATCTGCATTGAAATTCTCAGGGAGCTGCAAACGCAGCCCTGAAGCCGTGTCCCCTGTTGGGGTGGGTGGGAGGCAAGGAGGCACAGGGCAAGGTGGTCATGATGGTACTGGGGAAGCGGGGGCCTGGATTTCAGCTGGGCATTGCAGGGCACTTGCTGCTGCCCTGGGCTGTCCCCTGATCTGCTTCCCCGCCCACGGGTGCTGCTCCAGGGAAAACTGCACCGTCATGGCCCCTTGTCCTGTGTGGGGCGGGAGGTGAGTGGGGAGCAGCCGCTGGGCTCAGCTGACAGGTGCCGATGATGCACTGTCATCTGGGCCAGCTGCCCCCACAGTCTCCCACTGTCCTCATTGTCCCCAGAGCGAGGGGCAGGGTTCTGTGGTTCCAGATGGACCTGGTGGGCCCCAGTGAGGGGGGCAGAGGAAGGGCTCATTAAAACAAAGCCTGTTGGTGGCTGAGAACACCATGGCTTAGGAGGCACAGCCAGATGGGGCGTCCACCCTCGCCGCCAAGGTGACGTGGGCACGGATGCAGACAAAAAGAGAATTTCACCTTGGATTTCCCTGGACACAGGCAGCTCTTCGTCTGCCAGTGCTGCCTGCAGCCCTGGCGAGGCAACCCCTGCCCTGTGCTGGTCACAGGGGATGGGCCATCCTGGCCATGCTGACCCGTGCTCGCATCACTCAGGCCCCAGTGTCGGGCAGCACCCAGGGGACCAGCTGCTGCATGCCCCGCAGCATCCTTAGGGGAAGTGTTTGCTGCGGGTGGCACTCGGGGACAATGCTCCCATCCCACTGGTCACCTCTTAGTGGTGGCAGAAGGGCTCCCGGTTGGTAGCCTTTGGACTTAAGAGAGCTCTTGTTAGCTCATCTCTGCCCAATTAATCTTAGCTGATCCAGTTAATCATGGCTCTCTAGGCTTTTTGCTCGTCACCGAGGGCTGGCGGGTGTGTCAGTAGGGATGGGCAGAGTGCAGCAGGCTGCGCAGGAAAGGGGGAAGTGATGCCCTGCGGGGTTGGGGGCAGGTCCGTACATGCCCCCCAGCGCCATGGCCCTGGGGACTGTGCTATCCTCCTCTGCTGTCTCCTGTGTGTGTGGGGTGGCCCTGGGAGGAGGTGGGGAGGGAGCAGGGCCGCTGGGCTGGCCCACTCCCAGTGAAAGGCTGATAGCAGCTTATTGAATTTCTCGCGATGGTGCATTAAGCAGGCTGCAGCTGACTGTCCCCAGGCAGAGTGAGCTGGCTGGGCTCGAGCTGCTTGCCCTGGGGGAGGCTGCCGACCCCTGCCCTGCCTGCCCACAGCCTGCCCGCTGCAGGGTGTCCCCTCCCTCTGCAGGGTGCTGGGCACCTGTGCCCGGCGGTGCCGGTGCTGGCCGGTGGTGCTGCCGTGTTAGGCGTGCTGCAGGCTGAATTCCTCACTGTGGCTGAGCCAGGAAAATAAGAGTTGGAAGGAGGAGAGGAGACTCGGGAAGAAGCTGGGTGGGGTCTGCCAGTGCTCCCTAAGGGGTCCTTGTGCTGCGGTGGCAGAGATGGGGCTAAGGGAGCTGCAGAGGAGCAGGGGGGAAGTGGCGTGTCGCTGGCTGAGGAAGCTGAAGGAAATGGATGGAGACAGAAAATGGAGCCGAGCTTGCAGCTCTGCAGCATGGTATATGGGTAGGGAGCGGGGCCCGTGCCACGGGGCCCTTGCCACGGGGCTAGGCGAGCCAGGTGGCTTGCTGGGAGTGCACTGGGGTGGGAGGGAGAGAGGAAGGGTCCTGCTGGCAAGGAGGGGGCTTCTCAAGGCCAGTGAGGGTGAGCTGGCAGGGGTACTGGTGTGGGGCTGAGTGGGCCTTCCCGGCAGAGGGAAGAAGGCAAGCAGCCACCAATGAGGGCATGCAGTAAGGTGAGGCACTCAGAAAAGTGGGACAAAAGAGAAACTGGAGATTCTACGTGGGAGGTGAAGTGACAGGGCTAGAGGGGGCTGTGATGGGAACGGCATGAGGGTGGGAGGGAATGAGGGGCAGGGTCTGAAGCTGCCCATGGCAGGCAGCTGTCAGTCCCAGGGCTGGTGGGGTGGCTGATGGGTGTGCCATTCCAGCACCAGTGGCTCTTGCTGAGGGCTATGCCACAAGGCAGGAGCCTAGGGACCTGACCCACCTGGGAGCTGGAGAGACTGCTCAGTGGGGGGAAGAAAGCTGTCCTGGCTGTGGAGGAGGAGAGGGAAATGTTTGACATGGGCAGTTGTTGGGTGCTGTGTGGGGTTTAGCCCAGCAACAGATCCATCGTCCCTAAGCGCCAGTAGTGCCACAGGGTGCAGCAGCTTGAGCCAATGGCCTCATGTGAATGCAGCCCTTCCACCCAGGAATGTATCCCGTTGGGTATGTTGGTTGAGAAAACCCAACTTTTTCATTCCCCTTTGGCATGGAGTCATGTTTGATTTTTCCTTTCTCTTCCATATGAGAAAGCAGATAAGTGGGGAACACAGAGGGCCGTTGGTACGTGGCAGCCTGCTCTCTGGCTGAGGGGCTCAACGGTGATGTTAAAAGCCCGCTTAAAATAATCCACGCTCAAGAAAGCCTGAGTCTCAAATGCTTGAACTCTGGAGCTGTTGGGATTTAAGGGTGCAATTGCTGGCTGAGGACAGTGGGAGCTCTGGAGCCATCCCAGCAGGGCAGTGAGAGGGAGGGAGGATTTGGGAACACTTAAGAGGAGAAGATTTGTCCTCCTCCTGCTGTCAGGGATGCAGACTCAATTTTAAAACAGGCAAAGCATTTTTCAAAGACAGAGCTGAGCTTGTAATACTTTCTGGCTGCAAATGTTTCCATTGCACCATGAATATACCTGCCTTTGGGCAGAGCGTACATTGGTTTTCCTCCCACCCCCTTTGGAAATGAAAACTGGAACTGTCAAACCTCAGTTAGTTTTAAAGCCATCTCCTTCTCTTGGGACACTTTCTGTGGATTTATTTTTCTCTTCTTCCCCCCCTCCCCTCTGCCTCCTTTTCCACAAATTCAGCTCCACTTCCTTTGGGTCATGGTCCACATAACCAGAGCTGTGCCATTGATCTACTTCCTAGAGTGAGCATCCCAGTGGCAAAGACCAGGCTCAGAAAGCCCTAGGGCGTTTGCAGACACCCTTGCAGGAGTCCTGTAGGCATGGATGCCAGAGGAGCCAGTGCCTGCCTGTGCTGTGGGGTGCTGAGCTCCTCTTCCACTGGTCAGCTCAGCATGAGGAGCCAGGGAGCAGGGGATGCGCAGAAGCGGGGATGGATGTTAGAAGGCAGGAATGGTTTTTGTCAGGGCTGATCCTGAATGACCCAGCGGTCAAGGGAGGGACCCCAGTGTCATTTTCTGGCCAATGCCAGGTAGGCTTAACTGGGACTTGGGGAGGGTGGGACAAGCTGTAGAGAGCCTGGGCACCCGTGCTGGGATGAGAGGCTGCTGTGGGAGATGTTAGATAGCAGTTTGTTTCATCTTGTGAGGTTTGTGATTTATTAGCAAAAGGAGTGGAAAAATGATCGTGAATTGGAAGCTTCAGCTGAGTGCGATTGCCACTGGCTTGCTGGCTGGTGCTGCTCCTGCTGACGCCGCACATCTGCTTGTGCTGGGAGCTGAATGAGAGGCAAATACCAGTGGTTGTGTTCAACAGCCGCCTCCTTTCTCGACATGAATGTAATGCCATCATTTTCCTCCCCTGCCTCCACCCAGTCCTGCTGACCAGCCAGTCCCTGCTCTTCGGGGGCTGGGGCAGAGGCAGGAGGCTTGGGTGATGGGCAGGGGGTTGTGGACTTGCTTGCAGGCGAGGGGCCACCTGCTCAGCACCGTTGGCACCCTGGGATGGAAAAAACACTCCCTGGGGGTCACACTGATGCTGACAGTCCCTATGTGCCCTGTCCTCTGCTGTGGGTGCCCACTGAATAATGCCACAGGGTGAGGGAGGGTGATGGATGCTGCCCTGGGGTAAGGGCAGGGATGTCCCCTAGGACTGAGCAGGGATTCCTGACCTGAGATACAAGGGGAAGGGGGAAGAGGCAAAATGTGGGCAGATCAAGGGATGAAGCAAAATGTCATCTTCCACACAGAGACAAACTAGCGTTCCCAGGAGGTTTCATTGCACACGATTTCTGTTCATTTTTCTGGCACATCTGTGAGATGGGGATTGGGATGCAAGCTTTCCTAACCCCCTCTTTTCTTCCCTCCCTGCAGGACAGCTGCTGCTCCCTGCTAGCAGGACCCACCTCCAGCTGGTGCAATGGCGGGAGCATCTGTGAAGGTGGCGGTGCGCGTCCGGCCCTTCAACTCCCGGGAGATGAGCCGGGAATCTAAATGCATTATCCAGATGTCGGGAAGCACCACCAGTAAGTGCTGGCGTCAGGGGAAGAGGGGCTCGGGAGGGCTTTGGGTGCTACCTGGGGAGGAGTGCGCATGATCTGGCCACAGCAGCAAGTGCTGAGCTGCCAGGACCTTTGGTGTGGTTGCCAATAGCACTTGGTGTTGTTTGGAGGAGGGAATCTGGGGTGGGAGGTCACCTTTCCCACAGCGAAATACAGTCCTGCTGTTAAAATGGCAGCAGTGAGATCTACATGGCACTGAGCCCTTGGGTGTCAGTGGTACTGAGTGGGGCAGCATCCCTTGACAGGTGATGGGGAGGAATCAGAAAAGCCTGAAAACACTGGTGCATTGATGTGGAGCTGAGGGTGCCCAGCCTGTGGTTGCCTGCCCAGGTGTGGAAGCTGTGCACCAGCCAGTGAGTGGCTCCTGACGGCACTGCCTGGTTGGCTCCTGCACACCGCAGTGCGCTGGGACCCATCCCTGCTTCCACGGGGCTTTGAGCCACAGCACCAGCAGCATGGAGGGGTGGGAGCAGGGTTTGCTGAAGGATGAGGAGGGGGGATGTGGCCCGGGGGGCTTGGGGGTTGCCTGTCCCATCAGAAGCCCATCTGGAATTTTCCCTCTTTAAATAATGGCTGATGAAAGTATGGGGTGGGAAAGGTGGCTGAATCCCTTCTCTTTGGCTCTGGAAACCTCCAGATGGGACAGCATCTAAAATAACTCCCTCCCTGCCTGCCCGGGACTTCCTGCGTCACTGTCATCCGTGGGTGAAACACCAGCACCAGCCACCCCCGTGGCGGGTGCGCTGATGGGCTGCTATGACAACCCCAGCGGGAGGGGGAGGAGGGCACGCCGGGGGTGCAGGGCAGCTTTGTGACCCTGCCAGGTCTCCCACGCACCATGGGACAGGGAGCAGGAATGTGGGGGTCAGTGGGGCAGCATCTGCTGGTCTCTGGCGTCCTGAGGGGGGCTCTTCTGCCCGGTTGCTGCAGGGATGTCCTGCCTGCCTGCAGTGCGGAGCTGGTCCCCTTGTGCCAGGGCAGCCTTTCTAGCCCAGCAGGAGCTGCACGCGTGCCCAGGGCCGGGCTGCCAGCAGGGGAGATATCCTTTCTGGCCCTGATGGGTGCTGGGGACCTGGCACACCCCAGGCCCGGTCAAGAGCCTCAGGCATCCCCCACCTCTGCCATGGCCACATTTGCTCAGGGTGATCTGGCTGTGCCCATCCTGCCACCCCCAGCCCCGCTGTCTGCAGCCCCACCCCAGGGCTGCCCCAGGCCCCTCGTCCCCCTGCCCTTGCTGGGGAGGGCTGGCCAGGCTGCAGGCAGGGGCAGTGTCCCAGCCAGCCCTTTGCTGACAGTGAGGTTTTTCTCCATGAGTAGACAAACCATCGGCTAATCCCCTTGGCTGGGGGGAGGTGATGGTGGGGGGACGACAACACAGACTCTGGTGCCTGCTTGTGCTGCTGGCTGGGGGAGGCAGAAGGATGCTTGTAGTAGTGGCTGCTCCCCCTGGCCCCCAGAGCGGGACTGTCTCAGCCCCCCAGCTCCTTGCAGAGAAGCCAAAAATAAACGTGTTTGGAGGGGTGAGAACAAGTTTCATCCTTCCCAGGATTATTTACGGAGACCCCTGTGCATACTGAGGTGGGGCAGGTTGTTCTTCTGGCTAATGCATTAAGCCCCGTGGGGAGCAGCAGGGGCTGGGGACCAGGGCAGGAAGGGGTCAGCCCTCCTCTGCCATCCTTTTCCCCCTGAACTTACAAATGCCGCCCCCTTGGCTTGCTGCGCCATGGCTGCTCACCTGCCTGCCGATACTGCTGCTTTGTTCCCGTGGTGTCCCCTGCTCTGTGTGGCTGTGGGGACTGATCTGGGCACCAACAGCCCTGGCCCCTCTCCTGGCAGCTCCCACCAAGATGGAGAGGAAGGGACCCCAGATTTCATCCCACGAGGCCATTAATATTCTCTTTCCAGAGCCATGCTTCCCTGAGCTTCAAAATACAGCGATTCTCTCCTGTGGGTCCTGGGTTTTATCCTGCTCAGTGCTTGGTTGCCTGCTTGCTGCACTCTGCCATGCTGCTGGCTCTTCAGGGTGAAGACAGGAGTCATCTCCAGACGTTTTCCTCCTCCCCCTCTTGTCTGTATTTCTGCCTTTCCCCCCCCCCCCCCCCCCCCCCTTTTTTAATCCCCTTTGGCAAAGCATGAATCTTTTGAATCTTTTGCAGCAGCTTTGCAAAAGCCCTGGGGTGCCTGATCACAGGAGAGGAAAAAAAAAGTCAAGAGCATCCAGCCACATGGGGGTAAATAAATGGGAATAAAAGGGGCTTGGGGAGTGTGTTTCAGCTCAGGATGAGAGACTTGCTGCTCTTAGTTTGCTCCCTTCTCCCCCATGTCCCAGTCTCTGGCCTGCTGGGCAGCTCGGCAGCTGGGCAGCTGCAGCTGGGATGCCCAGAGCTGCTTGGTGCCATCCCTGGCTGCTTCTCCGCCCCGTGCCCAGCATGGGCTGGCACTGGGATGCAGAACAGCCGCCTTGTGCAGCACCATCCTGCCCACTCCTGCTTTTGCCCATGCTGGACTCATTTTTTTGGGGGTAATGCTCCTGTTCACTCTAGCAAGGATCACCTCTGCAGGGCGGAGACGGACTGGACACAAGCTTTGGGGAGCCAGGTGGCATGGCAGAGCTGCCAGATGAACCCCAGGAGCCATTGGACGTGTTCCACCTAGCTTCTTGCATGGCCTCCACACCTGCTTTGCTTTACAACAGCCACTCACATGCCCTCAACACACCGACCAGGCACCGGCAGGGATGGGCAGCCCCTGTGGCTGCCCACACTCACGAGAAGGCTTGGTGCTGTTTTGGTCTGGATCTCAGTGGGGACCTCCAAGTCCCTTTTTGCAGTTGCTATGGAGATGTCACTTCCCAGCCCTTTCTCCTGGTAATTAGTCTGCCTGGGATTCAGGAGGCATCCAGAGCATCTGAGTCACGCTGCCTACAGTGGGCAGGCAGGCAAGGAGCCAGCACCCAGCCCCTCTTTGGTGCTGGAGCTTGGCTCCTGCCCACAGTGAGGGGCATCCGAGCAGCACTGTACTGTGGTTTCATGGTCGAGACTGGGTCCTGACCCAGCTTCCCACCTTCCACCTGCCCACCTTGCTGCCTTTGCTGGCAGGAATGAACCGGTCTCAGGCCCGAAGTGGTGGATCTCTCCTGGGGGAGAATCCGTTGTGGCAATAGGGGAGGAATTCGGAGCAGAAAGCATCCGTATCCGTAACACCATTCACCAGGGCATCTGAGCCTGCGGGGAGCAGACTGTGCCATGCCTGAGGTGCTGGGGAAGGTCCCAGCTTGAATCCCAAACGGGCATGAGCGCTGGCCAAGCAGCAGCCCTGGGGCAGGGCAGGTTGGGGCTGTGGTGGAGTGAGCTCCATCAGCCTCAGTGGTGTGTGGCCTCCTTGTCCCTGGCAGTGGCAGGGAGCGGCTGTGGGCTGTGGGCACAGGAGCTGTGCTGTGCTGGCCTGCAAGGTCATTTCAATGTCGCCTAATGTGACTGATGGCTGGATCTCATGACTACCCTGCTGGTTTGGGTTTCCTCTGACACATCTGTTGTTTCAGAAAAAAACCCATCATAAACGCTTTGCAGGGGGTGGGGTGGGAAAGCAGTGAGTGAGGAAGAGAAGTGATGCAGTCTCCAGTTTCCATGGCAACGTCCTTTTCATCAGGGGATGGGAAAAAGCAGGCTCTTGTTTCCGCTGGCATTAACCAGCCTGTTGGGGCTGGGTACCTAAAAGAAAGCACAGGGGAGGGGTGGCAGGAGCCAGAGGGGCCGGGGGGAGCCTCGATGGGCCTGTGGCTGCTCCTGCCCCACAGCACCAATGTGTGTGGCTTTGCGCACGGCCCCTCCAGCTGTGGGATGAAGGAAGAGTATGGTCCTCCTATGCTGGTCCTAGTGCCACGCGCTGTGGGCAGATGCTGAAGCAGGAAGGAGCCCGAGGGAAGGAGCCATCTCCCCTACACTGTGCCCAGCAGGGTGTTTGGGCAGGGCTCTGCCCTGCTCGCCGGGCTGGTGCAGGCTCTGCCAACCACGGCACCCACATCTTCTGCTGGGACTGTTGGGGTCTGGGGGCTCTGGTCCCACCTGCACAGCTGGAGGGTCCCAGTCCCACTTTCCAGGACCATTTCAGACTGAACCCCATCACTCTTCCCTTGTGAGCAGGATCCGGGTGGCAGGGGTACCATGGGTGGCTGGGTGGCTTCATGTTCCCCTCTGTTTGCCCCTAGCTATCCTGAACCCGAAGCAGCCCAAAGAGACACCAAAAAGCTTCAGCTTTGACTATTCCTACTGGTCCCACACCACGGTAAGCAGTGGGAGGCCTGAGACTGCCTGAAGCACTGGGCTAGGTTGGGGAGAGGCAGGAGGAGCCCCTTGCCAAATTTCTTCTTGCCCCCCTCCTCTCTGCAGCCCGCAGACATCAACTATGCATCTCAGAAGCAAGTGTACCGTGACATTGGTGAGGAGATGTTGCAGCACGCCTTTGAAGGCTATAACGTCTGCATCTTCGCCTATGGGCAGACAGGTGCTGGAAAGTCCTACACCATGATGGGGAAGCAGGAGAAAGACCAGCAAGGAATCATCCCACAGGTACTGCTTGGTGAAAAGCTGCCTGTTACCCTGGTCCCAGCAGGGTGCCCAAAGGAAGTGAAGAGGGGAGCAGGGCAGGAGTTGGGCCAGGCTTTGGCAAGGTCCACTGCAGTCCTGCCGTGGCAGTGAGCCAGGGTGGCTCTTCCAGAGGGTTGGGGGACAGTGAGTGTCACACCAGACTCCTCTGAGGCCGTATGAATTACGGTTTGGCCACGTGAGGCTGGTGTTTGTGAGCAGCAGCAGTCCAAGTGCTGAGCTGCTGGCGGCTGTGCTTGCTGAGCTGCCGCAAGATGTTCCAGCAGAGTGCCATGGGGGTTCTGGGGATGCTGAGCCCACCATATCAGTAGGGATGGTTCTGCCAGCTCCCCAGGAACTGTCCTAGCACACAGAAGCTCTGTTTTTTGGGGTGAGAAGGTAGAAATCCCTGTGGCTTGGGCACCCCAGGCAGAAGTATTCTTCTGATGGAGGGCTGAGCAGCCTGGCTCTTCTCTCCGCAGCTGTGCGAAGACCTCTTCTCCCGCATCAATGACACGACAAACGACAACATGTCCTACTCTGTGGAGGTAGGCACCCTATTGCTTGCCTAGTCCGGTTCCAGCCTCCCACCCATCTCTGCAAGCCATGCTGGTGTGCAGACCCCTCTTTGGGGGGTCCCATTCCTGCGTGTGATGTGGGTGGGTGTGGCCTGATTCTGTCTGTGTGCTGAGCATCCATGTCCTGCTGGCCACTAGCCCTGCCTGTGCCCTCTGCTGTAGGTGAGCTACATGGAGATATACTGTGAGCGCGTGAGGGACCTCCTGAACCCCAAGAACAAGGGGAACCTGCGGGTGAGGGAGCATCCCCTTATGGGCCCGTATGTTGAGGACCTTTCCAAGCTGGCTGTGACCTCTTACAATGACATCCAGGACCTCATGGACTCTGGGAACAAGGCCCGGTGAGTTGGGGAAGCAGGACATGGCCAGGATTCGTAGAGTTTGCAGATGTGTCCAGAAGGTCCTGCTTATTAACTTCCTTGCTTTGGCAGTCTGGCTGGTGTGGAGGTGGAAGTCCCCTCCTATCCGAGCGTTGAGTACCCACCACTTATTTTCATGTTACTTCCTTTCTGCTCTCAAAATGCCCTGGAGCCAGCAGGAAAAAAACTGGACTTCTGCACATCTTCTTCCAGAGTCCTCTTCTGTCCTCCAGAATTGCCTTCCTATCATGTACCCTGTCCTGAAATGAGCCCTGGCCCCATCACCAGCCACTCCAGTGTCCCCTGCAGAGTGTCATATCTCTCTGTCCTTTTCCCACAGCACGGTGGCTGCCACCAACATGAATGAGACCAGCAGCCGCTCCCATGCTGTGTTCAACATTATCTTCACACAGAAGCGGCATGATGCTGAGACGGACATCACCACTGAGAAGGTGAGAGCAGAGCCTGGCAGACTCAGAGGTACCCGCACGGACTCATCAAGGGCTTGGTGTGCTATCAACAGCACTTGGGATGAGATGGTGTGGCCTGATGGAGGGTTGAAACGGGATGGAGATGAGTCCCAGGCACACACTAAGCCCACAGTCCCTTGAAGTACCGGCCCCTGAATGGGGTATTTGGCAGCTGGTGCCCTCCAGCCCTGCCTGCAAGGTTGTTAGCTCTGCTGCTGGCCAAATCCTGGCTGGGGTGACCCCGCAGAGCCCACCTCTGCCCTCAGAGCAGTGTCACCTTGCAACAAGTCTTTGCTCCATCCATCCTTGGCTGTGCACTGGGGCCTGGTTTGCTGTGCCTGCCAGGGCTGACAGCCTCGTCTCTGCCTGCAGGTCAGCAAGATTAGCTTGGTGGACCTGGCAGGGAGTGAGCGAGCCGACTCCACTGGTGCGAAGGGCACAAGACTAAAGGTGAGAGCTGGCGTGAGGTCCCCTTCTGCCAGTGGGGACACCACGTCCTGCCCCCCTGTCCCCATCTTTCCTTGCCTGGTTCCTTGCCCAATATGCTGCCAAAATCCTTGACTGGGTTTTGTTTGAAAGCCGCCCAGTGCCAGTTCCACCGGGGTCCATGAGTCCTGGCTGGAAGATGCTGGTTACACAGTAAGACCAGCTGCTCTGTGCTCGCCCCATACTGGGAATTCCTCATCCTCCTGGTGTACTGGGCTTCAGTGCTACTATGAAATGGGGCCTGAGCATCCGGGTTTTTCCTCTTTCCACCAGGAAGGTGCAAACATCAACAAGTCCTTGACCACACTGGGGAAAGTCATCTCTGCCCTGGCTGAAATGGTAGGTAGCTAGAGTGCAGACAAGCAGTGGCACCACAGGGGAATGGGCTCAACTCTGAGGGATGGAGCATCCTGGCTCTGAGGGATGGGCAGACCCATCCCAAGCAGTCTCTGGGGCTGGGATAAGGTGGCCTGGTGAGGCTGCCATCTCCATGGGGTGTGCCTGCCGCTCTCTGTGGATGGGCAGCTGTGGTGCGTGCTGAGGAGGGGAGCAGCTCACTTAAACAACCTTTCTGCTTTCTTTGCAGGATTCGGGGCCAAACAAGGTAGGTGCCCTGGTCAGGCTGCAGAAGTGGGGGTTGTTTTTTAGCAGAGTTGGGTGGGAGTGGGTTCCAGAGTGGTTTGGGGTTGAGGCTCTGCCCAGACCCAAGCCATGCTTCTCCTGGGGGCTGGCAGAGCCCTCAGCATCCTTCTCACCCTCCTCACCTGGTGGCTTTCAGTACCTGGCGTTAAACACCATCCTTGGTCCAGGCAGGACATTTCACAGGCAGGACTTGTGGAGCTAAGCAGAGCTGCCCAAGGTTGCAGTTGCTGGGCAGAGCCATCCTCTGAGTCCCCGTGACTGGGGACCAGCTGTCACCTTCCCTTTGAAAAGAACAGGGAGCCTGACAGCTCTTCCCTCCACTCTCCGTCCCCCAGAACAAAAAGAAGAAGAAGACAGATTTCATCCCCTACCGGGACTCAGTGCTGACCTGGCTGCTGCGGGAGAACCTGGGTGAGGATGTGGGTGGGAGGTACGGGTTTGGTGGCAGGCATGGCTGCCGAGTGGAGGGTGATGGCTGGCATGGGGACCAGCATCTCCCTGATACAGGTGTATCTCTCGGTACAGGGGGAAACTCCAGGACAGCCATGGTCGCTGCTCTGAGTCCTGCTGACATCAACTATGATGAGACCCTCAGCACCCTCAGGTAGGAAGAAGTACACCTGTCCCCCACAGCAGGCAAGGGCAGGGGGGTCTCTGAAACCTAAGCACTGCCACATGCTCTCCTCACCTCTGTGGTATCCCTGGCTGGGGGGGTGCTGTGAGCAGACCCTGAAACCTCAGACAAGAGTCTGAAGGGTTGTCCCGGTGCTGGGATCCTCCAAATCATCACTTGCTGAAGGGGCTCAGTGGCACTCCTGCTTGCCCAGTAGCTGGGGCTTTGACCCCTCCACCAGTACTCAGGGCTTTGCCCTTCCCTAGGTACGCGGACCGTGCCAAGCAGATCCGCTGCAACGCCGTCATTAATGAGGACCCCAACAACAAGCTGATCCGGGAGCTGAAAGACGAGGTGGCACGCCTGCGTGACCTTCTCTATGCCCAGGGCCTCGGGGACATCATTGACAGTAGGTACCACCCGGTGTGCTCTGGCAGTGGTTCCAGGCAGAGGCAGGCTGGAGTCCCCCCTGCCTGCAGGGCTGCATCCCCACAGCTGCCCTGCATCCTGCTCTGCCAGCCCATGGCAGCATCACACTGCTGAAGTGTGGCCGGGACACCTCCAGCGAGCCCCTGCATGTGTGTTCGTAACCCCCAGCCCACTTCTGTAAGCAGGAGGAGCTGCTTTACACACAGCAGACCTCCCCTTCTCACCCTCCACCTCCTGTTTTCAGCATCCTGTGCCCGGCAGAGGTGCCAGGAAGATGTTCCTGGGGCTGCGCCTGTCCGTAGCCTCTCTGTGTGGTGTCAGATATCCTGCTGAGATGAACCCACTCTTGTTCTGTTCTCTCTGTCTTACCCCCGCTCCCTGCCCTCTCTCTCTTTCTCTTAGCCCATCCTGCTGCAGGAGGATCCAAATGTGTGTATTCCCCATCACTGGTACTCTCTGTTGCTTCATGGCTTTTGGGAGGTGTAGGCTGCGCCCAGGGGCACCTGTGCAGCATGGGGAAGGGCTCCTGTAGCTGATGGAGAGGCACTTGCCCACAGGCTGGCTGTCCCTGGGGAGCTGGCAAAGGAGATGGTGGTGGAGTCATGGTTAGTGCCTGGGCTCAGGATAGCGCTTGGAGGGACCAGTGTCCTCCCCACTGCTGTGCAGAGGGCTTGATCCCCACGGGGGGTCCATGCTGTCATGATGTTTTCTGTTGCTGCTGCTGCTGCTGCTGCTTCCTCTGCTGGCGCTGGGGCTCGTTGGGACTGGAGCCTGGCACGGCGCTTGGGTGGACTGGCACGGTGCTCTCCCAGTGGAGGGGTTTGTGGTGATGGCTAGGAGGTTTTTGCCTGTGGATAAGCACTATTGCCCCTCGTGCCCTGGGCCAGGCAGTGCAGCCAGGCTATGGTGAGCCCATGGAGGAGACGGGGACCTGGCTGGTCCCTTCCTGGCTCAGCTTTCCCAGATGTGGGCTGATGGAGATGGGTGACTAACGCTGCACCTGCTAACCTGTGCCCTGCCTGCCTCCGGCTCAGCGTGCTGAGCCCCTGCAACTTCTCAGGGCTGGAGGAGCATCTCTGATACCTGGGTCCCTTTGTCGTGGGGTCCTGTGGCAGCCGATGTGTGGGGTGCTGGTGGACAAGTGCCGCTGCCTGTAATAGGCATGCTGCCACCCTGCCTTCACTTCGCACTCTCTCTGGTTGCCCCACCAAGGCCCTGCATCAGCGGGCCAGGGGCTTGGGCTCTGCCAGCGAGGGGATCCCACAGCTCCTTTTGCTCCCTTCCCTTGACCCCCTTGTAGGGTGGAGGGCCACTGCTTCTCCTCCCCTTCCCTTCTCATTCCCTGCCCCCAGATCCAGCAGTCTGGGGCACCTGGGCAGGGAAAACCACCTGGGCTGCGTCAGTGGGGGAGGATGACAGGGGCAGCGGCACGCTCTTGGGGAAAATGTTTGATCCCAGACCTGATGGCTGCAGGGTGTGGTGTTGCAAAAAAGCAGCCCCAGGAGCCCGGGTCTCCAGGGCTGTTCCAGCAGCTGCTTCCCAAGACAGCCCCATGCTCCTGGGGGCTGCCTGGGCTGGGGGAGAGATGTGTGTGCCCTTGCCCTGCTGCTGCTTGTGCTGCTGTGCAGTTGCCTGTGCCTTTTCCATGTAATTCCTGGCTTTCTTCTCAACACACCCAGCCACTCTTTTTTTTTCCCCCCAACAGCTTTTCTTGTCTCTATCTTTCTCTTTCTCTTTCTCTTCCTGTCCATGTGCCTTTCCCTGGCCCGTCCCTCCTTCCCCACCCGTAGATGTGTCCGACTTTGAGAACAATAATGATGCTAGAAGGGCTGAGCTGAGTCACCGCCATGACAATCTCTCCACAGTGACCAATGCCATCGCCGGGATCAGCCCCTCTTCCTCCTTGTCAGCCTTGTCCAGCCGTGCTGCCTCTGTCGCCAGCCTCCACGAGCGCATCATGTTTGCTCCAGGCAGTGAAGAGGCAATCGAAAGGCTCAAGGTAAGAGGCAGGATGGAGGGCTGAGCTCAACGCTCTTGCACTGAGGCTTGTGGAGGGGGCTTGGTGTTTTCTGGAAGCCCATTAGGGGTGATGCTTATGGGAAGTGATGCCCAGGTGCACTCTTGCAGAGTGGACAGACCCAGAGGTGCCCAGTGTTCTGGACTGCTGATGGCAGAGGGTTTGGCACAGCAGGGTCCATGTGGTGCTGCCATCCTCCCTGCAGGGTGACTGCCGCCTTTGCCCTGTGGGACAAGTGCTCCTGGCTTGAGACGGGTGCTCCCAGCTCAGCATAGTGCAGGAGTGGACTGGCAGCAAGGGGATGGAGAGGCTGGTTTTCGTGCCTCGCTCTTCAAAGATGGGGATGATGGAAAGTTGTGGGTGAAATGCAGTCATGGCTTGTTTAAACCAGGCTGGAACTAGGACCAGTGTCCTGCTGCGGTCTGCTCGGCAGAGCTTGGCAGAGCGAGCAGGTGTGCTGCCTGTAGGATGCCCTAACCCCCTGCTAACCCTGTGCTTGCCAGGAAACTGAGAAGATCATTGCAGAGCTGAATGAGACATGGGAGGAGAAGCTGCGAAGAACAGAAGCAATCCGGATGGAGAGGTGGGTGGGGTGGGATGGGATGGGGTGAGGTGGGGTGGGGTGGGGTTCCCCAGGCATCTTCACTCCTCTGCACTTTGCCTACAGCAATTCAGCTCCTAGGAGCAGCCAGGCAATCTTGACTGTCCAGCTGTAACCTGGCTGCCCCCCAGGCACCCTTGTGCCTACCACGTTAGCCTGCATGGTCATGGTCTGCTCTGAGAAACCCTCTTGAGGCACAGAGAGAGCTGAAGCAAGCCCTATGGCTATGACCTGTGGGTCAAACCCACGGGCTCAGGTCCTGTCCTGGGCTTGTCTAGTGCTGGCTTCAGGAGCTCATGGGGCTTTGACAGGCTCTTTCCCTTGCTTCTTCAGGGAAGCGTTGCTGGCTGAAATGGGGGTGGCCATGAGAGAGGACGGAGGCACCTTGGGTGTTTTCTCTCCTAAAAAGGTAGGATCATCTTACTTTCTTCTTTCTGGCAAACAAGGGCTGGTTTATACCCCCACAGCTCCCTTTCAACCCACCCTGTCACTGCTGGCCAGCCCCCAGTATTTCACCGGCCTTTTCCTGGCTCTGAAACCTACAGGGGAAGTAGGTGTTGACCCTGCTGGGTACGAACATTGGTGGAAACTTATGGCTAAACATCCAGCCCTCATTGCCTGGATGCTGTCCCCATTCAGGTGGGGCTTCGCTTTTGATCACTGTGTTGGACTTCAGTGTCAGCTTTTAAAAATCCATACTTCGGGGTATTTGAAATTGCTGCCACTGAAATTGGCAAATCCTCACTGAGAAATGTGGGTGTGGAAATATTCCATACTCTTCATTACTTGTAGTATCCTGGAAAGTATTTTCTTAGCAAATACCAGCCATGCCCCAAAGAGTTTGTGCACCAGTGAACCCTGCCAAGCACCAGTTACAGGACATTATGCCCCCTTACTCATCTGTGTAACTGTTGTGGTGGTGATACCAGTTTACAGTCCCAAGCCTGCAAAACCTGCAGAGCAGCACAGGCTCCTAAGGTGCAGGCAGAAGCTGGTAGGACCAGGGCATGCTCGCTTGGCTTTCCTGCTGCACTGAGGGATGCTCTGAGAGCTGATGCTCGTTGGCTTGGCCAAATGTCTTAGTAGATATGTGTGTCCCAGCTGGGGTGGTGGCACTCAGTGCTGAAGGCTTTGGGACCTTCCCATTGCATGCCTTGGAACAAATTTATATACTTCTGTCTTTGTTTCTCATTCTTGTCTCAGCTGCTGCCTGTTAGGACCCCAGACCTTTGTGTAGAAAGTGTGGGGGTTTATTCCCCGAAGCAGGTTGGTCTTGGAGGTGGGGTATTGCTGTGGTGGTCTTAGTTCCTCCTTGCTCTTCAGCTGTCTGGTGGGTGGAAACTCTTCTGACTTCTCCAGTGGCTGGCAAGGAAAGTTAGTGTCGATAGTGTGCAAAACTCTGTTTTGTTAAGGGCAAAGCAGGGCAGGACTTCGTTGTCCTGCCGTGTGCCATCACTGGGGTGGTTACCTCTCCAAGGAGCTTAGTGGAAGGTAGAGCATATGCCTTCTACTAGCCAGCCTTGCAAATCTGGAGAAAAACTGTAAACTGAAGGAGTCTCAGAGCCCACGACTACATGTCTGCCCAGAGAGGCCAGAGGTTAAATGTTATAGCCAGCTTATTCCTGCCAGCCACCATGGAGGAGGAGAGCCTGCATTTCCCTTGACCTCCAGCTCTCCTGCACTATTTGAAGTGAGTCTCTCCTATCAGTCAGGGCTTGTAGCACTGTTGTGAGCGGGAAACTTCTGCTTGCTGGGTGTTAGCAGGCTGGCAAGACATTTCTTATGGTCTCTATTCTTATTTCTGGGAAACTCAGAACTTCACTTACTGATACTCCTGGGACTTGACCTGTTGCCTGAAGGTGCAACCACAGCAGTTTGCAGTGGGGTGAACTAAGCTAGCTGCAGCCAGAGAGTTCTGTGCCCGGGAGAGAAGCTTCCTGTTCCTGTCAAGATCAAAGTGGTTTGTGACCCAGGGAAAGAAAGTGATGGGAGGGGACTGTTAGGACCAGGGAGTCAAATTCAGCCTGCAGGTGTGGCTTCAGGTCTCCACTACTTTTCATTGAACCTCTAGTTTGGGAACTGCTCTTTTGGGTGCTTCATCTGTCCTTGTAGCATCAGTGGAAGAAAATGGGCACCTTTAGTTCCCTTACCCTAAACCGGCTGCTGCACAGGACATGTCTCTGCCTCAGCTACACTGCCGGCGGTGGAGCTGGGGGCTATGGTGAGGCCAGGGCCCATGGGCATGCAGCACAGGTAAGCAAGGTCCAGCCCCAGGAGACACTAAGCCATATCAAGGACTCCTTGTAGGAAGTGTTCAGCTCCCTGTTGGGCTTGTTTGCAACACAAATTTTCAAAGGCAGCCAGGGGAAGGGCGCCCAGGGCTCAGACCTTTGAGGAGGAAAGCAAGGGGGCATGTGGAGGCAGGTCATCCTCATCCCATTCTCTGCAGTCCCCTTGAAAAGTACCTGCCTAGGCATGTTGTCCTAGAGCTATGGAGAGCAGGAGAGCCTGTGCAGGGGCCAGCCCAAAGTGTTGCTGGGTTCCCAGCTCCCTTGGGAGCACCCCTCAGTAGATGAGCCATACCAGGGTAACTCCTTGTTTGTCTCTCCCAGACGCCACACTTGGTCAACCTGAATGAGGACCCGCTCATGTCCGAGTGTCTTCTCTACTACATTAAGGATGGGATAACAAGGTGAGGGCCAGGTCCCATGGAGTGGTGGGAGCCTAGCCCATATCTCAGTGCCTGACTTGCCTCGGTGGGCAGTAGGGTGATAGCTGTCTCCAGGCTGGACACCGTTCTGGGGCATCCCCAAAGTGTCGTAGCCATGTGGGAAAAGTGTATGTGCCTGGCAATCTCATTAGGGATGGTGGTGCTGCTGTGCACCAAGGGCTGCTCCTGTCAGCTTGATGGATGATTCGGGGAGGGGAGGCCCAGGGAAGGGCTGCTTTGAGGAAGGATCAAGCTGGGTTTCCCCCTGGCAGGGTTGGCCGGGAAGATGCAGAGAAGAGACAGGACATCGTTCTCAGTGGGCACTTCATTAAGGAAGAGCACTGCCTTTTCCGCAGCGACACCAAAACCGGCGGTGAAGGTATTCCTTGTCCGGAGTGGCTCCACCTCCCCAGGGACCCCAGTCCCCAGGACCTACCCCCAGCTGGGAGTTCTGCCCTCCTTGGGCTAGTGGGGCTCTCCTGCATGGCTGTGGCTTCTCTGTGCTTCCAGAGTGAGCTATGGCCCTCACCTAGCTGGGAGGGAAGCTTGAGCAAGGCACGTGGAAGCTGCCATGGTGAGGCAAGCTGGGGAGGTCGGGGCAGGATGGAAGAGCAGACTATAGATGACTCCCCCACCCAAGATGCGGAGCCGAGCCCACCCCGCATGGGATCTGGGGGTGAAAGGGTTTTGGGAGATGAGCCTGGGGAGGCTGGAGATGCATGCTGGAGGCTCTGATCTCCTCTCATGTTCAGTCTTCAGCTGCTTTTAGTCCTTGGGACTGCTCTGATTAACATGAGGTTGGCCGAGCCCTGTTGGTTGCCCAGGGTGTGGGTGCTGCTGGTGGGTACCCCAGTGTGCCACACTCCATACCTGGGGTGCCGACTGGGGCAGCTCTCGCCTTCTGGGGCTGCAGGAGCAGCAGAGTGGGAGGTGCAGGATTTATCCCTCTGCTTCCACCTTACCTTCACTCCTCCTCTCCCCCTCCCACTGTCTCTGCAGTGATAGTGACCCTGGAGCCCTGTGAAGGCGCTGACACCTATGTGAATGGCAAAAAGGTGACAGAGCCCAGCATCCTGCGTTCAGGTGGGTCCCTGGAGCTGGTACACCAGTGGTGCTCTAACCCACTTCCCTCCATCCCACAGGGTCCCTGTAGGCTGTCCTGCATTAAACCCATGTCCTTTTCCTCCACCCTGCCTGTAACCCTGTAGGAAATCGCATCATCATGGGGAAGAGCCACGTCTTCCGCTTTAACCACCCCGAGCAGGCTCGGCAGGAGCGGGAGCGGACCCCATGCGCCGAGACACCCGCTGAGCCTGTGGACTGGGCTTTTGCTCAAAGAGAGCTGCTGGAGAAGCAGGGCATCGACATGAAGCAGGAGATGGAGCAGCGGTGAGGGTGCAGGGGATGGGGCAATGGAGAGTTGGGGAGTTGAGTATCCACCTTCAGGTTGGTCATCCTCTCCTTCCCTGTTCCTCCCAGGCTCCAGGAACTGGAGGACCAGTACCGGAGGGAGCGGGAGGAGGCGAATTACCTTCTTGAGCAGCAGAGGCTGGTAGGTGACCAGGATCTGGCTCCTCCTTGGGCTTCCCAGGCATGACTGAAGTCCTGGTGGATCTTTGGATAGGGTGGCTCTGTGTGTCCCCAAAACAAGGGCAAACCTGTTGTTCTTGGGGTTGTCCCCATAAGTCGACCCAGAGGAGGGAGAAGGCCAGGTGCTTGTCAGATGGGGAGAAGCACCATGGCAGCATGGAGGAAGGTCACACTTTGTGGGCTGCATCATCCCTCTCTCTGCTTCCCCCAGGACTATGAGAGCAAGTTGGAGGCTTTGCAGAAGCAGATGGACTCTCGGTATTACCCTGAGGCAAATGAGGAAGAGGAAGAACCTGAAGATGAAGGTGAGGGCTAGGTCCACCACAGGGTTTTGATGCTTTCTGCGGGAGCAAGAAGAGTGGACTGCATGTCCCCTGGGCACCTCTGTGCCCCTGTTCTCCCAGCGGTGGGGTGACTGTCCCTCCATGTCCCCACAGTGCAGTGGACGGAGCGGGAGTTTGAGCTGGCCCTCTGGGCCTTTAGGAAGTGGAAGTGGTACCAGTTCACCTCCCTCCGTGACCTGCTCTGGGGCAATGCCATCTTCCTCAAGGAAGCCAACGCCATCAGTGTGGAGCTGAAGAAAAAGGTGGGTGCCTCAGGCTCCTCTCTGGCATGCTGTGGCACCCACGGCAGAGGCCACAAGCACAGGCAGCCAGGGAAATGCTGAGGAAGGGGTCACTAAAGGCACCGCATGGCACCTGCCATCCTCTGAGGCAGCTCACTTGTCTCCCTCTGCTCCTCTCCAGGTCCAGTTCCAGTTCGTGCTCCTCACAGACACACTGTACTCGCCTCTCCCCCCTGACCTCCTGCCTCCTGATGCCGCCAAGGACCGGGAAAAGCGGCCGTTCCCTCGGACCATCGTGGCCGTAGAGGTGCAGGACCAGAAGAATGGGGCGACACATTATTGGACCCTGGAGAAGCTGAGGTAGGAGGATGGTGCCCATGACAGGGAGGGCTTGGCCAGCCTCAGCCCGGTTTCTCCCAGCTGTCCATCGTGTCCCCCTCTGCCTGCAGGCAACGCCTGGACTTAATGCGTGAAATGTATGACCGTGCAGCAGAAGTGCCTTCTAGTGTCATCGAGGACTGCGACAATGTGGTGACCGGTGGAGATCCTTTCTATGACCGCTTCCCCTGGTTCAGGCTGGTTGGCAGGTGAGCGCTTTGGCTCCTTCTAAGCACGGCTGGGACCCGCAGGCAGCCCTGTGGGAGGAAGCGCCGCCAGCTCTGCCGTGTGCAGAGCGTTTGTCTCCCTGGGGCCGTGCCATGGGAGGATGTGTTGACCCCCTGGTGCTGGTCAGGGCCCATCTTTACTGCGATGGCTTTCCTCCACATGGACTGCTGGGACCCTGAGAGACCCATGAGCCGCTGGCAATGCTCCCACTGCCTGCCCTAACACAGTCCTGTGAGGCATGGGCTCTTGGCTTGACACCAGTGGGAAGCGGGGGGCTATGGCTGTCCAGCAGGCTGAGAGCCTGTGCCATCGCAACTTCTGCCCTGACAGTCACGCGTCCATGTATATGTGTTGGTGTCTGAGCATCCGTCTGTACAGTATGTGCCGCCTGTCTCCGTGCACTTCCCACTTGCTGGCTGGAAGAGTGCAATGCCAGCAACGAGGATGAGCCACCCTGGAGAAGGGGTCTGCCCCGGTGGGCAGGGGGAGCAGGGGACTGAGCCACATGGCCCAACCAACCACACCTGCCACAGTGTTGTCCCCCCATGCCATGGCATGTGGAGAGATTCCCTTCAGTGGTGGAGGCTGCAGTGCCTGCTCTGTCCCCACGTTGCCCACAAAGCCAGCGAGGGGAATCCCCACCATTTGCACCGGCTCCTTGGGTTGCTCTTTTCTCCACCCTTTATAGCTGATGGCTGTTGGTAGCTTCCTTTAGAAACACACCGGACGGACGGGCAGGTCTTTATTTCCCAGTGTCCTTTGGTTTAAGCAGGAAAAAGCCCTGCCCCAAAACCCAACTCATTAAAAAAAAGCCCACCCCCCAAAAAAAGCAAAATTCCTATTCTTGCTCTCTCTGTTTGGAACAGCTGGTGTTAACCTGTCTTCTATCTTGTTGTACTAACCTTAGTTCAGATATCTCTGGCTGCAACAGCTCTCCTCTTTTCAACACATGCATGAGCGAGCGCATGGCTGATCTCACCCCCTCCCCTACCTTCTCGAACCCCGACTCCGACATCACCGAGCCTGCTGACGAGCAGCACCAGGGGCAGGAGGAGGAGGAGGAGGAGGAGGAGGAGGAGGCGGAGGACCTGGAGGAAGACATCTTTCCGGAGTGCCCACTGTGTGATGGCCGGGATCCGTTTTACGACCGCTCCCCCCTGTTCAGTTTAGTAGGAAGGTTGGTGAGGTTTTAGGAGAGCATGCCGGGAAGGAACTAGCTCTTTCGCATGAGGGAACTGCTTTCGGACACAACTCCCACCTCTGGGGTGTTCCAGAGGCGCAGGGGGTGGCCAGCTGGCCGGGATTGCTGCTGAGCCTGGGGCGCCGGGCAGGGCGGTGAGATGCCCACCGAGGTAGGGCTGTGACAAGCACAGCGGCGCCAGGGGGGTAGCAGGGGAAAGTAGACAGTGCCAGCTCCACTGGAGACCCTTTAGGCAGGTCTTGGGGATGATCCCTGAGAAGGGGAGCTCTGCTGCATCTTTGGCACTGAAGGAGCTGAGGGAGCTGCACAGGGGTCTTAGTCCTGGGCACTTCTGTCCCAGGGAGGGCCATCTCCCACCCGACTCGGGGTGACTCCTTGTGGTGCTGGTGGCAGGTGACACGCCGGCACTTCAAAACTGCATGTGCCTCTGGCACCGGCTTGGCCATCCCAGCTGCATCGGTCAGCATGAGCCCCCTCTGAGGCGGAGGCTTGAATGTCCTCAGGTGGTCCGGAGGACAAAGCTGAGGGGAGTGAGGGGAGAGCTGGGCACAGGAGGGACAGGAGGGCTCTTCGAAAAGTGGCGTTTTCTCTTGCCTCCCATACCCGGTGCTCGGCTTGGGGCCATCCCTGCCAGCTTGGCACAGGAGTTGTTCAGGGAGGTCGTGGGAACCCGGGTACAGGCTCCAAATCCTCCTCGGCTCCAGCTGAGGACAAGAGCTTTGATGCCTCATACCTGTTGGCCAGGTGACCCCCCTGGGCTCCATCAGTCTTGGCCTGAGGAAACCCACCAGCTGCCACAAAACTGGCTGTGCTGCCAAAGCCGATCACATTCTGCCCATCCCCAAAACAGGATGCGGTGCTGCTAGCTCTGCTCCAGGGCTTTCCCAGAGGGGTATGTGCTTGGAGCTGGTCCCAGAGCCTCTGCCCCATACAGGAGCCAGAGGGGCTCATGATGATGAACCTCTCTCCACTGGGGCTGCCCTCACTGGGGTGGAGCTGGAGCTCCTCTTCCTTGGTGTGCTAAAGCCAGGCTTATCCCTGAGGGGCAGGGTGTGGGCAGTGAGGTGGGGAAGAGGGGGACCAGTGCAGGCAGAGAGGGCAGAGGTGTGGTAAGAGTCCTGCAGCCTCAGACCGAAAGAGCTGGGTTCTTCCCCCTTTTTTTTTTTCTTTTTCCTTTTTTCCTTATTGAAAAAACCAAGAAAACAAAACATAACCCCCCCCCCCCCTCAAAACTCTCAGGGGCACCTCAAAAAACCAAACAAGGCCCTGCGGCAGCGGCCCTGCTCCGTGCCGGGGGCATGTTCCCCAGAGCTCGGCGCCTTCGGACTTCTTTTGAGTCTGCCCTGGGTTTGGCTCCCCGCGCAGCAGCTCCGCCGGCCACATTTCTTGTGAAGTGTGCTTGGATTGGTTTATGATTGGATCCTTGTCTTTGATTTTTTTTCCTTTCTTTTTTTTATTTTAGGTTTTTGTTTTTGTTTTTTTTAATTTTTTAGTTTTTTGGTTTTGTTTGTGGTTTTTTTTTTAGCTGCTGGCTCTATCTCTCCAAAGCTTTAGCAAAAATTGGGGTTATTTCACTTTTGTCTTCCTTTGGAAAGGCTTTTCTTTGGTCTGAGCATGCCATCTTTGCACCTCACCAATCTTGTGGTTAGTGTCCCTGCCCTCCTTCCTCTAGTGACACACTTGTCCCGCTCCTCCCTGCGCACCTACCCTCTCCCTCTCCCTCTTTCCTCCCCTCTTCACCCCCTTGGCTTCAACACCAGCTGCCCTGTGATCTTGAGTGAGCAGGCACAACCAGATCCCCGTACTTTCGAGACATCCCCGCAGTTGTGGGCTCTACCCTAGGCACGCAGTCCTGCCAGGAAGCCCTGGTACAGTCCAGCCACTTGTCCCTGGTGGTCTCCGAGAAGAGATGGAGTGAGCTGGGCCCAGCAGGAGACAGTGATGGGGCATCACCTTTGCTTCCACAACTTGAGACACTGGAGATGCTTTGGGTGGAAAAAGCCTCAAGCAGCAGTTGGAGTTCAATGGGAGTCACCAGAGCAAGGGGAATATCCGGACTTTGGGGCTTGGGCTGCAAGTGCAGGGCTGGGTCCTGCTGCAGGAGCTCCCTAAGCATTTTTGGGTACTACTGGATGTCTGCAAAGGCACCTGCAAGGCTGGGACATCACGAGCAGCACTGCCAGCCTCCTGGAGATGCAACCCTCATGGGACCCTCCTGAAGCAGGAGTGTCTTGGCCAGCTCCAGCACCATCCCTCCCCATGACACCCAAATATGCTGCATGTCAAGATGCCTGTGGTTGCCCTGGGTTGGGGTGCTGGGCACCCCACACAGCCTCTCACTGGGAATGGTGCTGCCCTGCAGGCAAGGGTAGCTTATACCTCTTGGCAGGAAGCTCAGCACCGAAGTGGCTTGTCACCATGGAGGGCACAGCACGCTGTCACCAGGGTGTCAGGAAGATTGTTGGAAGGCAGGCTGGCTGGTGGCAAGGCTGAGGAGGATGGCAAGAGGAGGCAAAATGGGGAGCTGTGGCCTCGTGGGAGGTGCTGCCAGAGACATGGTGTGGCCATCGTGTTGAACCCTGGCATGGCACCTTGCTATGGTAGTGCTGGCAATCTGGATACCGTGGACAGTGGGGAGGTTCAGGCTGGCTGCACGGGGAGCGGGCAGCTCCTTCCCCACCCACGGGGAGAAGCCAGCCATGCCATCCCTGTGATGGACTCCATAGCCACATGCGTGTGAAGGGATGGGGTGGGGGGACATATGCCACCAATTCTGCCAGCCACACCATGCAGCATCCCTCCCAGCCGGGCAGAACCCACGTGCAGCCACCAGCAGTCTTGTGATACCACAGGCAGGGCTGGGGCCGGGACCCCCTGGCAGGTTCATCTCTGGAGGCTTCTGGCCTCCAGCCGGGGCCTCCTCCTCTCCCCTCCTTTGTTCCTGCCGGCCTCTACCTCCCTCATCACCCTCCCTCCCGTCCTGACTTGACCCCATCCCTGCCACGGTGACTCCGCAGCTGCCCCCAAGTCGTGTCGCAGCACCGCCTGCCCTAGTACTCCAGCTTCTTCACCACAGAGAAGGTCCTCTTCCCTCCCGGCTTCACAGTGGCACCAGCACAGCCCCCCTCCCCTCCCTGCCCGCCACGGAGGTGACAGCCGGAGAGGTATGCGAGCCCTGTCTGCTTCGTGGTGCTGCCCGCGGCGCACTGTCCGCCTGCCTGCCTGCAGAACCTGCCCACCCGCTGCCCACCCCCTTCCCCTCTCGGCTGGCCCTGGCTGCTTTCTCTTTAGTTTTGCTTTGCAGCGCCGCGGTAGTGCCGTGAGCGGTGACCTGGGATCCCGGCCGCCGGCGGCCGTGCCACCCGCGCCTGGGGACCCGCGGGTGGGGGCAGTGACCGCTCCCCCCATGTTGTGTGTGTGTGTCCCCCCCCCTCTCTGGCAGGGCCTTTGTCTACCTGAGCAACCTCCTCTATCCTGTGCCCCTGGTGCATCGCGTGGCCATCGTCAGCGAGAAGGGCGAGGTGAAGGGCTTCCTGCGTGTGGCCGTCCAGGCCATCTCAGGTAGGAGGGGGGCTCCCCCCCAGAGTACGCCCCTCGCATCCCCCACATCCCCCTGCACCGGCTCACAACCATCCATCCCCCAGCGGATGAGGAAGCCCCTGACTACGGCTCCGGTGTGCGGCAGTCGGGGACGGCCAAGATCTCTTTTGATGACCAGCACTTTGAGAAGGTATGGTGGCGGCCAGCTCTTGGTGGGTGCCTAGGGACCATGGAGCCCTGCCTGCCACAGTGGTGCTCCTCCACGGGGACCACTGTGCTCCCCCAGGTGCAGGCATCGCGCTGAAGGGACCGTGCTCCCAGTCCACCTGGCAGCCCCTGGCCCTCTGGCACCCACCACTGTACCATGCTCTTGCCCTTGTCCCAGCATGGGTTGCTGTGGGGTGGGAGAGCTGGAGGTGCCCTGGGACTCTGGGTGTGGTTGCAAGCGGGACCACCTCACAGACCACCGGCATCCCTGAGCACTGCTCCTGGCACAGTTCCAGTCAGAGTCTTGCCCAGCGGTGGGGATGTCTCGCTCGGGGACCTCCCAGGAGGAACTGCGCATTGTCGAAGGCCAGGGACAGGTCAGCGACATGGGTCCCTCTGCTGACGAAGTCAACAACAACACCTGTGCAGGTGAGGGGGTGCTGACAAGTGGTTGGGGAGCAGTCCCCTGCCCCAGCATCCAGACTCCTGTTGCCCACCCAAGTGTCAAAAGCCTGCTGCCCTGGCATGGGGCTGCTGGCAGACACAGGGGGTGAACCCCCTGCCCTGCTGAGGACCCTCCCCTCCCCACAGTGACCCCAGAGGACCTTCTCCTGGACAGTCCAGAGAAGCCTGTGCCGGATGGGCCATTGGAGACAGCTCTGGACCACCTGAAACTGGGCAGCATCTTTACTTTCCGTGTGACAGTCCTGCAAGCCTCCAGCATCTCTGCAGAATATGCAGACATCTTCTGCCAGTTCAAGTAAGCCCTCGATGGCTCCTGGCCCCACATCTCCCACTGTGCTCTGGTCATTGCCTCGGGGCTGGTGGTGAATGTTGGGGAGTCCCAGCTCTCCAAGCTCTGAGCCCTTTATGGATAGGGAGGCAAAACCAAGAGCTGCAGGATGAGCCCATGTGTTTTTCTGGTATCTTGTTCAGTCACTGGAAAACAGCAGGGAGAGGGTCCCACCGGCTTCAGGGGGGTCCTATGCCAGGCCAGGGTGTGGGCAGCAGCCCTGGGGGGAGCAGATTCTTGTCCTGGTTCCTGGTTTTTCTGCCCTCCGTGCTCCAGCATGTCCCTGTCCTGTAGCCCCCAAGCCACCTTCCTTCCCTCCACAGCTTCATCCATCGCCATGACGAGGCCTTTTCAACAGAACCCTTGAAGAACACGGGACGGGGGCCACCACTGGGTTTCTATCACGTCCAAAATGTGCGTACCCCTCCCCTGTCCACAACCCCTCACCCCCATGGCTGCTGGTGTCCTTGCCGGGCCATTGGCTGGATCTTCTCCCTGGGGGAGCATCTTCCTGCTGGCTTTCCCAGCCTGTCACAGCTGCTCAGCTAAGCCAACCTTAGACAAGGTGGATGTGTGGGGGAAAGACCACAAGCCACTTCCTTCTACCCCAAAAGACTGGGATTCCATGGTGGTCTTGGTGGGGAGACCATCCTTGGGCCATGGGGAAGGGGATGGGTGAGGGCTGCAGGGGATCAGACAGGCTTGCACCCTCTCACCTCCCTGGCGCTGTTGCCAGCTGCATCCCTTTCCCAGCTAAACTGTGCCATCGACGGCTCTTTCTCTTCTAGATCGCTGTGGAGGTGACCAAGTCCTTCATTGAATACATCAAGAGTCAGCCGATTGTATTTGAAGTCTTTGGGCACTACCAGCAGCACCCGTTCCCACCCCTCTGCAAGGACGTCCTGAGGTAGGTGCACCCTGAGCCGCCCCTGGGTGCCACTGGGGGCACCTGGTGCAGCCACCCTCCTGGGGACCCAGAGAAGCAGGGGCCAGGTGATAGGATGGGGTGGCCCCAGGGAGTAGGTGAGGTTAGCCAGATTCAGAGTCCCTGTGGATGCTTTAACCAAGCTGGTTCTCTCTGCAGCCCACTGAGGCCGTCCCGGCGCCACTTCCCCCGTGTGATGCCGCTCTCTAAACCAGGTAGGGGATCTGGCTGCCTGTTCCTCTGCCTGTCCGTGGTCCCTGTGCTGGGTGCAGGGTCCCCTTGCCCAGCGGGACCAACCAGTTAGGGCCCCAGGGCACCACAAAATGTACTGCGGACCATAGCACCCAAAAGCCCTTAAAGCCCTTGGCACCCATTCTGGTAGTACCTGGCTGATGCAAAGCCCCCTTCTAATTTCCTGTGGAGTGGCAGGGAGGAGGCTACCCGCCCTGGACAGTTCAGGTGGCCACTCAGCCATGCCATCCCACAGGGGCTATGGGGTCTCCACTGTGCTCTGGCTGCTGAGACCTGTGTTGTGGGGGCCTGGCTGAGCACTGTGGTTTGCTGTGGAGTCCCCGCACCAGCACTGGCGGAGCCTCCCTTCAGCTGTTCCCAAGTGGCTGTCCCCAAACGGCTGTCCTTGAGTGGTACCCTTGGAGAGGTGCTGTATGGTTTGAGATGTGTTAGTGCCAGGGCTGCGGGCTCAGAATGTGCATCTTGGGGATGGGTGAGGCTAGCTGCATCCTGACACCCTTGCTGCCCTGTGTTGGGCGTGGCAGAAGGCATGCCAGTGGTCAGCAAGGTCCCCGGGATGGCGCTGTCCCCCTCTATGCATTCCCTCCTGCCTTGCTGCCACCTGCCTCCATGTGTCTCCCCATGGTCCCTACCTGCTCTGCCCCTTACCCTGCCTGCCATCACATGCCTCATTCCAAACATCGGTGGCAAGCTCACCCTTTAAGCTGTCTTTCTGACCCACCACAGTGCCTGCGACAAAGCTGAGCACCATGACTCGGCCCAGCGCTGGTCCGTGCCAGTGCAAGTATGACCTGATGGTCTTCTTTGAGATCTGTGAGCTGGAGGCCAACGGCGAGTAAGTCCTGCCAGAAAGGGGAGAGGGAGGCAGCGTGGTGATCTGCCTGGTGCTCAGCACCTCCAGGCAGGCCAACAGGCCTCTATGTCATGCCGCAATCCTCTCTTCCAGCTACATTCCTGCTGTTGTGGACCACCGTGGAGGCATGCCATGCCATGGGACCTTCCTTCTCCACCAGGTACTTTCTCCCTGAGGTGCCATCTTGGCTCTGGCTCCTACTGGCAGCTGTGTTAACCACTGTCCCTTCTCTCTGGCCTTGTGGGTCTCAGGGCATCCAGAGGAGAATCACCGTCACCTTGGTGCATGAAACGGGCAGCCTCATCCGCTGGAAGGAAGTGCGTGAGCTGGTTGTGGGTAAGCCAAATCAGGTTGGGTGGGCTGTGAGCAACCCTCAGCCCACTGAGTTCCCAAGCATCCTCTCGAACTGTTTCTCACCCACATTCCCACATGGCGCTTTATACCTTGTCTCCCCTCCCACAAAGTGGTGGCTGCCTGGCAGGTGACACTGGGATGCCACATGGACAGGATGCCTTTGTCCTGGCCACTGCATCCAGGAGCTGGACCAGGACCTCAAGCACTGAGTGGCCAAGCACCAGGCAGCTGTTGCCTGTGATGAGGGGGCTGCTGTGGGATGTAGGCAGACAGCTACCTCTGCCCCTCATGGTGGACCCTCACAGAGCCATCAGCTGTTGCCTGAGAGATGTCCCTCTGCTGCTCCTGCAGGTCGGATCCGCAACACCCCAGAAGCAGATGAGTCTCTCATTGACCCCAACATTTTGTCTCTGAACATCCTCTCCTCTGGGTACATCCACCCCTCCCAGGATGACCGGTGCGTGCTGCTGCTTCTCTTGCTCTTCCCCTGCTGCGGTGAGGGCTGGGGGAAGATGTGGGGAGCCCCTCCTTCCCCTGGGGGGGGCTTTTGGTTCCTCCACAGGGTCCTGCTGACCCATTGCTGCATCAGGGCAGGTGGTTTCTGGAGCTGCAGAGGGTCTTGGGGTTCAAAGCCACCAGCCCTCTTCCTTCTCTTCACCCAACCATCTCCGCACTGGGCTTTGGCACTACAGGGAATTTGGGTGGGTGTCCTGCTCTCCTGTGATGGTTGTGACTGCCAGGTGCAGAGCTGGTTGGTGCCGGTGCTGGTGCTGGAAGGATGTAGTGACCCTGTGGTTGGAGGGGACCTGCCACAAAGGGCTGTTTGCTCTGCATCCCAGAAAATGTGCTGGAAAGGCTGCTTGGTGCCCGTGGCAGGTCCCCATTTTTGTGGGAGTGTTGCAGAAAAGCCATCCCCCACTGCTGTGGGGATGCCTGTTGTGGGGCGGGCTGTCCCACCCCTGCCATGGGTTTGGCAGGGGTGTGGGAGCAGCAGGGCTGGAGGTTTTTTATCTCCAAGATCTCCCTGGCTGGGTCCTGTGGGGGCAGGGGGGAGTGGTGCATGTGGAGGGCAGAGCTCTCCTCTGCACCAGGGTTGCTGGTGAAACCTGGGGGGCTGGCAGGGGTCCCTGGCCAGAATGTGTGCCTGCGGGCAGCCGCGACAAGATGGGGATGGTTGTTGGCAGCACTGGGAGCAGCGGAACTGGTCCTGGGCTGCGCACATGGTGGTAGCCAGTGTAGGAGCATCCCAGCAGGGAGCGGGGATCGCTTTTCTCCTTGTTTTCTTCAGGGTCAGCGCTGTCCCAAGGTGGCCTGTTCGAAGGCAGGGTGTTTTTGAGGGGAATGATGGGGGTCTGGATGGGAGGTGCCACCCTGGAGCACTCCCAGGGCAACTCCTGGGCATGGTGGAGTGACAAGCGTGCAGTACCAGGGCAGCAGAGCCAAATCACAGGGTTGGGTATGTGTATGAGTGTCAGACTGGGCACTTTGGCACAGCTACAGGGACAACAGAGTGAGGTCAGTCGGGCAAGTTGGGCCTGGCCTGGCCTGGCCAAACTGTGGCAGTTTTTGTTGAGAGCTGGGTGGCTGAGGCGCCCACAGGCTCCTGAGGCTGTGCTGTTTTTCAGCTCCTGCTCTGGCTGATTGGTCCCAGGTGCAGCCATATAGGATCTAAAGCATCTCTAGCGTAGCCTGGCAGGGGGGATGTGCTTCCTGCTCTGCCTTCCCCCTGCAGGTCCTGCAGGACAAGGGGACACAGCTTAGGCTGGGGGTTGCTCAGGGTGTGGGGAGAAGCAGGCAGATTCGGGGCTTGGATTTGGCAAGAGCCCAACTTACCTGCACACTCAGAGGGTCTGCGTCTCAGGGCCACCCCTGATCTGGGGCCGCGGGCTGGTGTGCACGCCGTATCTGTCCCATATCCATCCTGTCGAGCCTGCTGAGGGCTAGGCAGGGGGAGGAGGGGGCGGCCAGCTTCCTGCAGGATGCTGAGGGGCATGCAACTTCCCCCCTATTTCCATCTGGCATGCAGGTGTGTATGCTTTGGCCCCAGCAGCCTGCAAGGATGGGCAGAGGGAGGGCAGTGGGCAGAGCCAGGACCCACTTCACTCTCCTCCTTGGCTGCTTGCGCTCCCTGCTTCGCTGCCTTACACCATGCAGCCTCCACTGCCCAGAGCAGCCCTGGCTCCCCCCGGCCCCCAGCCTCCCCAGTTCCCCAGAGCCACTCATGAGGAGACTGGGGGAGCAGCCAATACAGCTCCCTCTCCAGCATTCATTCATCCCTGCAGTGAGTGCCCAGGGAGGAGGCATGGGGGGCAGCACTCAGGGTTCCCCCTCGCTTCTCTCCCCTGCTGCCGCCCATCTGAGCCCACACTAACCATGTGATTGTTTTGTGTTTTTGCAGGCAGTTTCTTGATTCGGATATGCCTAGGTATTATTTGTTTCCATTGGCTTTTTTTCCACCCTCCCCCCCCTTTCTCTCTCCCTTCTTTCTTTCTCCCTCCTCTCCTCAGTGCGTTCACTCCTGCCTGAGGCAGCACTTGGACATCCAGCCCCCCATCCCTCCAAATGCCCCATCCTTCCTTCCCCCTGCCCTGGCACCTCTCGCTCACTCGGCCCCTTTGCTATTTGTTAGGGCCACGCTCTCGCTGGCTGCTGCTCCCCCTCGCACGCCTGTGCCCCCCATCGCCTGATTTGGGTTTTCTTGCTTTTTGACTTCGCTGCTCTCCCATCTCTCTGGCATCCAGCACTGAGCGTGCCGCCCCCCTGTTGCCTCCTGCCCCAGTCCTATCTTGGCCCCTGGCACCACTTGGGAGTAGCCGCAAGGCTTGTGGCAGCCATGGTGGGGGCTTCAGAGCGCCTCCAGCCCTCGCCTGGGCACCTGACAAGGATGGCAGTAACACTGGGTGGTGTGGCGGCACACGCCATGGCTGCCTGTCCCGTGCACAGTAGTCTCGCAGGTATAGGTGCGGCATATGGGCAGTGTGCGTCTGTACACAAGCACAATGGTGGGTGTATGCACCCGTATGTGGCATGGACTGTTATACCCCTGTGTAACAAGGGGAGCGGCTGTTTTGGGATGGGGGGCTTCAGCTGGGACTGCAGGGTGAGCCTGGTGTGTGGTGCGTAGGCACAAGCTGCCGGACCTGAATGCTGCCACCCACCTCTGGATGGGAGCCTTGCTGAGGCCGCAGAGGAGGGGGTGTCCCACCACCCTGCCTCACAGCAGAAGAGGAGGATGCATCTGGGAGACAGGGGATGGGGTGTCCCAAGTCCTGGTGGGCTCTGTAGCTTTGTTCCTGGGAGATTGTCCTCCCTACAGCAGCTAGAAGTTGGTCCAGCTGGGAGATGCCCTAGGTCAGAGCTGTCCCTCCATTGGCACTGTTGTGGTGTAACCCCTGGGGTGCAGGGGGATGGATCCAGCACAGATCCAGCTGCAGGATATGGCTTGCGTTGGCATTGCCTGTGAGCTCTTGGCACAGTGATGGTCTCCCTTGCGAACCAGGGGATGGGCCAAGAAATCATCTTCCACTGCATGGGTGACAGTGGGATGGCTGGTCCCCCCTCAGTGGGCACCTTCCTAAGGGGCTGCACGGGGTGGGAGCTCCTTGCCCTGGGACAGCAGCAAGGGGAGGCAGAGTACAGGGGATGAGGAGGAATGTGTTCACTTCCCAGCTGCTGGACCATGAGTAAGGCAGAGGGTTTTCACCCAGGTCTGTCTGCCCTCGCTGAGCTCCTTCTGGGCTCCAATTAGGGGTCTAGCTAAGCAGGAGCTTCTTCAGCCAGTGGTGCTGATATGGGGCCAAGCCTCCCCTTCCTCACAGCCCTGCTCCTGTGCCAGCGCTGTACAGACAATGCTTTCTGACCTTTCGTTTTTCTGTGTGTGTACGTGTGTGTGTTTGTCCTTGGGTCACCTTCCACTTATAGCATTTCGTTCGGAAATGACACTAGGTATTTCGCACGCACCCGCTTGGTCTGGTCCCTCCTGCTTTTCTCTCTTTCTCTTTCGCCTCCTCCCTTTGCTTTTTGCTCTTTCCACCCTCCTGAGGCTCCTCTTCTCCTCCTCCCTGGGGAGTACTCTCTTCTCAAGCGACCTGTGTCTGCAAAGCAATCCCTCACCTTGGCTCTGTCTCATGCGGGTTTTTTTTTAATGTATTTTATACACCTGAAAGTGTCGCTCTCCCTTTTCTTCCAACTGGGGGCAGTCACAGCTGACAGCCTCTTCCCACTCCCCCTGGCTGCCCTGGCTCTTTCTAAAAGAGCCCCTCAGCTGCCTGGATGCTGCTTCAGGGATGTGCCGAAGCATCCTCATTGAGATATCACTGAGCCACAGCTTCCTCAGGATGGTCAAGGCAGGAGCCTGGGCTGTGGCAGCTCTGGATGGCTTTGGGGGCTGGCCTAGCAGGGAGCCCAGGAGTAGGGCAGGGGGTGAAACATGGATCCCCCATGCTCTCAAGCTGGAGTTACCTCCTGCTTCCTCCACCCTCAATTGCTTGACCCAAAAAGGGCAATTGCCACTCTTGCTCTGGGTGGCTGCACTGTCCTCTATGGGACCCCACAGGCACAGGGTGAATGGGGCCGGGTGTCCCTGACCCCTTCCCCCAGCCTGGGAGCCATGGAGAACACAGTGAGGGGAGCAAGGCAGCCTGGTGGGAATGGGGCTGGCAAGGGCAGAGCAGGAGCAGGGGGATGCAGCCCAACAGGGGCCAGCCACTGATTTAGTGGTCCCTGGGTCCCTCTGGGGTGCAGGACTGGCAGACGGGGGCAGCCCTGGGGAAGGGGATGTGGCTGGCTGTGGGGGCTGCTCTCCCAGGGGCGGGGTGGCAGCAACCCCTTAGTGCAACCTCCCTTCCCTTCTGGCCATTGTCACCAGAACGGTGACAGCTGCTTCTGGTGGGGGCCAGGAGGTGCTGCGTGTCCCAGGCTGGGTAGTGGGGACCTGGCCCGGGTATGTTGGGGGTGGCACCCCACCACTCTGAGCACGGGGGTGGGGCATGCACCCTCCTTTGCCTTCTCAGCCTGCCCTGCCTTGCCTGCATCCCAGCTGAGCCTCCACTCCTCCCGTGGTCCCTCCTCCCCAAAACACTGGTCCATCGGCTGTTTTGAGGATGCCGCATCCCCCTCCCACCATGCCTTGTCCCCCTTTGCCTTGAGCCTGTGTCCTCTGGAGTGGCTGTCCCCATCTGTCCCTGCTGCGTGTGCATGTCCATGTGTCCTTGCAGGTCTGTCACAGCGCTGTGGAGGGGGGACGATGGCATCTCCTTGCTCGCTTGCCTGGGGTTCTGGGGGGGTTGTTTTACCGGCTCTGCTTTTTTTTTCGGCAGGAGCTTCTACCAGTTTGAGACAGCGTGGGATAGCTCCATGCACAACTCGCTGCTGCTCAACCGTGTCACCCCGTACCGGGAGAAAATCTACATCACTCTTTCTGCCTACATTGAGGCAAGGACCTTAGTTCGGGCCATTATAATGCCAGCAAAGTCTGGTATTTCCCCCACTGCAGTGTGAACCCCTCCTTAGCTGGCACTGCTGCTTACGGGGTGCAGGATTCAGCCTGGAGCTTGGGGGCCCTGTGGGGCCCTGGGAGTGGAAACCACTGGGTACCAGGGGTGGGAGAAATCCACTGGGCTGCCAAACCACAGCCCCCCTGATGCCTTCTCCCTTGCCCTGCTGCAGATGGAGAACTGCACTCAGCCTGCCGTCATCACCAAAGACTTCTGCATGGTTTTCTACTCCCGGGATGCCAAGCTTCCTGCCTCCCGCTCCATCCGCAACCTTTTTGGCAGTGGCAGCCTGCGGGCTTCTGAGAGGTACTGGGATGCACCTGTCTTTCTGAGGGAGAAGAGTCATCACCCAGGGACTGGAGCCCTTCTGGGGCATCCCAGCAGCCTGGGCAAAATAACCAGGGCACAGGGATGGGGCAGAGCTGGTAACACCTCGTCTCCCTTTGCTCGCAGCAACCGTGTGACGGGAGTCTATGAGCTCAGCCTCTGCTGTGTGGCTGACGCTGGCAGCCCAGGTGGGTGCCGTGCCTCTGCCTGGGTGTTCACTGTGGGGCCAGAGGGCACAGCATGGCGGTCGGGGTCGAGGCCGTGCATCTGTCCCCCCAGCTGTGTGTCTGTCCCTGCAGGTATGCAGAGACGGCGCCGGCGTGTGCTGGACACCTCTGTAGCCTATGTGCGGGGAGAGGAGAACCTGGCTGGCTGGCGGCCCCGCAGCGACAGCCTCATCCTTGACCATCAGTGGGAGCTGGAGAAACTCAGCCTCCTGCAAGAAGTAAGAGTTGGGGCTAGAAATCAGCTGAGACAATGCAACTCGCAGCTCAGCCCCTCACCCTGCCGGTCCTGGTGGGATTCCCCACCCCGGGCTGCGGGAAGAGACTGGAGCGGGGCTGTGCTGCCCATGTTCTCCTGTGCATTGCTGGTAGCCAGGTCCCAGCAGACCTGGAGCTAATGAACAGATGGGGTTAATGGGTCCTGGGGAGCATGGTCCTCGAAAGGATGCTGGCGGGGAAGGAGCCACCCCTGAGCCTGGCTGCCTGTGTCCAGGTGGAGAAGACAAGGCACTACCTGCTCCTGCGTGAGAAGCTGGAGACGACCCAGCGCCTGGGCCTGGAGACCCTGTCCCCCTGCTCCAGTGAGGACTCCGAGTCCCGAAGCACCTCCTGCGTCTCTACCCCGCTTTCTGTTGACGGGGCCCCTGAGGGCCGCACCTCTCCCGCTGAGACCCCCAGCGAGAGACAGAAGGAGCTGGCCGTGAAGGTACCGTCCTGCAGCATCCCCAGGTCATGGGGATGAAGCTGGGAAGAGGCTCCCATGGGGCAGTAGGGAGTTGCAGCAGGAGAAAGCCCAGGAGGAGCGGGGGGAAGAGGGTGGGGGAAGATGGCTCCTGCCTCACCATCCTCCTCTCTCCACAGTGCTTACGCCTGCTCACACACACCTTCAACAGGGAGTACAGCCACAGCCACGTCTGCATTAGCGCCAGTGAGAGCAAGGTACTGCCACTGCCCTGGGCTCTGCCAGGCTGGCGGAGGCTGGGGGGAATGCATGGCTGGAGGGGCCTGGCTGGGCAGGGGCGAGATGGGCACCATGGTATGAGTGGTCCCTGCTCTGGGGTCCCTGATCCCTCCACTTGCCCTGCTGTTCCCAGAGCTGGTGGCTCTTGGGACCATGCCAGGAGAGGACCCCACCAGCTGGAGGTCTTGCCTCTCCCTGTATGAGCAGGCACCTGGTCTTTTGCCTGTGCCTGGCTTGGGGCAGAAACCTGAGTCCACACCTTTGCTGCTCCACAGCTGTCCGAAATGTCTGTGACCCTGATGAGAGACCCCTCCATGCCAGCCCTTGGGGTCACCACTCTCACCCCCTCCTCAACCTGCCCGTCACTGGTGGAAGGACACTACAACGCCATGGAGGTCAGGTAAGAAGGTAGCTGGGAGGTTTGGGTGATGCCCCAGCGGCCCCTGGTTAACGCAGCTTTACCAAGTGGTCCTGGCTGATGGGTGTTCTCCAGCTGTCACTCCTCCTACACCCTGGCCTCTCATTCCTCCCCAGACCCCCCCAGGTCTCTTCCAGGGCAGAGAGCCCTGACCTTGAGCCTGCAGTAGAAGGAGAGCAGAAGAAGTCCCCAGCCCGCCGGCCTGAGGAGGAGAAGGAGCCCCAGCGTTTGCTGGTGCCTGACATCCAAGAGATTCGGGTCAGGTAGGAGCAGCTAGCGGAGCCAGTGAGGGGAGCACTGTGGGGCTTGGGGGGATGGTGCCCTTCCATTGCCACCTCCACATGGTATATGTCCTACCCTGACCTCGGTCCCTTCTGCAGCCCCATCGTCTCCAAAAAGGGCTACTTGCACTTCCTGGAGCCCCACACCAATGGGTGGGTGAAGCGCTTTGTGGTGGTCCGACGCCCGTATGTCTACATCTACAACTCGGACAAGGATGCAGTTGAGAGGGCCATACTAAATCTCTCCAAGGCCCAGGTGGAGTACAGCGAGGACCAGCAGGCCATGCTCAAGGTAGTGTGCTGGGAGCCAGCCCCGCTCTCTGCAGCCCCTTGGGCAAGGGACTCAGCCCCAGCTCTCCCCTGGCAGACCCCGAACACGTTCGCAGTGTGCACAGAGCACCGGGGCATCCTGCTGCAGGCAAGCAGTGACAAGGACATGCACGACTGGCTCTACGCCTTCAACCCCCTCCTGGCTGGGTCCATAAGGTACCAGGGTCATCTGGGGAAAGGGGTTGCGGGGAAGCTGTTGGTGGGGGGTCTGCATGCAGCCAAGCATGCTCTTGTCCTGCTCCCAGTGCTCTCCCTGCTGCTGACCTGTGGCCAGGCATGGGGAGCACCTCCTGCGCAGGGCTGTGCTGGGACAGGCTCTCAGCCAGCAAAACTTGGACCACATTAATCTTGATTTCAGCTCCTCCCCGCTTAAATAAATGCTTCAATCTAGGGCCAGATTCCAGCTGGTACAGAGGCATTGTGCTGAGATCAAAGCAACTTCCATGCCTGGCGGCAGGGACAGTGGCCCTTCACTGTTCTTGAGAGCATCTCACAAAGTTCTTGAGAGCATCTCAAGTGGCAGGACTGGGGGAACAGAAGTAAATCCATAAAAATTTGTGTGATCTGGCTAAAGAGACATTAATCCCATGTCCCTCCAGCTCTGGCTGGATTCAAGCACCAGCCTGGAGCCAGGACACTGAGCCCAGGGGACCACACCTCTCCTTGTCCACATCTCTGACACTTTTTGTCCCCTGTTTTCCAAATCAGATCAAAGCTGTCCAGAAGGAGAACAGCCCAGATGAGAATCTAACCTGAAAAACACCCTCCACCTCATCCGTCTGCCAACAGGATCAAGATAGCTGATTCTGTCTCAAGACTCCCCATGTTAATGTCTGATCTCTCACACCATCTCCTGCCCTAGCTGTCTGCTCCATGGAAGGATCTGTCTCGATTCACACCTTCATGGGGGAAACTCACTTCTGTTTGTAGCTGCAAAAGCCTGGACCTGCCTGGGCAGGATTTCTTGTGTGCGTGCCATGTACTGCCTGTTGCCCCGTAGGAGACCTTCATGTCACACCATCTGTAATGCTCCAGAAAGGTCCCTGGCAGAGGGGAGGGAGCAAGGAGGGCGGTTCTGGCTAAAAGGCTGGTCTTCGATCTACAGAGGTGGGAGCGCAGTAAAGTTTGGAGGTGGGAGAGCAGGAGGAATTGCCTCCACCCGAAGGGAAAGGGTAGTTTAGGTAAGGGAATTTCCTAGTTTATTGATGTTTCTGCAAGAGATGGCAGTGTAAGATCAGGTGTCAGTAGTTTAAGATGCTATTTATAAAGTATTTATTTACGTCACAAAAATCCCATAAGTTGGGTCCTGGCCCCTGGGCAATGCCTCCCCTGGGCAAGGGAGAGCCTTGGAGGTGGGCCGGGGTCCCGGAGATGCCTTCCCCAGGACATCCCTGGCATGTGCCCAGCAGCAGCAGAGTGCCTGCCCTCACTCCCTGCTTTTCCCCAACCTTGTGCTTTGCCCCCCTTGCAGCTTAAACTACTTCTCCCCTGAGTGGTGGCTGGACAGCCCACCATGTCTTCCCAAAGGAGGCAATTCCTACCTGCCCCATCTACCTCTGGAAGGTGGGAGCCTGCTGTCTCAGCTGGCCAGGGCACCCATGTCCACATGGATGGGTCACCTCACTTTGGAGCCTGGTCCTGCTGGAGGGAGAGGGAGTGGCAGGGGGGCATGGTTCTGCCTGTCATGTCGTGTGGGGCCCTCCTTCGCCACCTCCACTAATCCCAGCCTGGGAGCGTAGTCGGGGGGTGGGGGTGGGGTGGGGGGTAGGAGGTATTCCCTCCCTCTTAGGGCAGGACACCAAAGGTCCCATCCCTGCGGGGCATGTGGAGGTTCAGGTGGCTGCTTCTGAAGATGGATGGGAAAGTTCCCCAGCAGCGAGGGCTAGGAATGACCATCCCAATCCACAGGATCCTTGCTCTTTCCCAAAAGGGCTGTCACATCCCTTCCCCCAGCAGGACAACAGGCTTGAAGCAGGTTGGAGGGGCAGGGGGAGGCTGGCATGAGGTGTCAGGGTGGGGACAGGGCTTCTTTTTACTACTGTAGCTGGTGTTCTCTCACTCCTTTTCCCCTGCTGCAGATGCAGGCACCCACTTCATTCCCACCCTGCCTCTGTCAGCACGTTAATCCAGGGGGCTTCCCACAGTGGAGGTGGCTTCACTGAAAAGACCTTCTCCTCCAGCCATCACCACTTCCCACCTTCCCCAGCAGCAGCAGTCCCTCTCCTCCTTCTCTTGTCTGTCACCTGTCAGGGGATGCTTTGGTTTGGGGCTTCCTGAGTGGCCAGCGGCATCTGGCACAGCTCCGGGCAGGAAGGCAAGCATCTTCCTCTGTGCATCTCCTGGGCATCCCCAGCTTTGCTGTCACACCTTCACAGCTGACTTTCCCTTGCACAGCACGGCTGCGCCTTGGCTCTGCTGCACCCCCCTATGCAGTCTGTTGGGGGGGGTGCGTGTGTGTGTATGTGTGTGCGCGTGCGTGTGTGTGTTGGACATGGTACTGTCTTCTCGTTACGCTCATGTTGTGGGGGCATGGACAGGCAGGCAGAGGCTTGCAGGGACCCCCTCACTGCACATCAAGCATCATTCAGTTTGGGTTTCAGGTTGTGGAAAAGGTTTTGGGATCCATCCTGAGCCCCTGCTGGTTTTGCCTAGCCTCACCGCAGCTCCCTGGGTGTCTCACCCCACTGCTCCAGCCTGAAGCTGCAGGAAGCTGCCCTGCTCCCCAGGCAGGTGGCAGCGAGCCTGCCCGGGACAAGCTTCCCCATCAGTCTGGATTATTTTCCCCGCAGTGATCCATTCCAGAGACCTGCAGGCCCACTCGTGCCCTTCAGGGAGGGAGAGGCACCCTGGGCGCGCGGAGGGGCAGAGCAGCAGCCGGGACGAAGTGGGGGCCTGGGCTGTGACCTTCCAGCTCCCACAGCCTGTGCAAGGGCTAGTTGGTACCATCCTGAATTTCAGTGTAGGGAGCCAGGGGTGGGAACACCGGGTGTCCCAGGGGAGAGGAGAGGCTTTTCCAGGGTGGAGGCGGTTTCTGGTGGAGACAGGACCTGTGTCTGCCAGGGACCAGACACTGGTTCAGTGGCCACGGGCAAGGGGTGGCCCTCAGCTGCAGCCGAAGCGTGCCTGAGGCCAGCAAACCTGCAGAGCAGACGGCTCCGCTGGGGGCCACCGCACCCGCGGCCAAGGGAGAGGCGGCTGCTCCCCGGAACCCCCAGCATCCCTGCGGGGCAGCCCCGGGGACAGCTGCCCTTGCCGTCCTGCTGGCTCTGCTCAGGCCCCCGCCTACCCGCCCCTCACCCACCGCAGCCCCTGGGGCGAGGGGCACAAAACCCGAAGTTTAGGCGTGACTGAGCCCCATCAGGCAGGGAGTTCCACGGGGGCGCTGGGGCCCTGCGCAGGGGGGGCTGCCTTCCACACCCTCCAGCTCCTGCCAGCCGTGGCAACGCGCGGGCCCTGCCTGTCCTGCGCCCGGCCGGCCGTGCACACGTGAGGCTTGTTCGGTTCTGAAATAAATGTGGCATTTAACGCAAACACCCTGCGGCACCGAGCTCTCTTTCCTGCGGCGGGCGGGCGCCGCCGGACTGGCGCTACTGGCAGCGGGGGAGGGGCCGCGGTGGGCCGGATCAGCGGGCGAGGATGCTGAGCCGCTGTTGGGCCCGCCAGGGCGCCGGGTACCGGCCCCGCAGAGCCGCCGGGCCGCACCGGTACCGGCCTGCGCCGCTAGGTGGCGCTGAGCGTCCTTCCCGCCCCTGCCAGCCTTTGGTGAGCACAGGGGGGCGGGGGCTGGGCGCGTGCGCGCACCCCCTTCCGACCGCCCCGCCCCGCCGTGGGATTGGTCAGTCTGGCGCGAGGCAACGGGACGGACTGGCCGGGTGGCTCCGAATTTCCATTGGCGGAAAAGGCGCCGCGCCACCGCCCGGCAGGCGGTGGATACGCACCTCGCGGAGCGCGCCCAACAGCGGCCTTCCGCTGCCGCCCCACCACCGCCGAGGCGTGCGGCCGCTTCCGGCCCTTCCGCGGCCGCTGGTTGGCTTCCCGGGGAAATTGGCAGCTCGGGGGGCGGGGCGGCCTCCGGGCAGGAGGAAGCGGCCTTGGCGGCGGTGCTGCCGGCACGGCGGCGGCATGGATCTGTTCGGGGACCTCCCGGAGCCCGGTTCCTCGGCGGCGGGTGAGGGATCGCGACCCCCAGGGCGGGCGCCCAATCCCTGCTCCGCCCCGCGCGGCTCCGGGGCGGGGCCTGGCCCAGGCACGGCCTGACTGGTCGCGGGGCCCTGCCGGGCCTGCCCCGCGCGGCCGTGGCCCCCCAGCCCCGCCGGGAGAAGGCGGCGGCCCCGCGACCAGCTGACCTGCCGGTACCGGGAGCGCGCCCGGGGCGGCAGCCAGCAGCGGCTGCGGGCTCCCAGCGCCTGAAGGGTGGAGCAGGGGGTGCGGGGTGGGGGGGGGGCAGTTAGCAATCGCGGGAGGAATTACAGGGTTTGGGGTTTTTTTGTGGTTTTCTTCTTGCCAGGGGACTCGCTCAGATGCAGAGCGCTGCCCGCGCGGCTTAGGCCATGCCGGAGCCTTTCCCCTCTGCAGCTCGTGGCTTTGTGGAGGGCTGTAATGATGTTACCAGAAATAATCCGGTGCTTTCTGGGACCCTCCCATCCTTAATCTTAATCGGGCTGCGGAGGGCTGTTAATGCAAGTTGAATGGGTTGCTAGTTAAAAAAAACAAATTTTAAATGGTTGTTTTCAAGATAAAAATTCACATCATCCCCAGGCAGGCAGTTGTTTTGCTCATGTAGGATGTGCCTATATTAAAGATGGAAGAAAGGTCCATGGCTGTCCTTTGTTTACCTCACCTGTGCTCGCCTGGTGGGGCAGCCCTTCCAGAAGCCACCCAGCAAATGCCTGCAGCAGATCCTCACTCTGCCCTGGTGTCTTACAGGGAAGGAAGCCCAGAAAGGGCCTCTGCTCTTTGACGATCTCCCACCAGCAAGCAGTGCTGACTCAGGTATGGGTGCTCTGTGCCTGCCTTTACTTTGGCTTCCTGTGCTTTCTGCATCAGCAGCTCTTGAGATGAAACTTGTGTAAACCTTTTTCTTTGTTAGACAGGATAAAGACAGTGGTGTTATCAGCACTGACGTGCAGAGTAGCTACTTTCCTCATCTTTTTTTTTTTTTTTTCCTTAGGATAACCAGAATGTTATAGATGTTCCACATATATTCCATAATACATTCCATATAAATGTTTCCTGAAACAAATATAAGACCTGAGTTTGCCTCCACCATCCAGTAACAGAAGTTGAAATTTGGCTTGCTTTGATAAACTGGCATTTTATAATTTCCTCACCCCAAGAGGGGTGTACAGAGAGCATTATTCCCTCAAAGGAACAAAGGTATTTAGTTATTCTTGCCTTTTTCTTGTACTCCAGGAAAAGGAGGCTCTTTACTCTTCGATGATCTTCCGCCAGCCAGCAGTGGTGACACAGGTAGGGAGCTGTGTCAGCTCACCAAGCCTCTGCTGACCTGTTCTTTTCAGGAAAACCCACTGATAGAGTCTGTTGTTTTGGATGCATGGCAAGTTGACCTGGTGTCCGGGTTGGCTGACACTGGTTATGGCAATCTGTTTGCACCCTGATTGTTTAAATTGAGATTCTGACTCTTCAGAAGTAAGCTTAGGTCTGTTCCTAGAAGTATGTCCCTTGGTGTCTTTTGCTGTTGTCTGTGCCTGAATGCTCCCTACTTTGGGAGTGAAAGTTTGTGATTGCAAAGAGCAAAGCCAGTGCTGGCCTGGTGCTGCCAGTGTCTGGCTTTTGTTGCTTTTCTGCTGTGGGCACAGACTGCCTTCTCGTTCCTGGCTGTAAATATCTTCAAAGCCAGACTGCTGGTCTGGCAAGGCTTTCTGCATGCAGCCACACCTGGGAGGAGGTGAGATAATTCACTATACCGTATGAGAACAATTGTCCAGAAGGAAAAATCTAGGATTCTGACATTGTGGGAGTCATACTTTGCTTGCTAGCTTTAATTTGTAACCTGTCTTCTGAAACTCCTAACAAATATGCACATTGAGAGTAATAAAATACATTTATTTCATTATTGTGGGCACAATTTATTGACACATATAACAACAATAATAAAATTAAAGACCTGAAAGGGTTCCAACCTGAAATGTTTGCAAAAAAGGCTGATAGCTAAGAAACAAACCGTGAGTTGGTGGGAAGAATCATCAGCCTGCCAGCCAAACACAAATGTACTGTGCCTGAGGTAGGGTTGCACAACGGGAAGTGATCAAATTGGTGCTTGCTGGGTTAGACAGCAATGTGTACCCCAGGTTGTACGTGCTGAGTGGTGTATGCATGTTGTGGTCGGTTAGTATGTCTTGTTCAGTAGTGACTCTGGCCACTTTGTACTGTGTGAGTGTGCAAGCCTGTGCTCCTGAAAGTACTTCGATATAAGACTTGCTGCTGAATTTATGCCAGTAAGCCAGAGCTGGAAGACTTCATTTGCCTGTGTTTTTGCTTTCTTTCAGCCTCCAGTGCTACTGAGCAGGTCTCAGCAGGGAGCCACAGGAAAGGGGAGAAAAGAAAATCCTTAGAGGAAGAAGAGAAGAATGGCAGGGAAGAACTTGTGGAAAAGAAAGTTTGTAAAGGTTTTCAGACAGTTTGAAAACAAATGTACTCGATTTGTACTTTTGACATTGGGCTGAGTAAGTCCAGACCAAAGCTAAGCTTTGGTTCTTCAGTCGGCCTGCGTTTTCAGTCTCTCACAGGGAGCAAACTGCTATGGTGGTCTGTGGAAGCTCCTCAAGCTCCCCAGCACTCTGCCGCCCTCACCTGGGCCTTCTTACTAGCCCTGCTGGTAAGAAGTGGCAGAAGCTGAGCAGCAAGTGGCTCTGTGTCTGCAGGTTAAGTTCCTGTGCTGCCAAGAGGGGGATTGGTTGTGAAACCTCTGGAAGGCTAGAGCCGCACCACTTCCACAGATCTTCACTGGGCAGCTGCTAAGAAAGCCAGAGAGACTTGCTGTTACATACCGGGCATTTGACTTCAGTGCATGTGCCCATGTGTTATGTTGATGTTTTGGGAATAAGATGTGTTCAGGGGTACAAAGGAAAAACAGATGTGTTCTGGAAACAGCAGACTGGTTTCTTGTCCTCAGCACTTTCTTTAAAGCTGTGCTTTGTTTAATCTGCAGATTCAGTGCCACATACTTGCCCTGTCCTGACCCCTGCCATGGTGCTAAGAGCTCTGTCTGATGCCTAGCAGTCCTGCTTGGCTGCAGCTGCCTGTCAAAATGGGGGCAAGCTGCTTTTATAGCTGCTGGCCTTGGTGGCACTTAAAAACCCATGTTACAAAGTAAATATATCCTGTTCAGCAGAAGGTGCCAGATGTTTTGTTGCAGGGTGGCAGCTGTACTTCTCTGCAGTGCCGAGATAGGGTTCTGAAAGCTGAAAAGTGCTGTTTGTTACCTTGAGCTGAGGAGACAGGAGTTTGATTTGCATGCGTGTGTCTGCTTTGTTCCCCTTTAGGGTCAGTGGGCATTCTTGGATTGAAGGGTTACGTTGCAGAGAGGAAGGGCGAAAGGGAAGACATGCAGGATGCCCATGTCATCTTAAACGATATCAGCGAGGAATGCCAGCCTCTGCCCTCCCAAATGTAAGTGGGACCCAACTGCCAGAGTAAAGCTGTGGTTGACAGCCATCACAGGGTTGAAGGAGCTCCAGCTTACTTCAGCTAAGCCCATGATATGATCCTTTAGCTATGAGCAGCTAATGCTCTTGATTACACCTGCATTGTGGTGTGTGGTTTGGGTTTGTTATTTGGAGACCTGGTGGACTCGTTAACTGTGTTCTTGGACAAATCACAGGACTGTTATGTACAAATATCTATTACGTACATGGCTCCTTGCATGGTGCTCAGTGGATTCAGTCACTAACTTCACAAGCATTGTGAGGGCCCAATAACTCTGGATATTGAGCCTCTGTTACCCAAATGTAAGCATGAATGTTTAGAGACCCTCAGTTTAATTATAAGTAAGCAGACCTTGCCTTGGGGATTTTATAGTGTGTAAAACCCAAACTGTGGCAGTGGAGAACACTTAAAGAAGAGAAAACATATATTGGAACCGTCTTGTTTGAAAATTTTAAATCTTTTAACAAATTAACTCATATAAGTGTGTGTAAGGGGGAGGGTGTGTATTTAAAAGAGTGCTCAAGCATCATCCTGATACTGTATTTACCTTCTGAACTAGTATTGTCTTGAGAGCATCATGTGCTGAGGGATATGAATTTCTTGCTTGTAGCATAGTTTCAACATGTTTAGGCATGGAAAAAACATTTGGATTGGTTGGACTGATATCTGTGTAGCGCTGGGGATTTGCAGTGCCCTTGAGGTGAAATGTGTAGCTGCTTTTATGCCAAGTTGTGGTCTATAAACCTCTCTTCTGCCTTTCATTTTTTGAGGGGTGGAAAATTACAAGAAAATGCTCAGCTCAGTGCTTACACATGTAAGGTGTGTAAATGCTTGAACATGTGAGCTTAGAGTAGAGACTTGCTACCTTTGTGCCTTGGAGTGCAGTATTTATTCAGTCTGGATGACACAGGGCAGGATGTCAATATACTTGACTCCATCCTCAGGCTAATGGCCTTTCTTAGCCCCTTTCTGCTACTCTTTGTTCCCTCACAGCACACGAGTCTCGTACTTTGCTGTTTTTGATGGCCATGGGGGAGTCCGAGCCTCAAAATTTGCGGCACAGAATCTGCACCAAAACCTGATTAAGAAATTTCCTAAAGGTGAGAGGAGTGGAATAAGGGCTGGAGGACAACCATTGCCTTTTCTGCCTTGACATTATGGCAGTAGACAGGGAAACTGATTTGTTTGGGCATAGTTCTACAGTTCCCATCTCTTATTCCTAGTGGGCTTGTGAGACTGTGCTGTCTCCTGGGGAAGAGGGATGGAAGCCTTTTTGGCACAAGGGTACAAGTAGCCAGTTGTGAACTGCTAAGCAAATGTCAGATGCATTGTTGCCAGTTTTGGCAGTACCACTTCCAGTGAAAATACACCTGTGGGGGAGAGGGTTTTGTCATAAATTCTCTGTGCATGCTACCACACAGATTTTTGGTAGCATGAGCGCAGTATGTGCCCTAGCTTCTCTGCTCAAGGTCTGAGAGGTGCACTGCCTGGTTAAATGTTGCATGTGTGAAGGGAGGGACTGGAATAGTTCAGATGTGTTTTAGCTGGAGCTTAGTTGCTGTTTTCCCTGTCTGACAGGTGAGATAGTCAGCGTGGAGAAAACTGTGAAGAGATGCCTTCTGGACACCTTCAAACACACAGATGAAGAGTTTCTAAAGCAGGCATCCAGCCAGTAAGTGTAAATGTTTCCCATGTGTTTGTATTTCTTAGCTTGCATCTCACAGGCCTTGGTTCTGAGCAGGGCAGGGGAAACCTTGAGTTGTGTCTATGCTTTGGCGAAACCCCATAAGCGCGGCTGTGCCAGGCTGTAACTGCCAGCTGAGTGCCTGCTAGAGCAAGGTCACAGCATGTTTTGGTCTTACTCTGTGATGAGTGATCTGTAGCACCCTTGAGACTAAAATACATGTTTGTGATAAAGGAAGGAACCAAAACATGACCAAGAATGCACCTCTCTCCTTACCAGGGCATTGTTTGCCTTCCTTTGAAAGACTTACCATGTTGTTGATGTGACTTACTGCCTGAGATGGCATCTCTGTGTTGCTGGCATCAAAGTGTGGCAGGAGGGCATCTGTAAAGTGGTACTGTTCTGGTTGGTGTGTGCAGCTTTCTTTAAGGCTGCATTCCTGTTAGTGAGTAGGAGATTGCCAGGCTGGAGCACATCTCTGAGGTTGTTTCTAATGCCCTGTGTTGAAGAACTTCACTCCCCCAATCTAACTTTAAATCTTGATTTCTTCACCTCTTTTGAAAACAGAGATGTTGATGAAGAATGTCCCTCACCTTAAGCTTGTTTCTAACAGGTTGGTTGAAAATGAAGCTGAAAAGCACAGCAACTACTTTTCATGGAATAAATGCCAGCCTGCCTCCCAGCAGGGTTTTGAGTACAAACACCCTCACCTTCTCTAAGTCTCTGCTGAACTTATGCACCAACTATGTGGACTAGGGAAGGTGTGGACTGTATTTAAAATACAGTCACTTTGTTACCGGTCCTTTACACATGTGTGGTTTTGTTCGTTTGGTGGGTTTTTTTTCCAATTTGATAGTGACATCTGTACACAGATGGAGAAGACTGTTGATGCATCTGATTCTGAGATTCCCTGCAAACTTTCCATTTCAAGAAAATTTCAGACTCTTAAGCCTAACCAGATCAACAATTTTGACCAGGCAAAAGAAAAAAGCTTCACTGGGTCCATCACATGTGTCATTCCCAAACCAGTCTCTGTTTGGTCAGAAATGTGACTTGGGACAAAGGTGCTACAAAGGATCACTAGCTATAGCTGTATTGATGATGAGATGAATGATTTTCATTCAGCCACACCTTCAAAGTTAGGAGAAACTGGATGAAATATGTCTAGGAATCAGCCTCTGAAAGCTGCTTTCGCTAAATAGCGGCATCATAGCTGGGCTTCATTGTGGGGAGGACTAGCCTGACAGCTGTAACCTAATAAACACTTCTCATTTTACCTGGAGCTCTAGAGATACAAGCTTAACTACAGCAAGTGAAATATCAGGAGAGTGGCTGAATGAGTTGTGTCGCTGCTGAGGTGGGGTGGTGAGGACTGAGGTGGGTGGGCAGGGGTACTGTGAAAAAAGGAAGGGAAATAAAAGCCAAAAGAAAGGCAGCTCTGCTGCAGTCCTGGCTGTGCCTTCCTTTTGCTGCAAAGGAGCCTCCTGAGGAGTTTGGGGTGCTTGTTTGCTCATGATGCTGTAGCTTCTGGGCAGTCACTGGGGCTGAGCCTGTCCAGCCACAGGTGAGCTTTCCTGGGAGCTGAGTGTGAGGAAGGGGTGGTGTGGGGAGACTGGCTGGCAGTTTTTGAACCAGTTGGGCATTTGCTACGCATTTAGAAAGTGGCACTCTGTGCGACTCCTCTGTCCTCATCCAGCTCACTATTTACCACCAACAGTTTCCCTAGCTGCTTGCAGGCAGCTGCTGGGGGCTTGTGCTAGTTGACTGCTCCATGGTGGCACATGACACTTCCTTCTGTCCCCAGGAGCACTCTGTGCCTAACTTTTTAAACATAGTTTTCCCTACTTAGTAATCTCATTATCATTCCCTTCAGGAAGCCAGCATGGAAGGATGGCTCCACAGCTACTTGTGTCCTGGCTGTTGACAATGTTCTCTACATAGCCAACCTCGGGGACAGCCGGGTAAGCAGAATGGAGAAGCCCACTGCTGGCATCTCAGCTCCTCAGAGAGCTTCATTCACCCTGAAGGGCAAGGTGTTTGTGGGATGTTCCAGTTGCCATGAGCTCCCCAGCTGTTTCTACAAAGCATCTTGTTTTGGGTGGGTGCAGGGTACTTCTGTGTTGTCTCTCATAGTGTAAAACAGCTGTGTGTGGTAGCTCTCTCTTGGTGGCACTAAATATCTCGCAGTATCTAGAATAGAATATTTCAGTTGGAAGGGACCTACAATGATGATCTAGTACAACTGCCTGACCAATTCAGGGCTGACCAAAAGTTAAAGCGTGTTATTAAGGGCATTGTCCAAATGTCTGTTAAACACTGACAGGCCTGGGGCATCGACCATCTCTAAGGAAGCCTATTCAAGTGTGTGACCACCGTCTCAGTAAAGAAATGCTTCCTAATATCCGGTCTGAACCTCCCATGGCACAGCTTTGAACCATTCCCGTGCATCCTGTCACTGGATCCCAGGGAAAAGACATCAATACACCTCTCCGTAACCCCTTCTCAGGAAGCCATAGAGTGCAATGAAGTTGCCCCTTGGCCTCCTTTCCTCCAAACTAGACAAATGCAGATTCTGCAGCTGCTCCTTGTAGGGCATGCCTTCCAGCCGTGTCACCAGCTCTGTTGCCCTCCCCTGCATGCATTAAAGTGCCTTAACATCCTTTTTAGATGGTGGGGCCCCAGAACTGCACATGGTGAGGCCACACCAAGGCTGAACACAGCGGGACAGTCCCCTCTCCTGACTGGCCGGTGACGCTGTGTTTGATGCACCCCCAGCTGCGGGTCGCCCTCTTGGCTGCCAGGGCACACCGCTGGCTCCTGTTGAGCCTGCTGCCACCCGCACCCCCAGAGCCCTTTCTGCAGGGCTGCTCGCCAGCCACTCCTCTCCCAGTTGATGCTTGTGCCTGGTGTTATTCCATCTCGGGCATGGAATCTGCACTTGCACTTAATAAATTTTATGCCATTGATTGTTGCCCAATGCTCCAATCTATCTAGATCCCTCTGCAAGGCTTCCTGTCCCTCAAGAGAGACAACAGCAGCTCCCAGTTTGGTATTGTGAGTAAAAATTAGTAATGGTGCATTCAACTCCTGCATCCAGATCACTGATAAAAATATTGAACAGCCCTGGCCCTAGGACTGAGCCATGAGGAATACTGCTGGTGACCAGTCACTGGCCAGATGTAAATCCATTCACTACAGCTTGCAGCTCCTTCTCAAGAAGTTCTTGCTGCCATTTGTTGTTGTTGACTCATGAGGGTCTTTTGTCAGCACAGGCGATTCTGTGTCGTTATAATGAAGAGAGTCAGAAACACTCAGCCTTAAGCCTCAGTAAGGAGCACAATCCCACCCAATACGAGGAGCGTATGCGGGATACAGAAAGCTGGAGGAAATGTCAGGTAAGTGTCTAAAGGGTGTAAGCAAGCAAATCTAAACTCTGGGCCCAACTTCGGGACTGAGCACTGTGTTTCTGGAGTTTTTCTGACACCAGCGTGCACGCTAGTGAGAGCCCAGAGAGAATCTGTTGCTGCCTGTGGGAGGCATAGTGGTGCCTGAGATATCTAGGATTCAGGGGCTTGAGTTGGTTGATGGGGGCTGGTTTCCCTGGGGGCTTACAATACTGCAAAGGCAGGAACCCATGTGAAAGCCTGACAGTGTGATGCAAGCATGGACATGCTTAAGCTTGCCCTGCAGAGCTGGACTTGATTGTTTAGGAAGTTACCACTTGCTGCACTCTGTGGCATTGGACAAAACTCGCTTGCAGCATCAGCACTCTCCTTCCTGGCCCTGTAAGAGGGGGGGCGGTTTGAGAGGGCACAAGGAGCCCTCTATGTCAGTTGCTATTGCTCCCCTAGGAGTTAGCTGGTGCACTGAGGCAGTCTACTGGAGGGAGGTTTATGGAGGCAGAGCAGAATTATGTTAATGTTCCTGTGCATGTAGGTGTGCATGGCGGTTTGGGCAGCGGGTGCTAAACACAGCAGCTGTGCCTGGCTAGGTTCTCTCCCTTCTTTGAAGGCTGTTTCTTTGTTTAACGGCATCCTCATGAGAGAGGACTTGGTGCAGGTGAAGTGTCTTAGTGCCTGTGGAGGCAGAATGCCCCTTAGGGTCAGGGAGGGGTGGCTCAGTTCTGTCCTGCTACTGTGTCTGGAGAGCCTTGTTCCCTTTATCTCTGGGGCGCACATGCTGCTGCTTATGCTTAGCACTGATCTATCTTTGCACACAAGAATGTGATGGGCCAGTGTCTGTTAGCTCTCTTCAGAACAGGGGGAACACCTCCCTGGCTGCCTGGGAGCCTCTCCCACTGCTTGTGGGTCAGTATGTTGGACTCAAGAGTTAAGTCTCAAAGTCTAAAAAAAAATGAGCATTAGGTCTTTGTGATGTGCCTTGCTGCTTGCTTTTACTTCAAGCGGGGCTGGTTGGAATACAAGATGAATGAGCTTGTGTCTTTCCAGGGTGCATAAAGAACCTTTTGGGGGGAGAAGATGCTTGATTGTTGGAAAGGTAGAGTGTGGGAAGCTGCTACTGTTGGGACAGCACTCAGTTACTTAGAAAAATTTAGTAAACAAAACTGCTTCCCAAGGAGGACTGTAACTCGAGTTTCACAGAACTGGTTGCTGCGATCAGTGGTTAGTAAAGACCAAGTGGTCAGGAGAAAGTGTCATGGTTTTCACTCTCTGGAACTGCCCCCAGTTGAGCCACTCTGTAGGTGTTGGAGTCCTGATAAGCAGAGCACAGGAGGGGCTGCTGGCTCAGGCCTGGTCTTGCCTGCTGCCACTCTGTGCTTCTGTTGAAATGCAGTTTGCTAGATACCTTGCAAAAAAAATATCTGTGAATTCAAACTTCCACCTCCAGGAGTTCAGCTCAGCATGTAACTCTTACTTCCCTGGCTTGCTAGCTAAGTAGGCCTTGAGTAGGCCCCTCTCCACTTGTTTCCCAGAGCTTCACACACACGTGCAGAAAGGCAAGGAGACTGAAGGGAGGATCTGGACCTGTTGGGGAAGTGGGTCAGAATTTGTATGAGGTAGCTAAACGCACCATGGAGAGTGTCCCTGTCAGGCAGTGCAGTGAGATCTGTGCGTGGGGAGGGCTCTCAATGTTTCCTTTCCTTGTGCAGGGATGGAAGAGTCCTAGGAGTGCTGGAGGTTTCCCGCTCCATTGGGGATGGCCAGTACAAACGCTGTGGTGTTATCTCTGTGCCAGATATCAAACGCTGCCAACTCACGCACAACGACAGGTAAAGTATGCCCCCCACGCACAAGGGGTTTGGCTGCATCTGAGCTCTGCTCAGTGGAAGTAACACAAGCTGCACAACCCTGTATGCTCTGCTGTTAGGGCCAAGGCACTTCAGACTGATCACCGGGAATCAGAGGATGGTCTCACTGCTGACATCTCTCTGCTCCTGTTCCTTATTGGTATAATGGGATAATGCTGCTGTCTCACTCTGCCAAGATACTGTGAAGGCTCCTGTTGGTGAACCTGGCCTTGCAGCAGTGATAACATACACGAGCCTAAGACTTCCTTCATGCTCTGAATAAGTTCACACACCAGTGTTCAGGCAGTTGGTTAAGGCTAGAATTCTTGGGTCCCCGTCCTGTCCAAGTGTTGTTTCTAGCAGTCGTTGTGCCTGCAGATGCCATTGCATTTGTCTCTGATGTTTGGAGAATTGGGATACTTTTCTAACATGAGATTGGCAATGACAAATTGCTGTGAGCTTTCATGTCAGTATGGCCCTGCAGGCTCTCTGAGGTGAGAGTGTAACCCAGTACTGCTGCTTTTTCTGGGATTAGAGTTCTGTATCAAGTGATCCACTAGAATATTTCTAAAGATATTTTGAGCATCAGGCTCTGAAATGATGTCTTCAGAGACATGTGCTGCTCTGGCAGGCTGGCCACCTCTGTGGGATGGTTGTAGTTTTCCTTGTCCAGTGACTGTGTTTAGGGCTCCTGGTTAATACAACCTGTGCAGGCAGGGAGTGTACAGCAGGCTGTCTCCCCTGTCCTCTGGTGGGGAGCTGGGAGGCAGCTCGCGTTGCCTTGGGCTTTGTACCCCCTCAGCCTTCTGCAGCCCACAGCAATACCTTGTGGCAGAGTTTTCCGATCACAGTTACGCCTCTTTCTGGGTTAAGCTGCTTGCTTTCCTTCCAAATATTTCTGTTTAAATTAAGTTATTGCACACCTCGGAACCATGGAAACATAAAGGATTTAAAGGGATGCACATAGGGTATTAAGCTGTCTGTGTTTATCTATTTCCTTACATTGGCTGCTTCACAGGAAAAATACGTGAATGAAAAGGACTTAAAGGAAAGTAGCAGTTCCTAGAGAAATAACAGAGCTTTCCATCAGGGTGTGGTCTTGCCTAATAGTGCGGTGTCGGTAGGACTGTCAGGGTGTCCTGATCTAGGTCTTACATTGTTTGCCTGGCTCCCTGGCCTGTACTTTGAATTGCCTCAGCTCTGTGAATGGTGGATTCTGGAGCAACAAAGGCCTTCTGGTGCTTCAGAGGGATTTTCAGATGAGCTCTGTGGCATCTTCCCTTTGGATTGGAGCATGGGTACTCATAAAATAGCTTGGAGGGATTTTACTGTAACTGGGGAGCCAAAGGTTCAGCCTTGGAACCTGTCTTTGCTTAATTTCCAGGTTCATTCTGATAGCATGTGATGGCCTCTTTAAAGTCTTTACACCAGAAGAAGCTGTGAACTTCATTGTGTCCTGTCTGGAGGTGAGGAGAAGGCAGCATGGGGACTGGGTTTGTCAGTGCAGGGGACGTGAAATGGAATGACTCTGACTTGCAGAAATGTACTTCTACCAGGGTAACCTCCCTTATACCTGAAGTTGTCCTTATTCATTTTGCTTCCTGATGCTTGGAAATTACTATGTGCTTGCACGTACACACTTTGGTGGGAGCAATGAGCATCATCTTTCTTCATCCCAACAGGATAAGAACATCCAAACAAGAGAAGGGAAGCTAGAAGCAGATGCTAGATACGAAGCTGCGTGTAACAGACTGGCCAACAAGGCAGTACAGCGAGGGTCAGCAGACAACGTCACCGTCATGGTAGTCCGGATAGAGCACTAAAAGATGAGGTGTGGCAGCAGGATCCCCAGCTTGCAGCGGATGTAAGGGAAGGAAGAAGTTTGTGCACATGCATGTGTGGCCGGGGGAGGGAGGGTCCTGCTGTGTGCCCTTCAGTGTAAATAAAGTTTGTTTGTTTGGTTTTTTTCTAGTAGTTTTAGGTCACTTGGCTAGCAGTGTTTTCTAAGTGGCTGCCACAATGGATCAGCCTATGTGGAAATCTCGTGTCCTGTCAACCCCCCGTGAATGTCTTGGCAAACCAAATAAATCCATTTGGCAGAGGTGCTAGCAAGAGCAGGCGTCTGTGGGCATGAACTCTGCCAGCTGTTCCAAATGGTGCAGTTGTGCTGTTCATTTTTTTGAGCTTTGTATGAGGCCCTGGGACAGTCCCAAGCTCTTAGAACTCCATGGAATCTCCTGGTCATGCTGCACTGTACAGACTGTGCTGTACCCCAGGGCTATGGTGTGGACTGTCCTCTTAGTGCTGGGAAGGAAATCTTTTGGTTCTGAAGCTGGCTTGTGAGGTTGCATGCAGCTGAGTGAAGGTGCTTGTGTACTGTCCTTCTGCTTGCAGAAAACATTGGGGTCTTATCCCAGTTGTTGATGCAGCAAAAGTGGCTGTGGTTTGCTCTTGATGTTTATTGGGAAAATGTTTTCACCAAAGGGACCTGCCAGGCAGCTGAGATCAGGGCAGGCTCTGTGCTTGTCTGTGTTGCTATCTGAGGAGTAGGCATCTCGTGTTTTCAGTACTTGTTGCTATTAGGTGTCTGGTATCTCATCCCGTCCCCATTCCTCTACCAACTGTTGCTGCAGAGTCAGTGTGCTGTTTTCCAGAAAGAATTTGGCTTAAGACCAAAGGACAGTGTGAAAGCTAAACAGATTGGACTACCAAAGCACTTAAAATTCTGGATTATGCAACTCTCCTGTCCAGTGGTTGAGATGGTGCAGTGAGGGAGATGAGCCAGTGGATCTGTGCAGTGGTTTCTTGCACAGGCTTCTTGCTCTGCATGAGGAAGTCCTAGAGAGAGGTTGGGCAGGTTGGTGCAGGTGGTGCCTGCTGTTCTGTGCATAGTCTGGCACAAGGTTGTGGGGCTACCTGGGTTCTTTCCTGTTCCCTATGTTCCCTGGAGCTTTGGGAGATGGTTGGTCCCACATCCTGGGCTGTTTTCTTGAGCACACAAAAACCATCCTGTTTGGGACAGGTGGCTTGACCATCTTTAATCTATTTCTGCTACAGCAGAAGTCAGTTAAAGTTCATGGACTTATGCTAACACTTAAGCTAACCTGGCCTAGCTCCTGCTAACTGTCTGCATCTTCTGCAGAGTACTGGAGAAGGAGGTGGGCCTCTGGCACATACTTTGGGTAGTGCTTGTGTCTGCCAGCTTGTTCTGCTCCCAGCCATTCCTGCATACTGTGACGTACTCTGCCATGTGAACTGAGAGGGAATTGCCCACTCAGCTGCCTCTGCTCTTTAAAGTCAAATTTTGGAGAGCCAAGATGGAGTAGCTTGGTGTTTCTTCAGTCTAATGCAAAAGAAACCCTGACTGCAGATCTCAGAAGGGTGACTCACCCTCCGTTCTTGCCTCCCTGCTTTCCACGGTTCTTGTGCTGGGAGAGCTGAGCCAAGCACCCATCTCTCTCATGCTTCCTCCAGGAGGCATCTCTTAATTCCAATGCAAGAACTGGTGAGGGAATTAGCACCTCTGAGCTCCTCTGACTCTGTTCTTTTCTCCCTCCTCTTTCAACTCTTCTTTCTTTCCCTTTAGAAAGAGTACTGAAAGCACAACTCCGACTAGGAATGGAATACACAGTGCTGTTGTACAGTTAATAACTATTTCCATTAAATGGATTGTATTGTCCATTTTTCAGGGCAAAGGGGAAAAGGAAGCACTGTGGAGAGGGTGTCACCATGCTTGTGAGTAGCCAGCCGGTTAGAAAGGCTGATTTAACCCCAACTTTAGTGGAAATCAGAAAACTGTGTTTGCTGGTAGGGTGGGGTCTGCAAGAGGTTTCCTGAAAATAAACTCTCCTTGCCTCATTGCTTAGCAGCGTCCTGCTACTGTGGGGAGCTCTGAGACCACCACCCTGGGAGTGGGCCATGGAGAAGTGCTGTACATGCAGCTCCCCTTCCTTGGTGGTGACTTGAGGTTCTGGCCCCCTCCCAACACCTAAATTAGCCCCCCAGTAGCTCTGACTTAATAAACTCTTTCAATTTTGTGTTCAAGTGCACTGGGTTCTTTATATCTCGCTCACAGAGGACAGCTTACCAGCTCAGCAAGTCCCACTCTCTGACAGTCCTTTTCTATCTTCTGAGGTGTGTTTGGTAGGAAAAAAAGGTGGCTGATCTGAGTGAGAGTGCTTGGCTTGTGGTCACATGTGGTAACTGGGAGCTCAGCTGGGGGAAAAGCATGTCTTTCAGAGACAAGTTCACTTTCTTTTAGGGAAGAATTGATCATTAAAACTGCACAGCTGGAGTCCTGTACCCTCACCCGGATCCAAACACCCCTGCCCACAAAGACCTGCAGCAACAGCTACTTCACCAGACTCCTTGAGGAGATGCAACCTGCAGAGAAGGTGAGACAGGGCCAGGAAAGCCCTCATGAGTGAGGTCCAGCATGAGGTGACTGCCTCCTCCCTGCCTATGTGTGTGGATCCCTTAGGGAAGGCAGGGCTGGGTGCAGTTTGGGCTGTCTCATGGTGTTGCTGGCACAGCTTGCCCAGTGCCACATGCTACAAAGAAATAAAATGTGCAGCTCCCTTGCCCCATGCCCAGCCTGCCCAGGTACCTCTCCTGCAGCCTTTGCCCAGGCATGCAGCCCTGTGCCCATCCTTGGCTCAGACAGCTAGCAGAGCCAAAGCAAGGAGCCTATCTGTGCTGCCCATGGCCTGGGCCCTGTGCCATGGGCAGGGAACGCCTGGTGTGGGAAGCCACAGGACAAGAATTTGCTTTAATCGAATGTGAGGTGTTATTAGGACACTGCTCTGCTTTGAAGGTTAGCTGTGAAGGACATTGGTGTCTGCCAGCAAACATTTGCTGCTAACACCTCACAGGGAAGCTGAAATGATACAAATAATTTGGTTTGGGCTGCTGAGAAGCTGGGTGGGGAAATCTGCTGAGAGAGAAAATGGAGATGTGGGGCTTTGTCCCAGGCATGGGTGCCTGGCATTGTGGGAGCTGAGCCCTGCAGAGACAGTCAGCTGCTGCCATTGTCAGCAATATTTTCCAAGATAAACTTCCAGCCTTAGCCTTTAGATAAAACTGAACTCTTTGATCTCCTTTTCAGGCTGCTTTATTACTATTATCATTATCATCATCCTTTCCTTCCAGATCTTTTGTCCGGCTGCAGGTGGTTCTGCAGCTTCTGCAGCAGTGTGAAGTCTTCCCTGGGCTCAGTGCTGAGCAGAGCAGGTGCGATGGTGGCTGGCAGAGGGAAAGGTCTGGCCACTCCTGGCACGGGTTCAGCTCCCTGCGTGGTGCCCAGCACCTTTTCACACCCCCAGCAGAATGGCGCTGAAATCGGAGCCACTTTGAATGGTGAGGGGAGAGCCTGCAGTGTTGTCCACAAAAACAGGTGTACTGTCCAGCCTGGGGAGAGGGGTGGGTGGGGTGGGTGCTTAACAAGGCTGGAACCACCTCCTCTGGGCACTGGGCACAGCCTGGCAGAGCAAAGGAGAGAGCTCTCCCCTGTGTACAGTCACTAAGAGCTGGAGGGGCTGCTCACTGCGCTTCCTTTTGGGAAAAGTATGACATAAAGACCAATAAGGCAACCTCAGCCCTGATTATCCTTTGGCCTCAGAGCCGTGCTGAGCAACAGACTCAACACCACAGAAGGCGCCTTCCTGCTCCCTTCCTTCCACAGTCCCGAGTGGAGCTGGCACCACTAACCTGTAGGTAAAGGACTCCAGTGACAGAGATGGTGAAATGGTCACTACCACTCTCCAGCCCGGACCGGACACGGTCTCCAGATTGCTGCAGGGGAGGGAGGGAGGGTGGGTGGTGCTGGGGAGAGCATGTCGCATGTCCCTCCTTCCCCGGTAGATGCTAGACTCCTTCCCCCCTGCTCGGCCCAGGGGACTCTCTCCCTTCCTGGCTGTGCCCTGCAGTACCTGTTGTGCTGGCAGCAGGACTGCACGCAGATCAGCACCCGCAGACGGTTCCCCTGGACGACTGCCTCTTCCTCACTGCTCCCTGCGCACTGGGACAGAGGGGAGGGTGAGCGCCACCCCCGACCTCCCCGGCAGAGTGGTGGGGGCTGTGCAAGGGCTCACCTATGTGCAGTGTGGCGGTGAAGGTGTAGTAGCCCGTGATGGGGACTGTATACCGCCCGCTGGTCAGGTTCAGCCCTGGGCCACAGTGGAACATCCCCTCCTTCTCCGGCTGGGGAGAGAGAAGGGCATGGGTTAGACTGTGAGCCCCTGTGCCAGGGTGGGTGCCCCATGCGCAGGAACATGCTGCAGGTGGGAAGTGGGGGACAGGTTGGGCACTCACAATGTAGTAGAGCTGCAGCTCCAGCCGAGCTCTCTGCTCGATGGAGATGTTTTCACACGTCTGGCAGCGGAAGGCTGCTTCCACACGACGATGGGACCCTGCCTGTGGGTTGCCTTCACTTTCCTCCTCTTCCTCACGTCCTTCCCAGGCCTTCCTGCGTGTTTTCACTTGCTCCTTCACCATGCCTGACCCGAAAATGCGACCAGGGCTTAGCTTGTGAGGAAGGAACCTCGACTTTTCCTGGCCCCAGGATGCAGCTGTGCCTGGCTCTGCTGCCCAGCCTTGCTGTGCCTCGTCCCTGCTATCTCCTGCCCTGGGGTCCCACCGCACCACCCCCACCCCCTTCCCCCAGCGGTCCCCGGGAGCAGTGGGTACCTTTCAGCAGGAGCTGCAGCTCCCTCCGCAGCTCTTCTGGCACGGAGGGGGGGCCGGGGACAGCACCTGGCACACCGACCTGCCAGGCAGCCGGGGGTGATTCCCCTGGAGACCGGCCACTGGCCGGTACCGGTGCTGTGCCAGCCCCCGTCCCATCTCGTACTGTGCCCGTCCTGCCCCGGGCCCGGCTGCTGCTCGCCTGGCCGGGGCTCCCGGCCAGCAGCATCCACGCCTGCCGGGGGTCCACGCCGCCGGCCCGGGGAGCGGCCGCCCCCGGCCCCCCGCGTCCCGCCTACGCCGCCCTCCCCGCAGCTGCTGCCGCGCCCGGTGGCTGCTCCCGGCCCGCCCCCGTGGAGTCGGTCCCGGGGACGGCGGCGCAGAGAGCCAGGCACAGCTCCGGCAGCCGCATCCCGCCGCCGCCGCTGCCGGGAGGGTGGTCCCGGCCCCGCCTCGGGGCTTGCGAGGGCGCCGCGGGCCCGGCCCGCTGCCGGGGCCCCGAGAGCCCCGCTCCCCCCGCCGGGGCGGGCACCCTCGCGTGCCAAACCGCGCGGCGTGCGGGGAGCTCCCCGCGAGGGCTCCTCGGCGCGCGTGTGCGGCGCCTCAGGGACGGTGACACGTCCGAGGCGTGCCAGGTGAGCCATCGAGCGGTGCCGGGGCTGTGACATCCCGGCGCTGGCGGTGGGACCGGGCGCTGGGGAAGCATTGCCTCGTGCTCACCCCGGCCCAAGGTGCCCTCTGCCACGGCGGATTCGGCAGGAGGCACCACCTGGCTCTGTCCTGGCACTAGGAGCCACCGAGGAGCTGGCCACTTTGCTTTGAGCCTTGGGTCACTTCCCAGGGGTGTGTGCTGCGTATTCTGGGAGAGAAACCAGGGTGAAAGCACCCCACTGCAGGCCCCTGTGCCACCCAAGGACACAGAGCATCCAAAAGCTGGTTCATTGCCAGTTGTTCTGCTCCACGGGACGCTGGGGTGGGTCTGACACTTCAGTCTGGGCCAGAGACATGCTGGAGAGCTTTGGGTGTTGGGAAAGAGAGATTCCCCCAGCCCCCCTCGTTTCCCTTTGCTGGATATCAACATGATGGCGAAAGAGGCCATGACCACCAGGCAGCAACATGCCTTCAGTGGGATGCACTACACTTTGGGAGGACTCAAAATACCCTAAAAGCTTTGGAGTTTTAGAGGGGGAAGAAGACAATTCTTAAAAAAACCCAAAACACACCACACAAGCTAAGAGAGAGCATTAACCAAAGCGTATTTATAAGGAAAAGCCTTTTCCCCACAGTGGCAAGGTGGAACAAGATGCCCCAGCCAGCCTGGTGATGGGGTTTCTATATCCTCCACCCTGCAGAGCTGAGCTGGCAGCAGCGAGACACGCAAGAGGGGGAAAAGTAGCTGCACAGGATGACAGGCAATATTGTGGGCTCTCCTGCCACCCATGGTCACCCTAGAAAGCCTCCGTCCACTTGGAGGTGTCCATGAAGATGGAGGAGGAGCTGTGGAAGAGCCAGAGGCAGGGCAGGGAGCCCTCCCGTGTCCAGAGGTCCTTGGTGCAGTCATACACCTCCATCTCCACCCGGTAGTCCCCGTCCATGCCTTTCCAGTGGCCACCGGTGACAAAAAGCCGGTCGCCCAGTGGCACCATCCCGCCGTTCTCATGGAGTGTGTGCAGGAGCTGCACCTGCACAAGGGGCAGGGTGGGATGTGTGGGGACCCCCTGCTCCCACTGTGGAGGACATCAAGCCACTGAGTGTGTCCCCTTGCCCCATCCTCTCTGCAAGGTCTGAGGGCCCCTGCAGACACATCTTGCTTTTAGCAGCATCCACATGTTGTGCTTGTATGGGAGAAAGGTTGGGGATGCTGCAGGGAGCAGAGGGTCTCAAGAGCAGAAGGGACAGGTAGGATTCTGCTGAACTGCACAGACAGGAGCCCTGCACACCATGTAGGAGGGTGATGCTAGGAAAAGGGGGTCCTGTGGGCTTCTGCAGCGTGAACACTTTTTAAAATCAGCAACTTGGTGCAAAGGCTGTGCTCCTAGTGTGGGTGTGACAGGGCAGGAGGGAAGGAAGGACTGGGGCATCTTGAGCTCTGCAGGGGTTAATAGAGCCAAGGGCTGAGCAGGCAGAAGGGACAAGGGGTGCTGGCACCTGGGATAAGAGGTGTGGAGGGTATGTTTGTGGGGTGCTGGTGGGGAAGGAAGAGCTGCCCTACCTCCCTGGGAGGGCAATTGCACCCTGCCCCCACAGCCCACTACCTTCTGCCAGATGTTGGCCTCTGGGTTGTACATGTAGACCTTCTTGGTGTTGTCCCCAATGAGGTAGATGAGCCCGCGCAGCGTGGCACAGCGTGGGGCTGAGAGGTACTTGGGGATGAAGGGGGATGTGATAACACTCCACAAATCTGCAAGGAGCAGCCATCAGCAGTGTGTCCCACCCTTGGCCCTCGGTGCAGCTGCCAGTGACCGAAAAAAGCATTGCCGAGCGCATGGCTATTTAAGGGTGAGTTTGAAAGGGAAGGGACAGAGCAGCCAGGCAGGGTGGCACCCACGGTCCCCATTTCAGACAAGGGTTATGCATAAAAAAAGTGTGGGGGTGTTACTATTTGTAGTGGTGGTGTGGGATGGGGGAGACCACCACAGACTGCACGGAGCCTGCCTGAGGAGGTGGCATTGTCATAGGAGTTTAATTTCTCCCTAAGGTGGGCTGCCTCCCCCACTTCTCTGCCCCAGAGATCCAGCTCCACTGCAGCTCAGGTCTGGGCTGGGCTGGAGGTCTGCAACTCAGGTCCATGCTGCCAGCAGCCGTGCTCCTTGGCTGGACCCAGCCCCATGCTACAGCCATCACTAGACCCCATTAACACCTGATCCCATCCTGCAGGACCGTGCCTGGCAGCACAGAATGTCACCTGCCTGGGGGTCCCCCTCAGTCCTGCTCCCCAGGAAGGCATCGGTAGGGCATGGCAATGGGGCCAACTCTCACCTTGGACAGGGTTGTAGCACTGCAGGGTGAGCGCGTTGTACTTGATGGCACAGGAGCCCACCAGGTAGAGCTTGCCCAAGCAGCTGGCAGCTGCAAAATTGCTCACATACTTCAGGGCTGGGCTGATGGCACACCAGCTCTTGTTGTAGGGGTCATAGCGCTCCACCTCCACCACATCCACTGTCGTCCCTGCAGGGTGGCAGGATACTGCAGCCTCCCTGTTGCTTTGGGGCACCCATGGACCCCTGCCCCGGCAGCACCTGTGGGGTCTTCGCAGCCTTACCCCCAATGACGTAGATCTCACCATTGAGGACTGCACTGGTGTGGTTTGTCCGGGCTTTCAGCATGGAAGCGATGGGCTTCCAGGCACCATCCATCCGGCAGAAGCACCAGGCCTGAGTTGTTGACCATGTGTCATTCTGGGACCCTCGGGAGCCACCTGGTGAGGGATGGGTCAGGCGGGCCACCCACTCAGAACACAGTTGTCTCTGGGCACCCCTTGCCAGCAGCTATATCCACCCAAGAGGGGAGCAAGGAGAGGGCTGGTCTTGGAGAGGTGGGTAGCCCCCACTCCATGCCAGCATGCTGTGCTCACATCTTTGCCCCCCATCCTCCTTGGGGACCCCCACTCCACCCCAGCAACCCTGGCACCTACCTGTGACGTATACATCATTGTTCAGAGCCACCAGGGAAAAGCCCCATTTGTTGTAATCAGGGAAGTCAGGCAGAACCATCCATTGCCCTGAAAGCCAGTGGAGCCAAGTGATGACCCGCCCCCAGCCAGCAAATGACACCTTTCAGCCAGCCCTATTTTGCTCTTCTCTTCCCCCCTCCCCTCCCCCCTCCCCCCCTAGTACACCTCCTGACACCAGATCGTTTGGCAACAGGTGGCTTTGAGGTAGATGGAGGGTTAATTAACATGCAGGGAGGGGGGTAGTGTGTGCCGTGGGGACTTACTGCTTTTGGGGTTGTAGAAGGCAAAGTTCCTGGGGGCAGCCGACACCTCCAGCCCCCTGTCCTCATCCCCACCCTCCTCCAGCACACGGCCGCCGACCACCACCAACACCTCCTCCAGCTTCTGCGGTGGAGTTGGAGGGTTCTTTTGGGCACTGGCATCACTCTGCCCCTGATGAAGAGGCCGGGACAAGGCCATTAGGCTCTGAGCTGAGCCTTCCCCCCCAGCTTGGGGGGTGGGATTTAGGGCAGGGGAGTACCCACTGTGGTGCGGGATTGGGCAACGAGGGCCTTGCTGGCATCTGAGTCACGGATGAGGGGCTCAGTGGCAAGCAGGTTCTGCAGGTACTGGTCGGGCAGTGAGACAAGGTGGGCCAGCTCCAGCAGCTCAGGCAGAAACTGGGCTCGGGGCCCTGGGTCATGGCGTACCCAGCGCAGCACAGCTTCAGCCAAGCTCTGCTCCTCCTGCACCTGCAGCTGGTCATTGGAGAGATACGTGGCCAATCTCTCCTTGGAGAGCTGGAGGAACTCCTCCTGCAGAGAGACGGCTTCAAAGTTCTCCTGCAAGAAAGACCAGGCCTTGGAGGAGACCTCAGGGCAGCCGTGGCTCTCACCAAACTCGCAGATACCTAGGCAGTTGGTGGCATCCATCTGCTGCCGGAGGTAGCGGCTGCAGACCTTCTGGATAGTGGGGAAGTGGAGCTGGCTGGAGGTCCGCATCAGCCCCTCCACATTGCCCTGGTTGATGGTGACCTTCCCCGTGTAGGTGAAGTCAAGCAGCATCTCCAGTGCACTGGGGTCCACCTCCTTCAGCTCCACACGCGCTGCAATGCTCTCAGCAAAGTCACCAGAGAACATGGCATGGAAGTAGTGGCTGCAGAGGGCCAGGATGCCACGATGGCAGGGGAACTCTCGCCCACCCACCACCAGTGTCACATCCGCCAGTTTAGGGTTGGCACGTAGCCGCTGCAGCCCCTCCAGGATGCCCTGGGCATGTGAAGGCAGGCAGAAGTCAAAGTCATCCACGTTCCTCACCATGGTGCTGGGGATGGCCGTAGGGCCTTGCTGGCGGAGCGTGAAGAGGGTGTCCCTGCCAGGAAAAGGCAATGGCACCTCCCTCTCTCCCCCCTCCCGGCACAACCCCGCATTCCCAGCGCCCGAGTTACAAGCCCGGGCAGGGGCAGGAGAAGTGCTCCCCGGAGTGCCCCACTCCCGCTTCCACCGATGGCCGTGATTGCTCCTCCCCGTGCTCCGAGCTGCCCTGCCAGGGCTGCCACCGGTTCTTCTGCAGTGGGGATGTTTTGGGGGCTGGGTTGAGCCCCACTCTGGCTCCCTCCCCTCCTGCTCTCACCTGCGTTCTGCAGCTCTCCGGCCAGCCTGCCAGGCAGGGAAGTGGCCGCGCCCCGGGCACTGGGGAGGGACCCCGTGCGACGCGGGATACAGCCGGGACGGGGCGGGGAACACACTATTTTTAGGCGGCACCCGGCCACCGCTCCCCGCTCTTAAAGGCACCGTAGGGGCCCATCGCTGTCGCCCCGCGGCTTTGCTGCTTTTCGGAAAGCAACCCTCCGCGGCCAGCCAGGCATCGCAAGCTTGGGGGAAAAGGCTCACCCAGCATCACCTCCCCTCTACACCACACCCCCCCCCCCATCCCAACCCCATCGGTCGCCAGGGGTGCCCGCGATGTCCCTCCTCCACCCGGCTGTGGCTGCCGATGCCAACTGTTAAACATAGCACGTTATCTCATTCCTCGGCGTCCACAAATAAACGGCGGCAGCTGCCTCGCCGCGGGGAGCGGGCGCCAAGACAACGATCTCGGCGGGGCAGGTGGGGTGGCGGGTCGGCGTGCCGAGGCAGTCCCCTCTGCCCAAAAGCTTTCTCCAACGCCCCGGCAAGCCTCACTCTGCTTGGACAGAACCGAAAAGGTGTTTATTCCAGCCTGCAGCTTCACGCAGCCCTCTGCCCTCCCCACCAGCGGGCATCACTCCTCCAGGCTGAAGATCTCGGCTTCTTTCTCCTTCCAAAAGGCGAAGCTGCGGTCGATGTAGCGGCAGATCTCCTCCCCCTCTTCCCCGGGCTCCGCCGGCCGTCGGCCCGAGCTCTGCGGGGATCCGAAAAACCTCGCCTTGATGTCGTCGAAGCCGTCCTGCCAGCTCCGCCGGCCGGCGGCAATCTCGTCGGTGACGGCGCGGTGGAAGGTGCGCACCGCCCGCCAGCCGTGCCGGCCCAGCTGCTCGAAGACCTCGAAGCAGAGGAGGTGGCGGCCGCGGCGCTCCTCGGCGGGCAGCTCCTGCTCCAGGATGCAGAAATATCCCAGCATGAAGAGCTCCAGCGACAGGCTCTCGTAGTCGGCCGGTCCGCCCCCGGGCCCCGCCACGAATTGCTCCGGGGAGAGCGGCGTGTGACCGGCGCAAGGGGCCGGCGGGGGCGGGGGGCGGCGGGAGGCGGCGTCCCGCCAGCCGCCCAGAAGCCGCTGGATCGCCGCCATCTGCCGCGCCAGGCGGGCCGCTCCCCCCGCCCCGGTCCCCGCTGCCTCCCTGAGATCCCCCACGGCCGGCGGGGACGGCCCGTAGGCGGAGCGTCTCCAGTGGCTCAGGAAGAGCATCACGATCCTCTCCTTCCTCAAGCTGCCCCACTCCGGCCCCGGCCCCGGGGAGCCGCCGCCGTCGGAAAACGCTTCCTCGCAGCTGATGCCCGAATCGCTGGCGGCCTCCGCACGGCTCTCCGCGGGTGCCTTCCCCCCCGCCGACCCCCAGGCAGACTCGAAGGCGCCGCGGAGGCTGCGAACGCAGACCCCGCACTGACGGATCTCCCGCTGTACCAGGCTGCCCGCCGGCTCCAACGGCTGCCGGCGGGCGGGGGAAGCGGCGGCGGCGGGGGGGGAGGCGACCCGCGCCCCCTCGGCGTTCGCCAGCAGCGCGGCCAGGCTGCTGACGGCGCCGGCCAGGCGACCGCACCAGAGGGGCAGGGGCTGCCCGGGGGCGGGCGGGGGGCTGCGCACAGTGATGCTGAGCAGCGGGGCGGGCAGGAGGTCGCGCAGCTCCCGCGCCAGACGCCGCAGCTCGCCCTGGTAGGCCTCGCCCCGCCGCCGCAGCCTCAGGCTCTCCACCGCCCGCTCCAGCTGCTGCAGGTCCGCTTCCGTCAGCAGCTCCCCGAAGGGGCCCAGCACGGCCTGGCGGGAGGGCGAGAAGCGCCAGGAGCCCGCGTCCTGCGGAGAGGGGCCGTCAGCGTCCCCCCGGGCCGCCGGCGTGCGCCCGCCGCCCCGGGCCGCCCCGTACCTGGCCGTCCACCGCCTCCTCATCCGCCAGCCGGGCCCGCAGCCGCCGCACCATCACTTGCCGCTTCCACTCGGGGATGAGGCGGCCCCGCTCGTCGTGCGTGGGCACCAGGGCGTCCGCGTCTGCCTCCGCGGGTTCCAGCCCGGGGAGGTCCGCCGGCTCGGCTGGCTCACCCTGCACGGGCAGAGTCACGAGGGGCTCGGGAGGGGGCGGCAGCCGAGCGGGCGAGCCGGGGGCCGTGGGCGGAAACAGCGACCTACCGGGTGGGTGAAGAAGGGCGCCGGGATCCTGGCCCGCTGCGAGGGCTTGCCGAGCTTGAGCTCTGCCGGCACCGACCTGCCGGGCTCCATCCCGGCCGGCGCTGGCCTCCTCCTGGAGGAGGGCAGGCAAGGGGAGATGGGACCCCAACACCCCCAGGGCCCCCGACGCGTGACCGGGTGAGGGGTGCCCCTCGAGGATTCCCGGTATGTCACCTCGGTCCTTGCGGGGAACTCTTCCCGGGAAAGACCCACACGGGGGCGTTTCCTTCAGAAGACGGATGGAGCTGCGGGGCCCCCGCTGCCCCCGCCCTCCTGGGGGTCACCGCGACGGCCCTGCAGCCGAGGACCGAGCCCGCGGCTGCCCCATTGCCGCCAGCTCTCCTCCGGGCGCCCCATGCCCCCGGCCCACCCGCCCCGCTCCCCGGGGGGGCAGTGGGCTGGCTTCCCTCAGGGGACAGGGGCGACCGCAGCCCCAGCGGGGGCCTTACCTGCCACAGAGGGCTGAGCCAGCCGCCGGGACAGCAGGCACCCGGGACCGCCCCGTCGAGTGGAGGGGGTCGGGTCCTGCCCTGCCCTGCCCAGGCAGCACCCAAAGGTGGGTGCAGCTGCACCCACAAAGTCCCAGTGCAAGGAACAATACGCGCTACGGGGGGGCAGGGCGGCTGGAGGGGTCGGCCAGCCCTGGAGCAGGCAGGGGCCACAGCTGCAGCGCTGGGGCAGGGCAGAGAGCACACTGAGCATCACATTAATATTTGACAGGGGCATCGAGTGGCAACGCTGGGTCTCAGTGGGTGGCACCGGCGCTGGTCCTGGAAACAGCAGCTCTGTAGCTTGGCTCCAAGCCTTGTCCCTTGCCTCATGCCAACAGACAATGGCCAAAACTGGTCATGGCATCTGTTCCCACACATGGCCAGGCCAGATTCTGGGGACAGAGGGAGGATTTTGCACTGGCTGGCACAGAGGGCAGGTACCAGCAGTGAGCGATCTTCAGCTGAGGGACCTGTCGCACTGCTGCCCAGACATCTGTTACCGATATTCAGCCACGTTTGTGTTCTTTCACTCCATTGCCATCCATTATATATGGCCAGGATGGATCAGTGGGGCTCAGTTACACATGAGAAATTCAATCAAGGGGCTGGAATAAAATCAAGAAGCAGCAGATCAAAGACTGTAAACACTGATCCCCTGGTGAGAATCCATTACAGGTTCAGCCTCTTAATCCCTCTCCAGCACTGGTGCAGGCTGATGCCTGGCTCTCATGGGTGGATGATCTGATGCTACCCTGCAATACAGCCACAGTGCCAGAGCCAGTTATGCGGTGCCAGTGGCAACGCAGTGCTCTGCAATATTGATTGGGATGTAGTATGAAACACAGGAGCATGGCCCGGTGCTGGAGGTACCACGTGTCTCAGGTTAAGCAGGCAGATGTTGCAAGCTGTGGCATGAGCCATGCATGAACCCATTCCTGTCTTGCTGCCAGCATGGCAAGCAAGGGCCAGAGCTTTGTCAGCTGTTGGGGCAAGGGGGGATTTTGCCAAAAGCCCTGCAAGAGCTGGATCTTCCTTTAGGTACCAGAAAGCCACTCACAAATGTCCTGCCTCCTGCTCCCCTGGAGTGCTGGGGAAGGATGGACAGGTCTACCTTGATGCCTGGCCGTGGCCTGGGACTGCCTACGAGAGGATGCAGCTTAGAGGGAGCCTTTGGGAAGTACCAAAGAGCCACCTCCCGCTTGCCAGTGTTTTCCGATCCAAATTTCTGTGAGCTCTCCATATTTGCATCCATCTCCAGGGCCCGGAAGGTACTGAGAGGCCATGGTTGCCCTGAGCAGTCTGACACCATGCTCAGCTACACTTCTTGGGGCAGATGTAGCCCTCAGGACTCTCAACACCAACATTTGGGTCCCCTTCCTGGGAAACAAGGTCTGCCAAGGTGGCAGGCAAGGGTGGGAAGTGGCTGAGCACCAATGCTGGGAGATCCCCAGCCACCAGGTGTGTGGGAGGAGATGGTGTGGAGCAGCAGCAAGGAGCTGGCACCCCTGGGGGCACAGTGCCACTGCACAGCTGCTGGGGCCACCCCGCTGCGGGGAAGGGCCACGGGTTTCCCTGAAGAAGAGACTCCCAAAATATGAGGCACATCCCAGCTGGGGCTGCTTCTCCCGCAGGCAGCTACCCTTGGGCAGGCGGCTGTGCCAGGGCTGCCTCCCCCAGCCCGGAGAGCCTCCCGGCGGGACCACAACCCTCCGCAGCACGGGGGTGTGGGGGCCAGGAGAGGAGAGGAGGGTCTCCCTGAAACCTCCCTCTCAGCTGCTTTTGTCGCCCTGGCCTTCAGGAGAGCAGGCACTGGCCCCTTCGGAGATCTGCTGGCAAGAGTCCCAGGGCACTCCCCCTTCCCCTTCCCGGGATGCATCCCATCTCTGCAGGGATGAGCAAAGTGTCAGAGAAGAAGCCAGTAGTGGCCCCTCTCACCCAATTCCCACATTTATCCCCCTCTAACAGTCCTTGACGCTTTTCCCGGCCTCTCGCCCAGCTCCCAGGGCCATCTCCTTCCCTCTCCCCCAGTTCCCAGGGCCGGACCCCTCTCACTCCCCCAGTTGTGCAGTGATGAGCAAGCAGACACGGAAGAAACCAGGCACGGACCCTCTCAGGATCCCCTGTGTTTCTATTTCAGCGGGGCCATGGGGTGCCCGGCCGCCTCGCTCGGTAGCAGGGCAAGGGGAGGTGTTGCGCGTCATCCCCCACGCCCAGCTCGTCCTCCAATAACCTGTGCACCCATTGCAGCTCTTCCATGATCTCCCGCAACTGGCGGAGAGGGCTGCGGTCTCTGTCCTGCTGGCCGGACAGTATGTGGACACGCTGGCGGGGCATGGGGGCTCTGCTCTCCCCAGGGCCGTCGGGGAGTCTCTGGCGTTGGGCACCGCTGGGGCCCTGCTGCTGCTGCCGCTGCCGCTGCTGCTGCCGCCTCCGCCTCTGCTGCCGCCTCCGCCTCTGCTGCCGCCCCGGCTCTACTTCAGGATGGAGGTGGCCGTGATGATGGCAGGCCACCCCATCGTGTTCCTCCTGTCCCTGCAGGCGGTGGATGGCCATGATGTGCCCCCGGCAGAGCGGGCAGGTGGCAGTGACGCTGGTGTCAGCCCAGCGCTGGATGCAATCATGGCAGAATGCATGCCAGCACGGGTCCACGGCAGCGGGGCCTTTGAAGGGACCCAAGCAGATGGGGCAGGCGTCCACCTGCAGGGAGATCCTGGTGGCTCCTGGCACTGCCAGCTCATGCCTGGATGCCTCCATTGCTGCTGCTGGCAGTTGGTGTCCCGTCAGCTGCTGGCGACACTTGCTGTCTCACTTGCCACTGGCCGAACTTGTTGGATGCCACTGGTGAGACTCGAAGGCTCAGGTGCCACCGGCAGGACTCAAAGTCTCGGGTGCTGCTGGTGGGACTCGAAGGCTCAGGTTCCTCCGGCAGGACTCGCTGGCTCCTGGGCTGCTGGCAGCTCTCAACGTCTGGCGTGCTGTGGCAGAACTCGATGGCTCGGGTGCTGCCCACAGGACTCGACGTCCCATCTGACGCTGGCAGCACACAACGCTGGCACGTGTTGCTTCCCAGCGCAAGTGATGTCATGGGGTGATTGTGACATCACAGTGTTCTGAGGGGTGCCTGTGCGGATGCACCCAGGCGCTCGCCCAGCCTCAGAGACAGGCCCTGCGGTGCAAAGCCCCCCCGGCAGCGTTGCTTCACACCTCCGTGCCTGCTCAGGCCCCTTTCAGGTGTCCCTGCTGCTGTTGGTTCTTGCGCCAGCATCAGATGCTTGTGGAGCGGTTGGGGCTTGCAGGGCCCTCCGGGGGTCACCTGGTGCCAGCCCCTGCTGAAGGAGGGCCACCCTGAGCCGGATGGACGCTGGGCACCACTGGGAAGGGCCAGGCTCCATCTTTGCACCCTCCCTTCAGACAGTGACCTATATGGAGACGGTGCCCCGAGCCTTCTCTTCTGCAGGCTGAAGAGTCCCATGTCTCCCTGCCTGTCCTCACTGGAGAAATGCTCCGGTCCCTTCCCCACCTTGGTGGCTCTTCACTGGGCTCTCTCCAGTCAGTATCTGTTTCTCATGCCCTGGGGAGCCCGGTGCTGGATACGGGGCTCTGGGGGTGGCTTCACCAGTGCTGGGCAGAAGGGAAGGATCTACTCCCTATGCCTGCGGGCACTGCTCCTCCTCATGCAGCCCAGCACGCCAGTGGCCACCTTTGCTGGCTCCACTTCAACATAGTGCCCACCAGGGCCTTTTCTGCAGAGCTGCCTTCTAGCCGGGTACCGCAGCATGTCCTCCTGCCTGGGGCTCTTCCTCCCCACGGGCAGGACTTTGCATGTCCCTTGATTGAACTTCAGGAAATTTCCATTGGCCCATTTCTGCAGCTTGTCGAGGTCCCTCTGGGTGGCAGCGTGATCCTCTGGTGTCTCAGGTACTCCTCCCAGTGTTGAGTCACCAGCAGACTTGCTAGGGGTTCAGGGTGCCCCATCATCCAGATCACTAGTGATGAGGAAGAATATCAGACCCAGCGCTGGCCCCCGGGGTACACCACTCATGACTGGCCTCCACCTGTGCATCACGCCACCGGTAACATCCTCTATTCGCAGACCTAGAGCATCAGCATTCAAAAACCACTTCTTCACAGATCAGAGACTATTTGTAAAGTTCCACCTCCCACAAGCCTCCTGCTGTCTCCAAAACCATGAGAAGTTTCTGTTCTATCGTTTACTGGCCCCAGTTCACATTTTCATCTCGAAATACAGGAGCTATGGAATATAACACTGGATTTGAATTGTTTGCCGCCTCCTCTTTTCTTAAAAATACCATTGTAGCACTACATGCTGAAACCACCTCTCTGAATCATTTTGGGCTCCCTGCCTGAAACACTGAGGACGCCACCACAAAGCTCAGAGAAGCTCCGGGAGCTGCCAGACCAGACATTCCCAAAACGATGACAGTTCATATCCCTTCGCCGAGATGGATCTTGGGCCCCTAAGGAAGTCATAAGTGCAAATGAGACTCCTTGTGCCCTCACACAAGAGTTTCAGCACAATGTTTGGCATCAGAAAGCTTGGTGAGAAAGAAATATCACAGCCCAGGCCTTCCCTAGAGCCAGAAAACCACCACAGAAAGCCTTTGGAGACAATCGAAGGAGAGACACAGCCAGAACTGTCTCTCCCACTCTGCTGTGGGCCAGAGGCAGTGCTAGACCTTTGCCTCCCTCACCGATGAGGGCCTTGATGACAGATTTCACAAAGGTCAAAGCAGCACCATGACTCCCGTGCTAGAAAAAAAGAGCTGCCAAGGTCAATCCCACTGTTGGCCGTTTCTCTTCTGTCCGTTGGCTCACAGTTGTCACCCAAACTCTTGTGACGTTCTGCACTGAAGCTAGGCAAGGGCTGGCCCTGACCTCCAGGACTGCCCCAAGTCCTCTCAAGTCAGCTGGATGGCACCATCAGAACTGGGTCCTGCGACAGTTCTCCCAGTCCCACAGCAAGATGTAGGTGCTCCCTCCAAATATTTGAGCCGAGTTTCATTAGGCAGGAGCTGCAGTTCTCAGGGTATGTCCCTGCCATGCAAATCCGTTCCTGACCCTGCTGCTTCTTGCGGCGTTACTCAGGTGGCAGAGAAGGGTCCAGGAGGCTGGACCTACAACTCAACGCCTACTAACGAACAGGCACCAAAAAGCCCCTCTGTAACCACTGCCGGAGCAGAGGGACACACAGATCACTCTGCAATCACGCCCAAGGACACAGCCATAAAAATAAAAGCTTTTTATTGATATACCATTACAGAAACATCTGAGTAACATTCTCAACAGGACGGGAAGCTCTGCGCCCTGGGGGCAAGCGCAGGCAGTGCACTCCAGGGTCTGCCCTGCTCAAAGACAAAAGAAGTTTGCCCGAGAAAGTTTTTGGAGACAAATGTAAAATAGACACGGGGAAAGAGCTGGAGAGGTTTATGTATTGTCTATCGAATTATGTTCTCTTCAATGCCCTTACATTTTACAATAAAAAGTTTCATTACCTCTTTTACCCTTAAGACAATGTTGCTAGTGTTTTTATAAGGAAAAAAGTGTATGCCTAGTCTCTCCTGAGTGATTTTTTTTCTTTTTTTTTTCTTCTCTTTATCTAGACTAGTTGAATTGAATACATTCACTCTTAAGAACTTCATCCACCGAGATATGAAGCCAGACAACTTCTTTATGGGCCGTGGGAAGAATTCCCTTATTGATTCCTTTCCTATAATGAACTGTGCAGTCTATGTTAGATAGACTGGCTGCAGTAGCCAATTTTTTTCGCAAGGCAACAGCTCCATCCAAACTAAGGGCAGCGCATGCGCAGAATCGGCTTGACGCCTAGGGGCGGGGCTCCCGGCTATGTACGCGCATGGGCTGCACATACGGCCCCGGAAGGTGGGTTCATTGCCGGCCCGTGCGGCGCGCCGGAGCGGCTGTGGCGGTCCGGGGCCTTCGCCGGGAGCTTGGAAGACTTTCGGCGGCTGCTGGGTGAGCGGTCGGGCTGGGGGCGGCCGGGGGCCGGTGGGTGAGCCCGGGCGTGGCCGTCGGGCAGCGGCCGACTGGGGGGGACGTGGCGGTCCGGCGCTCGGCCGCGACAGGGAGCGTCTGGTGCCGGCGGCGGGCGGGCTGCGGCGGGCGGCCCGGCCCGGGACCGGCGGGGCTGCCGGCGGTTCTCGTCTCCTCGGCAGCGACGGTGGTCAGCGGGCTGCTCACGGTGCTGCTTTTTTTTTTCTCGGAGCTGCGTCGCTACCTCAGCGAGGAGGCGAGGAGCGGTGGCCGGGCCCTGGGAGGGGGGTCGGCCCGCGGCGCCCTGCCGCCCCCCCGCCGCCTCCGGGCAGCCGCTGCAGCCGCCGCAGCCGCCGCAGCTCTGCGCGGGGCTTTGTCTTTCCCCCAGCCGCTGGCCGGGGCCGTGGCAGCGGGCTGGGGCTGCCGGCCCCCGCGGCCCTCAGAGGCTGCCTTGGGGCCTGCGGTAACGCTGTCGCGGGGGGTGGCTCAGGAGCCTCTTCCCGTCCCTGCGAGCGGGCAAGGGAAGGAAAAGACAGCCGGCGGTGGAATCCCCACCTCTCGCCCCCGACTGCTGATTTCTCTAAAAACTATTGCAAAAGGCAAGTGTTTAACTACCGGGGAGGGTTGGGAGGCAGCAGCTCAGGTGTCTCGCTGATCCTGTGTCGTGACAGTCAGCTCCTGGGCCGGAGCAGCCGAGGGGAAGAGGCCTTTGGATTTGCTTCCCAGTGAAATGGGGCTCTTTTGTTTTTTTCTTTGTACCTAGGTTCATCCGGAATTGTACGTTGACAAATCAAGAGGAGCTAAAGTGAAGGTCAGTCTAGATGTTAGTTTTCCACATATGCCTTGTGCTTGTGAGTCGGACTGCTGACTACGGAGGGATAACTTGTACTTGCGGAGGGCCCACGAGGCTCTGTGTGCCCGCTGCTTCTGAGTGCTGCGCTGCTGCTTGGGCAATAATTGGACTGTAATGCCAACGCCACATGTTAGCCTTTCTCCAGAAGTTACAAAAGCAGAATGAGTGTTAAGAATCTGATTACCTTTTAACTAAATTCAAAACAAAGTTGCGGGATGAAGTGACTGGAAGTCTTACAAGTCTGACTGGATATTGCTGCTGTGCATGTTATCTGCCTGTCTACTGATATCGTTCCTGCCTCTTGTTCTGTTGTGGTAATTCCTTTGGGTAATGCGTTGGGCTCTGAATGTAGTGCTTCTTGACTTCCTCCTGACCCCCCGAGATGTTAGCGGTCTTTGTCTTCCTCACGTTTCACAGGGCGTGGGAAGGCAGGAGAGACTGGAAGCCTTGGCTGTTGTGTGCGGAGAAGCTGTCAGCCTTTTGAGAGAGCATCTAGCCAGCAAGCGCCTTGTGGTGCTTTGGTACCAAGCTGATACCACAGGCCTCAATCTTTTTTTTGTGAAAAGGGATCACAAGGAAATGTGCTGATGTTGAAGGGGGAAAGGTAGGAGGCAGCTTTCAACCAATTTTAGGCTTAACTCTTGTGTTCCTGAGAATGGTTCTGGGCTTTGAAGGGTTTGCTTTTGGCTTTTTGCCTTAAGCGCGCATCCTCCATCACCGCTATCTGTGTGTGCTGAGCTGCTGCTCTAGGGAACTGTGGTGATACAGATTGTGTGCATGCCGACCATCTTGAAGGCCATAGCTGTACTTTACCCTAGAAAAGCTTTCCGTAATACTACGCTTCTGTTAGGATGCAATTTTCTCAAATTCCGCACCCCCCCCCCCCCAGGGTGATTTTCCCACACACCTGCAGGCAGCAGGACTAATGTCACCTCCTTTTGCCCACATGGGCTTGGACTAAAATCCCTTCCCTGACTGTTCTTTAGCTTTTACAGCCTTTGAGCCTTCCCTTGGGCCTGGTTGATAGTCTTTTGCCATTTCACTCTGTTCACAGCCAGCGTGAGTCTAGGTACAGACTATCTCAAAGAATTTCAGTTACACGATAAACCTGCTTTTTTGTAAATTAATTTTAGCATTTTAATTGCTTTCAAAGGGTACTACGGGAAATCCTGTCCACATGGTGGCCTAGCATAAGCAATGATGGAAAGGTGCATCAGGTGTGACCTCTGTGTCAGCTCAGTGTGCCTCAGACTGCATTTGGCACTCTGTGGCATGCTGTGCAGCTCCAGAAATCGATGCTAGGGAAAAAAATGGGCAAAAATGATAGTCATGTAGAAACATGAGTTAGGAAGAAGTGCTATAAATCAGGTATTTCTGTTGATTGAGGCACTTGATCTTGCTTGTGGATCTTTGGGGTGCGAATTTCACCCAGTCAGTGCGCCGCCACATGTCCTGGCCTGCAAGTCTTCCAAGCTCCCGGCGAAGGCCCCGGACCGCCACAGCCGCTCCGGCGCGCCGCACGGGCCGGCAAAGAACCCACCTTCCGGGGCCGTATGTGCAGCCCATGCGCGTACATAGCCGGGAGCCCCGCCCCTAGGCGTCAAGCCGATTCTGCGCATGCGCTGCCCTTAGTTTGGATGGAGCTGTTGCCTTGCGAAAAAAATTGGCTACTGCAGCCAGTCTATCTAACATAGACTGCACAGTTTATTATAGGAATGGAATCAATAAGGGAATTCTTCCCACGGCCCATAAAGAAGTTGTCTGGCTTCATATCTCGGTGGATGAAGTTCTTAAGAGTGAATGTATTCAATTCAACTAGTCTAGATAAAGAGAAGAAAAAAAAAAAAGAAAAAAAAATCACTCAGGAGAGACTAGGCATACACTTTTTTCCTTATAAAAACACTAGCAACATTGTCTTAAGGGTAAAAGAGGTAATGAAACTTTTTATTGTAAAATGTAAGGGCATTGAAGAGAACATAATTCGATAGACAATACATAAACCTCTCCAGCTCTTTCCCCGTGTCTATTTTACATTTGTCTCCAAAAACTTTCTCAGGCGAGCTTCTTTTGTCTTTGAGCAGTGCAACAGATGGTTTGCAGACAGCGCAAGTCTGCTTTTTAAAAATCAGTTAAGACTTTGTGATCACTTTAGATGGGGCACTTTGTATTTAAGAGAAACAAAACCAGTTTTGAGTCTTTCCTTTAGTGATACAGGCCTATTCACCTCTAAATTACAGAAACAATGTATTTGGTTCTGATCTCTTGAGGAATCCTAATATTCTAACATACTGCACCGTCAAGATCAACAAAGCAGTTTCCTACCATTTGGTCAGCGAGTAATAGGATTGTCTTGAGACTGAATTTCCTTGAACAAAAACTGAAGAGATCTTCAAGACTTGGTCCAAATGGCTCCATCACCATTACATCGTAGTTCCCTTCAGCTCCACACCACTTAATTGTGGGAACACCCACTAGAAATGGTTTATTCAGTATAACAATTTGATTTATATACAAATCTTCAAGGCTCCCAAGGTGAATTCTAAGAGCGTTTGTACTCACAGTGAAGCTCATATATTTTATGCAACCTTCAGCCAAGGAAGAGGTGAAAAACTCATCATCACCGAACATTTCCTCATCTGTAATCTGCCCATCCTTAGCATAAAGGACTCCAAATTTAAAATTCACAGGTCCCTGAGAAATAAAAGCAAATATTATAGGATAAACAGACAAATACACAAAAGACCTAAAATAATGTTTCCTCTAAGGAGTTTTATATACATGTTTCGTATACATCCTACACACGGGAATATACACTTCATACCAGCTCCATTACATGCTCAAGTAGCAGATACCTAATAATTTACTTTTGATCATAGGTTATGAATTTTATGATATTACTAAGTTGGTCATCTATTAATATGATCATTCTGGGTCTTTATGATCCCTGAGCAGAGCGTTTCAGTCCCGTTCCTGTTGGTGGGCAATGCTAGCAACCCACTAGTGACTCTGGACAGATCCCACCTGAACTTCCAGTTGCTGTTAACTGGTGAGCACTGTGGTTGTACCTTGCACCCTCAGATGTGGACTGCTCCAGCGGTCCAGTGCTCCCATTGTTCCAGCAGGCTCCAACAAGGAGGCTGGAAATGGAAACAGGCACTTGTGAGTCACCCAGCTCCTGGCACCCAAGCATACGAGGGAGAGGAAGGGGAAGGGAGGAAGGCATGAGGGACACGGCATGTGGTTGAGGCTGCTTCCAGGAGGGGATCTGGGGGGGATGCAGGGGAGTGCAGGGGGTCAGGGGCATGTTTCTGTGTTGGCATTCTGAGCGTGCCATGCTGCAGGCAATGGGCCTTGCTGCAGGTTGCCTGCTGGGCTCAGCCAGCAGGCAGTGGTGGCCTGGTGGCCAGAGGAACAAAAGGTTTTCAGTGGCTGCTTTTTCCTCTCCCCCAGGGCATGAGGTATGTCAGACCATCTATATGATCAACAACAAGAAGGAAGCGTTCAGCTTTGCTTTCAGAGAAAGCTCTCTCTTTTCAGAGGGATGCAACACCTCTGTGAAAGTAGAGCCCCTGGCAAGCTCCATCGCTCCTCTGTCAAGGTAATGGGGCTCACAGGCCAGCTTCCCTCCTCTGCATGCCAGATATTGCACCGTCATTTTGCTGTTGAGGCTTTTGTCCCCTGGCAGTCACCAGGTGACTCTCGGCAGTAGTGTACCTTCACTTGTTCCTAGCCAAGGGGACACCACGAAACTGCAGGTTTCTCCATAAAGTGGCTGCGTCTGGGTTACCCTGGTCTTCTAGACCCTGTTTCTGGAGAAATTCAGGCTTTGGATCTTCTGTTTGTGACGACAAAAGCATGTTTGGGGGTTTTAACCCCATGATCCCCTGAGCCAACAGCCTTAAGTGTGCAAGGCTGTTCCCTGTGTTCTTTTAGTGACAGAGTCCACCGCGTGTGGTCTGTGCAAAGCCACCAAGAGCAGCAAAGCACGTGAGCAGCACTGCAGGCAGCTCTTAAGCCCATCACGAAGGACAGCAACAGGCTTACACAGCTAGCTGTGTTTTGCAGGATCTCCTGTCAGAAAATGCATGCGCTTTTCTTGTAAAGTGCAGGACTTGGGATCAGACATGATCCTGAGTTGAGGTAGTACAGCAGCCCACTAGCTCATCTGCTGACCCACCACAACGTCCCTCTGCCCACTCAAAGCCTGCCTGGGTGTAAGGAGACCATGTTAGCTCCGGGCAGCTTTGCTGTGGCTTCAAAGATGCTGAATTTTGGCTTGCCACGGGGTGCAAGATAAGAGAGCATCCTGTATCAGTTACTGTGACTCGCCTGAGAAGTGGTAATTTCTTAAATCTCTGTAGTCTGGTTGTGTTTGATCATGTAGACAGAAATTATCCACAGAAATTACAAAGAGGCTGTTTTGGTGGCACCCACGTGGTCCTGCTGTCACGGGAGCTGGATGATTCCTCTTTGCAAAGAGGATGTTAACCCTTGTCATGTAGATTGGAGAGGCTGGGCATCTCTGTGAGTGCCCTACTCTGTGTTTGGGACAGAAGTGAGGTCTTGACCCAGTGCAGCCCTGTAGCATGTGGAGAGGACAGCAAGGCTAGCAATAGCTCAGGGATTGCTGCTTTATTGTTGTATCCGCTGCTGTTTCATTGCATGGGATCGTCATACCCTCAACAGTTCTCGCTAGGGCTTGCTCCATAATGGAAGGCCCTGAAGGGCAGAGGGCTCTCCCCGGTATCTCCCAGGCCTGAGGTCTCACCACAGCCATTGCACAGCTGCTCTCCCATAGAGCAGGCAACATGGGGCCAGGAAAGCTAAGAGACAGTGAACGGGATAAAAAGGGTCTTCTGTCCTCAGGTTTCCCATTAGAGTCACCTTCGTACCAACACTAGAAGGAGAGAAGGAGAGGTGGTCTTCGACCTCAAGTGCAATGTCGAGGGGAAGATCCAGCCCCTCTCCTTGAATATCAAAGCCACCAGCTATGGCCTGAACGTGTCTGTCGGGTGCAAGGACAGTGACGGCTGTGCCGCTGAGCTCTGTGCACAAGAGATCAACGTCATTGATTTCAAGGAGGTGAGCAGTGCTGGTGCCCTGAACCCTTTGCCCCACAAAGCCCTCCAAGACTGGCCCTTAACCAGGAGCCTGGCAGATAGATTTGAGCAAGAGGGAATGTTTTTCTTCATTTCTGGTTACAGTCGCGTCTTTAGAGGGAGGGAGATGGATCTTTCACGCAGGAAATCAGCTGAATGTGAAAGATGCAGGAGCACGTTAGAAAGGAACACTTGCTGGGCTGGCCAGCGCTTTGCGTGTGCTCTAGCCCCTAATCCGCACCACCTTCTCCCCACAGGTACAGCTGAACGAGAACATCAAGCACATCTTCAGCATCCACAATAATGGCAAGTTCAGCTTCACCTTCTCGTGGGAGCTGAGCGGCCCTGCAGCCAATAAGCAGGTCCTTACCATTGCCCCTCAGATGAGCACTGTGCAGGCGGAGGGGAAAGCAGAGACCCAGCTGGTTTTTCACCTGCGGAAGATGTGCTCTTTAAAGGACACAAAGCTGACACTGCAGGTGAGGCACCAGCGTCTAGCGCAGGACCTTTGCCTTCCCTGCACAGCGCCTGGGCGGCAGGAGCCCAGAGCCAGTGCTGAGCTCTGTCACTGAAGAGTCTAAATGAGGCAAAGAGGCTCCTGTTGCTGAAATAGAGCCTCACAGCTTCTGAATGGCATGTTTTAGTAAGAGCTTATCTAGGACCACTTTGGGAAGCTCTTTTGTGGCAGGACATAGCCCCCAGGCCCTCTCTGTCCCTAATTTGGGGCTAGGGAGGGCTTGATGTGCATGGGGTTGGAGCTGTTCCTCCTTGCCAGGCCCCTCCTGAGTCAGGTCCCACAGCTCGGAGTGGTCTTGACAGCATGTGGCAGAAACCTTTCCCTCTCAGACTGAGCCTTTCCACCTTCTGTTTTCATTCTAGCATCCTCTGGCACTTGCTTTTTCTTATTGTCAGTGCAGCCAGCTGTCCCCCATCCTCTTCCTCAGCCGTCTCTGGTGCTTGCGGTTGTAACTCCCATCTCTTCAGCTGGCTTATGCTGCCTTTTACCCCACCAGATCAGCAAGGGTCCCATGTTTACCTGTGTGTTCCTGGCCACCGTGGTAGTGCCCGCTGTCCACTTCACCACCAGACTCAACTTTGGAGCCTGCTTCATCTACCATGCTGGGGTGTCACCTGCCCAGCAGACCCTTGTCATCACAAACAAGGCAGACAAGGACATGAGATAGGCCACCTCCACATGCTCCTTTGACCCTTGCTTAGCACATGCCTGATCCACGTCCTCATGGCCACTGTGGATGAAATCCTGAAGGTGCAGGGAGAGGAGGCAGGAGAGCCCCAAGCAGCCCTGATGGTGGTGTCTCAGCACGCACAGCCTTGTGACACCTCTTTGCTCTGCTCTCTGCCAGTTTGAACTGTTTGTTCACCGGCACCACGCACCTGAAGGTGGACTTCCCAGGGTACATCCTATGTCCAGGAATGACAGTGGAGGTGCCCGTCGCTTTCTATTCCAGAGAGGCTGTGTCTTACTGTGAGCTCATCCCTTTTGAAATCAACGGTCTTTGCCAGCAGAGCGTTGAGGTCTGAGGAAGGGGCGTGGAAATGAAGGTGAGATAAAATCCAAATCCTAAAAGTCCAGCCAAATCTCTTCCCCAGCCTACTGTGTTTTGGTTTTCTGCCACTTTTGTGGCAGAAAACGCCTTCTCTCCTCCTTTCCTTTCTCTTCATATTAATTGCTGCTGCTTCAGGTTGATGTGGAACTGCAAGGAAGCTGGGAGCCCTCTCCATTGGACAGACAGTGAAGAAGATTGTCACCATAGCAAACAACAGTGCTGCCCCTCTCGCTTTTAAGCTCAGCATCACGTCCACCACACCAGAGATGCAAGAAGTTGGGGTAAGGCCCCTTCCTTCATTGGAGAGCACTTTAGTGTGCCTGCAGGTAGCTGTGAGCTGTGCTGGGCAGGAGCTAGTAGCTAATTACAGTTGTCTGCTGTCCTGGCTGCCTGTACACTGTCCTGTCCTCCCTGCTGGGACTGCTCCACCAGCAGATGCGATGTGAACACCTCATCTGAGCGAGGTGTTGGGGCTCCCCTAGTAGCCAGAAGTGAGAAGGTGCAATTCCTCTAACGTGTTTTAGACACAATGACATCAGGATGCAGCCATGTACTTTAGATCTGGAAAGGTAAGGGAGATAAATGAATCTTTGAAGACTTAAGAATTACAGCTTTCTTGTAGCTTACAAGAAATTACTTTAGAAGACATAGTTCAGCTCACCATGGCCAGGTGGACACACCACAGGAAAACCCCTTTGGTACCTGGGAATGCATACGAGAGAGTGAATGGGGTTGGGGCAGTGTTGGTGGGGACAGAACAGGAATCGGAAGATTATTCTCTGACTTTAGCAATGGAGGTTTCGCAGCTTGCTTGCCAGATGAAGTAGTCTCCCCTTGTTTCTTTGGGCAGGTTCTCTGCTTGAACCCCACCAGCAAACTCAGTCTGAAGCCCAATGGAGACACCTGTAAGGTGGAGAAACTGCTGCTCACTGGGAAGGAGGAATCCTGCTCTCTCAAGTGAATGCTCCTCCCCAGCTGCTTTTCATCTGACTTTGCCAGCAAGGCTAGAACAAGGGCTGCCCTTCTGTGCAGGGACTGTGAGTAGCATGGAGATGCAGCCCAGCAAGCTTGACAGTGTGGAGGTGCTGGTCTGACCTCCCAGGGTCCCCTCTCGAGTTCAGGGCAGGGAGGGACCAGTGCACCCACTGAGGCAGAAAAGCTTTCTGAGCTGTGGAGAGGAGCAAAGCTGAGCCCAGGGACCAAAGCTGCCGTTACAGACTCCAGTGTCCTGTCTGAAGGGAAGTTTGCTGTCTAAGCTGCTGCCTGTGCTTGGTCAGGGAGGGCTTGCGAAGCAGGGAGCTGTGTTCTGTCAGCAGCTGGAGCCTTTCAGAGTCAGCCTGCAAATCTGCCACTGCCTTTGCTGATGCAGAAGTGTTCCTCACAAGCTGGCTGCCTGACCAGTCTCATTGCTGGGCTAGTTACCCAGACCTGCTCCTTGTGGAGATGCATCAGTTCTCCTTGCCGCCCAGCTGTTCCTTGTGAAGGCTCGATGTAGCTAGCTTTGTTAATCCCAGATGTATCTTTCATGAGCTATCGTTTGTAAAAGGAGTTCTCAGTGCCAGGGAGAGCAGCCAGGAAAGAAAAAGTTTCCAAAGAGGGTTGGAAATTTCTGTCTTCTAATCCTAGGGAAATGAAACTGAAGCCATCTTCTGGTGTGCAGCCCAGCAAGTTCTTGTGAGCTTGTCTGGAAGAAATTAGCACCTAATTAAAAAGGTGGGAGTGACAGCCAGCGAGGAGGGTTACAGGAAGGCATCTGCCTTGAGGCTGTGCTAAAGGTAAGCTGTAGCTACTTGTTTCTCAACAATTCAGCTGATGGATGCCTTCTAGGAAGAAGGTCCTGGTGCCAGGGCATAATTTTCCTTGCCCTGTTCTTTTTTTCTTTGGTGACAGAGGGTGCCGAGGGCTGAAGGCACCAGCTGGATGCTCAGTGCCCTTCCATTTCCCTCTGCAAGGGTTTTGGGTGGGTGAGAGAGGCAGGCAGCTGTAACCCAGCTGCAGATGTGCTGGGCACGTAAGCCCACAGCAAATGTGGAGTTTGACACCTTGTGTCTCCTATGGGACAAGTAAGCAGTTGCTGGAGAAAAGCTGGTGCATGATCAACTTCTACCTTAATTGTCCTGTGCAATATCATCTGCATCTGGGTTCTATCCACAAAGCTGAGGTGCTGGTTTCCCTGCCCTTCAGGACTGCTACAGGTGCATGTTCTCAAGATTTGGTCTAGCCAGCATGCTGTAAGGGTACAGGTAACAAGGTTTCTCAGTAATGCTTCTTGTTCCTATCTTTTACCAGACTAACTTGGTATCATTTTCTACTAAGAAAGCTTATTCTGTGTGCTGCTCAAAATACTGGGCTGCTTAGGCATTAGAGAGAGGAGAGAGAAGCCTCGCCATAGTATTCAGAGCACTGTTGAATGGGAGCTGTTTGCTGGCCCTTGTGACTTTGCCTTTTCCCAAGGAAGTATTGCTGGCGGGTAGAAAAGTTGAGTCCCTGTGAGATCAAACAGCTTGCTGCCTGGACCCTGGCAGAGCTGTAATTAGATGAGTGCAAATTTGTGACCTTCAGTGTCATCCTTGGTCTGTCTTATGTGCTGCTTCTGGCATGGGCGGGGGCAGGGGGGGAATTATTTTTTTCTGTCTATAGGACAGAGGAAAGGGTGGTGGCTTGGTTAAGGCAGTTGGGAAGGTTTCTTCTTTGTGGCCTGGTTGCCCTGGGAGTCCACGTGCTGCTTTGTAAGGGAAGGTTGTGAGGACGTCTTCCCCCTTGAAAGGCAGGATGGTGGATACACATACCTTCTCTTATGCTCACGGTTATAGAATGTCACCTGGGTGTGCTGAAGCTTCCTAGAACACTTGAATACCTGAACTACAGGCTGTGAGATTTCTGCAGGCTGCGCTGGGGCTCCCAGCTGGTGCCTGGAGGCAGAGACGTGCTGGAAAGGCTTTGGGCATCACGGCTGTTTCAGCCAGCACCCTACTCCTCACTGCTTGCAGGAACTGGAGGGTTCCCAGGCATGGCACGGTCCTTGTGTGTTGTCTTTCCTGATTGCAGTTTAATTTCTTCCTGACTGAAGGGACCCTTATTTACCAAAATTTCATCTGCTCCTGCTGTTTGTTGCCCCCTGAAATCCTCCTCCTCTCCTACTGTCCTTGCTGTCCTTCCAAGAGCAGTCAGTTGTGTTCCTGCCGCAGTGGGGAGAGGGATGGAGTCAGGATGGGGTCAGTGGTTGGCAGCTGACAGTTTCTTTTTGCATTTCCATCTATTCTTTCTCTTCCCTTTTCATGAGATCAGATGCCAGAGTGCACTAGGAAGACTTTCCAGCTTGAGAGGAAGGCACACAGGGGGTACTGGGGTCTTTGCTTTTGTCCTTGGCAGAGAGGCTGCTCGCATCCAGCCTGCACCATCTTGAGCTGCTCCTATAACGCATGTGGTGACGGGGAGCATGCTCTGCAGCGAGCCTTACAGCTCCGGCTTGAGGGGGTCTGTCCTGCAACTCTGAGCCTCGATTGAAACTTGGAGCTGCTTGTGCTGTTGGCTGCAGAGATGCAAACCTGCCTGTTCCTGGACCCACTGGGGCGCCTGTCTCTTGATTGTGATGTCCTTCTATTTTTTTGTGATGTGGCTACTGTCTTGTCTTCTAAAATGCCAGCTGTTTCAGATGATAGCAGTGGCTTGACAGGTGCATTTCTTCAGGCCTCTGGTGCTCCCTACACAGACCTGTCAGCTTTTCTGATCGCCTGCTCTAATGAGTGGCTCCACTCCTTTGTGTTTTGGAGGGGTTTCCCCTCTGCTTTTGGGGCCATATGTTTATTACAGAGCTGGTCTCTGAGTAGGAAGGCTCTTCTCGAGGAGGATCTGCAGGGGCTGCTTGGGACTGCTTTTGCTGCTGGCTCTTTGATTCATGAGAGCTCTTGGGACGTGTGAAGGGTGGGAAGAGGTTCAAAGAAAGAACCTGGGGAGCTCATTTCAGCAGTTCAGCTTCTACAGTCTCTATGTGGAAAATGAAAACCTGCCCTTGTGCTGCCACTGCCAAAATGTGATGTGCTGGGAGTCAGCATGGAGACCTTGATCCCCTAAAAGCTGTAGAGTCTGACAGCACCTCCGTGGCAGAGACCAGAGGCCCTTTTAAGGGATGCACTAGGTGCCCTGTTTAAAAATCAGAAAGCCCTGGCCCGGGTTCCAGCACAGGGCATCCTCTGTGTGGCTGCTCTTTAACAAAACTTTGTGTCTTTTTGGCAAAAGACTTTCGGCTACAAATGCAGTCAAATATTTGTCTAAGCAAAAGGTAACCCAGCAGTCCCTTCCTGAGCAAACCGGCAATTGCTTTGGGATTTTGCTTGAGTTCAAAGTGTGCATTTGTGGTTGTGTTGGGCCTGTGAAGGCAACTGCCCAGAGCAGGTGAAGCCACATTGAGCTTTGCTTTTATTTCCTTGGTGCCTGCTTCAGGTTGGCTTCCTTGCACAGCAGCGGTGGCGCCTGCCGAGTGCCCCAGCACCTCTTAGTGTAGCCGTGTGTGCTGCAGGGAGCTGCACCAGCTGGCCCGGCAGCAGCCAGGAGATGAACTTGTCCCTTCAGCGCTTCACAAGTGATAAATAAAAGAAGCTACTCCTTTCACAGCACCACTTCTGAACACCCTATGGTGCTTTGTAGCTTCTGTGATGGTGCCAGGTGCTCCTGTGGGCTCAGGCTGAAACACGTGTCATGGGCTGGAATTGTCCCTTCCCTGTGTCCCACTGTGTTGTCTGATTTTCCTTCTCGCTTCCTTTAGATCACAGAAGCAGATGCTGGTGTTTGAAAGTGCCTTGCAGGAGAGGTTAGGATCTGCTGGGACTGTGGATGACCAGCTTGCTGTGAATCCAAGGAGAGCAGTCCTACTGCAAATGGAACTGCCAAGTGGTGCCAGAAGCTGCAAATGCCAACCAAGCTATTGTAGACTGGGTTAAGGCCGTGTGGGTTTTTTCTTGGCCTGGAGAAGTTGGAGGAAGGACCGTCTGTGGCGTTCAATGTGGTCTTTGGAGCCAACCATGGGAGGATCTTGCTGGGCTGTGGGTGCTTGGGTATTGCCATGGTTTTAAATGCACATGATGCCAAGTAGTAGAGAGCTGCCATGTGCTTAGGCTCTGAAGGAGGTCGGGTATGTCGGGTGGAGGAGAGGAGGGGCTGGTAGTCCCCAGCCTGTGGTGCCCCGCAGTATGGGGCGGGATGGGAGATGCCCTGGCAGGACCCTGCTAGCTGAGGAGAAGAGCTGGGTGTGAGGGAGGAGGGACTTGCCCCTGCTCTGCAACTGTGACAGACCACTAAGCCCTGCTCCTACAGCGTGGTGGTACTGCAGCATGGTTCTGTCCTTGGTATCGTGGGGGCTTAGATGGCTCTTAGCTGCCAGAGGAAACAGGAGGCCAAAAGAGCTGGGATTAAGGCAGCGTCAGCCCCAGGAACAACTACTTGAACGACCCTGTAACTGCATAGATATGGGTGTCCTTGACAGCTGTACCCTTTCTTGTCTAGGTTGAGATGTTGTACCAACACCTTGCAGAGTCAGGTCTGAACCTCTTATCCAGAATCTATCCATCTTTCTGTGGCACTGTCCCCTGGCAGTCACAGCCTTGGATACTGCCTTGTTGACTTCCATGTCAGAGATTCCCCTTGAATTGTGATTAGCTTCTTGAGGCTTGTAAATTTTCTTCTGCATGTACACAAAGACAGCTGTCTGAATTAAAGGGTATCATAGTATTAAGGAAAAAGAAAAGCTAGGAGGCATCACACTTGTTAGGGCCAAAGATTATGCTTTGTTTTAAAAAGCAATGGGGGGAGAAAAATTTACTCTTCAAATAACTGCACAGTTAATGTCAGGGTCTCCAAAACACAGGCATTTGAAATTCTGTCTTGATTTAGAAAAGAAGTAGAGAAGCAGTTCAGAGTTTGGAAGTGAGATGTGAACTAAACAAAGTGAGAAAACGAAATGGGTTCCCAGCATGGGTATAAAAAGGGAGACAGAAAACCCAGGGTTATGTGTTGAGGTCTATGCTACCAAAACCAGAATGAAATCGTTGTTCTCCCCTACAGCGTGGGACTGCATTGCTCAGAAGAAGGCAGGGGAAACACAGACAAAAGGAGCCACTTTGATTTTCCTTCTTTCTTATCAGGAAACAAATACAAAGCCTGTTCTGGCTCAAGAAGACTGAGCTGCCTATTTGGGACTTCATCAGGTGTCAGTGGGTAAGTGATCTGACTGCAGTTATTTGTTAGAGGATGTTTTGATAGCATCTAAAATGATTGAATGTTGCAGTCAGTCCTTTCTTGAACCGAGCGCTGGAGTTCTTCCTCCATGGGTTAAAATGGGGGTAGTGAAGGCTCCTTCTGCACCCCCTTGTATAAGCTGCCTGTGGCAGCACTTCCCCCCTCTCCCCGGATCCTCACTGCAGCTCTTTGCCTTTGCTGCAGCTCTGTGTCCTCTGCAAGACACCAGGCGTGTCCAGTTATTCTGTGGGTTTGATGGCGTGAGTGCAGCAATGATGACAGGAAAGATGCTTCTGATGTGCCTGTTTCAGACCATGCCCAGGGGTTTTGTTTTTGGTGTTCAGAAGCTGGAGAGTGCCTGTGCTGTCAAGGTTGACCTCAGAGCCCGCAGCAGAGCTTCTGGGGGGTGCTGGCTGACGGTGCTCTGTGTCCTTCTAAGGCTGCAGCAAAGAAGAGGTTAATAATGCAATGTGGCTTTAGGCTCCTTTGTTTCTGCAGGAGGAGAAGAACTATGTAAACAGTGTTTCCCCGGGGATGGGGGGAAGGATTTTCAGCCTGGGTAGAGCAGCTCCCTGCATGAACCAAGTTATCTGTGCCTCTAAAAGAGAGCAGGGCCACCAGCCTGGTTTGGTCAGACCCCGCTAGGATGGAGCAGGGTGGCTCGCTTGTGTGCTGCGCTGTGCGTGAGTGTGATCCCCTGTCTGCTTCCTTGGGACTAGCTGCAGCCTGTGCTGCTGGGCACGTGTCTGTCAGGAGCGCAGGCAGCCAGCTGGGAGCCAAGTGTGAATCGGGAATGATGGCTCCCAGCTGAGCTGGATGGTGGCAGCTGGATGCTGTGAAGGAGAGCAGAGGTGAGCTGCTGGGGCAGGGCGGGTGTTGGCAGGGGAGGAGGGGCTTGGTCCCTGCGGGAGCAGAGCTGGCTATGTACAACCCCAGGAACGGAGAGGGGGCAGTGATATAAACCCTGTACCCCCAAGTCCGTGGTCGTGAGCATGGATGGTGGTGTGATTTTCAGCCTCTGGGCTCTTTCTGAAAGTGTGCGTCTCCCCCAGGGGAGGTGGCTAAGCCCTGTCCTGGGGAAGAAGCCTGGAAGAGACTTGGTTGTCCTTCCCCTTCCCTGTCTCAGCTCCACCTCTGTGTCTGGGTGTCCAGCTCTGTGACAGGGGTGGTCTGCCTTACATTTCCATCTCCAAGCATGGCGAAGCCCAGAACTGAGTCAGAAAGCGGTGGCTGCAGTCTTCTACATCCTGCAGGGCATCCTGAACCACGTGTGTAGGCTTGCCAAGTATGTACAGCCATACCGACTGTAACTTCAGGACCGTGGCTGTTTGGAAATGGCAGCTTGGCAGGGCTGTCTGCTGTCTGTAGCCATCAGGAGCCATGGCTCTGGTGAAAAAGCTGCAAGACAAGCTGGCTGTGGCCTCACTTTTGTCATCTGCCAGCAGGCTGGCTGACAGCACACACCAGCCGTGCCATCTTCCCAGCCTGTTCTCTGGGAATGCAGTGTATTGCTATTGCTCCAAGTCCCCGTGAGCTAAAAAAAAAGAATAGTCTGCACTGTTCACCTTCCCTGCCATCAGAAATGAAGCAGCTTTGGCAGAACGTGTGTGTTTTGCAAAATGCTGGAGCACCCCAAGGGCTTTGCGTGCAAAACGTGAGTTTGCTCCCATGGGGCTGGGGGCGTGTTGTGCAAGGGTGACCCACGCTCTCCCTCCAGTGATAGGCACTGCAGGGAGGCTGAAGAGCCTGTCTGAGCTGGGGCCCTCTGGGTGCTGTGCTTCTCTAGCCTGGGTGGCTGAAAGTAGCTCCTGCAGAACATCTTGGCATGCTCTTGCTGAGTGATGACCTCTTCAGTGCTGTAATTTGGAATTTCCACAGCGACAAGCTGTGCTGCTGTGTGTGCGCTGGTGTAGTTGCCCTCCAGTCAATGGTTGTGGGTATGTCCAGCCCAGGGTCTGGCAACAGCAGGTGGAGATTTGCCTCCATTACGTGTGAGAGTTGGGATGTGGGAAGAGGAGCAAAGGAGAAAAAGACTTTGAAGTCAAAGTATGTGCATTAAAAAAACCCCATAACACGCCCCCCCCCCCCAAAAAAAAAACCCACCCAAAAAAGCCCCCCAAAACTGAGCATGTTTCTCTCTGTCCAGCATGCTTGAACTCCCCTGTCCCAGGCTTCTCTTGTACTGTGAACTCTGCTTTACTTTAGGTTGAACCTGTCTAAGAAAAATAAACTGGCTAAACTTTGTGCAAAAATCTCTAAGGTCGTGATGGGTTTTTAACTATACGGGAAAATAGAGTGAACTAACCATATTGCAATGTCCATGTGGTAAAAAGGGGGTGAACAAGCTGCCCTGTGATCAGAGGCTGGCGAAGGAAAGCACTAGCCGGGAAGAATGGTGGGTCCTGCCTTCCCTGCTTCCCTGCCCTGCGTTTGCCTCTGCCAGGTAATGACTGGCTTGTCTCCGTGGCAGTGTAGGGAACACAGGCTAAAAGTGAAGTGGCCCACGGGTAGCATGTAACTCTAAGGTCAAAGTCCGGAGGAGGGAGGAGGACGAGCCCTGGCTGTGCTCGCGCTGAAGGCACTGGAGGGTGATGTGCTGCACACTGGGGTGCCTTTTTATTGCATGCCTTTGTGTTTTGTTGCTCAGTCCTTGGAAAAGACTGTGCTGAGGATCAGACGTGGCACTGTGTCCCTTTCTTGTGCCAGGCTGAGCCTTGCCTGAAGGGCTGCAGTTACCCAGGATTGCAATGCTCGTGTTCCCAGGTGCAGTGCGATAATGGCTGTGGGCCTTCTGAGGTCCAGTTATTTAGGCAGAAGCGGTTTTGAGAAGGAAGTATGGGGAAGATTAATATACAATACAAATTCTTTTTAGATGATTATTTCACACTCTGTGATCCCATGGCATTTGCCCAAGGCTCAGGCTTTGAGGTGTCCTGCTTGGCTTCTTAATGAAATACCAGCGATGCTTACTATGAAGTGGGAATAAGTCTCCAGCTGTCTGATTTGGAAGTGTTCTCGTTTGCCATCTTATGCGGCTTCATGTTTCCACTGTGGTCTCACCAGCCAAAGAAGCAGTTCTGTTCTCCTAGCTGGAGGAGCCTCTGTGTCCTTGAAAGGAACGAGAGGGATTCAACCAAAACTCAGCAAGCACTGACCTCCCTTGAGCCCTGTGTCAGACCCTGCACAAGGGCAGGGCAGAGGCGCCCAGGTGAAGTGCATCTGTCTGAATGGACCACCGGTGTGCCTGGTGCCCGAGCTCCTCAGCGAGGGCGTACGGGCACCTGTGGGCTCTGTCAAGAGTTGAGAGCTGTGTATGATGCTGTGCTTAGCAGGGTTTGCTGGCGGCGGTGCTTCCCTGAGAAGGACAGGTCAGTTGTGCTGGTTTGTGCCCGGGTGTGAGCCTGCGCCGAGAGCCCTGCCGCAGGCAGGCTGCGAGGGGCACGGTGGCAGCGCAGCAGGTGAGCTGCTTGAGCTGGGCTCCAAGTTATCCCAAAGTGAGCAGGCCAGAAGAGCAGCTGGTGCCTTCTGAGGGCAGTGCTGGCACCTCTGTGGGTTGATTTTTAGGTTCTGTTGTCATAGTGGGTATTTCCAGATGGCGTGTGGCTCTTTGATGACAAGTCTGGAGTGCTGGCTTGCTTTCCTAGCCCTGGGGGAAACCCTGTGGGTCCTGCCATGAATTTCTCTAAGGGCTGCCGTGTTTTGGGCTGAGACGGGCAGGGCTGTGGCTGTGCTGAAGCTGGGAGGGTGTGTTGGAGGCAGTGTGGCTGCATGCTTGCTGTGGGTGTTGCATGCGTTCCCCGAGCTGCTGTCAGTGCTTGGAGAGCAGGCTGTGCTAGCCAGGCACCTGCAGTGCCTGTGCCCAGCAAGTGCAGGGAAGCACGGCTGGTTCCAGTTGTCCTGGGGCAGGGGTAAGTGGGAGCTCCCTGCTGAAGCCGTGAGCTGGTGTGGTAGCTGGGCTCCTGTTTGTGGGTCCCCCTGGGCTGGCAGAGGCTGGGTGGGAGCCGGCTGGGTGCTGAGCATCCCTGCAGCCCTCTGCTGTGCCTCTCCGTGTCGGTGGCATTGGCCACTGTCCCCGTTGCTGTGGCAGCCAGGACAAGGGGCTGGCTGGCACCGCCAAGCGGAGTGCGCGTGTGTCCCTGCGCCCCGCGGTGAGGGGTGCTGGCTGTGGCCCCTGCCCAGCTGTAAGGTGGCGGGTGGCTTTCGGTGCTGGGGCCACCTGCGGGTGGGAGGGCTTGGGAGCGGGGCTGGGGGCAGCTCGGAGCGGGGGACGCAGAGGCAGGGCTGTGCCTGGGCCGGGTGACACGGCTCCTGCCAAACGCCTCCCGGCAGGAGGTTGTGCCCATCTTCCGGCGGGGTCTGTGTCCCTGCAAGGAAGCTGCTTGTTGGGGGGAGGGTTTTAGGGATGTGGCTGCCTGTGGAGGCAAGGCAGGGGCTCCTGAGGCACCTGGAGGCTGCAGACATCCCTTGTCAGGCACCGGCAGTTGGAGCCCCTTCTCCTCCCCTCCCGAGCCGGACAGGGAGCGAGCTTTGCTCCCCGAAAGAAAACTTGGTTCTTCCTTGCTTCCCATTCCCACGGGGTGTCGATGTGCCTGCATCCGGACTGGGTTAACCATGGAGGGGATGGAAGCTGCCTGCTTAGCTGCTGCTGCTCTCGCCCTCCTCATCTTGCTTTTTCCCTGTGTTGCCCTGTCTGTAAATGAGGGGTGAGATGAGTTATTCTTGCTCTGTCTGCAAAATGCTGTGAAGGCTCGCGATGAAAAATTGCACAGATGGCCCAGGTAGAAGTGACTGCAAAGCTAATTCCTTTCCTTGCATTTTAAATCCATAGGTGACTTTCTGAGAAAAAGCAATTTGCGTATACATCTACAGAAAATGCAGAGGCTAGAGTGCTCCAGGAGGGAGCAGATGATTCTTAACAGGCTGTCCAGTCTCACCCCTTCACTGAAGGATGAGCAATAACTTGGTGGTGAAGCCAAAGCTTGCTCTGTAACACCTTGGGGTTGCAGCCAGTGCTGTAGTATTACAGCAGCAATCCAGGAAATGCAGAATATTTACTCTTCTGGCAGCCAGTAATGTGTGTGTGTGCTGGAGAAGCAGGCAGAAGGCTGGAGCCGGCCCAGGCCGGCTTGGGGGGTTCTGTTTCTGCTTTTGGTTGTTTCCCTGCCTCCACTCTGGTGTCTTCAAACTGAGTTAATGTTTATGCTCTCCCAGAAGTAGAAACTCCCGTGCAATAAGTGGGCACGAATACACGTAACTTTTCAGTGAGAAAGTTTTGAAGACTGAGATTCTAATGCTTTGGGTTGGATTAAGGCTCGTAGGAGCATTTTGGACAACTCGGCTGATGCCCGACCTCTCAGGGCCCTGGCAGGTGAAGGCATCTGGTGGGTACGTGAACACCGTGCAGCCTGTGCTGTGCGCTGCAAGTCGATGGTGCAGAAACAAGGGGAGTGAGTGGTGTCTAGGGCTGCTGGCAGTCTCCTTTGTTCCATCTTGGTGTGCACTTAAAGGGTGGATTAACAAATTCTTGCAGATCATCAGAATGGAGATTACTGGTCTTATGCTTTTTCATGCTGCCCAGGGAAGCGGTTGAGTCACTGTTCCTGGAAGTATTGAAAAGGCATATAGACGTGGTGCTTAGGGACATGGTTTAGTGGTGGACTTGGCAATGTTAGGTTTATGGTTGGGCTCAATCCGAAGGGTCTCTTCCAACCTAAATGATTCTATGAAATGCGGTCCAGATGCCAGAAAAAGAGGAAATAAAGAGGGAGCTACAAATCTGCAAAGCTAGGGTAGCAGAGATCAAATGCTGAGTGAGGCAGCCTGGAAAGGTACAATAGTACTGTAAATACTTCAGGCAGGAACCAGAGTTACTGTAAATGATAGTATGTGAGGCTAGGGAATCTCCAGCGGACTCTTGGAAGTGAGCTTGGTTGCTCTTGCTGGCAGCTGAAGTTTATTGAAAGAAATAACAGGAAGGTATAACATGAGGCTCCTATTAATTATCTCGGCTATGGTAGAGCTTTTGTAATAAATTGCAGGATGGCATAATCAAAGTGATAAAATAGAGGGAGACTGGAATATAAAGGTGACAGGTGAGGCTTCCTGCATAGCAAGGCTTGATTTAGAAAGCACTCAACCACTTAGCAGTGGGCTGGAGGGGCAAAAGAGTAGTCTTGGAAAATCTGCTTCTCCTTTCCTGGCTTCCTTGAGATGCTGTTTATATGGTAATTATAGGTAAGCAGGTGATTTCTAAGCAAGAAATGTGATGGTGCTACTTAAGCCTGAACAGGGCAAGATGGTTTAACTGAACAAAATTGTTCAATAGCATCCTGATTCTCACTTTTAACGGATGTCCTTGTCTTGCTCTTCCAGCAAAGTGTAATAGAAAAGCAAATTAAGCAGTTAGCCCAGAGAGAGATGGTTTATCTTTGCGGAAAGAAGAAGAGGATTTATTGTGTATGCCAAAGCAAGATTGAGCCACCAGTCAGTGCTCCTACCAGAAAAGCTGGGTGTAGTGTGTCGTAGTGCAGAGTGTGCAGATCCATCCCCAGCCTCTGCCTGGAGAGCAATCGGTTGGTGTCAGACCGGCTCAGAGGCTGGTGCTGTTGCTGCAGCACGAGTGACGTGGGGTCCTTCGAAACAGGAGCACTGGCACACGGCATGGTGACAGCTGCAGGATCTGTATGGACAGAGCTGTGCCTTTCTGTCAAACTGCCCTTTTTTTCTTAATGGGCATTAAGGATTTTGCTGTTTGTTCTTAATTTCCTGTCTTGTTTGAGCACAGCGGTTCAGTTTCATTTATAGAGGGAAGCTGTTGGACTTGCACACAAAGGGATTTGGATGCTTTAGGGCCATATCTAAGTGCTGTCATCAAAGTGTTCCTCAGCACAGCTTTTGCCAAGCTCATGGGCGCTGAAGGGCCACTCTGTGCCTGCATTGGTTGAGCTTTCTGAATTTTCAAGGCATGAAGCCCTGCCTTGTGCCTGCAGATACTTCGACTGCATGGCCCTAGCCCATATCGTGAGGCTATGTCAGTGTTCAGAGGTTAATACTGCTGCCCTAAGGAGAAGAGGTGCTTTTATTTATCCCTAATGTAGCTCATGGCCAAAACACTTGCCTGGGAGCAGGATGATCCTGTGCAGACCCTTCTTTTCTGCCTAACCTGAAGCAAGGAATCTCTGTAGTAGCTGTGAGCCCACATCATGAAACAGATCCTTATCTGTCACCTTGAAGATTATCCTGATCTTTTTAATTTTTTCTCCAGAGGCTCCATATGTGCTGCACATGAGTCATTAGCTAAAAGACTATGTAATCCAGAGAGCAGAGCCCCACCAGCCAAGGGTTTTCCTTAGCTCTCAAGCATCCTAGCTGCTAGCCTGCAGATCAAGCTTTTTCTCACTTGCTTTCTGCACACAGCATTGCTAGGAGATGTGGAAGTGACCTTGTCTGGGCTGACGAGCAGGGCTGAAGAATGGGTTTGGCCCCCTCCATCTCCCTGGGAGGGCAGAAAGGTTTGGGCTGGAAAAACGGAGGAGTTCAACAGCAGGGACGCAGCTGAGTGTGGGAGCAGGGTGGTTGGGTTTGAGAGCAGGCTGAGATGCCAGCATTGGATGCTGAGGTGCTTGCAGACTTTGCACAGGTTCCATGTGGCTTCTGCCATGCAGCTCCATGAAGGCACTTTGCAGCTAGTGGTTTCCCTTGCTAAGCACCTGCGGCTGCTTTGTCAAGTCCTCTGAGTGTGAAACCTGGCTCCAGCTGTGCTACTTGCCTGCAGCAGGCAGGAGTCACTTCTGTGCTGAGCAGGGGAGGCTCTGGCATTGCTTCTGAGGTGCGGGAGTAGTGGGCAGGAGCACATGGTGGCAGCCCTGTGAGTGCATCTGAGGCCAAGCATGAGAGTCCTGATGGGTCTCACCTTGATGTCTGTCTTGAAGTTCTGCCTTCTGAGGCAGGAAGCATCACCCAGCATCCGGTTCCCTTTCTTTAGAGCGCTTCTGTCTTGGAGCCTGGAGTGCACTGGGGTGTCGTAGCTGAGGCTGCTTTGCCTGAGCTCTGCAGTTCCTGCTCAGATTTGTGGCTGGACACCATGTGGGAGATGTGTTGGAGTGAGTTGCCACAAGCTACCTGGCTGGAGAGCCAGTTTTTATCTTCCCTGACCGGACTGTAAAGCCCCAGGTAATACATGTTGGTTTTCCAATGGAGGGTTCCTGGTTCCCTGCCAAGCAGATGTGCTGATTTGGTTTGCTTGTGGCTGTGAGTCTTACGGGAAGCGTTTATGCCGTATGCTGCGCTGAAAATGCATGAAGCTCCCTGGCAGCCGAGATGGCCTTGTAAGTTGAATGTCCTTGGCTGGCGTGTGTGTAGATGTGTGCATGGTTAATTGGAACAAGCTCATTAGGTGGCTACTCACCAGGTGCAACAACAGAGGACACCTCAAAGGCATTGTTGGAGCTGTGGCAACACGGTGATTTGCCTGTTCTCTTTTGCGTTGAAGTGCTGGGGTCCTCCCTGGGCAAGCAAAATAGGAATTAAGTTCTTGCTTTGTAAGTCAGTGTGGAGGTTTTTCTGTACTCCTTAAAGAAATGAGTAGCTTGTCTGCAGTGTCTGGATGAATTTACCTGAAGCTCGTAGAACATTAACAAATGCTGCTCTAAGGGGTACTTTGTAATATGGCCGCACTCCTTCCCTGCGGGGCGAGATGTTTAAGGAATAGATGGGCTGCAGTGATTTGCAAGGCTGTAACTTTATCAAGGCATTTGGGCAGAGCAGCGAGCAAGCTGACCAGTTCCGATACTGTGGAAGTTGAAGGCAGAACGCAGAGTCTCCACTTGAGAGCTGTAAAAACCCCAAAGCCACAAACGCTTGAGCATGCGTCAGCTCCCTTGGTGCGGAGGTGGTTAAAGGGGTAACACCCCACACCCCACACCCCCCCCCCTTACGGGGTCAGCGGACCTTTCCCGACATGCTGCTTGCAGGGTGCGATGCTGCTGTTCTCAGGCGCTTCTGGGCACAGCACCCAGAGCCTGTGCAGTGCGCTCTGCCCCTGCACTGGAGCGGGAGGAACTCGGCAGCAGAGAAACGAGCAGACTGTAGCTAATGTCAAGCTCTGAGGTCTGTCTTTCCTGGAGATGCTGGTAAAATCTTCCTGCTCTGCCTGGCAAGGCTGTGACAGTTGAGGAGGAAGCAGGAGGGAGTGGGATCTGTGAGTTTTTGCTTAATTTCAGGATGTCAAAAAATTTTAGGGTAGAGCTGGGTCTTTCAAGTCCCAGAAAATAAGAAGCGGGCAAATCCATCCGTCCCTTGGTCCAGTTAGCCAGAAAGGGAGGGGAAATGATTTCTAGTCCAAAGCAGTGCTTAGTAAGTGCTGTACATACGTCTCTGATTTTTGTCAGTGCTTGAGATCCGCTTTCTGGGGGTGTTTTCTCCTCTTTCCCTTTCTTGCACCCGCACTTTTTGAGACGCAGATGGACAGGTTGTCAGCAGGCTGGTGGTAGAAGAAGAATGGCCCGTGGACCCATTGACCCATGCGGCCTGCAGGATGAGGATGCTGGAGCAGAGCTGCCGTGAGGATAGCCTTAAGTGGCCCTGCTTTCACATACGTTGCGTTTATATTTGAGCTAATTGCTCATGCAGCTTGAATGGTTTCACGCTTTTCTTTGTACAGCTTCAAACGCCTCTAGGGAGCCTTGAGTTTGGGTGTTAATAAGTGAAAAATAGGGCCCTCGTTCTCCATGGAGAAAGGCTCTTGGTCACTGTGGCAATTTCATGCCTTGAAGGAGTCCTATTTGCTGGATCATTTTTGTAACTTAACCAAATTAGCTTTGAGAAATCATAGTTGATAATCCGAGTATTGAGCTCTGTGCTCCATTAGTTAAAACCATCACCAACCTCCTTGCACAAAGGGTGGGCATTTGGTTTGCAAAGTAGGAGAGCAGTCTGATTTTGATGCTCAGGGCAGCAGCGATCCCCGGCTTTAAGGTTGTTCCTAATACTCTGAGCACTTAGTAGGGTCAGGCGCAGAGTCACATCAGGTCAGCTGCTTTTGCAAAATGAAGCAGTGAAGTGACATTTCCCTTTTGTTCCCACCAAAAAACTTTTGAAGAGCAATAAAGGACAGTTTGGGTATTATTCGAGATTTGGATAATAATTCCAGTAAGTAGTTCCAAAATAGATGGAAGTTGGGGGGAGAAGGTGAGAAATGCCAGCAGGCTGTGATGTGTGTGTGTGTGACTTGTGGGACTGCGCCCACAGCAAAAGGCTGTTTTGGCTCAGGGAATGTTTGTTGTGGGGTTTTACTTCTATCAATCTTAACTCTTCTGCTTAAACATGGTCTAATTATGAGACAGGGTGGGGAGGCCACCTGCTGTCCAGTTATGAAGGATGCCACAGCCTGGAGACACAGCTGTCTCCTTTGGGTCTGCCATGAAGGGCATTCTGGATTTTCAAAGTCCCGTTGCTGTTCCTTCCAGGTCAACTGAGGCATGGCCACTGGAAAGCCCCGCTGGTTCACGGGGTCCTCCAGGGTGGCTGGTGGATTCCCGAGCCAAGTGGTAGTGCCTCGTAATCCGAAGCTAGTCAGAGAGACGGAGAAGCCTGCAACTGTAAGTACCTGCTGCGGCCAGGTAGGAGCTGTGTAAGGCTGGAAACTGCCCCCGTGTCCTTCTTCTACCTGCCCCTCCTGTTGTCTGGCTGCACTGTGAAGCTGGACACCACCTCCCCGTCTCTCTGCTGCCGTGCTTCTGTCGGAGGTGGCGATCATGGTGCAGTAGGGGATGAACTGGGTGCTGCTTCAGGGCAAGCCCACAGTCTGTCTGGATGTGCCACCGGAGCCAATTTAAATGGATGTACCGGGCATTGCACCGGAATAGCTGCAGCATGAGCATGTGCTTCGTTCTGTCCCCTTTGTGTGGGCAGTAACGTTTTGTCACGTTGGGATGCTTGCCAGCGCTGCTCTGACCATACCTGCCCTCCAGGCAGCTGGGCACGTGGTGGGCTGCTCAAACTCTGCCCAAAGGCTTTGAGAGGTATGGCTGGTCCCAGGTGGAACAGGTTCCAAAACAGTTGTTCTGTCCCGTATCCCGTGTGGAGCACAGACCCAGCGCTGCAGACAGCAGCGGAGTCAGGGCAATTCCTCCTCCCCATCCTCAGACATCCTTTGCTGACCAGAGCTCACCTGACTGAAGGCGACCTGGTGCTGAGGCTCTGTCGAGGAGATCTCTCTGCATACTTCTGTGGAGGGGTCTTGGAGGCCAGAACAGAGAAAACAAGTGCTAATTCGAAAGAGATAACTAAAACTTGGAGCCATTCATCTCCACCTCGGTCTTGGCACAACGCTGCTTTTCTGCTTTCCTCTGAGTCACCCAGCAGTGACATCTCCACACATGTGGTGGTTGTGAGCATTGTGCAAGGATGGAGTTAGGGGGTTGCTGGTAACTCCTCCCGACCTTCTTCAAAGGTCACTGGCTCAATCCAGCAAAACTAAAGAGGAAATAAATGCCCGAAGAGCAAAATCCCCCAACATGTCACATCAAATCACGAAGGAGAAGCTAATGGGACAGAGCCACTTGGTTTGAGCATGTGTATTCCACTCTCTATCATTAATTTACTGACGTTAAATATTTCAGCGGGTAATTATGGGACTTCCAGGACTATCCTAGTGGCTGTGATCACAAATTATTCATCAGTGGCTCTTTCCACAAGAAAAGCCTTTCTGAATGAAGGTGTTTCTGTAGCTCTTGCTGGTGTTTTGCGTTTCAGCTGACTCCATCTGCCTTCCTGAAGATGTCTCTTAGCACCAAGCAGAGGCTGGCCAGCACTCAGGAGATGCGGCGGCCCCAGATTACCCAGCTTCTCGACGTGAGCGAAGCCTCCTGTCATAAGGTAGCCTTTTCTTGCCCTTTTCCTTGCTGTTTGACGTGACATTTGAAGAGGGCCTGTGCTTGTGACAGGCTTGCCTCCAGCTTATCTAAATACCTTTGTGGCTAAGTCCTGTTGTTGTTTTAAACTGCTGCGGCTGGTGGTGGTGGAGTCCCTTCTGCTAGGGGAAAGGTGAAACATTTTTCCCCTAGTGAGCTGTTGAAGTCCTGGCCTGCGCTAAGCCCGTATAAATCACCTCTGCTGAAGTTGGTGGCTTTTGCTGGAGACAAGCTACCATGGCTAAAGTGTGATACTGGAGGAAGGCTAGGGCAGGGCAGAAGGACACAAGCTTGCAATTTTCCACCCTCCCGCTGAAATAGGCAGCCCTTGGTTTGGTGTAGTCTCTGTCAAATGCTTGGGGTCATCGGATGCCCTCAATGGTGGCAGCATTTGCCTTTGAGGGCTGAGGGCCTATGGTAACTGCTCAAGATGTAGCTCAAGCAATTGCATGAATGCTTTGGGTTGGAACAACGAGTGGGACCCTTGCAGGGTGTTAGATTTTGCAGGCTGCCAGGTACACAGGGGAATGGCGCTGGGCAGAGGGGAGCGGGTGTGCTTTATCTGGATCAGTGTTTGCTTACATGTATGTTGAAAGCTGCTCTTCTTACACATCTGCTTAGTATAACAGACGTTCCAAATGGGTAGATGACTGAGGTAGGCTGTTGAGCGGAAAACTGCCAGCAAGAGACCTGTAACATATTGGTTGGGGATTGCCCTAGACAGCACGTGAAGTTGGGAACGCCTCAAATGAGCGCACACAGAACTGGCTGTGTGCTGTGGCTGCTGGCTTCAGTAGGACCTTGACTCCTGTGGAGAAGCAGGAGACATGCCTGTGTCTTGTGAGTGCGAAGAGTTCAGCTGGAAGGGGGGAGACAAAGCAGGGAGGGATTTTCTCCAAGTAATGCCTCTGCGCTGTAAGCGTTTGCTGTTTCTGTGTGTCGTCAGACACGCTTCTGTAGTGGTATTAAATAACACGGCAATAATGGACTATAATGAAGCATCTGTTGAAAAGTTCATGGGAAAAGGAGATACCAAGTCCAGCCTTACTCAAGTTGCCCAGTAGTGCTGGGGAAGGAGCTGAACCTTACCACCTCATCTGTCGCTTTCTTAACGACGGTGTTCCTTTTTGGCCTGTCTTCTCTTCCTCATGGTTTCTAGGCTGTGTATCAAAAAAGAGATTTGAGGATGTGTTGGACTTGGTCTCTCTGTCTCAGAGTAAAGATGATCCCCAAACTGTTTCCCATGGAGTTTCCTCTAAATTCTTGGCTTTCACTTGCTGCACGAGGGCTTACGGCTCTCGCAGTAAGTGCTCTGGAGCGGTGTGACCGTGTTAGCCCAGGGCTCTGCCGGAGGTAAGCGCTGCCTTGCCTGTTGGAGCAGGAAACCTGGAGAAACGGCCAGCAAAAGAGCTGCTCGCTTGAGCCTGCTCAGTGTGGTCCAGAAACTTTTGATCTGCTCAGAGCACAGGTGGGTGAGCTGCCATTCCCCTGGCATGAGCTGGGCAGGCGTACTCACCGAGAGACTGTACTCCACTGGGGACCGATGTAGTATTCTCTGATTGATGAATCTTTCTCCCCACGGCTGAAACTCTGTTTTGCATCTGCAGTTCTCAGCACCTTCCCCGAAACAGCGCTCGTTCCAGCCTTTCCCATCAGAGGTGGTATTCCAGAGCTACGTCCCCTATGAGGTCTGTGAAGTGCCACTGATTCTGAGGAACGTGGACAAGGTAAGTGCTGGGATGTGGAAGTTTAACCCTGTGCTGGAACTGGAGAGCAGTGTCCGTGCGGTGCACAGCATAGCCAGTCACCTGCTGCAGCACAGCGCATCCGAAATAAAAGGTCTCACCACCTTTATTTTGCAAGATGGTGGAAATCTTGCCATGCTGAGGTTTCTCCCTGTGATTTTGGCTATGTGTTGGTAGTACCTAACTGAAAGGAGCTTTTCTAGTCAGCATCCTTCCCCCTGAAAGCCCTGGATGGCTGGGAATGTTGAGGGCTGTACAGTTCTTCCCTGACCTCGTGCTTTCCCTCGAGTGTGCACCACGTCCTGGTGGCTCCGTGGTTAATCTTGGTTTCCACAGGGCACCTCTGCCTCTGGGTGAGCTGCACAGACAGCTGAACGGGCTGTCAGAGCGCAGGGGTTGAGTCTTCTCCGCTTTATGCTGGAGTAAGTTATAATTAGTGGTAACAGCGCTTCAGGAAAGGTGGTTTGAAACAGCAGTGGAAACAGACTGATGTAGCAGAAGCAGTGGGAGACCTTTAGGTGCCGCTTCAGGCTCCTGCTAAGCTTAATTGGGTTCTGCTCAGGTTTTTCTGAGGCAACGTGATGCTCTGCTTCCCCTTTGGAGAGCCACAGCACGTTCAAAGTCAAGTGCCCTCGGAGGTCTCCACCTTTGCTTGAAAAACCTGATCATTTTGAGATTTCCCAAGAAAGTTGCAAATGGAAAAGCTGGAAAATGTCAGCAGTTTTGTTCCACTGTAAAGAGGGAAATTGAGACCTTTTGAATTTCAGTTGGGGAAACATTTGCTGGAATGAGGCATGTGCCAAGAGCAAGCTGGTGGGAGAAGGCAGAGGAAGGAAAGGAGCTGAGCTCGGTGTTTTCTCCCTGCGTGCTTTCCTACACGCAAGGGTTACTCTTGATCTGTAGCAGTAAGTGCACTGGCAGTAGAGAAAGGTCAGGAAGAGAGGTGTAATTAAGGATACTCTCCTGTATTGAAGAGTAAGAGGTATGCATGAGGGGAGGGTGGGATGGGAAGATGGAAGTGTGCACAAGAGCCGGTGAATTCCCCCCAGATTTCCAGATTTACCTGCTGGGGGGGACGAACAGGTGGACAACAAAAAAAAGCTGTCAAGCTGTATTGCGGGTGGAAGGACAGTGGGAGAAGTCCAAGTATCTCCTGAGAGAACAGGTTTTGACAGGGATGTGGGTGAAAAGGGAAGACCCTTTGGCAAGGAAGGATGTGGGTGTGGTCCCTCAGTTATTCCTGGAGAGTACTGCACCATTCCTGGTCTGGCGTTTAACTTGGGAACACGGATAAGATGTGGCATGGGTGCCTGCACCCAGGGAATGCCACTGGTGTGGTCTACACTGGGTTTTGGTCACCCTTTGCTGTAGGTATCTTCTTCCCAATTAAAACGTGCCTCAGTTTCTCTCTTCCTACTCTCTGCTTCGTTCCCACTGAGTCTTTTGGCTTCAGCTGTTCCATTATCCATGCAGCACCTCAAAATGGTTATCTTTGCCAAGTACCAGCCAACGGGCAAACAGTTGATTTGCTCTATTTGTGCTTCCTCAAGTGGAAAAGAACATCTGCATAACATTTCTGCCCTTCCCAGTAAGGAATAATAAACTTGTCCAGCTGCGCCTTGGGATTTACCTGCCCTGTAAAGGAGGAGGCAATGTGTGAATGTGGGATTTTTCCAAACCGAACTAGCAGGTAAGACCTCAGCCATTGGAGAGCGTGGGTGTAAAAGTAAGATTAGCTCTAAGGAAAATCCTTGGTATGTTTTAAATACAGAAAGGTAGAGATGATAATCCTGAGAGGGTGTTCTATTCTAATTTTGTTGGCTTTTGACGATGTCCTGGAGAAGAGCAGTGTTGTGCTCTGTCTCAGAGTTTTCACACTGGTTTCCCAGATTCTTCTGAATCTTATACTGCATGGCAGCCTGAAGTTGTTCGCCCCCTAAAAATCCAGCTGACAGCAAAATGTATTCCAAATAGAGGCTCTGTAATCGTGCAACTACAGAAGTGCTTCGCTATATACTTACTGCTCTTACCTGTGTTGTACAATTGCTTTTCTGTCTTCAGGCTGTTCCTCAGCACCCTCAGGTGTTCTGGGTGGCTTTTGCTGAAGGTCTTAGCCACACGTGCTCCTCTCCTAAGGGACTTGGTGACCAAACTGCTTGTGTGCACTGTGAAACTGGCTCCTGGAACCTGCTGCCCCAGGACCCTGCTGGGTTCCAAGGGTGTTTGGAGAGTTCAGGACTGCCTTGGCCACGGGTTACCAGGCTCGGGTGGGTGGTGCAGAATGAGCCTCCATTTTTTTCAAGCCTCCTGTGGGTTTGTTGTTTGTCAGTGAAGCTGCTCGTCAGTCCAAATCACTTGCTTTGACTTTGAGATTTGGTGCTCAGGGGTTGAGAAATGCCTGTGTGCTGTCTGTGTGCTGGTGGTGTCCCAGAGGGCAGAACCGTGCAGCAGGGTGCCTGCAGGGACTTCTGGGGGTGGTCAGGGATCCCCAGGGATCTGGCTTGCCTGCGCTGGCAGCTGCCTGGCTACAGTCACAGGCAGCAGGAGCCTCCGGAGAGCAGCGGTTGGCTTTTAAAACTGAGACTCCAGCGCCAGTCAGTGCCGGTCATGTATCTCGAGGCAGAAGATGCCTTTGGAGCCCATAGTTGATAGCCACAGCCTGGGGGGTCGCTTGACTTTCCATCACTTTGGCAAGTTGCCGGCTCTCATCCTCTGCATCAGCCTTTCCTTGTAGCGTATTGTGCTTCTCCCTTGCTTCTTTACAGCTCCCTGTGAATTTTCCTAGCCATCCTCTGTTTGTGGGGTTGTCTCTTTGTCTTCCCATGTTCCTCCTTTTTGCTCTTCAGGCCTGCTTTTATTGCCAGTGAGGCTACAGTATGTGTGGTCTCCATCTCTTGCTGGTCCACCCACATGACTGTAGCACCGCAGCTTGACTGCCCCGCTCAAACCCAGCATGTTAAAGTGAATTTCTTCCTTTCCCCAGGATTAACACGTACTGTTTTGCCTTCAGATAACACAGTTCCCTTCTAGGGGCATGACTGCCTGGATGTGTATGGGCAGAAGCCGGCAGGTTCTTTGGGCTTGTTGAATACACGGGTGACTTGATTCAGATATTATATCTCGGTGCTGCTGGTGTCTTCCCTGCTTGGCCCTTCCTTCATTGCCCTGCTGCCTCTGGCCGTGAGCTGTTTTGCCCAGGCAGAAGGGATGAATGTTGACTCTTGTGTATTATGTGCACATACCTCCAGAGCTAAAAGTGCTTTGGAAAGGTGGTTAAGGAAGGCTATTGGCAGGTCTCTTCTCCTCCTGTTTCCACAAGCTGCAAAATCATACTTTCTTACCTTTTCTGCAGGTTCCTCAGCTGCTGAAGGTCATCTTGGAGAGCTCACCTTATTTCAAGTTGATCAGCCATGATGCCATGTGCCGCAAAGTACCACCTGGCATGCTTGCGACTTTCTGCATCATTTTCACCCCTGATGAGAACAAGGTGAGACAAGAGATGGGTGCCTTCAGCGGGAGGCGAACCTGCGGGGCTGGGTTCAGAACAGGGCATCTGCTGTGGGTTTTGCAGCACTGTCCTGGTTTCAGCGGCATTGTGCTGGGTCTACAACTGGGGGAAACTTTCCCGGTGGTGAAGATCATGCTTACATGGGCTGGAGGCTCTTCCATGTCTCAGACTGTTATTATCCTTCAGTGCTGGAACCTTTGATGTAATGTCTGTTGGCTTCAGCAATGAGAGTCCACTGTTTGGTGGGGTGTGTTGGTTTCTAATATCTGTCTGTTGCTGCATAATTATGGGTTTGCTCTGATAATTATAAATACAAGAGCCTATTTAAAATTGACCTGTTGTTTGGATGACCTGAAGCTGAGCCTGATCAGAGTGAGTACCACCACCTTTGAAAACTGGAGTCACTGGAATGTGTATCATGTTGGACACAGCAGTGAGACAGCAGAACGTTCTGTCTGAAGCTGGCACTTTCCTTGTGCACCGGTTATAGTCCGTGCCGTGCTGCGAGGTTTGCTCTAGGCTGTGGTCAGGCAGCTTGCGGCTGGTCACATCCTGGCTGGCAGCACCATGCGATGCCACTGCAGCAGGGACTGATGAGCTGTGTGTTCCCTCCCTGTGCTTTCCTGGGCGTTTGCAGGGGAGGGTGCACGTGGTACAGTAGGGAAATGGCCGGGAGGGGTGTTGATGTTTAGCCATCCCACCTCTCTACTCAGTGTTAGGGGCTTAATTATGATGGAAAAAACTAGAGGAGTGAATAGATGCAGAGAGCTTTCCTCTTTCCCATTTGGCAACCAGTTCCCTGCCTCACCCTGGGCTGGAGCAAAGGTGATGCTTTTTCATACCCTCTGTGTTCCAGCCTTGCCGCTGTGCTACGCCTGCAGATACTTGCCCACCTGTGCTCCAGCTGTGATTCTAGGGGAGAAGATGCGCTGTGCTCGTGGCGGGGAGCCAGCCTGGCACAGCCGCACTGAGCTCTAGATGTCTTTAATCAGCAGGAGGTCTGTGTGCTGCAGATGACAGAGACATCTGGAGCACGCCCAGGCATTGAAGGGGCAGGTAGAATCTGCAGGCAGAGTGTTAGCCTGGAGCCTTTGGGCAGTCACGCTGGTGTGGCTGTGCCTGCGTGCATGTGGCTGTGGTTGCTGTGTCAGCTGGCACCTATTCCCTGCCCCATGTGCCATGCTTTTGCTTGGAGGTTGGAACATCGGTGCTGTGGCTCTGGCAAGCCTGGCACGGTGCCGTGATGTGAAGGGGTGACAGTGTTGTCTGGAGGCTTGTTAATGCAGAAGGGTTTAGCACATGGCATGGAAGGGAGGAAGCATTGCAGGGGAATACAGACAGGCTCTTTCCAGCAGCACTCTGCTGCCTCTTGGCACGGTTCTTTGTGTGGCTGTGTGGGCAAGGCAAGGTTAGCTCTGAGCCAGCTGATGCTTCTGCGCCAGGCCAGAGGCGCAGGATCCCTTTGGGCACAGCTGTTCTCTCATCTTCTGTTTGCTGCTTAGATTTAGTTTAATGCCCTGTCCTATCCTCAAACAGCGTGGCTGTAGCAAACTAAAAGAGGAAATGCCCTGCGGTGCCTGGCTCCCCGAGCCTGTGAAAGGATCTGCTCCTTTGGGGAGGGACTGAGAAATGGTTTTACATCATTCGTATGGAAGGTAAAAATGATGTTGGCCTAGGGCAGTTCTTCATACTGCCCAAGTGACATAAGAGCTTAATCTCACCGAGGTAGGCTTTGCAGAGGACGCTGCTTCCTTTAAAATGAGATCTATTAGTATTAATCAGCATTCATTTTGAGTGTGGCAGTAAGTTGGTTCCCATGAAGGGCAAATTACTGCTTTTCAACTAGGGAGAAGCAGCAGAGCAACAGATGAACATCACCACAAATAGAAGTAGGGTGAGATAACCCCCAGGAGCACTAATGTCCAGTACTTTGTCCCTTGTCTTGCCCTTGAACTGGTGAGTGTGTGGCATTAGGGAGCTGTGCCAGCGAGGTCCTCTGCACAGCTTCAGCGACACCACGGCAGTTCCTGCCGAACTGTGTTTTGTGCTCCTTGCAGGGCACCGGGGGAGGGATGCGTGCTGCTCGGTGAGGAGCACATGGGTATTATACAGCAGAACCAGAATTTTGTACAAACGGAACGTTTTGTCTCGTACTTGATGGAGCGTGAGTCAGTGAAGTGCCAGAGTGCTGTAGCTCAGCTAGAAATGCATCCACAGCGTGGTCAGGAGGCACAGAGCACCTTGCAAAGCCCTTGGCCAAGAGGCAGGCTTTGGGAAATGTTCCGTAAAGCCACCTGCGCTGGGCTTGCAGTTGCTTGCCTGCAGAGTATCTGTGTGTTAGTTGTAGAAGGCTCAGGAGTGCTGCCTTTGAACAACCTCTACATCCCTGATGCTGCAGGATCCACAGGGATTGTGGGTAACCCAGTGAACTGGGATGTGGGTCTTTCTGATGAGGAGTTGGTTTGTATAATTCTCTTGCTTTGAATCTGTTCTTCCCTGGGGTAAGTCTGACTTCAGTGAAGTCACTCCTGATTCAAAGGAGTACAGTTGTGGCCAAGCCATAAGTACTAGGGCCACGTGAGCTGTTGGTGGCTGAAATGCTGTGTGCCACATAGCCCTTTCTTGGAAAATGAACAGTTTCCTACTGTCTGGCAGTCATTTGGGAATGTGCCACATGATTGGACTGTCAGAAAATATATACATAGCTGACGTGTCTCTTGGTTTATTGGTACTTGTATTATGAATGAAATGCTAATTTTTCTGCTGGGCAGTGTTTCCACTTAGGTACTCTTGCTGCTTCTGATTTGCACGTTTCTGTTTTGTGGCTCCAGTTGTACAGCGTGGGTGTTCTCATGCCAGCCTGTGTTCCCGCGTGTCCTTGCATTATGGTCTGACAGTCTCTGCTGAACTGGTAACCATTGTGGCACTGACTGGCAGATAAACAACAGACAGAAACACTTCCATTTGTGTGTCCTTCAGGCTTATTAATAGTTTATTGTGAAGGAAGAAGGAAGTAAGAAGCATATAAAACCAGCACAGCTTATTCTGTTTTGCCCTCTTGCTCTTTTCACTGTAGCCATACATTATTTTCAGGCAATGCCAGCTCAGTCTGTGAGGTTTGTGAAATTCATTACTGGTGCTCGGTGGAGACTGAATTAATGAAATACGACAGGACGGTGAGTTACTGCATTAGTGAAATGAAGTACTTTACAATTCAGTGCAGCCCTGTTAGATGCTTTGTAGTGCCCAGAAGCTTGCTGCTTCAACAATTGCAAGAGTATCAAATGAGTTAAAAGCACCGGGGCAAAAATCAGGGCAGCGAGTGACTGATGAGAAGCAGAGCTTTGATCAGCTCATCGATAAGAGCCTGCTGGGGGCAATGGCTCCTGGCCCTGGGGCAACAGTTTCCCCACTGATTTCAGTGGGGGCAAGGTGGTACTTGCAGCGCAGCGATGCCCGCCATCCATCTGGAGTCTGATCTGCTCATCCCTACAGTAAAATGCTTTTGGTAATTTGATTTGCCTTCCTGCTGCTAAATGCCAGGCAGCCCGGATGGGGGGGGATTGCCTGGCTCTTTTCTGAACAAGCCAGTGGCTGGGAATGGACAGCCGGCTTTGCTCTGGGGGGGTGTCTGAGTGTCTCCTGTGTGCAGCTCCCGATGCCGCCTGCCTCAGGTGGGTGTGCTAACCAGGCACACCGTCACTTACTTCTCTAGAACAGACGTTACAGAGGGGTTCGATTACGGCATCAGCCAAAGCTGTCTCTGTGTCCGCTGGGGCTGGGGTGAGATGTAAAGGGAAACTGAGATTAGGCAGAGGAAGAACTCTCTTGAATTGTAGTGCAAAGCTTGCATAGGCTACTGAGGGCAGGGGTGGAATTGTTAGTGCTTTGAAGTACCTGTGAAACATCTTGAGGAACACTTTGGGTGCAGAGCTGAGCCGGTTCTGGTGTGGGGAGATGGATCAGGTGGCTTTTGAAGGGTGCGTGTCCCCAGCCTTGGTCCTATAACACTGTGGGAAGGGGTGAGAAATACAGCTGTACCCTACACTCACCTGGCATCGCAGCAATTACCGTGTCTAGCTTGTGAAGCATTTCCCCAGCGACTGACCGTTGATCACGTATGTGGTGAAGTCCTTTTGAAAACGTACCTGAGCATCCCCTGCCAAGCTTCAACGAGGTCGCCGCGTTGCTGGCATTGGAGTTAGTGCTGTGGCACAGCTGGGTTCTCAGTGGCGCTTCCAATAGTCTGCGGTGGCGATTGAAGCAGGTTCCATTAGTGCTTTGATCCCTTGTGTGAAGTGACTCTGTTTTGGTGCCTCGGAATCAAAGCATCAGGTAATTGTGGTGTTGCCAGCTTGCTGCGAAAGCAGGTGAATCTAGTGGGGTTGTTTCTTCTTTGCAATTAACAACCCTGTGCAAGTCATGCTACTGGAATGAAAGGTCATGAAGGTAAAATGTACTATTATTACGTTATTGAATGCTACTGCCACAGTCCTAGAAAACAGCAGTTTTTCTTCTGCCATGAGGATGGTGCTAAATGCATTGTGCTGAGATTGTTTCTTTCCCTGCAGGATTATTTCCACGAGCTCATCTGCATCACAGAAAGGGACAAGCTTATTGTGCCGATCTGAGCTATAGGTGCCCGAGCTATCCTGGACTTCCCTGACCAACTGAACTTCTCAGCCTGTCCCGTGAAGTACAGCACCCAGAAAACACTGCTGGTTCACAACATTGGTACAGGAGGCCCGCTACTGCATCAGCATGCAGAGGTAGGGAGCTCATCTTCTTTTGTGCAAAACACTGTTGTGTGATAATATAGTTGGGAAACAGCAACAAAAAGGAACTGGAGCACCTGAGCTGCCGTGGCTGGAGATGGGCAGGGCACGTGGGTTTTGCTGTTGGTTATAGTGTGTTAAGCATAATGCAACCTCTGATAAAACTCTGCAAGTTGCAGAGTGGAGTTTTATAGCGCAACAGTGTCTTCAGTGCAGAGTCGTGCAAGACTGATTCTGTTAGATTGCAAGAGCAAATGTAGGAAGGTGGCTTGACTGCCCTTGGGCTGTATAAGATCCTGCGTGGCAGACGACAGCTCTAGTTCCTGCAGACCAAGGGCAGTGTTAAGAAATGGGCAAGCTCTGAGCTGGTGGAAGAGACATTTAAGAATTTATCGGTAGCTTTGTCTAGAGTAGCAAGTGCAATCAGAGATCATAGATCAAAGCAATTGTTATCGAGACCCTGAGAAAAACAGGGTGTGGTCCAGAACCTGGTTTTCCAGTAGGTTTGATCTGGTCCCTGGGATGCAATATTCTTCAGCAGAATGAGCTTGTAAGCGGAGATGAGCTGGCAGTGGCTTCAAAGCTGCACTACAGCCCCAAAGAGGAATGCCTTACAGCGGGGGCACAGGCCAAAGTTGCAGCAAATACCTGGTGCATGGGTTGGGAGCCTCTTGTAGAGCTTTCTCTCTCTCAGATCTCCTGGAATGTGCTCTAGCACTTTGTAGTAGCTACCAGCAACCTCCTTGATCCTCAGCACCTTCTGAAATGGGTATGTAGCCCTGTTGGCCAAATATACGCATTCCTTGGGAGGCCACAAGCATGTGGTATTTTGGCAGTCTCCTGGTCAAGTGCCTGACGTGTGCGGTGTTGTGGGCAGGCTGTACTGTTCCTGTTGGTCTCAGAAGACAGTCACTGGTTTTCCAGTTTGCTGAACTGGAGAGGGTAGTGCGTTTTTGACACTGCACCTGCAAGGAATCCAGTTCAGCTGGCTGGTAGTTAGCTTGGAGTTATTTGGTCCCAGAGGTCTTGGTGTAGGAGCTGAGGTCCAGAATGCAGCAAAGACCTGCTGTCTGCCTTAGTGCACCTGAGTTGCTTCAGTTTCTTCCCCAGGAAAACAGGGGTCAAGAGAAAGCTCTTTCCTCTGTCTCCTGGGAAACGTGAGGGTCCAAGAGGTTCCTACCAAAGCCTGGCAAGGCTATGGAGGCAGGCTTCCAGGATGCTATTCAAGCAGGCTGCTGATTTTCACTGTGGAAGTATGTAGGCAGGACCTTGTAAATCCCTGTACAGCTTCCCTCTGGGATTTCCAGATCAAGTAGTCACCACCAAAACAGATACCCAGTCATGTCTGGCATCTCTTGGTAGCGTCCTTGCCAGCTGTTCTGTTGAGTGATACAGCGTGTGTTGAATCCTGCTTGATACGGATTTTATGCTGAACTTCAGCAATTAAATTTTTCAGTCCTGATTTGCAACAAAGAGATGAGAAGCGTTACAAAAGCTTTATTTCATACGACACAAAAAAGTAGAATTCTGAATAGCTGGATTGCGTGTGTGCAGAGATCAAAAGCTGGTAAGATTTCCCATGTCAGCTGAAGGCATCAGTCATTTCGTTATGAACTTTTGAAAGCCAGTTTGAAATTTCAAACTGATGATTTAAATCTTTGAATATAAGCAGCGTTTTATTCTAATGAAGTCGCCTCCACTTTCATTCAGATTTCTTTTTAAATACTCTGAAGTTCCTGTGTTTCTGCTCTTTTTATTTTTTTGCTTTGTGTTCAGCAAAATGTCATAATGGATTCTTCATTAGGAACTTTCTTAGAGGTTGAGTTCCTCCAATGCCTGTCTGTCTACCATCTGCTTGTATATATGCACAAATGTGTAGGAAATACGAGAAATTTGGGGACTATGTGAAATGGAATTGGGCTGATTGAGAAGATAAACGCAGAATAACTTCGGAAGGGACCTCTGGAGATCATCTGAGCAAACATGGCGCTGAAAGCAAGACCAGTGTCAAAGTTCAATCAGGTGTGTACACAACACGAAAAGTAAGAACAGGTAATACCAGCCTTGCTCTGTCCTCCTCCAGGCTGTGCAAAGCCCTTTATCCCAGCATCCCCCTGTATGTCCTGTGCTGCAGCCTCTAAGCTCCCTTTCTGTAGAAAGGCTTTTGTGCCCACCAGCCCGTACTGCCGGGGATTCTTCCACCCCAAATACAGGTGTTTGCATTTCCCATCCCTCGGCTGCATGCGGTTCTGCTGTGTCCCAGTGAATGGCAGCCCAGCCCTCCAGTATCTTGACTGTAGTGCCCCAAGCTTGTATCCTCCACTCAGAATCCAAGTGTTCCCCCCTCTTGACCAGGTCAGCATGTCCCCTTGCAGCCTGAGAGCAGAACCCCCACGTTCTTTCTCCCTGTGCGATGAGGCCATGGTGTGCCAGGAGCGGTTCTTCCAGCCAGTGCTGGGGACTGCACTGTGTGACAGTGGGTTCCCTGCTGCTTGTGCTGTGAGAAGTTGCTCAGGTACCTCCCCAAGGTCCCAGGTGAGCTCAGTGGCTCCAGCAACCCCAGCAGAAAAGTGGCCTCCCAGCTGGCATGACAGGTAGGTTGGAGAGTCAGAGCAGTACACTGCTCCACAGGCGAGTAGATCATTAGCTGGCAGTTGTCTTTGAACAACTCTATTTACAGAGGCTTTCATGGGAGAGACCGTTTTCCTCCTGCTGCCAGGGGATTGATTTCCCTGCGATCGAGGCTATAACCAAGGCTGCATCGTCACCAACAAGAGGGGTAGTTTTTAGTTTAACGTCATGAATTCTTTGGAATGACTCCCGTAATAACTTGCTGATTAATCATAGTCACAAACACTTAAACCTGTGCTTTGGAAAAATTAATGAGTTATGCTCCCTGTCCTGGAGACCTTAAAGTGTGGATATGAGACACAGTATTTAAGAGTGATGGCATAGGTGGTAGGGGAAAGGAGTGCCAGCCTTACAGACTTAAATTCAGGACTGTTTTAGTCTCTTCTTATTTAGCAGAGAACTTAAGCAGCTTGAACGTGTGCTTAGGTTTTGCTGAGTAAGGATGTAGCGTTGTGTTAAAGCCAATACTAATATCACATAATAGCTTTGTGTGTTGCTACATATAAGCATGCATGCATGGGAGAGGGGCAGGAGGCTTAGTGGAGTAGAAGGGAATCAGAGATCGAAGTTTATAGACATCAGCTGACCTCTGTGTCCTCGGCACAACTGAAACTTCTGTCTTATGGCCTGAGCAAATTCAGGCTCTTGCCCCTTTGCAAGCCAGCTGCAGGTGCCACTGTTTCCTAGTCCTGTGTGCTGCTCCTGTCACTTCTCTCTGCCTCCTTTCTCAAGATTCCCTTCACTATGGAATCAAGCATAACCTACCTGCCACCTTCAGTGCATTTCCCAGCCCATCTCCAATGCTAACCTTTCCTCTTGGTCAGTTCTGAGAGCTCTGCTCTTGCATGGAATCGCTTCACGATGACATTCCTTGCCTCTTACTCCTTTATCTAAGGGCTTTTTCTGTGGTGTGTTTCGCTGCAAGGCAGAGCTCTCAAGTGAATCCACGGGGCCAATTTAGCATCGTTCTACTGTTGCTTGTTCAGAGCTCTCCCTTGCTGTGGTATCTACCAGAAAACATGGCCCTGTTTTGACCCCTGTTTCATAAAGGGGGAAAACCCCCCCCAACACCAAAGCACTCCCCATTATGCAGCTTGGCTTTGTGCCTGCCCTCCCTGTGCATGTCCATACCCAGCTCTTCCCTGCACAGCTTAGTAATAAAAAATAGTACTAGTATAAATATAGAAAGTCTCTTCCTGTCATTCTCATTGTTAAGGCTGGATAACGAGTTTCTTCTCCATGGCATTCAGGGAGATAAATGTCATTCCAGTAAATTTCAGTTGAAAATGGTGTCTGGAACCAGATTCAGCACAGCACTGCCTTTTCCTGACGTTACAGACCTTGTGCTATGCTGTGCTATGGGGTCAGAGAGAATCCGTCTGAGAAGATACATTAAGGAATGTCCCATCAGGCTCTGAAAGCTCAGGAAATGATGCTACAAGGTGCAGTGCTAGGAGCCCCCTGTAGTACCCATATACAACATCGAGGTGTGGGATTGGAGAGTTGCCACAGGATGTACAAGGACAGGACAACAGAGCCGAGGTGCAGGGAAAGAGGGAAAGAGAGAGCTTGTGAGATGCTGCTGACTCTGTGCAGGATGTTTCTGGTACAGGGGTGGAGTCTTGGATGCTTTGACCTAACAGACTGTGTTTACTGGAATGGTTACGGTGCTTGACTTTGGCTTTTATACCATTACTAAAAAATAATGTATGCCAAGATTAAATGACCTTTAGTTTTTTTCCTGCAATAGGCCTTAGCTGACAGATGAGGCAATGCAATCACTGGTAATTTTACTGTCTGTCTTGGGGTTGGAGGCAACTTGTAATGAAATAAATTCTCAGAAACTCGCATGATTTTGTAATGCAAATTAAGACACCAGTGGACTAAAAATTTCTTGGGTTTTAGAAGAGAAGCATACCACGGGACTTGAAGTATGTTGCAGCCTCCGTGCACACTGCACTGACTAAAATGTATGGTTGCAGGAGAGAAGGCAGAGTGGTGGTTGGAGAGCCTGAGCCACAGAACTGTCAGCTTTGTTCACTTGTCAGTTGTGTTTCTGACTTGTCAGGAGTATTTTGCTGGTGGTGTCCTCATGGGACTTAACTTTTGCCCAGCTGTCAGGATGGGGAGCTGATGCCTGGTGAAAGCAAGCAAGATGTAAATGTCAGAACAGATCTGTATGAAATTGCTTACTAGTCTGGTGTTGCTCCCTTTCTGCAGGGCAGTAACGGGCAAGATCTCAGCAGGTTCTGGTGGGAAGGTCTCCCTCAGGCTGGTGCGGCTAGATGAGTTTATACAAGCTGGGGATTGCAAGGCACCATTGGGAGATCTGGACCTGTGACAGTTTAGATGTTGTACAACAAAGCAAACATACAAATGGACATAGTTAAAAAGGATGTCAGAAAAGAAGCTGTTAAAAAACCTCCAAACCTTATCTTTCCTGTTTTTTCAGGAGCAGTAGTGATTCTCTAACAGGACAAGAATTATCTTAAAGAACAGCTCACAATTAATGGAGAGAAGGACAGAGTTTAGCCTGCCAGCTTCATCTCTTGGCAGTGGTTTTCATTTGTCAGAGACGTTTCCTTAGCATCTCTTATCTGTAGGCTGCAGGGAACAGCTTAGTGATGTGGACTGAAATTCAGAGTTCAGTTTAAGCATGGAGCTTACATCCCTCTGGGTCTTGGAGAACCAGGTTTACGTGATGGATATGAAGCTCCTGCGACAGCAGTAACAAAGTTGTCCCATGGGTACAGCGTGGGGTGGGAGGCAGGAGGTGGCAGTGTCTGACTTGTGCTCTGTTTCTCAGTCCTGAGAATGAGTCCTGACCTTGGTGGGATCCTCTTCTCTGGTAATTTGAAGATGGGAAAATACCTTCTTTCTTAGGCATCCCCTGAAGTCATCCTCGGGAGTGTTATTCCTATCCCAGCTATCTGAGGGCAGGGGTATGCAGACATGGGGACAGAGTAGGAAGGGGACGGGATGGGAGGTAGTGCTGAAGTGTGGCCCTTAACCAGCAGCTTTTCTGTTTTGGCAATGTTTCTGGTTTAAAAAAAAAAAAAAAAAAAAGGGTGGGGGGAATTTTTCTGTGCCTTTCCCCCAGCAGGCGGTGATGCCAGCCAAGCACCAGCAGAGCCTTGCCCAGTATAAGCAGGCACAACCCCCAGTGCAGGTGTAGGGCCATGTAGAGCAGTCCGGTTCTGAGGCTGGCGGCGCCTTGGCTTTCCTCCTCCCTCCCAGGTGACTCAGGTCCAGTATGTAAACAATGCAGGCCCAGTGCTTCTCCATTAGTCACTGCCGATGTTCTTGCTGTTGTCATGGGAGCAGGTCAGGCCCCTAATTGCAGCAATATCTCCTTAATGAGCAGGAGCTCCAGCAATTTCATCAGCTGTCACTGCTTCCATGAATGAAGCTCAGCTCATGCATGGCTCCAGTTTTTCTCATTATTTTTGTGTGCTGCATTCCCTAATCACTGTAAAACTCTCCAGAAGGTGTTTCTGAGGTGACAAATTGACCACCAGCAAAGCACTAAAGCCAGTAACTTTTGTTTTCTAAGTGGGGCTGTACAGGAGCCACAAAGCTCAGCTGCTGTTGTGCAGAAGCATGTTGCATCTGACTTTTCCCTAAGCGTTAAAAGACTGAATTATATGTCTGTCAACCGAGAGCTGTTTACCTGGCCACAAATCATAATTGCTTGTGTTAAATCCAAAGTACACCAACACCTTTTCATAATTATTTCCAACACATTGCACAGAATTCCTCCAGTGGGCCAAGCAAACAGTTACCAAGCTTGGATTACAACCCGGAGCCCCAGATTGCATCGCCTGTGAATACACCGAAAACCTCCTGTTAAACTTGCCTCAATATGCTCCTGTTGATGGTGCTTCATTTAGCTAGAGATTTAATTGTTCAGGCTGTAAATGGGATACTCCTTTTGTGTCTTGTTTCCTTGTTATTGTATCACTCTAATGTGCCTTTGCACTCGATTTTTCTTTGCTTAGAGCAGCTTTCACTAAAACGCTGATAAAATGTGCTCTTTCTTAGGCAAAACCAGGATGCTTTCAAGGTAAAAAAAAAAAAAGAAAAAAAAAGAAAGATGAATTCTGCAAATTAAACTCCAGTTATTCTCTGGTCTTCAAGAAGAAATTATCTTCTCCCTGTCTGATTTCCGAGCTGCAATCTCACTGGGACAAGCATTGCCTTGACATTTATATCTCTTGAGGTGTATAGGTGGCAGGAAAAGACAGATTCCTGAGGAAGTCCGTGTCAAGCTGTGCATGCAAATAACCCTCACCATCTCCGTGCTCTTCAAAAACCCTCCTCTGATCGTATCGCTAGCAGTCAGACTCTTGAGCCTTGCTGCAGAAAACTCGATGCAGGGTATGGGGGAGACGAGGTTATTTTATAGCATAGGATGTTCTGAGGGCTGGAGCTCTTCAGGAGTCGAGTCGGTGGCTCAGTTTCTGATGCTGTCTGTTCTCTTTTTCTTCTGCTGACTGTGGTTTGTTTGCTTCTTGCTTGCGCAGGTGAGCTGAAGTGAACGAGACAGCCAAAGGAGCATAGTCCCCAAATCTCCCACAATAATCCTGATGTGCCTCTCTGTGTTACAGCCCTTTCTCTGTCGATCCCTCTGCTGGGACTCTTGGGATTGGTGATGCCGTGCAAGTAACAGTGGACTTCCACCCACAGAAGACGGGTGATTATTCCAGACCCCTGACAGTTCACTACGACACAGGTAAGTGCTGGACACTGCATGGTGCCCACGCTCTGCATCCTTCAAAGCAGAACATTAAACTTGCTTTGCAGACTCCTGCTAAACCCTTTTCTTTTGAAATCTCTGCATGTTTTGGTGCTTCAAGTGAGCAGGTAAGGGGCAAAGGCTGAGTGTGCCCTTGTTCTGTGTGGCTTCGTGCTGGTCTCTCCCTGGGGGACGCTGGTGTCAGCTGGGAGCATAAGTGTGTCTGTGTCCCCGGTTCCTCTCCAGGAGAGCAGCAGTAGGGGATGCTTAGCAAAGCATGTAGAACAGGCAGTGCATATGCTTTCTGCCTCGTGGGCCCTGGAGTTAGCATTTTTTCTGTGCTAGAGGCTTTATTCTCATCTTTGTTTAATCACTTCTGATGGTTTTACCTTCCAAGCCTTTGTCCAGTTGCTTTGTGGGTTTGTAGCTATGAGCTTCTGTAGGCTCCTATGGCAGTACGTTCCAAAGGAAGGAATATTCATTCCTTGGGAAAGTGCTACTACTACACTTCTGTAATTTCTGACTAATACTATTTCAGGCCCTTGGGTTCCTGTTTTATGACAAATGGTGACAAATTTTCCCTTGTTCACATTTTCCCAGGCCATTCGTGCTTTTACAAACCTACCTATCTCTTCTGTGATTTCTAGGTTGAGGAATCCTGTTCAGTCTTCATATGGAAGCTGCTCTGTACTTTGGAGAAGGGCAGAAAGAATGATTAAATGTCAAAGGCTTCAGCTTGGTTTTTAAGATCAGAACTATACTCATTATTTCAAGACCCACGTGGCCATGGGTTTAGACAGTGAGATCATGATAGTTTTTGTGGAGTTTATTTTGCAGTAGTTTGTTGTCTCGTAGAGCATGAGGTCATGTTTTTATGAACCGGAGCTGTGCATGCTTGAAGCACTGTGCATGTCTCCCATTTCTTGGGTCCTGCTTCCTCTGCTTGCCAGCGTACACCGAGGATTCAGTGGAGGGGGAAGGCAATGCTTATAAAGCACACCTGCCTCTGTAACGCTTCTGAACCTCGGTTATTTTTGTATGCTAAGTTGTCTGTTACAGAAAGCAGGCTGTCCAGTCATTGGAAACGTTGCTGTTTCTCGCAACATAACTCATCTCTGGCCACGAATCCCTCCCACTCCTCCTCTGCTCCCTTAAGAGCAGAGAAGTTGAGGTTATACAGGCACGAAGGCTGAACTCTCCATGTGTGGAGATGAAGGAATGGCTCTAGAGATCTGTTTGAAGGGTGAGTCGTTCCCCAACCTCCCTCCAAGAGAGGGGGGGCTCTTTTTGCCGGCACGACTGTGATTCTGCTGGATTGTGTCTGGCTTAGGGTTTAAGGAGTCCATCCAGTAGGCAGCCAGCTCTCCCCCTGTGCTGTTGCATGGCAGCCTTGGAAAGGCAGGTCCATCCCCTGGCTGCCTTGCTGTAACCCGTGCAGCGAGGAGAAGCCTCTGCCTCGGCAGGGGGATGCTCTCCAGGGGTGGCCAGGTCGCTGCCCTTCTCAGCTGGGGCTGGCTCTGAGGCTTTAAACACGCTCCACAGAAGTGCCATTTCGATGGAGGATGTCTCATGTTTGTGGTTTGCTCCTCACCTGGGAGACCCTCACCTGCAACAGGCAGAGTAGGCTCGGCGCTCAAGTTTGAGCTTAGTTGACTCCCGGGAGTTGCTTGGTTGGGAAGAATGAAGGTTTGGAAGCTCTTGGCAATGAGGGCGCTTTGGTGGGGGTTACTTCTGGAGGGTGAAGTGCTGGCAGGTGCTCCAGCAAGACTCCAGGCGTTAATTGACTGCCATGCATAGCCAGTGGCTCTCTCCTCTTCAGCTCGGTCTGAGGTGGAAAGCAAAGGTGTGCTCGCTCGGGTTGTGGGACAGCTTGGGAATACTCGGTGTAGACTTGCACGCTCAGGCATAGGCACCAGCAGGCTCCAGGCAGAAGAAATGGGCTTGCAGGGCTGTGATGGGCAGGTTGGTGTGGGCTGTGTCCCACCGGTCTCAGTCTGACATCTTCGCAGACCCACAGCAAGTGAGGATGCTGCTGCTCCAAGACAGTGAAGTTCTCATCTGCATCCCATCCTGTCGTGGGCTGTCACTTTGCCTGTTTCTTTTTACCTCCCTTTTCTGCCTGCATGCCCCAGGCATCTTGGCATGTTGGCAACAAGGGATCAGGAGAGACACAACCCTGATGGCATGCTTGCAGGAGACTCTGGGCAAGCCGTGACTGAGGTGGGCCTCCTCGGAGTCACCTGAATGACTTGGATGCAGAATTCCCTGTGACCCGGGTGGGATGGCGACCCAAAGGCTACCTGGGCACATCTGAAAAAGTCTGTTTTTTTAGGTAGTGTCGCCTTAGGGATAAATCTCTACAAGCCCACCCAGAACTAAGGTGCTTTAAGGTGGTGCCCAGGACGTCCCCATGCTGTACACATGCAGCTCTCGGGATGCAATAAATGCATTGATCTGTGGAACTGCTCATACAGCTAAAAGCTGTGACACTTCTGTTCCCTGTGGCTTCCTCCGTTCCTTGTACTCCCGTCAGCAAGGGCGGTGAGCAATATCTCCCTTTTGCTTTGTTCTAGGTGAAGATACTCACACAAGCCTTCATGGGGCGGCTGAAGATGTCAACATCAGGCTAGACACGAACTCCTTGGCAGTTGGGAAGACCTACATCATGCTGTCAAACCACAGATCCGTGGTCATCCACAACCAGAGTAAAATCATAGCCCACTTCCAGTGGAAGGCTTTTGTTACTCAAGAAGAGGAGGATCAGGAGAAGCTGAAGTTCGTTGGGAAGATTCCTTTCAGTAAGACACACTGCCCAGGGGTAAAACTACCGTACGGCCTCAGAGGGATTTTGGTGCTTTTTGGGATGGTATAGGACAAATAAAGCATCCACAATATCAGGGTTTCAGGGTAATGGAGCTCGGTGCTTCCCATTCCAGTTCCATCCACATTCCAGCTGATGTTTTGGGAAGGAAAGGTTGATTGCAATGACTGCATTTCCTCGGAGAGCAAATTCCCATCTGTGGGAGCCCTAAATCAGTGAGGCCAGGTCCCTGGGCTCGCAGGGGTCTGTGAGGCTGAGGAAGGTGTCGGCACTCCTTACCTGGGACGGCATTGAGCGGTAGCACCTAATAGCTGCAGGCAGCGTACCTGTTGTGATATTCACTGCAGTTTCTTCCCCTCCAGCTTTGGTGGGATGGCAACCTTCTTCAGCCTTCCTCTGCAGTAATGCGCAGGGCAGGGTGCTTTGCTGGCCTCGAAAGTTGAGGCCATCCGGCTGTAGGATGCTGAATTGCCTTGCGCTGTCCCGGCTTCGAGCACAACGAGGTATCCCTGCCCCTGCTCCGGGGCTGGGGAGAGTTTGGAGGTGGAGGGTTCTGCAGGGAAGGCAGGGCAGCACAGGGCTTGGAAGTGCCTTTGGGCTTCAGCACCTGTGTCTTCACGGTGCTGAGAGGTGGGGCAGGCTCTCCAAAGGTGTCTCTGAAGCTTTGAAATTCCGTTTGGGGCAGCAAGGAAATGCTTCTAGCCCAGGGGAAGGCACTGGAAGTGACACTTCAAAGCTGGGGTGATGTAGGGGGTCCTTATGTGACTTTTCAGAGTTGGACGGCTGTAGGTGTATAGGAGTTAGTCTGAACCCACAGCTGATCAGGAAACTGCCTTAAACTGGAGCACTTTTTATGGGCTTCTGAGCAAATAAAGTTCAATGTAATTAGGTCAGAAATGCCTTGAAGGCCAAAACTAGTTTTCCACTGTTCTCTGTTTTTAATTACACAGTGTGTGACTTTGGTGCAAGCTCAGTGTGCTAAAGGAAAAAATCTCATGACCTTCTCTTGGTACTTCCCTGCACCATTCTTTTCGCATCTCTCCGCACCTGCCTGTCTCAGACGGGACCCTGAGTGATCCTCTCTCCCCTCAGAAGCAACCAGCTTTCCCCACAGTTAACGTATTTCCCCAATTTTTTTGCAATGATGCTTGATCTCATGCCAGCTTGTGTTCTCTACTGTGCCCAGGGCACTTTGTTCTTCCTTACTTGCAGTCTTAGGGGTGGTCATAGCTCCGAGGCCACTGTGCTGCTGTTGGAGAAGCGTTTGAGGTCTCAGAGCAGAGAGGACTTTGACAATGGGAGGAGGCAGTGCAGCAGCCTGTGCTTGACTGTCACCCAGAAAGATGTGGATCATCACAAGGTCTACCCAGGGGTTTGTTCTGTCTCCCTCCTGCAGGACTTTCTGGAATGTAGTGGTGGAATTCTTGTCTGTTGATGAAGGCTGAGTTGAGGGTTGCTCATGTCGGTGGCTGGAAGCCCTCCTCATGCACAACGCTGTAGGTCAGCCATGGAGAAACATTTCCCACGACACTCCACGGGGAGCGAGCCAAAGAAAGTATTTTTGGCACCGGTGACAGCATCTGCTGGAGGCTCTGTCTGTGTGCCGCTAGTAACGTCTGTGACTGTGTTTCCTTTCTTACTGTATTGGAATTCAGCTGGGTGGTGACTGCTGTCCTGTTTATAGCATGTTGCCTCGATTTTCTGTGTACGGAGCCTTCCCCTCATCCCCCTTGAGTAGTCACCTGCTGGTTCTTGGTGGCCAGGGGACTGGAGCGTGAAGGGGGCACAGCAACGTGCCAGCTGGGAAGCAAGTGCTCTGCAGCAGTGTTCCCTTCTCACCTCTTGGTTGTGAGCTTTCAACGCTGCAATGATCGCTGCTACAACTACCAAGTAGGGAGAGATGACCTGTGTCAAAGCTCTGTGGAGAAGGCCAAAAAGAGGAAAAAGATGAAGTGGTTCAAGGCTGGATGTAAGGGTTTGGATTCAGAGGTGCTGGTGCTGACTTCTTTATTGGCTGATGCTGATGCCAAAACGGCACAGAGTAACAGCTCAGAGACTAATTTTGTCTTTAGGCAGCAAAGGTATTTATTTCGTGCAACGCTGGGGAGCTACTGATTTGCACTGGACAAACTAGCTCCGAAGTTTTCAGTGAAAAGTTGGGTAATTTATACAGTTTTTGTGAGAGGTTACAACATCTTTACATACATATTCATTTGATTTCAACATCTATCATTCTATTCATAATAGGCGGGATCTAGGTGAAGTAAACCTTTCAGCTTTCTTTGTTCAGTGATCTCCTGACTCGCGGTTTACTTTTAACATCCTCAGTGGAACCTTTTCTAATTATTCAGAGTACATTCCTTCACCTTTTCAAATTATTCAGGGTACTTTACTTTAGTCAGTGGGAGGGAACAGGCGGTGCCATCTCTATCTTATCTCAACACAAAGAGAGCATCACCCAGAGCACTGTACCAAACTCATCCTGACTAATCTTTTTAAGACCTTGCTCTGTTTCAATGCCAGGCAAAGTCCCTTCAGCTCTCGGGGCCTCTGTCTTCATGCACCTAAACCCATTAATTTCACTTAGTTTGCTTTGCAAGTGCTCTGGGATCCTCTGCTGGATGGCAGTGTAGGCAACGGAGCAGCCAGAGTTTGCTTATCCCTGCCGGTGCAAAAGGGAAGATAAACAAGTGGTGCTGGTAACCTGCAGCTGAAGCCCGGCTGCTTCTCTGCTTCCCAGTGAAGCACTGCAGTGGGTGCTCCTTCATCTTCATCCGTTTCCCCCGAGCACCTCTACGGGCGGCAAAGCCATGTGAGGGTGTTGGTGGGTTGTCCATTAGTCGTGGCAGTAGCTTTGAGCCAGGAGGCTCTCCTGAGGGCTGCTAGCTTTCAAAACCCTTTTCTTAGCTTGTGAGTGTGGCGTAAAAGTACCTGCCGTGCCAGTGCAGGAGGATAACCTGATCTGCTTGGGACCCCGTGGCTTGGGGTCAGCCCCTTGCTGAGCTGCTGCTGCTGTTTCTCCCCCAGTGCGTTGCTGCTCCTGCGCTTACATAACAGTCTCTGCAAATACCTTCATTAAATTATCTGCTTGGTTTGTGTCTCCCTGTGGCTGCAGGCGCTGTCACAGGCTGCAGAAGCAGGAGGAGAATGAGAGGACTTCTTTTCTTGAGCAGCACGCGGTGGACGCCACGCTCCGAGAACGCCTTGCCCTTCTCTCCCGTGCCTTCCAAAACCAGAGGGCAAAGGTGCAAGAAGACTCTATGCTTTTCTCCGATATTTTTGCCATTGAGCCGGTGGTAACTGATAGCTGAGAACCTCCCTTCCTCCTCCTCCTCCTCCCTGAATGAGGTCACTTGGCAGATCCCCGCATCAGCATCTTGATGTGCTGAGAGGGAAGACATGAGGTTTCTAGTGAGGCTGGGAGAGATTGTTGCAAAAAGCATTTCTAAACTGCGAGCTCTGGGCAGGCGTTGAGAGCCTGCCTAAAGCTGAGCTCTGCTGCAAGGGCTATAAATTAAGGGCACTTCCTAAGTGTCCTTACAGTGTTCCGCGGTATCGATGATTATATATAAGGGCACGCCTTACACGTAGCATATGGGGATTAGCCATGAGTATTAGTTCACATACTGAAGAATGATAAGGTCCTCTACGGAAAGGAGGCAAAGTTCAGCCCAAGTTTAATTGCGGCAAGACCAATCCCTTCATATAATCTGGATTTAGACTGTGTCTGAATCTCCCTCCCAGCGTCGTCTGTGAGCCTGCACGCAAGGCTGGTGGGTTTAAACAGACTTTTTTGAGTTCTGTTGCACACTTAGAGAAAACTTTTTACTTTTGTATTTATGCAAACAAAACCTCATGTCCTTCAATTAACTACAGCCCTGATTCTGAGTATTTGCATGGTCTGAGATGATGAATGCCTGCTGTCTGAGCAGTGTAAAATCCCTTCTTATCTTGGAGCAAACCCTAGAATAATCTTAGACTCTTCTTTCTTGTAAAACAGGTGAAACTATTTTTGTATTATTTATTTTTAAGGAAGGGGATCATGTTCTCTTCTTGGTTACTCCTGTAGCCCATACAAGGCTGAGAGCCCCCCATGTCAGCACAGCTGCAGTTTCACATTGCCGCAGCTGAGAGCAGTGTGATGTGACCAAGAGCCTGTGTCAGAGCAGCAGGGCTGTAGCAGGGAGTGGGAGCTGATCAGCTGAACATTAAGAGCATCCTGCAGTGTGTCAGCTGGTTTTGGAGCGTGTCCCAGGGCTCCTGCTCCAGTACAGCCAACTATACCTCCATAACGAGCTTAACCTGCTCTTGGGCTCCTGAAGTGCATTAGGGTGAGGTCCAGCAGCCTGGCTGCCCACTGAGTCCTGGTGCTCCACGTAGCGCTGTATAGACCTGTCCTCATGCCTTGAGTGGAAACCTTTCCTAAATGGCTGTGTTGATGTTATAGTTTGCTCTAGGACTGAGTGTAAGTGGGCTACTGCAGGAGTCTCTCCCCTTCTGTCCTGTCCAGCATTATCAATCTTCTGATTTCCATTAATTCCATGATTTATGGAACAATGAGTTTCACATTCAGAGTTTTGCTGTCTTCCCCCCGGCACATGGGTGTCTTCACATCAAATGTTAGTATTTTTTCCTCTTTATCAAGTGTAAAATCTAAAAATGCACTGCCGCTGACTTCCACAACCTTCTCCCCCGTGACAGCCCCGTAACTTTTAGCTTGGACAGGCCCCTTCTGGCAGCGCCGTGTAAATCTGCTGGAGGGGCCCTGCCAGAGCTGGGACCTTGCTGCTTCGGACCTTCTGGCCAAAAGCGGCTGCTGCTCTTCTCACCTATCACCCTGGGAGCACCCTATAGAAAGAATCAAACCCTTGGAACAAGTGGCTGGAGGTTTCTAGAGGTTAGGAGGCCGCTGGAGGGATGATAGCCTTGGAAAGGCTCTTTGGGCAGGTGGCTTTGCAGGGTTTGTGCAGCGGCTTTGCTGTGTAAGTGGGCCGGTAGCTGCCAGGTGTTGCTGTCTGTGGAAGCTGCAGCGGGTTATTTCAGCCTGTATGGGGTTAACTTGCGGATGAAAATAATAACAAAAAAGAGGAGGCAGTGATCTTGGAATTAGCATGTGACCATGAACGTTTTGAGCAGTCCTCCAAGCCTGTGGGAGACAAGCTGTTCTGTAAGTCTGGCTTTCTGAGCGCCTCTCCGATTTGATTTATTTTTGCAAAGACACATGGTATGTCAGCAGAAGCAGCCGTGGTAGAAGCCCAGGTGGCTACCAAAGGCCAAAGTCCTTGCTTTTTGCTGCACCTTCCCCACCACAGCTTAGCTGTAAGTCACAGTACAGACATATGGGAGCTGACTCCTTGGAAATGGAAACCAGAGGAAAGGGAGGACAAGGATTTGTTACCATTGCTCTCACCTTGACAAGTTGTCACTGTCCTGTCATCGCCTGGTAGCGACTCCTCCATGCCATGTGTCAGCTCTGAGCTGATGGAGGTGGTCTTCTGGATGTCCAGGTTATGAAACTGCTACTGCTGTTGGTCTAGGGATTGGGCCAGGAGGCAACAGCGATGTTTGTTCCTGCAAACCTCCACCTCAGCTGGGGAGCCCAGCTGGTCCCCACCCAAATGAGAGGGGACTGCAGATGCTTTGGGTTTTGGCAGAAGGCGCCCTCTCCAGTGGAAGCTGTGGTCCATCCCACCGCTCGCGGTGGGCTCGGTTATTTATAGGAGGCGGCAGATGTTGGCTTTGGCGTAGCCTTTTCCCTAAGTGCCCTGAACTAACGGGATGCACTTTGGGGAGTCACTTCAGTACTCATGTTGCCAGCTCTGTCTTTGGGTTTTTTGGTCTGCTTTGAGCAGTGATTTCCTTTCCATGGACCTTCGTCCCTCCACAAAACAAAGCAGGCCGACAGTTGGTGGTTCCCCACTTTTCAAGACCAGCTTTTTCCTGTTCAGGCTGGTGGAGATTGAACAGATTCTCATTATTGAGGGGCTGAGGGAGGGGAAATAGGATCTGCATCTATTTATGGTTGGGCTCTTGCATCGAGATCACTTCTGTAGCGGTGAGTCATGGTGTGCCCTCCCCTCCTGTATCACGTTGCCTTATGCTGCAGCAAAGCCAGGGCACAACAGCAGGAGTTTTTGTGCTGGATCATCGTACATCCACCACCTGTATTTTATGCCACCTGCCAGTTGCAGCCTGTCTGAGGCCGACATTAAGCCCAAAGTGTTGCAATATCATGTTCACAGCACTGCATAGTTGCATTTCTGTCCTGGTGAGCATCTACGGTGGTTTTCCATGCTCTGACTCAACTGCCATCTTACGGAGAACATGCTAGCCTGGGCAGACTGCTGGCTCCTGCCATGTCCCAGGGCTGGCACACACAGGTAGCAGTAGCCTGCAAGGGTGGCTGATGAGGCGTATCCTTTTTAGCCAGCAGTTCTTTCTTCTCTGTGGGGTAGCAGGAATGTGAGGAACCTTTTCTACAGCCTATTTTAATTTCCCAGGAGAAAAACTCACAATATTTTCTAGTTTTATAGTCTGACATACAGCAGTAATGAAGGGAGAAAGGACAAAAGTTTCCCGGAATAGTTACGTACTTAAAGAATTTATTGTAGCCACAGAATAGTGGAATAATGTGTGACATGATTTCTTCTTGCCCTCCCCTTTTGGAGTTGAACAGTCTGGCTTAAAGCTTCACTGACAATACAGGGAAGCTGACTGTGGATGTCCTGCCCAGAGTTTCTGTCCAAATACATTGAATCCTGCAGAATGGTGATTTCATGTCAGGAGCTCGAGAGATCTGAGTCTACTAACTGCTGGTGCAGGTTTTCTTGGGAGTGAGGATATGAATGCGAGGCTCCAGCAGTAACGCTGCATTAGGATTGTTGCAGAGAGCTGTGCTGATGCATGTGAAAGGATCGGGTTTGTTGCTTGTCCGTAGGCTTGTTTCCTCAGATACCTTGGCTAGGATCTTCTTGCATCACTGGCTGGCTTCCTGGAGCGGGGCAGGACATCATCCCTGGCAAGGGAGGGTTGTGTGCTGCACCCTTGTCTTGTTGAGGCTTTACAAGTACGAAATGACATTGGCCCAGAGCTCTGGGCTCCCTCCCAGACAGGTTAATTATACAGTGTACAGAGAGATCCCAGCAACGCTGCAGCAATCACTGTGGTCTTGTCTTGGTGGTGTTGGGGAGATCATCCTGCCGGGGCCTCGGCCACTCTGAATAACACCTGCAGGGACCCATCGCCACTCCCTCGCTGTTTGAAGATTTACACTCGCAGTGTTCTTCCAGGTTCTTGCTGAAGCTGTATTTTTTTGATGCAGTGGAAGTTCACATTTCGGTGTTTGGTTTGGGTTAATCTTGAGTCAGGATTACATTCTGGTGTCAGACAAATGCCATGTGGGTGCTGACCCAGCTCCAGTTTTCCTTCTGACAGCAGCGGTGATGCAGGAACAGGAGGCCAGGACAACTTGGGCTTTGTGTCACAGGCGATGTCTCATATCCCATGTGGAGACCTGTCCTGTCCTGTCTCATTCAAATACTTTCTCTCCAGTTTGGCCTGTGAGGCTCTACAGAGCAAATGGAGACTTTCCCTTGGAGTGATCTGGGTGGCTGTTCTGAAAGTGGGCTCAGCTCATTTCCACTCATTGCTGAACTTCTCTCCCTTTTACTGCACCCCAGTGTTTTGGTTTGAAGACTCAGGATGCGCTCTCCTTCCCCGCTTTGTGCCCCTCTAAGATGAAGACCTCAAGCATCGTCACTGCTCTCAGCATTTCATTAACGTCCTTCCTCAGCACAGCAGCAGTGATGGTTTATGTGGCGAGTGGTGCTGGTAAGCCTGGCAAGGCACTGTTTGCCACGCAGGAGCCAAGTGAGGGCTGTCAGCAGCTCTCTGGGCAGAGGACCCCAGCAGCTAAGGGCACACTGGGCAGCTCAGCCCACGCAGCGCCCTTTAAGGAGCGCAGAATGCCGGTGAGCTGAGGTGTGTGTTCAGCTACAGCTGTCAGGCTGGAAGCAAATGCAAGCAGCTGCCTAATGTACCCCCGCCCCATCCCCAGGGACTGTCTGCCCAGGGTGAGACCACTGAATTCAGTCTGTTAAACATACAGCGAGCAGCTGGGTGAGGAGCACTCGTGGGTTATTAGACTCTAATTAGCCAAGCCAGGGACATCTGTCATCTGAGTGTTTCTTCTCAGTGGCTTGGCTTAGGCAAGCTCCAGGTGTCGTAGCAGAGCTTATGTTGTTCGGAGCAGCACCCCAAAGGCTGCTTTATTCCTGTAAATTCAAGATTACTCTCTGGATGCTTGTGAGTCCGTGCAGCATCCCAGTGGGACCCGAGGGATCTGGTATCTTGTATGCTGACTGTGAGTTGCAGGCTGGTGTCCCTAGTTTGCTTCCTCAAGTGAGTGTGTTATCATATAGTAATGCTTCATCTTCCTCCAGTTGCTTGCTGGATAGAAACACAAAGTCCGTTTGATCTGGCGAAGTGTTTTCTCTAGGTTTTGAGAAAAATCCAGGTGACTTTATTCTTTCTTCTCTGTTCTTACGCTTGGTTTGTTGGAGTTGGAAACAGTTCTCTCTACCTGTTCTTCCCTCTGAGCACGCTGTGCATTAGGGAATTATTATAGCTGCAGCCCAGTAACTCAGCATGTCATAGTTCTTTAATTTTTGTGGGGACTGGCCTCTGAGCTCTATGTGCTAAGTTGATGGGAAGTATTATAGTTGTTTAATATTTATGCTGCAGCAGCGCTGGAGGCTCCAGTCAGTTAAAGATTCTTCTGGACAAAGTATGGAGAATACCCAGCAGCAAGCAGAATCAAAGCCTCGCTTTGTGCATAGAAAAATAACTGTTCTTTTTGTGGTCTTCTATAAGCTGATTTTTTCATTGCTTTAAAGTATTATTATGGTTGTCAGAGATGCATATATTTATGCCAACAAATGAATGAAGAAGCATTTGTAGTGCTGGGGACTGAGGGGATGTCAGTGGTGCCTTTGTTGAAACCAGTCGCAAGAAGCAAGAGCCTTTAGAAGCCAGGGATGTCTCTGAAAACACATGACGAGGCTCCCTGGGACTGAGCACCAGTGCCAGGACTCTGAGAGAGGGGGAGAGAACGAAGACCCTGAGGAAGCAGCGGTTGCACACACACTGGTAGCATGGGCCGGACTTAAATCCCAGAGCAAGAGCCTGGCAAGGAAAAGAGCTTGCTTGTTGCAGTAGGTGTGGAGCTGTAAGCAAATGCCATCTCTTCTTGTTTGAGCCTCTGCCTTGCAGAGACAACCGGGCTGCATCTGACTCTCAGCTCCCTTCTCAGGTCATCCATCAGCTGGAAGAGCCTGCGAGCTGGCTCAGTGCTGGTGGCACAGGGCAGGAGGAGCCTGGTCTTCACTGCTCCCCAGGCAGGAGGGCTTGTTCTGCTTGGTGCCGAGTGCCCTGACTCACCAGAGTCCATTAAAGAGTTACATGCACGTACAGGTTGAGGGTATAAGAGGCAGCACGTTTGTAACGAAGAGTGGAAAAATCCCTTTGACTTGCTGACTCTCTTCTGATCTGGGTAAAACATTCCCATGACCATAGTGACACAGGGATGTAAGGGAAAGGTTGGAGGTGCCTTGTCCTTAGATCAGCTGGTACTTCTGAAGAAATGCTTGATTTGCTGAAGCCAGCCAGTTTGGTTCCTTTATTAGAACCCTAATTAAGGGGGGGGGGGGGGGGGGGAAAAAAGCCTTTACCAGGTGCTAGTAAAGGTAAGGGAGTGACATTTTTTTGCAGCTGCTTCCAAAGTCTTACAAATTTGGATAAATTCTGTTTGCTCCTTGCTCTTCATTGATGCTCTAAATAAAGGCTTACAGGGCTGTGGTTGAAAACAAGAAATATAATGTTTGAGGATAAATGGTTTGTTGTCTGCTTCTGTTTTAGGAGGGAGATGTGTGGCCAAATTCTTCAATTGAAATTAATGTGATCTTCAAACCCCGAGAAGCCCGAGTCTACCAACAAACAGTCTACTGCGACATCTCAGGTACGGCTCCTTTCTCCTCCTCCTGCCACCCACCGCAAAGGCAGGGCACAAATACTCTTCCAGCCCACTTGGTCCCCGTGGACTTGCTAGGAAGGGCCGGTGGTCAGCAGGGCAGCGCCGGCACCTTCCTGCTGTCCCTGTGGCTTCCAGCTGGTCTGTGCAGAGCCAGGGCTTAGGATGCCTGGCTCTGACCACTGATCGCAGAGCAGCCAAAGCAGTGAGGGGATAAGCTTTCATACCAGGCATTTGCTCTGCTGCAAGGTGTTTGTAAAGGCCAGAGAGCTACACCGCAGAAGAGCTTTGGTGGATGAGCACTAAGCCCCTGTAGACCTGCAAGATGAGTCTTTATTCCATGGATGCACTGTCAGGCTCCTGAGGCAGTAGGAGCTGAGTGAAACGTGCTCCCTGCCCCTGGGTCACCTCCCGCTCTCCAGGCGCTGCCAGACCGTAGGTGGCTGAGCCCTGCTGAGCGCAGAGTGTCTGTGAAAGTACCAGGCGTGTGCTGCTCTCCCTGCGTGGGACCTGTCACTTTGTGGCTCAAAGTCTCTGCTGCATCTGCGAAGTGTTGTACAGGGCTCGCTGTACTCAGCAGGGTGAGCACCCTCCCCAGGAAGCACAGTTCGAGCAGTCTGCTAGACAAGCTTTATGCTCCTCCTGGCTTACAGAAGTGCTGTCACGTCTTTTGCTGGGAGCAGTTATCACTGACCCACCGAGTTATGCCACCTTTGCCTTTAGAGACGTGATGGCTTTGCTGTGCTGGCACGGGGCAGGGAATGCTTGCAGCAAGCTCCGTGGTTCAGGTTACCCTGTCCTTCCTCTCTGTCGGTGTGGTGCTGCTTAAGGTGGTTTTCAAGAGCGGGAGGTCCCTGTCAGATTTCCATCCAGGGAAATGATTTTCCCCATCTAAGAGGAAGGAGGTGCGAGGCCCGTGGTCCCCAGCAGCCAAGCTCCTGTTCTGGAGGGTGCTGAGAGCACTAACCCAGCTGCTTCGATTCCTTCCTTACTGCTCCAAGCTGACTGATACAAAGGCCGCGAAACAGCTTTTTATTGACATGGTAACTGCTCAAGGTTCAGCTGGCTGCTGGGGTGCCGCTGTCAGCCGGCTGCTGGGCCTTGCTTGGGCTCTTCCTTCTCAGCTCCTGTGCGGTCATCTCCGATGGCAGCGATACAGACAGCAGATTTTTATCTTCGGTTCTGTTTTGTGAGCTTTGTGCCTTCACTGAACGGATTTCAAAGCTCATCTAAGTGCATGGGAAGGAATTCCGAAATCGTGTTTTATTCGCAGCATATCTTTTTCAGGGTGCAAAGTGATTGCTAAGTTATAAAGCAGCCCAAGGGCTCAGTTAGAAATGAGAAGCCAGCCCCAAAGTATATCTCCTGAGGGAAGAGAGGGGTCCTGTATCTTCTCGCAGAGCATCTAGTGCTGGTGCCACCCAGCCCCCTGGAGTCAGGGACTGGCTCTGAGGCTGCCTGGAAAATCCAGGTGAACCGAAGGAATTCTGGTACTGACATGGCAATCTCTCCCCAGGCCGTGAGACCAGGCTGCCCCTGCGCATCAAAGGGAGCGGCATAGGGCCCCAGCTCCGCTTCAGCTTTGACCAGCTGGACATCAGGAAGGTTTTTGTTGGATCAGCCCACAGCTCTGAGGTGAGCAGTGGGGTTTTCCGGGCTTGGGGTGGATCCTGATGGCTCCTGGGGCAGCAGTGAGCTTTGTGGACCTGCGGGATTTCTGGCAAGACGGGCAGTTGTGAGCCCGGAATACTTGACATGAGTGAAATGTGGGAGGTTTTGCAGAATCTGGATAGTTTTGATGGGGTCTGAAGGGTGAGTCTGTTCTTCCCAAAGCCCCAATCCCTGCTTTTTGGCAACCTCACTTTGAGACCAGCTGGGGGGCTTCGTGCAGAAAAAACAGCCCTTGACACATGAAAGCTTCCTTGTTCAAGCTGGTGGGTCTGAGCCCACCTGCTGGTGTGACATGGGCTCCACCTGCACCTCGTGTCTCATCCGCAGGGGGTCTTGGACCCACACTCATCTAATGGCACGGGTGTCCCCATACTTGGTGTGTGCCTGTGTCCCATCTTAGCTGCCCTTGGCTCAATGAGGTGGTGGAGTCTGCAGCACAGTGATCCCCCTCAGCCCAGCCAGCTGCCTCCTGTAGCCCATGGTGCGTATTTTCCAGCTGCTGCTTTCCACTGCTGAGGAGCTGGAAGGTCGGAGGCCAGTGGGGACCCAGGAAAGGATGCGGTTTGTGGAGGTGGAGCCCCTCCCCTCGGGAGCAGAGGAGGTAAGTGGGCATCTGTCTCACTTCCCTGTTCCCGGCGTGGCAAGCAGGCTGCCACTGGTGGCCCTCGGTGCTGCTCACGGAGTGGCCTCGCATCCCTCCCAGCATGTTGCGCAGTGCTGCTGAAGCAACCGGTCATGTAGGACTGACCGAGGGTCCTGCCTGTGCAGCGCCTGTGGAGAGTGTTATTAGTCTTGTTACTCATCAGGTGCTTGGTAGGAAATTTTGGCAGTAGCTGCAGCAGTAGCTGCAGCAGTTTGTGGGTGGCTTTAAAGCATTTTTAAAAACTGTAGGTATGGGTGTGAAGGGTTGAAATAAAGAAAAAGCCTCTCCTTTTATGCATACTGAAAACTAGTATCCATTGATAGAAAATGAAAAGGATTTTGATATAAAAAGCGGTGTCTCTGGTATTCTATCTGGTATTGTGTATAGCTTTGCCTGTGGCCCGAAATGGCCTGGCCCAGCCACACCCCATGGCCTGAGTGGCCCCGCCCTGGCAGCCCCGCCCCTGCAGCCACCTGGCAAATAAAAGTCGGTGCTGCAGACCTTGGCTGGTGAGTAGGTGAGTGGTGTGGCAGTCCTGGTTGGGGTCTTGCTGCCTCTTGCCCTGCTTTCAGCTGTGGAGGTGGGTGCTGCTGCTGCTACGTGGTACTGCCAGGGCACCAGATGTCTTTTGCAGCCCTGGGGCGGTCGATGACTAAAGGCTCGTTCCAGTGGTGCGGTGGACATGGCAGTGAGGGTGAGCCTGCCTCATATGGGTCTGGTTGGGAGATGTGTTGGGAAGCCCTTTGTGTGTGTGGGCATATGTGTGGATGTTGTGTGGGGGCTGTGAAGGTATGCAGGAGTGGGGGTCATGGAAACATCTGGGTGGGCTGCAAGGGGTATTTATGGAGGGGTGTAGGGCTGGGAAACGTGAATTCTCCTCGTGGGGCTGGGTAGGAGTCCAGGCAGCGGGAAGCAGGGGGTGGGTGCTAGGGAAGCACTGGGGGCGGGGGGGAAGCTGTGGAAATGTTGGAGAGAGACTTGGGAGGGCCTTGGTGGGGTGAGATGTCCAGGGGGTCTCTTCTAAGACATTTTTGGGTGTTGGAGGGTGTAGCAGGGGTGGATCTGGGTGAAGTGTCTGGCAGGGGGGAAAGGTGGGCAGGCAGAAGATGTTCTGGGGAGTGGGGCAGTGAGCATTACATCTGGGTAGGCCCTGGGAGATGGTGGATGGGCAGGAAGATGTCTGGGGGACTCTTGTAAGATGAGGGGAGTTCTGGAAGAGTGGGTGCTGGGAAGGTCTTGGGCTGGGCATGGAGATGTTGCGGAGGGGGGCAGTGAGGTGTCTGTGGGAGCTGGAGTTACGTTTTTTTGTGGCCAAAACCTCAGTGAAGGCTGAAAACTCAGTGCAGGCCCTAACGGAGGGAGTCGGAAGTCCTGAAACAATGCGCAGGCCCTAACAGAGGTTAGTTTAGGCCGTCTATCTCAACAAGGGCCTTAAATGAGGTAATTTTAAATCCTAAAACGAAGCAAAGGCCATAAATAAGGTAAGTTTTTCTGACCAAAAACTCAGGGGAGGCCCTGAAAACTCAATGCGGGCCCTAACGGAGGGAAGTTGAAGTCCTGAAACCCCCCGTGGCCCTTATTGTGGTAAGTTTAGGCCCTGAAACTCAATGAGGGTCTTAAATGAGGTATGTTTAGGCCCTAAAATGCTGCAAAAGCCATAAATATTTCAAGTTTCTGGCCGAAGACTCAGCGGAGGCCTGAAAACTCAGCGCAGGCCCTAACGCAGGGAAGTTGAAGTCCCGAAACGTGGTTTGGTCATAAATCTTGACGAGGGCCTTAAATGAGGTATGTTTAAATCCTAAATGCAGCAAAGGCCATAAATAAGGTAAGTTTTTCTGGGCAAAAACTCTGCAGTGGCCCGACAACTTGGTGTAGGCCCTATCTGAGGGAAGTTGAAGTACTGAAACACAGTGCGGGCCCTAATTGTGGTAAGGTAAGGCCCTAAAACACAGAGGGGTGTGTGTATGTATATTTATTTAGTATTGGATCTGTAGCAAAATGTGCATGGTCCTTGGCGTCCTATGAATGATCCTTAGCGCAAAGTGTGTAGTTTAGCTAAACTAGAATCATGAGGAAAGAGGTAGCACATCCTTTCTTGTTTTGTGGCGGGTGGCCAAGGCCGTGGATCCAGCTGTTTGGCCCCATTTGGAACCGGGTGGTGAAAATGCAGTAGATAAAGGAAACTCCCTCAGGTCTTCTGTGAGCCCTGGCCAGGCTTTGGCGGGATCTGAGAGGCAAGCGAAACCAGATGTTTCCACATTTGCAATGAGGTAAGCTTGTTTGTTCCATAGCACAAAAGCTGGACCCTCTTGCAGTGACTTTGGAGACCTCAGCTATGAGGGGACGCCCTGCGCAGCACTTGGCCGTTGCCGGGAGAGGCTCTCCAAATCCTCGCTGCAAGAGGGGCTCCCCAGCACCTGCGCATCTGGTGGATGGTAGCGTATTGGGGCAACTGGAATAGGTATCATTCTTCATCGCTGTAGCTGACCTGTGGTAGGACTGATGAGGTGCGTTGCCTCACTTATCTGTTCTTCTGCCTGAATGAGGGTCTTGTAGGTGAATTCTTTTGTACATGTGTATTGTATTAATATCTGTATGAATGCAAAACCAAGTGAATAAAAGCTATTTTCCGCTTTTGTGTCTGTGTAATTTATATTGTTGGCTGTGAATGGGTAAAAGAAGCCCCCAACTCAGGTAAGTTTGGGGTTAGCGTTGTGGTTATTAGGGCACTTTAGGTTTTAGGTGGCTTAGGGGGATTGGGTTTCTAGGGGTTATAGGGAGTTTGGGTTTCAGTGGGTTTGGGGTGTTTAGGGTTTAGAGGTTTGTGTTGGGGTTCGGGTTAGAGGTTAGGGTTGGGGGGTAGAGTCCTGTGTTAAGATCCTTTCTTAGGTTTAGGGTTAGGGTCCGGTTAGGGTTAGATCCTATCTTAGCTTTAGGGTTAGGGTTAGATCCTGTCTTAGGGTTAGGGTTTTTTAGAGTTAGATCCTGTCTTGGGGTTGGGGGGGGGTTAGGGTGGGGGGAGGGGGGATTGGGGGGGGCAGGGGGAGGGTTTTTTTTAAGGGTTTGAGGTTGTTTAGGGTTTTGAGGGTTTAGGTTGTTTAGGGTTTAGCCCGTTTAGGGCTCTTAGGGTTAAGGGTCTCTAGGATTTACGGGGTTTATGGCTATGGGTTTTTTATTGGTTTTAGGGTTAAGGATGTTTAGGGGTTTTAGGGGTTTAAGGGTTTTTAGTTTTTAGGGTTTTAATATGTTAGGGGTTTTCAGAGTTTAGGTTGTTTAGGGTTATTATGATTTAGGGGGGGGTAGAGTTTTTAGGGATTTTAGGGTTTAGGGGTTTAGGTTGTTTTAGAATTAGGGGTTATAGGTTTAACGATGTTAAGGGTTTTTAGGGTTTAAGTTGTTTAGGGGTTTTAAGGTTTAAGTTGTTTAGGATTTAGAGTTTAGTTTAAGGGTGTTAAGAGGTTTTAGGGTTTAGGGGTTTGGGGTTTTTTAGGGTTAAAAGAGGGTTAAGGGTATTAGGGTTTAAGTTGTTTAGGGTTGTAGGGTTTATATTTATGGCTTAGTGTTTTAAAGGTTTCAGTTGTGCCGTTTTTTTAGTGTTTAGGTTTTAGGATTTTTAGGTTTAAGGATGTTTAGGGTATTTAGGGTTTAGGTTGTTTACGGGTTTTAGGGTTTAGGTTATTTAGGATTTCTAGTTTAAGGGTCTTTAGGATTTAGGGGATTTAGGGTTTTTTTTTTTAGGGGGTTTAGGGTTTTAGGGTTAAGTAAGGGGGTTTAGGGTTAAGTAAGGGGCTTTTAGGGGCTGTAGGGGGAAGGAAGGAAGGGGCGTTAGGGTTAGGGTTTAGGGGGTTCCTAGGGTTAGGGTTCTTCCTAGTGGTAGGGGTAGGGTGAGGGTTAGGGGGTGGGGTTGGGGGTGAGACTTGAGGGTTAGGGGTCAGACTCGGGTTGGGGGTTACACTCGGGGTTTGGGGGTTAGGGGTTAGACTCAGGGGTTAGACTGGGGGTCGGGGTTAGGGGTTAAGGGTTGGGGGTCAGGGTTGGGGTTAGGGGTTGGGATTAGGGTTTAGGGTTGGGTTTAGGGGTTAGGGTTTAGGATTAGCCTCTTAGGGTTAGGGGTTGTGTTTTTAGGGGTTAGGGTTAGATGCTTGTTAGGGTCAGGGTCATGGTTAGGGCTAGGGTTAGGGTGAGGGTTAGAGGGTTAGGGTTCAGAATAGGGTTTAGGTTTATTTTTAGCTGGTTGGGGTCAGGGTTTTGGGGTCAGGGTTTTAGTGTTCGGGTCGGGGTTAGGGTTTTAGTGTTAGCCTGTTAGGGTTGGGGTTGGGGTAGAGCTAGAGCTAGAGTTTGAGTTTGTTAGTTAGGGTTAGCCTCTTAGGGTTAGGGTTGTTAGGGTTAGGCTTGGGTTAGGGCTAGGGGTTAGGGTTTGGGGGTGAGGGTTAGGGTTAGAGTCAGGGTTAGGGTTAGGCTTGGGTTGGGGGTGAGGGGGTTAGGGTTTGGGTTAGAGTCAAGGTTCGGGTTTAGGGTTAGGGTTTTAGGGTTAGAGTCAGGGTTAGGGTTTTAGGGTTAGAGTCAGGGTTAGGGTTTTAGGGTTAGAGTCAGGGTTTGGGTTAGGGTTTTAGGGTTAGGGTCGGGGTGTTAGGGTCGGGGTTTTAGGGTCGGGGTAGAGCTAGAGTTTGAGTTTGGTGTTAGGGTTCGGGTTAGGGTTCATGTTAGAGGGTTCGGGTTAGCCTCTTAGGGTTAGCGTTAGGGGGTTTAGGGTTAGGGTTAATGTTAGGGTAAGGGTCAGGGTTAGCATTAGGGTTAGTGTTAAGTTTGTTAGGGTTAGGTTTAGGGTTGGGGTTGGGGCTAGGGTTATGGTTTCTTTAAGTTATGTTTTAGGGTTAGGGTTATGTTTAGGGTTTCTTTGGGTTAGGTTTTAATGTTAGGGTTAGAGTTAGGTTTAAGGTTAAGATCAGGGTTAGGGTTAAGGTCGGGGTCAGCATTAGGGTTAGGTTTAGAGTTAGGGTCAGGGTTAGGTTTAGGGTCATGGTCAGGGTAAGGGTTGGGAACATGCCATGTACAGCTCGACCAGAGAGGTGCCAGGAAGGATTTCTGTTGGTAGTTCTCACACTGCCCCGGTAGGCAGCTGAAAGGCACCACAAAAGTTGGGCGACGTGCTTCCCAGGCTGAGATGGGGAACCGCTGACTTTTGCACACCCCATGCCCAACTCCACCAGGGAAGCTGGGTGAGCCTGGAACTGACGGACGGAGGGACGGACGGAGCCGGTAGACGAGGAGGGCCTCAGTCAGCCTCGCTGGCCATCAAGAAACGGGTCCAAGAAAGCCCCGCCTTCGGGCAGTCGAACTGGAGCAAATGGGGCACCCGTTCCCAATGCGCACGAATGACTGGAGGTCCTTTGTTGCCGCCGCAGTCCCTTCTGTCCTCGATGGCAATCGCCCCGTGGAACGGGACTTGGGCGGCATGCCCTCTCCTCTGCCCTGCTCAGCTCGGCTACCTGCTCATCGCTCTCGTGCGGCTCAGAGGCTATACGCTCCCCCCCGCGGCAGGTAGGTAAGACCAGGCCGTTCCTGATCGGGCACCCGGCCCACCTCTCCATTTGCCACCCCGCCCCTCGCCCCTGTGGCGGTAAGGCCCCGTTGGGCTCTTTCGTTTGCCAGGGAGCCTCCCGGGATGCCGGGCGGGGCGGCTGAGACCAATGCCCTCCTGTCCGTGCCACCGGTAAAGGGTGGGGGTGGGGGGGTGGCACGTGGCCAGAGGCAGAGGCCAGGTCTACTCGGCAGCGGTAGGTGGCAGAGGCGAAGGCCAGGTCTACCTCCGCAGAGGACAGGAAGGCACGCGGAGGGAGCTGTGCCTCGAAAGAGGGACGCTGCCCTCCGCATGCCACCGGACCACCAGTCTATCCCGAGATGCATAAGAGGGCAAAAGGGAACCCGGCACCCGGTGACCTGTCTACCTTCCACCCCACCACAGTCTCACCACTGGTGGAGCCACCAGATCCCCCGGGCCACCGCGGCACTTCCTGAGTGGCTGCCCTGCTGGGTGAAGGGTGGAGGGGGGGGGTGGCCCATGCTTGGCTGGCATCGAGCCCGTCGGGGGGTTAGGTGGCTGCCCTGCTGGGTGAGGGCAGGGGTGGGGTGCCCCACAAGTCTAGCATCGAGCCCGTTGGGGAGTTCGGTGGCTGCTCTGCCAGGTGTGGGCTGGGGTGGGGGGCCTTGCTAGGCATGCATCAAGCCCATCGGGAGTTTCAGTGGCTGACCTGCCGGGTGAGGGTGGGGGGTGGGGAGCCTTGCTAGGCTGGCATTGAGCCCGTCGGGGGGTTTGATGGCTGCCTTACCAGGTGAGGTTGGGAGTGCGGGGCCTTGCTAGGCTGGCATCGAGCCCGTCGGGGGGTTCGGTGGCTGCCCTGCTGGGTGAGGTCGGGGGTGGCAGTCCCTGCTAGGCCGGCATCGAGCCCGTCATGGTGTTCGGTGGCTGCCCTGCTGGGTGAGGGCGGGGGTGGGGGGCCCTGCTCGGCCTGCATCGAGCCTGTCGGTGCAGGAGCGGTCTGGAAACTAGGACCATGCATGGCAATCAGTTAGCTGAGGGGAATGTGCTCGAGCTTGTCTAGACAACAATTAACATGATGAGACGTGTTTACAGAGCACAGGGGAGTGGGGGACGGATGGCGCCAAGGAAAGGTAACACCTTGCTGTTTATTGCTGGTAGTTAACCACCAATCAGGGATTGCCTAGTATGCAAGGCTTAGCTTCAAGAAGCAATCTGTTTAAAACATGCAGCTTCTGAAAGTGTATATAAACTCGTGCTTCTGTACAATAAATTGACATTTGCTTGCATCAAGCTGCGTCCCGTCTCTTCATTCGCCGCACGTCGGGGGGTTTGGTGGGTTCCGTCTCTTCATTCGCTGCACGTCGGGGGGTTTGGTGGGTTCCGTGCCAAGTCAGGGCAGGGGTGGGGGTTTTGCTAGGCTGGCATTGAGCCTGTTGCGGGGGTTCGGTGGCTGCCCTGCCAGGTCAGAGCGGGGGGTGTGGTGCTTTGCTAGGCTGGCCTCGAGCCCGTCGGGGGGGTTCGGTGGTTGCCCTGCCGGGTGAGGGCAGCGGGTGGGGGTCCCCACTAGGCCGGCATCAAGGCCATCGGCGGGGCTCGGTGTCTTCCCTGCAGGGTGAGGGTGGCAGTGGGGAGCCTCGCGAGGGCGGCATCAAGGCTGTTGGGGGTATTTCGTTAATCAAGAAAGCCGCGTAGAAAGAAAACCCCTAATTTTGGAATAGAAATTGTTGCTATGTCAAGGTAAACTAATAAGTTCCTATTGTTTTAACGGTGTGCCTTAAATACTAACCAATCAGTGTTTTTTACGCTTAAGATTTAACCAATCAGTGTGAAATATGTAGAAGGTAGAAACGTATATAATTGTAAGAAAATCACTAATAAACCGACAACTTGCTTGCATCAAGCTGCATCCTGTCTCTTCATTTGCTGCATGTCGGGGGGGTTCAGTGGCGGTCTTGCTGGGTCAGGGCAGCGGTGGGGGGCCCGGGTAGGCGGGCACCGAGCCTGACGGGGGGGTTTGGGGGCTACCCTTTGGGTTGAGGGCAGCAGTGGGGAGCCCCGTTAGGACGGTATCGAGTCCATCGGGGGGGGTATGTGGGCTGCCCTGCCGGGTCAGGGCAGTGGTGGAGGGCCCCGCTAGGCCGCCATTGAGCCCGTCCGGGTGGTTTGGCAACTGCCTTGCCAGGTGAGGTCAGTGGTCAGGGGCCCCGCTAGGCTTATATCGAGCTCCTCAAGGGGGTTGGGTGGCTGCCCTGCCGGGTGAGGGTGGTGGTGGGCCCTGCTAGGCCAGCATCGAGCTCGTCGGGGTGGTTCTATGGCTGCCCTACCGGGTGAGGCTGGGGGTGGGGGTCCCTGCTAGGGCGGCATTGAGCCTCTCTGGGAGTTCTGTGGCTGACCTGCCGGGTGAGGGCAGCGGTCGGGGGCCCTGCTAGGCCAGCATCGAGCCTGTTGGGGGGGTTTGGTGGCTGCCCTGCCAGGTCGGGGCAGGGGTGCGGGTCCTTGCTAGGCCGGCATTGAGCCCATCGGGGGCGTTTGGTGGCTGCCCTGCTGGGTCATGGTGGGGATGGGGGGCCTGGCTAGGCCGGCATTGAGCCCGTCGTGGGGTTTGGTGGCTGCCCTGCTGGGTGAGGGTGGCGGTGGGGGGCCCGGCTTGTCAGGCACCGAGCCCGTCGGGGGGGTTTGGGGGCTGTCCTGCCAGATAAGGGCGGAAGTGGAGGCCACGCTAGGCTGCCATTGAGCCTGTTGGGGGGATTTGGTGGCTGCCTTGCCGGGTCAGGGCAGCGGTGGGGGTCCCTGCTAGGGTGGCACCGAGCCTGAAGGGGGAGTTTGGTGGCTGCGCTGCCGGGTCGTGGTGGTTAAGGGGGGCCCTACTAGGCAGGCATGGATCCTGTTGGGGTGTCCAGTGGATGCCCTGCTGGGTGAAGGCAGGGGTGGGGACAATGCAAGGCTGCCACCGAGCCCGTCGGAGGGGTTAGGAACAGTTTGTCTCCAGCCGAGTCCAAAATTCAGCGGTTCCCAATCTCAGCCCAGACAGCAGGTAGAACAACTTTTGTGGTGTCTTTACACTGGCTGCTGGGGTAGTGTAAAAACTACCAACAGAACTCCTTTCTGGCACCTTCCCTGGTGGAGTTGTGCATGGGGTGTGTTTGGAACATTTTGTCACTAGAGGAGTCCAAAATTCAGCGTTTCCCCATCTCAGCCCAGAGAGAAGGTAGCCCAGCTTTTGTGGTATCGTTCCACTGGCTACGGGGGCAGTGTAAGAACTACCAACAGAACTCCTTTCTGGCACCTTCCCCGGTGGAGTTTTGCATGGGGTGTGCCTTGGAACATTTTGTAACCAGCCGACTCCAAAGTCTTCCGTTCCTCATCTCAGCCGAGAGAGAAAGTAGCCCAACTGTTGTTGTGTCTTTACACTGGCTACTGGGGCATTGTGAGAAATACCAACAGAATACTTTCTTGGCACCTTCCCCGGTGGAGTTGTGCATGGGGTGTGTTTGGAACATTTTGTCACCAGCCGAGTCCAAAAGTCAGCGATTCCCCATCTCAGCCCAGAAAGCAGGAAGAACAACTGTTGTGGTGCCTTTCAGCTGTCAACCGTGGCAGTGTAAGAACTACAAACAGAACTCCTTTCTGGCACCTTCCCCGGTGGAGTTGTGCATGGGGTGTGTTTGGAATATTTTGTCTCAAGCCTATTTAAAAATTCAGCGTTTCCCCATCTCAGCCCAGAAAGCAGGTAGAACAACTTTTGTGGTGCCTTTCATCTGGCCACTAGGGCAGTGTAAAACCGCCAAGAGAACTCCTTTCCGGCAACTTCCCCTGTGCAGCTGTGCATGGCTGTGTTTGGATATTTTGTCACTAGGGGAGTCCAAAATTCAGCGTTTCCCCACCTCAGCCCAGAAAGCAGGAAGAACAAATTTTATGGTGTCTTGCAGCTGCGTACCGGGGTAGTGTAAAAACTACTAACAGAACTCGTTTCTGGCACCTTCCGCGGTGGAATTGCGCGCATGGGGTGTGTTTGGAACATTTTTTCATGAGCCGAGTCCAAAATTCAGCCATTCCCCATCTCAGCCCAGAAAGCAGGTAGAACAACTTTTGTGGTGCCTTTCAGCTGCCTACCGGACCAATGTAAAAACTGCCAAGAGAACTCCTTTCTGGCACCTTCCCTGGTGGAGCTGCGCATGGGGTGTTTTTGGAGCATTTTGTCACCGGCCGACTCTAAAATTCATCGATTCCCCATCTCAGCCCAGAAAGCAGGTAGAACAAGTTTTTTGGTGCCTTTCAGCTGCCTACCGGGGTATTGTAAAAACTACCAAGAGAAGTCTTTTCTGACACCTTCCCTGGTGGAGTTGTGCATGGGGTGTGTTTGGAACATTTTGTCACCAGCCGAGTCCAAAATTCAGCGATTCCACATCTCAGCCCAGAAAGCAGGAAGAAAAAAATTTAAGGTGCCTTTCATCTGCCTACCGGGGTAGTGTAAAAACTACTAACAGAACTCCTTTCTGGCACCTTCCCCGGTGGAGTTGTGCATGGGGTGTGTTTGGAATATTTTGTCACCAGCTGAGACCAAAATTCAGCGATTCCCCATCTCAGCCCAGAAAGCAGGAAGAAAAAAATTTAAGGTGCCTTTCAGATGCCTACCGGGGTATTGTAAAAACTACCAACAGAACTCCTTTCTGGCACCTTCCCTGGTGGAGGTGTGCATGGGGTGTGTTTGGAGCATTTTGTCACCAGCCAAGCAAAAATTCATCCTTTCCCCATCTCAGCCCAGAAAGCAGGTAGAACAAATTTTATGGAGCCTTTCAGCTGCCTACCGGGGTAGTGTAAAAAGTAACAGTAGATCTCGTTTCTGGCACTTTCCCCGGTGGAGTTGTGCATGGGGTGTGTTTGGAACATTTTGTCACCGGCCGACGCTAAAATTCAGCGATTCCCCATCTCAGCCCAGAAAGCAGGAAGAACAACTGTTGTGGTGCCTTTCAGCTGTCAACCGTGGCAGTGTAAGAACTACAAACAGAACTCGTTTCTGGCACCTTCCCTGGTGGAGCTGCGCATGGGGTGTGTTTGGAGCATTTTGTCACCGGCCGACGCTAAAATTCATCGTTTCCCCATCTCAGCCCAGAAAGCAGGTAGAACAACTTTTGTGGTGCCTTGCAGCTGCGTACCGGGGTATTGTAAAAACTACCAAGAGAACTCGTTTCTGGCACCTTCCCCGGTGGAGTTGTGCATGGGGTGTGTTTGGAACATTTTTTCATGAGCCGAGTCCAAAATTCAGCGATTCCCCATCTCAGCCCAGAAAGCAGGTAGTACAAGTTTTGTGGTGCCTTTCAGATGCCTACCGGGGTAGTGTAAAAACTACAAACAGAACTCCTTTCTGGCACCTTCCCCGGTGGAGTTGTGCATGGGGTGTGTTTGGAACATTTTGTCACCAGCCGATTCCAAAATTCAGCCATTCCCCATCTCAGCCCAGAAAGCAGGTAAAACAACTTTTGTGGTGCCTTGCAGCTGCCTACCGGACCAATGTAAAAACTGCCAACAGAACTCGTTTCTGGCACCTTCCCCAGTGGAGTTGTGCATGGGGTGTCTTTGGAATATTTTGTCTCAAGCCTATGTAAAAATTCAGCGGTTCCCCGTCTCAGCCCAGAAAGCAGGTAGAACAACTTTTGTGGTGCCTTTCATCTGGCTACTAGGGCAGTGTAAAACCGCCAAGAGAACTCCTTTCCGGCAACTTCCCCTGTGCAGCTGTGCATGGCTGTGTCTGGATATTTTGTCACTAGGGGAGCCCAAAATTCAGCGTTTCCCCACCTCAGCCCAGAAAGCAGGTAGAACAAATTTTATGGTGTCTTGCAGCTGCGTACCGGGGTATTGTAAAAACTAACAAGAGAACTCGTTTCTGGCTCCTTCCCCGGTGGAGTTGTGCATGGGGTGTGTTTGGAGCATTTTGTCACCGGCCGACTCTAAAAATCATCGATTCCCCACCTCAGGCCAGAAAGCAGGTAGAACAACTTTTGTGGTGTCTTTAGCGGCCTACCGGGGTAGTATAAAAACTGCCAACAGAACTCTTTTCTGACACCTTCCCTGGTGGAGCTGCGCATGGGGTGTGTTTGGAGCATTTTGTCACCGGCCGACTCTAAAATTCATCGTTTCCCCATCTCAGCCCAGAAAGCAGGTAGAACAAGTTTTGTGGTGCCTTTCATCTGCCTACCGGGGTAGTGTAAAAACTACTAACAGAACTCCTTTCTGGCACCTTCCCCGGTGGAGTTGTGCATGGGGTATGTTTGGAACATTTTATCACCAGCCAAGACCAAAATTCAGCCATTCACCAACTCGGCCCAGAAAGCAGGTAGAACAAATTTTGTGGTGCCTTTCAGCTGCCTACCGGACCAATGTAAAAACTGCCAAGAGAACTCCTTTCTGGCACCTTCCCCGGTGGAGTTGTGCATGGGGTGTGTTGGAACATTTTGTCACCGGCCGACTCTGAAATTCAGCGATTCCCCAATTCAACCCAGAAAGCAGGTAGAACAAGTTTTGTGGTGCCTTGCAGCTGCCTACCGGGGTAGTGTAAAAACTACCAACACAACTCCTTTCTGTCTCCTTCCCCGGTGGAGCTGCGCATGGGGTGTGTTTGGAACATTTTGTCTCCAGCGTAGTCCAAAAGTCAGCGATTCCCCATCTCAGCCCAGAAAGCAGGTAGAACAACTTTTGTGGTGCCTTTCAGCTGCTTACCGGGGTAGTGTAAGAATTACCAAGAGAACTCCTTTCTGGCACCTTCCCTGGTGGAGCTGCGCATGGGGTGTTTTTGGAGCATTTTGTCACCGGCCGACTCTAAAATTCATCGATTCCCCATCTCAGCCCAGAAAGCAGGTAGAACAAGTTTTTTGGTGCCTTTCAGCTGCCTACCGGAGTAGTGTAAAAACTACCAACAGAACTCTTTTCTGACACCTTCCCTGGTGGAGTTGTGCATGGGGTGTGTTTGGAACACTTTGTCACCAGCCGAGCCCAAAATTCAGCCATTCCCCATCTCAGCCCAGAAAGCAGGTAGAACAAGTTTTATGGTGCCTTGCAGCTGCCTACCGGACCAATGTAAAAACTACCAAGAGAACTCCTTTCTGGCACCTTCCCTGCTGGAGCTGCGCATGGGGTGTTTTTGGAGCATTTTGTCACCGGCCGACTCTAAAATTCAGCGGTTCCCCATCTCAGCCCAGAAAGCAGGTAGAACAAAAGTTTTGTGGTGCCTTTCAGATGCCTACCGGGGTAGTGTAAAAACTACTAACAGAACTCCTTTCTGGCACCTTCCCTGGTGGAGTTGTGCATGGGGTGTCTTTGGAACATTTTTTCTCAAGCCTATTTAAAAATTCAGCGGTTCCCCGTCTCAGCCCAGAAAGCAGGTAGAACAACTTTTGTGGTGCCTTTCATCTGGCCACTAGGGCAGTGTAAAACCGCCAAGAGAACTCCTTTCCGGCAACTTCCCCTGTGCAGCTGTGCATGGCTGTGTTTGGATATTTTGTCACTAGGGGAGTCCAAAATTCAGCGTTTCCCCACCTCAGCCCAGAAAGCAGGAAGAACAAATTTTATGGTGTCTTGCAGCTGCGTACCTGGGTAGTGTAAGAATTACCAACAGAACTCGTTTCTGGCACCTTCCCTGGTGGAGCTGCGCATGGGGTGTGTTTGGAGCATTTTGTCACCGGCCGACGCTAAAATTCATCGTTTCCCCCATCTCAGCCCAGAAAGCAGGTAGAACAACTTTTGTGGTGCCTTGCAGCTGCCTACCGGGGTAGTGTAAAAACTACAAAGAGAACTCGTTTCTGGCACCTTCCGCGGTGGAATTGCGCGCATGGGGTATGTTTGGAACATTTTGTCACCGGCCGACTCTAAAATCCATCGTTTCTCCATTTCGGCCCAGAAAGCAGGTAGAACAAATTTTATGGTGCCTTTCAGATGCCTACCGGGGTATTGTAAAAACTACCAAGAGAACTCGTTTCTGGCACCTTCCCTGGTGGAGTTGTGCATGGGGTGTGTTTGGAACATTTTGTAACCAGCCGAGCCCAAAATTCAGCCATTCCCCATCTCAGACCAGAAAGCAGGTAGAACAACTTTTGTGGTGCCTTGCAGCTGCCTACCGGGGTAATGTAAAAACTGCCAACAGAACTCCTTTCTGGCACCTTCCCTGGTGGAGCTGCGCATAGGGTGTGTTTGGAATATTTTGTTACCAGCCGAGCCCAAAATTCAGCCATTCCCCAACTCAGCCCAGAAAGCAGGTAGAACAACTTTTGTGGTGCCTTGCAGCTGCCTACCGGACCAATGTAAAAACTACCAAGAGAACTCCTTTCTGGCACCTTCCCTGCTGGAGCTGCGCATTGGGGTGTTTTTGGAGCATTTTGTCACCGGCCGACTCTAAAATTCAGCCATTCCCCATCTCAGCCCAGAAAGCAGGTAGAACAAATTTTATGGTGTCTTGCCACTGTGTACCGGGGTATTGTAAAAACTACCAAGAGAACTCGTTTCTGGCTCCTTCCCCGGTGGAGTTGTGCGTGGGGTGTGTTTGGAACACTTTGACATCAGCCGAGCCCAAAATTCAGCCATTCCCCATCTCAGCCCAGAAAGCAGGTAGAACAAGTTTTGAGGTGCCTTTCAACTGCCTACCAGGGTAGTGTAAAAACTACCAAGAGAACTCGTTTCTGGGACCTTCCCTGGTGGAGCTGCGCATGGGGTGTTTTTGGAGCATTTTGTCACCGGCCGACTCTAAAATTCATCGATTCCCCATCTCAGCCCAGAAAGCTGGTAGTACAAGTTTTGTGGTGCCTTTCAGATGCCTACCGGGGTAGTGTAAAAACTACTAAAAGAACTCCTTTCTGGCACCTTCCCCGGTGGAGTTGTGCATGGGGTGTGTTTGGAGCATTTTGTCACCGGCCGAATCTAAAATTCAGCCATTCCCCATCTCAGCCCAGAAAGCAGGAAGAACAAAATTTAAGGTGCCTTTCAGATGCCTACCGGGGTAGTGTAAAAACTACCAACAGAACTCGTTTCTGGCACCTTCCCCGGTGGAGTTGTGCATGGGGTGTGTTTGGAACATTTTGTCACCAGCCGTGTCCAAAATTCAGCGATTCCCCATCTCAGCCCAGAAAGCAGGTAGAACAAGATTTGTGGTGCCTTGCAGCTGCCTACCGGGGTAGTGTAAGAATTACCAACAGAACTCCTTTCTGGCACCTTCCCCGGTGGAGTTGTGCATGCGGTGTGTTTGGAACATATTGTCACCAGCCGAGACCAAAATTCAGCCATTCCCCATCTCAGCCCAGAAAGCAGGTAGAACAACTTTTGCGGTGCCTTCCAGCTGCCTACCGGACCAATGTAAAAACTGCCAACAGAACTCGTTTCTGGCACCTTCCCCGGTGGAGTTGTGCATGGGGTGTCTTTGGAATATTTTGTCTCAAGCCTATTTAAAAATTCAGCGGTTCCCCGTCTCAGCCCAGAAAGCAGGTAGAACAACTTTTGTGGTGCCTTTCATCTGGCTACTAGGGCAGTGTAAAACCGCCAAGAGAACTCCTTTCCGGCAACTTCCCCTGTGCAGCTGTGCATGGCTGTGTTTGGATATTTTGTCACTAGGGGAGTCCAAAATTCATCGATTCCCCACCTCAGCCCAGAAAGCAGGTAGAACAAATTTTATGGTGCCTTTCAGCTGCGTACCGGGGTATTGTAAAAACTACCAAGAGAACTCGTTTCTGGCTCCTTCCCCGGTGGAGTTGTGCATGGGGTGTGTTTGGAACACTTTGTCACCAGCCGAGCCCAAAATTCAGCCATTCCCCATCTCAGCCCAGAAAGCAGGTAGAACAAGTTTTGTGGTGCCTTGCAGCTGCCTACCGGACCAATGTAAAAACTACCAAGAGAACTCCTTTCTGGCACCTTCCCTGGTGGAGCTGCGCATGGGGTGTTTTTGGAGCATTTTGTCACCGGCCGACTCTAAAATTCATCGATTCCCCATCTCAGCCCAGAAAGCAGGAAGAACAAAAGTTTTGTGGTGCCTTTCAGATGCCTACCGGGGTAGTGTAAAAACTACTAACAGAACTCCTTTCTGGCACCTTCCCCGGTGGAGTTGTGCATGGGGTGTTTTTGGAACATTTTGTCACCAGCAGAGACCAAAATTCAGCGATTCCCCATCTCAGCCCAGAAAGCAGGTAGAACAACTTTTGTGGTGCCTTTCAGATGCCTACCGGGGTATTGTAAAAACTACCAAAAGAACTCTTTTCTGGCACCTTCCCTGGTGGAGTTGCGCATGGGTTGTGTTTGGAACATTTTGTCTCCAGCCGTGTCCAAAATTCATCCTTTCCCCATCTCAGCCCAGAAAGCTGGTAGAACAACTTTTGTGGTGCCTTGCAGCTGCCTACCGGACCAATGTAAAAACTGCCAAAAGAACTCGTTTCTGGCACCTTCCCCAGTGGAGTTGTGCATGGGGTGTCTTTGGAATATTTTGTCTCAAGCCTATTTAAAAATTCAGCGGTTCCCCGTCTCAGCCCAGAAAGCAGGTAGAACAACTTTTGTGGTGCCTTTCATCTGGCTACTAGGGCAGTGTAAAACCGCCAAGAGAACTCCTTTCCGGCAACTTCCCCTGTGCAGCTGTGCATGGCTGTGTTTGGATATTTTGTCACTAGGGGAGTCCAAAATTCAGCGTTTCCCCACCTCAGCCCAGAAAGCAGGTAGAACAAATTTTATGGTGCCTTTCAGCTGCGTACCGGGGTATTGTAAAAACTACCAAGAGAACTCGTTTCTGGCTCCTTCCCCGGTGGAGTTGTGCATGGGGTGTGTTTGGAACACTTTGTCACCAGCCGAGCCCAAAATTCAGCCATTCCCCATCTCAGCCCAGAAAGCAGGTAGAACAAGTTTTGTGGTGCCTTGCAGCTGCCTACCGGACCAATGTAAAAACTACCAAGAGAACTCCTTTCTGGCACCTTCCCTGGTGGAGCTGCGCATGGGGTGTTTTTGGAGCATTTTGTCACCGGCCGACTCTAAAATTCATCGATTCCCCATCTCAGCCCAGAAAGCAGGAAGAACAAAAGTTTTGTGGTGCCTTTCAGCTGCCTACCGGGGTAGTGTAAAAACTACTAACAGAACTCCTTTCTGGCACCTTCCCCGGTGGAGTTGTGCATGGGGTGTTTTTGGAACATTTTGTCACCAGCCGAGACCAAAATTCAGCCATTCCCCATCTCAGCCCAGAAAGCAGGTAGAACAACTTTTGCGGTGCCTTCCAGCTGCCTACCGGACCAATGTAAAAACTGCCAACAGAACTCGTTTCTGGCACCTTCCCCGGTGGAGTTGTGCATGGGGTGTCTTTGGAATATTTTGTCTCAAGCCTATTTAAAAATTCAGCGGTTCCCCGTCTCAGCCCAGAAAGCAGGTAGAACAAGTTTTGAGGTGCCTTTCAACTGCCTACCAGGGTAGTGTAAAAACTACCTAGAGAACTCGTTTCTGGCACCTTCCCTGGTGGAGCTGCGCATGGGGTGTTTTTGGAGCATTTTGTCACCGGCCGACTCTAAAATTCATCGATTCCCCATCTCAGCCCAGAAAGCTGGTAGTACAAGTTTTGTGGTGCCTTTCAGATGCCTACCGGGGTAGTGTAAAAACTACTAACAGAACTCCTTTCTGGCACCTTCCCCGGTGGAGTTGTGCATGGGGTGTGTTTGGAGCATTTTGTCACCGGCCGAATCTAAAATTCATCGTTTCCCCATCTCAGCCCAGAAAGCAGGAAGAACAAAATTTAAGGTGCCTTTCAGATGCCTACCGGGGTAGTGTAAAAACTACCAACAGAACTCGTTTCTGGCACCTTCCCCGGTGGAGTTGTGCATGGGGTGTGTTTGGAACATTTTGTCACCAGCCAAGCCCAAAATTCAGCCATTCCCCATCTCAGCCCAGAAAGCAGGTAGAACAACTTTTGTGGTGCCTTTCAGATGCCTACCGGGGTAGTGTAAAAACTACCAAAAGAACTCTTTTCTGGCACCTTCCCTGGTGGAGTTGCGCATGGGGTGTGTTTGGAACATTTTGTCACCAGCCGTGTCCAAAATTCATCCTTTCCCCATCTCAGCCCAGAAAGCAGGTAGAACAAATTTTATGGTGCCTTTCAGCTGCCTACCGGATAATTGTAAAAACTGCCAAGAGAACTCGTTTCTGGCACCTTCCCTGGTGGAGTTGTGCATGGGGTGTGTTTGGAAAATTTTGTCACCAGCCGAGTCCAAAATTCAGCGATTCCCCATCTCAGCCCAGAAAGCAGGTAGAACAAGATTTGTGGTGCCTTGCAGCTGCCTACCGGGGTAGTGTAAGAATTACCAACAGAACTCCTTTCTGGCACCTTCCCCGGTGGAGTTGTGCATGGGGTGTCTTTGGAATATTTTGTCTCAAGCCTATTTAAAAATTCAGCGGTTCCCCGTCTCAGCCCAGAAAGCAGGTAGAACAACTTTTGTGGTGCCTTTCATCTGGCTACTAGGGCAGTGTAAAACCGCCAAGAGAACTCCTTTCCGGCAACTTCCCCTGTGCAGCTGTGCATGGCTGTGTTTGGATATTTTGTCACTAGGGGAGTCCAAAATTCAGCGTTTCCCCACCTCAGCCCAGAAAGCAGGTAGAACAAATTTTATGGTGCCTTGCAGCTGCCTACCGGACCAATGTAAAAACTACCAAGAGAACTCCTTTCTGGCACCTTCCCTGGTGGAGCTGCGCATGGGGTGTTTTTGGAGCATTTTGTCACCGGCCGACTCTAAAATTCATCGATTCCCCATCTCAGCCCAGAAAGCAGGTAGAACAAAAGTTTTGTGGTGCCTTTCAGCTGCCTACCGGGGTAGTGTAAAAACTACTAACAGAACTCCTTTCTGGCACCTTCCCCGGTGGAGTTGCGCATGGGGTGTGTTTGGAACATTTTGTCACCAGCTGAGACCAAAATTCAGCGATTCCCCATCTCAGCCCAGAAAGCAGGTAGAACAACTTTTGTGGTGCCTTTCAGATGCCTACCGGGGTATTGTAAAAACTACCAAAAGAACTCTTTTCTGGCACCTTCCCTGGTGGAGTTGCGCATGGGTTGTGTTTGGAACATTTTGTCACCAGCCGTGTCCAAAATTCATCCTTTCCCCATCTCAGCCCAGAAAGCTGGTAGAACAACTTTTGTGGTGCCTTGCAGCTGCCTACCGGACCAATGTAAAAACTGCCAAAAGAACTCGTTTCTGGCACCTTCCCCAGTGGAGTTGTGCATGGGGTGTCTTTGGAATATTTTGTCTCAAGCCTATTTAAAAATTCAGCGGTTCCCCGTCTCAGCCCAGAAAGCAGGTAGAACAACTTTTGTGGTGCCTTTCATCTGGCTACTAGGGCAGTGTAAAACCGCCAAGAGAACTCCTTTCCGGCAACTTCCCCTGTGCAGCTGTGCATGGCTGTGTTTGGATATTTTGTCACTAGGGGAGTCCAAAATTCAGCGTTTCCCCACCTCAGCCCAGAAAGCAGGTAGAACAAATTTTATGGTGCCTTTCAGCTGCGTACCGGGGTATTGTAAAAACTACCAAGAGAACTCGTTTCTGGCTCCTTCCCCGGTGGAGTTGTGCATGGGGTGTGTTTGGAACACTTTGTCACCAGCCGAGCCCAAAATTCAGCCATTCCCCATCTCAGCCCAGAAAGCAGGTAGAACAAGTTTTGTGGTGCCTTGCAGCTGCCTACCGGACCAATGTAAAAACTACCAAGAGAACTCCTTTCTGGCACCTTCCCTGGTGGAGCTGCGCATGGGGTGTTTTTGGAGCATTTTGTCACCGGCCGACTCTAAAATTCATCGATTCCCCATCTCAGCCCAGAAAGCAGGTAGAACAAAAGTTTTGTGGTGCCTTTCAGATGCCTACCGGGGTAGTGTAAAAACTACTAACAGAACTCCTTTCTGGCACCTTCCCCGGTGGAGTTGCGCATGGGGTGTGTTTGGAACATTTTGTCACCAGCTGAGACCAAAATTCAGCGATTCCCCATCTCAGCCCAGAAAGCAGGTAGAACAACTTTTGTGGTGCCTTTCAGATGCCTACCGGGGTATTGTAAAAACTACCAAAAGAACTCTTTTCTGGCACCTTCCCTGGTGGAGTTGCGCATGGGTTGTGTTTGGAACATTTTGTCACCAGCCGTGTCCAAAATTCATCCTTTCCCCATCTCAGCCCAGAAAGCTGGTAGAACAACTTTTGTGGTGCCTTGCAGCTGCCTACCGGACCAATGTAAAAACTGCCAAAAGAACTCGTTTCTGGCACCTTCCCCAGTGGAGTTGTGCATGGGGTGTCTTTGGAATATTTTGTCTCAAGCCTATTTAAAAATTCAGCGGTTCCCCGTCTCAGCCCAGAAAGCAGGTAGAACAACTTTTGTGGTGCCTTTCATCTGGCTACTAGGGCAGTGTAAAACCGCCAAGAGAACTCCTTTCCGGCAACTTCCCCTGTGCAGCTGTGCATGGCTGTGTTTGGATATTTTGTCACTAGGGGAGTCCAAAATTCAGCGTTTCCCCACCTCAGCCCAGAAAGCAGGTAGAACAAATTTTATGGTGCCTTTCAGCTGCGTACCGGGGTATTGTAAAAACTACCAAGAGAACTCGTTTCTGGCTCCTTCCCCGGTGGAGTTGTGCATGGGGTGTGTTTGGAACACTTTGTCACCAGCCGAGCCCAAAATTCAGCCATTCCCCATCTCAGCCCAGAAAGCAGGTAGAACAAGTTTTGTGGTGCCTTGCAGCTGCCTACCGGACCAATGTAAAAACTACCAAGAGAACTCTTTTCTGGCACCTTCCCTGGTGGAGTTGCGCATGGGGTGTGTTTGGAACATTTTGTCACCAGCCGTGTCCAAAATTCATCCTTTCCCCATCTCAGCCCAGAAAGCAGGTAGAACAAATTTTATGGTGCCTTTCAGCTGCCTACCGGATAATTGTAAAAACTGCCAAGAGAACTCGTTTCTGGCACCTTCCCTGGTGGAGTTGTGCATGGGGTGTGTTTGGAAAATTTTGTCACCAGCCGAGTCCAAAATTCAGCGATTCCCCATCTCAGCCCAGAAAGCAGGTAGAACAAGATTTGTGGTGCCTTGCAGCTGCCTACCGGGGTAGTGTAAGAATTACCAACAGAACTCCTTTCTGGCACCTTCCCCGGTGGAGTTGTGCATGGGGTGTCTTTGGAATATTTTGTCTCAAGCCTATTTAAAAATTCAGCGGTTCCCCGTCTCAGCCCAGAAAGCAGGTAGAACAACTTTTGTGGTGCCTTTCATCTGGCTACTAGGGCAGTGTAAAACCGCCAAGAGAACTCCTTTCCGGCAACTTCCCCTGTGCAGCTGTGCATGGCTGTGTTTGGATATTTTGTCACTAGGGGAGTCCAAAATTCAGCGTTTCCCCACCTCAGCCCAGAAAGCAGGTAGAACAAATTTTATGGTGCCTTTCAGCTGCGTACCGGGGTATTGTAAAAACTACCAAGAGAACTCGTTTCTGGCTCCTTCCCCGGTGGAGTTGTGCATGGGGTGTGTTTGGAACACTTTGTCACCAGCCGAGCCCAAAATTCAGCCATTCCCCATCTCAGCCCAGAAAGCAGGTAGAACAAGTTTTGTGGTGCCTTGCAGCTGCCTACCGGACCAATGTAAAAACTACCAAGAGAACTCCTTTCTGGCACCTTCCCTGGTGGAGCTGCGCATGGGGTGTTTTTGGAGCATTTTGTCACCGGCCGACTCTAAAATTCATCGATTCCCCATCTCAGCCCAGAAAGCAGGTAGAACAAAAGTTTTGTGGTGCCTTTCAGATGCCTACCGGGGTAGTGTAAAAACTACTAACAGAACTCCTTCCTGGCACCTTCCCCGGTGGAGTTGCGCATGGGGTGTGTTTGGAACATTTTGTCACCAGCTGAGACCAAAATTCAGCGATTCCCCATCTCAGCCCAGAAAGCAGGTAGAACAACTTTTGTGGTGCCTTTCAGCTGCCTACCGGATAATTGTAAAAACTGCCAAGAGAACTCGTTTCTGGCACCTTCCCTGGTGGAGTTGTGCATGGGGTGTGTTTGGAAAATTTTGTCACCAGCCGAGTCCAAAATTCAGCGATTCCCCATCTCAGCCCAGAAAGCAGGTAGAACAAGATTTGTGGTTCCTTGCAGCTGCCTACCGGGGTAGTGTAAGAATTACCAACAGAACTCCTTTCTGGCACCTTCCCCGGTGGAGTTGTGCATGGGGTGTGTTTGGAACATATTGTAACCAGCCGAGACCAAAATTCAGCCATTCCCCATCTCAGCCCAGAAAGCAGGTAGAACAACTTTTGCGGTGCCTTCCAGCTGCCTACCGGACCAATGTAAAAACTGCCAACAGAACTCGTTTCTGGCACCTTCCCCGGTGGAGTTGTGCATGGGGTGTCTTTGGAATATTTTGTCTCAAGCCTATTTAAAAATTCAGCGGTTCCCCGTCTCAGCCCAGAAAGCAGGTAGAACAACTTTTGTGGTGCCTTTCATCTGGCTACTAGGGCAGTGTAAAACCGCCAAGAGAACTCCTTTTCGGCAACTTCCCCTGTGCAGCTGTGCATGGCTGTGTTTGGACATTTTGTCACTAGGGGAGTCCAAAATTCAGCGTTTCCCCACCTCAGCCCAGAAAGCAGGTAGAACAAATTTTATGGTGCCTTTCAGCTGCGTACCGGGGTATTGTAAAAACTACCAAGAGAACTCGTTTCTGGCTCCTTCCCCGGTGGAGTTGTGCATGGGGTGTGTTTGGAACACTTTGTCACCAGCCGAGCCCAAAATTCAGCCATTCCCCATCTCAGCCCAGAAAGCAGGTAGAACAAGTTTTGTGGTGCCTTGCAGCTGCCTACCGGACCAATGTAAAAACTACCAAGAGAACTCCTTTCTGGCACCTTCCCTGGTGGAGCTGCGCATGGGGTGTTTTTGGAGCATTTTGTCACCGGCCGACTCTAAAATTCATCGATTCCCCATCTCAGCCCAGAAAGCAGGTAGAACAAAAGTTTTGTGGTGCCTTTCAGATGCCTACCGGGGTAGTGTAAAAACTACTAACAGAACTCCTTTCTGGCACCTTCCCCGGTGGAGTTGCGCATGGGGTGTGTTTGGAACATTTTGTCACCAGCTGAGACCAAAATTCAGCGATTCCCCATCTCAGCCCAGAAAGCAGGTAGAACAACTTTTGTGGTGCCTTTCAGATGCCTACCGGGGTATTGTAAAAACTACCAAAAGAACTCTTTTCTGGCACCTTCCCTGGTGGAGTTGCGCATGGGGTGTGTTTGGAACATTTTGTCACCAGCCGTGTCCAAAATTCATCCTTTCCCCATCTCAGCCCAGAAAGCAGGTAGAACAACTTTTGTGGTGCCTTGCAGCTGCCTACCGGACCAATGTAAAAACTGCCAAGAGAACTCGTTTCTGGCACCTTCCCCAGTGGAGTTGTGCATGGGGTGTCTTTGGAATATTTTGTCTCAAGCCTATTTAAAAATTCAGCGATTCCCCGTCTCAGCCCAGAAAGCAGGTAGAACAACTTTTGTGGTGCCTTTCATCTGGCTACTAGGGCAGTGTAAAACCGCCAAGAGAACTCCTTTCCGGCAACTTCCCCTGTGCAGCTGTGCATGGCTGTGTTTGGATATTTTGTCACTAGCGGAGTCCAAAATTCAGCGTTTCCCCACCTCAGCCCAGAAAGCAGGTAGAACAAATTTTATGGTGCCTTTCAGCTGCCTACCGGGGTATTGTAAAAACTACCAAGAGAACTCTTTTCTGGCACCTTCCCTGGTGGAGTTGCGCATGGGGTGTGTTTGGAACATTTTGTCACCAGCCGTGTCCAAAATTCATCCTTTCCCCATCTCAGCCCAGAAAGCAGGTAGTACAACTTTTATGGTGCCTTGCATCTGCCTACCGGACCAATGTAAAAACTACCAAGAGAACTCCTTTCTGGCACCTTCCCTGGTGGAGCTGCGCATGGGGTGTTTTTGGAGCATTTTGTCACCGGCCGACTCTAAAATTCATCGATTCCCCATCTCAGCCCAGAAAGCAGGTAGAACAAAAGTTTTGTGGTGCCTTTCAGATGCCTACCGGGGTAGTGTAAGAACTACTAACAGAACTCCTTTCTGGCACCTTCCCCGGTGGAGTTGTGCATGGGGTGTGTTTGGAACATTTTGTCACCAGCTGAGGCCAAAATTCAGCCATTCCTCATCTCAGTCCAGAAAGCAGGTAGAACAACTTTTGTGGTGCCTTTCACCTGCCTGCCGGACCAATGTATAAACTACCAAGAGAACTCCTTTCTGGCACCTTCCGCGGTGGAGTTGTGCATGGGGTGTGTTTGGAACATTTTATCACCAGCCGAGACCAAAATTCAGCCATTCCCCACCTCAGCCCAGAAAGCAGGTAGAACAACTTTTGTGGTGCCTTTCATCTGGCTACTAGGGCAGTGTAAAACCGCCAAGAGAACTCCTTTCCGGCAACTTCCCCTGTGCAGCTGTGCATGGCTGTGTTTGGATACTTTGTCACTAGGGGAGTCCAAAATTCAGCGTTTCCCCACCTCAGCCCAGAAAGCAGGTAGAACAAATTTTATGGTGCCTTTCAGCTGCGTACCGGGGTATTGTAAAAACTACCAAGAGAACTCCTTTCTGGCACCTTCCGCGGTGGAGTTGTGCATGGGGTGTGTTTGGAACATTTTGTCACCAGCTGAGACCAAAATTCAGCGATTCCCCATCTCAGCCCAGAAAGCAGGTAGAACAACTTATGTGGTGCCTTTCAGATGCCTACCGGGGTATTGTAAATCTACCAAAAGAACTCGTTTCTGGCACCTTCCCCGGTGGAGTTGTGCATGGGGTGTGTTTGGAACATTTTGTCACCAGCCGTGTCCAAAATTCATCCTTTCCCCATCTCAGCCCAGAAAGCAGGTAGTACAACTTTTGTGGTGCCTTGCAGCTGCCTACCGGACCAATGTAAAAACTGCCAACAGAACTCGTTTCTGGCACCTTCCCCAGTGGAGTTGTGCATGGTGTGTCTTTGGAATATTTTGTCTCAAGCCTATTTAAAAATTCAGCGATTCCCCGTCTCAGCCCAGAAAGCAGGTAGAACAAATTTTGTGGTGCCTTTCAGCTGCCTACCGGATAATTGTAAAAACTGCCAACAGAACTCTATCTGGCACCTTCCGCGGTGGAGTTGTGCATGGGGTGTGTTCGGAACATTTTGTCAGGAGCCGAGACCAAAATTCAGCGATTCCCCATCTCAGCCCAGAAAACAGGTAGAACAACTTTTGTGGTGCCTTGCAGCTGCCTACCGGGGTAGTGTAAAAACTACCAAGAGAACTCGTTTCTGGCACCTTCCCCGGTGGAGTTGTGCATGGGGTGTGTTTGGAACATTTTGTCACCAGCCGAGACCAAAATTCAGCCATTGCCCACCTCAGCCCAGAAAGCAGGTAGAACAACTTTTGTGGTGCCTTGCAGCTGCCTACCGGGGTAGTGTAAAAACTGCTAACAGAACTCTTTTCTGGCACCTTCCCTGGTGGAGCTGCGCACGGGGTGTGCTTGGAGCATTTTGTCACCGGCCGAATCTAAAATTCATCGTTTCCCCATCTCAGCCCAGAAAGCAGGTAGAACAAAATTTAAGGTGCCTTTCAGATGCCTACCGGGGTAGTGTAAAAACTACTAACAGAACTCCTTTCTGGCACCTTCCCCGGTGGAGTTGTGCATGGGGTGTGTTTGGAACATTTTGTCACCAGCTGAGGCCAAAATTCAGCCATTCCTCATCTCAGTCCAGAAAGCAGGTAGTACAACTTTTGTGGTGCCTTTCAGCTGCCTACCGGACCAATGTATAAACTACCAAGAGAACTCCTTTCTGGCACCTTCCGCGGTGGAGTTGTGCATGGGGTGTGTTTGGAACATTTTATCACCAGCCGAGACCAAAATTCAGCCATTCCCCACCTCAGCCCAGAAAGCAGGTAGAACAACTTTTGTGGTGCCTTGCAGCTGCCTACCGGACCAATGTAAAAACTACCAAGAGAACTCCTTTCTGGCACCTTCCCTGGTGGAGCTGCGCACGGGGTGTGTTTGGAGCATTTTGTCACCGGCCGACTCTAAAATTCATCGTTTCTCCATTTCGGCCCAGAAAGCAGGTAGAACAAGTTTTGTGGTGCCTTTCAGCTGCCTACCGGGGTAGTGTAAGAATTACCAAGAGAACTCGTTTCTGGCACCTTCCCCGGTGGAGTTGTGCATGGGGTGTGTTTGGAACATTTTGTCACCAGCTGAGGCCAAAATTCAGCCATTCCTCATCTCAGTCCAGAAAGCAGCTAGAACAAGTTTTGTGGTGCCTTTCAGCTGCCTGCCGGACCAATGTATAAACTACCAAGAGAACTCCTTTCTGGCACCTTCCCCGGTGGAGTTGTGCATGGGGTGTGTTTGGAACATTTTATCACCAGCCGAGACCAAAATTCAGCCATTCCCCACCTCAGCCCAGAAAGCAGGTAGAACAACTTTTGTGGTGCCTTGCAGCTGCCTACCGGACCAATGTAAAAACTACCAAGAGAACTCCTTTCTGGCACCTTCCCTGCTGGAGCTGCGCATGGGGTGTGTTTGGAGCATTTTGTCACCGGCCGACTCTAAAATTCATCGTTTCTCCATTTCGGCCCAGAAAGCAGGTAGAACAAGTTTTGTGGTGCCTTGCAGCTGCCTACCGGGGTAGTCTAAAAACTACCAAGAGAACTACTTTTTGCACCTTCCCTGCTGGAGCTGCGCATGGGGTGTTTTTGGAGCATTTTGTCACCAGCCGATTCCAAAATTCATCGATTCCCCATCTCAGTCCAGAAAGCAGGTAGAACAAGTTTTGTGGTGCCTTTCAGCTGCCTACCGGACCAATGTAAAAACTACCAATAGAACTCCTTTCTGGCACCTTCCCTGCTGGAGCTGCGCATGGGGTGTTTTTGGAGCATTTTGTCACCGGCCGACTCTAAAATTCATCGATTCCCCATCTCAGCCCAGAAAGCAGGTAGAACAAGTTTTTTGGTGCCTTGCAGCTGCCTACCGGGGTAGTGTAAAAACTGCCAACAGAACTCTATCTGGCACCTTCCGCGGTGGAGCTGCGCAAGGGGTGTGTTTGGAACATTTTGTCACCGGCCGAGTCCAAAATTCAGCAGTTCCCCATCTCAGCCCAGAAAGCTGGTAGAACAACTTTTGTGGTGTCTTTTAGCGGCCTACAGGGGTAGTGTAAAAACTACCAAGAGAACTCCTTTCTGGCACCTTCCCTGGTGGAGATGCGCATGGGGTGTGTTTGGAACATTTTGTCTCCAGCGTAGTCCAAAATCATCTGTTCCCCATCTCAGCCCAGTAAGCAGGTAGCCACGCTTGTCTTGTGTCTTTGAACTAGCTACCGGGCCAGTGTAAGAACTACCAACAGAATTCCTCCCTGGCACCTTCCACGTTGCAGTTGTGCATGAGGTGTACTTTGGAACTCTTTTCTGCAGCCAAGTCCAAAAGTCAGCATTTCCCCATCTCAGCCCAGAAGGCAGGTAGCCCAATTTTGTTGTGTCTTTAGACTGGCTACTGGGGCAGTGTGAGAACTACCAACAGAATTCCTTCTTGGCACCTTCCCCGGTGGAGTTGTTCATGGGGTGTTCCTTGGAACAGTTTGTCTCCCGCCAAGTCCAATACTCAGCGGTTCCCCATCTCTAGCCCAGAAAGCAGGTAGCCCAACATTTGTTAAGTCTTTCAATTGGCTACCTTAGCAGTGTGAGAAATACCAAATGAATTCCTTCCTGGCACATTCCCCGGTGGAGTTGTGCATGGAGTGTGCCTTGGAGCAGTTTGTCTCCAGCCGAGTTTAAAAGTTAGCAGTTCCCCATCTCTAGCTCAGAAAGCAGGTAGCCCACTACAGGAGCGGGCTGGAAACTAGGACCATGCATGGCAATCAGTTAACTGAGGGGAATGTGCTCGAGTTTGTCTAGACAACAATTAACATGATGGGGCATGTTTGCAGAGCACGGGGGAGTGGGAGACGGATGGCGCCAAGGATGGCGCCAAGGAAAGGCAACACCTTGCTATTAATTGCAGGTAGGTAACCAGCAATCAGGGATTGCCTAGTATGCAAGGCTTAGCTTCAAGAACCAATTAGTTTAAAACACGCAGCTTCTGAAAGTGTATAAAAACGCGTGCTTCTGTACAATAAATCGACACTTGCTTGCCTCAAGCTTCGTCCCATCTCTTCATTCGCCGCAAATTGTTGACCCCGACGTGATGTGTTTAAGGATCCAACGTGAAGGGCTCTCGAATCGCCTATCTGAGCGACATGTAGCGAATCCCACAGAACATTGAATGATCTGCTGAAAGGAAGCAGGAGCCGGCCTGAAATCCCTCCGGAGTTGAGAGGTGAGCTGTGGGAAATCCGTAATGGGGAATCAGGTTTCGTCCCCAGAAGGAGACATATATGGACTCATAAAGGGTCTTCTAGTCAGATCAGAGAGTCCGTGCCTCAATCTCCTCAAATGGTTCCTCACAGGGAACACCCTATGGTGGTGTTCCAAAGCCTTGGAAGAATAAGGACGGAACTGGTGGGTAAAAAAAGACAGCTCGTGGAAGAGGGCTGCGTTCCAGAGGAGACGTCTTGGCTGAACGATCGTCTTGCTGTCTGGACCAGGCGGACAACCTAAACCCCGAGGATAACACCTGTATTCATCGAGACAGTTGAGCAGCTAAGAAACTTTAGAGACTTTGAAAGAATGAAAGTGTGTACATACAGCAGCCAATTGTATGATGCTGCCGCGGAGGGGAACTCCGTGTCGGGAATGCATTTAACATCTTTGTGGCAAATTCTGACTACTCTTTGCCAAGTGTGGACTAATTCTACTATCGGTGCTAAACATGAGGAAGCTGTAAATTCCACCGACAGTGCGACTTTTCTCAAGACACCGTCAGCAATGGCGATTCTGTCCACACCTCCTCTGCCCCCAAAGCTTCTGTCACTGATTGCAGCGACCCTCACAACACAGGACAAAGCACGGGAACAGGACAACTCGGACAATGATTTTATTGACACTGATAAACCTTTTGATCCAGGTCCTATATATCTGGAAAAGGAACTAGACCTTTTCCCCTCCCCCTCGTCTCTCCTGATGCATTGATTGTATTTTTGGGGAGGGTGAAATGGGGTCTGAGGGATTGGTGGCAGGAATGCAAGTGGGAAACACTTAAGTGATGGGTTTTGGAAGACGCTAGGGCATGTTCAGTATTTTATCAGGCAGATCAACCTCGAGAGTGGCAGCCTGTGCAATACGAGGCTGTTGAAGAGTTAAGCAAAGCAGTGGGGGAAGGGAGGATTCATAATGAGAGAACAACTAGGTATCGTGAAGGAGAATAGGAAAGATAAATATGGTTATCTAGTGTTTAATAGGTGTCTGCATACTTGTAGAGATATATAGCTATGTAACTGCATGAATGATTTCTGCCATGAGCCTGGTGGCGCATACAGCTGCGGTTTGTGTCTGGGCTCAGAGATGAAAATAAGGGCTTCTCTGTTATGGTAAAGTATTTCTCTTTGCATAAAAAAGAGAGGGAATGAAGGGAATGACCCCAGAGGTATGTTCAGAGAAGGCATGCGATGTTTCGAACTTTTTGACTGAACCAGTTCTTGTTTGGTGTGCCCTTCCATCTATGTATAATGTTAATCCAATAGAAGATGATATTGTTTACACTTTGTCGATAATTGTCTTTCTGTGGATGCTAATGTAGTAGGAGGCTATGATGGGAACATGTGGCAGCGGTTCTTCTCTTATCCAGAGTAACAGCAGGGAAAGCATTAAAGAGTTAAATCACCTTGTTTGGTAGGCAGTTAAGAATGTGAGTCAAAATTGCCACTGCTTTTTGTTGTTGGTTCAAGGACATGGCTGTGAGGATTTTGATGGTATGTGCTGCGTGGATTTTAGGCGCCCCATTGCAGCAACATGTTAACAAAATCTGAGAAAATGTCAGCCTTTTTGGCATCCATTCACTCAATTGGCAGTATTGTTTGTTTGCTATTACCTTGGTTGCTGTCATGTTTGCAAGGGCCCTGCGGGACATGGCAAACCTGGTACTAGCTCTTCAAAAACAAAAAGGGGAAATTGTAAAACTGTACGAAACAAAGACAGTGGGTTATTTTGACATTGATAATATGTCTTAGTTGTTTTTTTTTATTTGTTCTATTACTTGTGCCTTGTTTTTGCTCGGTTTCAGGGGTTCTTTTGTGCAACAGGAAGGGGGAGATGCAGGAGCGGGCTGGAAACTAGGACCATGCATGGCAATCAGTTAGCTGAGGGGAATGTGCTCGAGTTTGTCTAGACAACAATTAACATGATGGGGCATGTTTGCAGAGCACGGGGGAGTGGGAGACGGATAGCGCCAAGGATGGCGCCAAGGAAAGGCAACACCTTGCTGTTAATTGCAGGTAGGTAACCACCAATCAGGGATTGCCTAGTATGCAATGCTTAGCTTCAAGAACCAATTAGTTTAAAACGCGCAGCTTCTGAAAATGTATAAAAACGCATGCTTCTGTACAATAAATTGACATTTGCTTCCATCAAGCTTTGTCCCGTCTCTTCATTCGCCGCAGCCCAACTTTTGTTGTGTCTTTCAACTTCCTACAGTGGCAGTGTAAGAACTACCAATAGAATTCCTTCCTGGCACCTTCCACGTTGCAGTTGTGCATGGGGTGTGCCTTGGAACATTTTGTCTCCAGCCGAGTCCAAAAGTCAGCCTTTCCCCATCTCAACCCTGAAAGCAGCTAGCCCAACTTTTGTGGTGTCTTTTAACTGGCTACTGGGGCAGTGTGAGAAATACCAAAAAAATTCCTGCCTGGCACCTTCCCCGTTGGAGTTGTGCATGGGGTGTGCCTTGGAACATTTTGCCTCAAGCGGAGTCCAAAAGTCAGCGGTTCCCCATCTCAGCCCAGAGAGAAGATAGCCCAACTTTTGTTGTGTATTTCAAATAGCTACTGCAGGTAGTGTGAGAGCTGCCAAGGGAATTCCTTCCTGGCACCTTCCTCGGTGGAGTTGTGCATGGGGTGTGCCTTGGAACAGTTTGTCTCCAGCGAAGTCCAAAATCAGCCTTTCCCCATCGCAGCCCAATAAGGAGGTAGCTCAACTTTTGTTGTGTCTTTACAATGGCTACCGGGGCAGTGTAAGAACTACCAACAAAATCCTTTCCTGGCACATTCCCCGGTGGAGTTGTGCATGGGGTGTGCCTTGGAACAGTCTCTCTCCAGCCGAGTCCAAAAGTCAGCTGTTCACCATCTCAGCCCAAAGAAAAGGTAGCCAAACTGTTGTTGTGTCTTTCAACTGGCTACCCTGGCACTGTAAGAAATACCAAAAGAATTCCTTCCTTGCACCTTCTCCGTTGCAGTTGCGCTTAGGGTGTGCCTTGGAAAATTTTATCTCCACCCAACTCCAAAAGTCAGCCTTTCCCCATCTCAGCCCAGAAAGAAGGTAGCCCAACTTTTGTTGTGTCTTTCAACTGGCTACCGGGGCACTGTAAGAAATACCAAAAGAATTTCTTCCTGGCACCTTCCCTAGTGGAGTTGTGCATGGGGTATGCCTTGGAACAGTTTGTCTCCAGCCGAGTCCAAAAGTCAGCGGTTCCCCATCTCAGCCCAGAAAGCAGGTAGCCCAACTTTTGTTGTGTCTTTACAATGGCTACCGGGGCAGTGTGAGAAATACTAAAAGAATTATTTCTGGCACCTTCCCCGGCAGAGTTATGCATGGGGTGTGCCTTGGAAGAGTTTGTCTACAGCCGAGTCCAAAAGTCAGCGGTTCCCCAACTCAGCCCAGAAAGCAGGTGGCCCAACTCTTCTTGTGTCTTTACAATAGCTACTGAGGCAGTGTTACAACTACCAACAGAATTCCTTCCTGGCACCATCCCTGGAGGAGTTGTGCATGGGGTGTGCCTTGGGACAATTTGTCTCCAGCAGAGTACAAAACTCAGTGGTTCCCCAACTCTAGCCCAGAAAGCAAACCTATACTAACCCTAACCCTAACTTTTAAACTAACCCAGACCCTAAACTTAAACTTAAATCTAACCCTAACTCTAACTTTAAACCCTAACCCTATCCCTAACCTTTACGTTAACCCTAACCCTAAACAAACCCAAACCCTAACAGTAACCCTAACCCTAACCCTAAAGTAACCATAACCCAAAACCATAACCCTAAACCCTAACCCTAACCAACTAACCCTAACCCTATGTGTGTAACAGTAACCCGAAACCAAACCCGAAACCGAACCCTAACCCGAAACCTAACCCTGACCCTAACACTAACCATAATACTAACGATAACCCTAAACTTAACCCTAACCCTAACCCTAAACCTAACCCTACACCCTAACCATAAGCCTAACCGTAACCCTAACCATAACACTAACCATAAGCCTAAACCTAACTCAAAACGTAACCCTATCCCTAACCCGAACCCTAAACCTAACCCTAAATTTAATCCTAACCCGAACCTAATCCTAACCCTAACCTTAACCCTAACCCTAACCAAACCCTAACCCTAAACCAAACATTAACCTTAACCCTAACCCTAACCCTAACCCTGACCCAAACCCTAACCCTAACCCTAACCTAACCCTAACCCTATCCCTAACCCTAACCCTAATCCGCACCTAACCCTAACCCTAAACCTAACCCTATCCCTAACCCTAACCCTAATTCTAATGCTGACCCTAAACCTAACCCTAAACCTAATCCTAACTTTAACCCTACCCCTAACCCCAAACATAACCATAACCCTATCCCTAAACGTAACCATAACCCTAACCCTAATCTAACCCTAACCCTAACCCTAATACTAACGATAACCCTAAACCAAACCCTAACCCTAACCCTATCCCAAAATTTAAACCTAACCCTAACTCTAACCTAACCCTAACCCTAAACCTAACCCTATCCCTAACCCGAACGCTAACCCTAACCCTAACCGTAACCTTAACCCTAACCATAACACTAACCATAAGCATAAACCTAACCCTATACCTAACCCTAACTTTAACCTAACCCTAACCCTAACCCTGACGCTAAATCTACTGTAACCCTAACCCTAACAATACTCCTAACCTAAGGCTAAAATAAGCCTAACCCAAACCCTAAACCTAACCCTAAATTTAATCCGAACCCTACCCTAATCCTAACCCTAACCTTAACCCTAACCCTAACCAAACCCTAACCCTAAACCAAACCTTAACCTTAACCCTAACCCTAACCCTGACCCAAACCCTAACCCTAACCCTAACCTAACCCTAACCCTATCCCTAACCCTAACCCTAATCTGCACCTAACCCTAACCCTAAACCTAACCCTATCCCTAACCCTAACCCTAATTCTAATGCTAACCCTAAACCTAACCCTAAACCTAATCCTAACTTTAACCCTACCTCTAACCCCAAACATAACCATAACCCTATCCCTAAACATAACCATAACCCTAACCCTTACCCTAACCCTAATCTAACCCTAACCCTAACCCTAATACTAGCGATAACCCTAAACCAAACCCTAACCCTAACCCTATCCCAAAATTTAAACCTAACCCTAACTCTAACCTAACCCTAACCCTAAACCTAACCCTATCCCTAACCCGAACGCTAACCCTAACCCTAACCGTAACCTTAACCCTAACCATAACACTAACCATAAGCATAAACCTAACCCTATACCTAACCCTAACTTTAACCTAACATTAACCGTAACCCTAACCCTGACGCTAAATCTACTGTAACCCTAACCCTAACAATACTCCTAACCTAACGCTAACATAAGCCTAATCCAAACCCTAAACCGAACCCTAAATTTAATCCTAACCCTACCCTAATCCTAACCCTAACCTTAACCCTAACCCTAACCAAACCCTAACCCTAAACCAAACCTTGACCTTAACCCTAACCCTAACCCTAACCTTGACCCAAACCCTATCCCTAAACCTAACCATAACTCGCAACCTAACCCTAAGCCTAACCATAACTTTAAGCCTAACCCTAACCCAAACCCTATCCCTAACCCTAACTTTAAACCTATAACAGACCCTAAACCTAACTCTAACCATAAACCTAACCTAACCCTAACCCCCTAACCCCAACCGTAACCTAACCCTAACCCTAACCCTAACCATAAGCCTAACCGTAACCTAACCCTAACCCTAACCGTAACCCTAACCATAACACTAACCGTAAGCCTAACCCTAACCCTAACCATAACCATAACTCTAACCCTAACCTAACCCTAACAATACCCTAACCCTAACCCTATCCCAAAATTCAACCCTAACCCTAACGCTAACCTAACCCTAACCCTAAACCTAACCCTAACCCTAAACCTAAGCCTATCCCTAACCCTACCCCTAACCAACCTTTAACCCTAACGCTAAGCTTAACGTTAACCCTAACCCTAACCCTAATTCTGACCCTAACTAACCCTAACCCTAACGCGAACCCGAACCCTAACCCTAACCCGAACACGAACTCTAACCCGAACCCTAACCCTAACCCTTTCCCTAACTCTAACCCTAACCCTAACCCTAACCCTAACCCTAACCCTAAACCCTAACCCTAAACCCTAACCAAACCTTAACCCTAACCCTAATCCTAACCATAAACCCTAACCTAACCCTAACCCTAACGCTAATCCTAACCCTGACCCTAACCCTAAACCTAAACCCTAACCCTAACCCTAAACCTGAACCCTAACCTAACCATAACCTTAACCCTAACTCTAAAAACCCTAACCCTAACCCTAACCCTACTCCTAAACTAAAAACCCTAACCCTAACCCTAACCCTAACCCTATCCCTAAACTAACAATCACCCTAACCCTAACCCTAAAAACCCTAACCCTAACGCTAAAAAACCTAACCCTAAAAACACTAACCCTAATCCCTAACCACTAACCCTAACCCGAACCCTAACCCTAACCCTAAACCGGACCCTAAAACTAACCCTAACCGTAACCCTAAACCCTAACCCAAACACTAACCCTAACCCTAACCCGAACCCTAACCCTAACCCTAACCCTAAACTCAACCAACTTAAATCCTAAACCCTAACCCTACCCTAACCCTAAACCCTAACCCTAAACCCTAACCCTAACCCTAAGCCTAATCCTAACCCTAACCCTAAACCCTAACCCTAAACCCTAACCCTAACCGTCTAACCCTAACCCTAAGGCTAATCCTAACCCTAACCCTAAACCCTAACCCTAAACCCTAACCCTAACCTAAACCCTAACCTACACCATACCCCTAACCCGAACCCTAACTCTAAAAACCCTAACCCTAACCCTAACGCTAAAAAAACTAACCCTAAAAACACTAACCCTAACCACTAACCCTAACGCAAACCCTAACCCGAACCCTAACTCGAACCCTAACCCGAACCCTAAACCTAACCGTAAACTGAACCCTAAGACTAACCCTAACCGTAACCCTAAACCCTAACCCGAACACTAACCCTAACCCTAACCCTAACCCGAACCGTAACCCTAAACTCAACCAACCTAACCCTAACCCTGACCCTAACCCTACCCTAACCCTAACACTAAACCCTAACCCTAATCCTAACCCTAACCGTCTAACCCGAACGCTAACCGTCTAACCCTAGCCCTAAATCTAATCCTAACCCTAACCCTAAACCTAAACCCTAACCCTAACCCTAAACCCTAACCCTAAAACCTAACCTAACCATAACCTTAACCCTAACACTATCCCTAACTCTAAAAACCCTAACCCTAACCCTAATCCTAAACTAAAAAACCTCACCCTAGCCCTAACTCTAACCCTATCCCTAAACTAACAATAACCCTAACCCTAACCCTAAAAACCCTAACCCTAACGCTAAAAAACCTAACCCTAAAAACCCTAACCCTAATCCCTAACCACTAACCCTAACCCGAACCCTAACTCGAACCCTAACCCGAACCTTAACCCTAAACCGAACCCTAAAACTAACCCTAACTGTAACCCTAAACCCTAACCCGAACCCGAACCCTAACCCTAACCCTAAACTCAACCAACCTAACCCTAATCC